>NC_083105.1:8226499-8929383 GCF_949774975.1 Lagenorhynchus albirostris
CAGAAATCCAGGGTATGCATTTGTGGGAGACGTATGGGCCCTGTAGTCTATGGAAGATATTAACTAGAGGATGCAACCTGTCGAGGTGCTCTTTACCAGCTTCAGCACCCCAAATGAGGGCTAACCATTCTTTCCCTATAGTGTAGTTTGTGAGTACTGGACAAACTTTAAATATTATAGTGCTTCCTGTGGTAGATAAATGGGTTCTGTTGCAGGACTCTTCTCACCGGGGACCAGTATCTGTCAAACCATGTAACCTGAGAGAAGAAATCTGGCTATGTACTCGAGATGTTCTGAATCCTGAAAAAACAGATATGGTCTCTGATTTATACTCCTATTAGGAATAATACATGGTATATGGGAAAAGGTAGATTGGGTTGGGAGGGAAAAATTGATAACACCATTATTTTGTCTGATTTATACTGTAACTACAGCGGTATTGTTATAAGGTATAATATGGAGTCATAAGTAAAATTAACACTGTAGATACTAATAGTGATCTAATATAATGGGAGACTGAGTTAAAGCCTTCTCAGGATCTTATTCCCTGTGCAGCAGAACTGGTCTGATGAATACTTACAGCTGATTAATGAAAGATTATGATTCTTAATAATTCAGACAATATATGCCAAAAAGAACAGAGAGCTATAGATCTGAGAAGCAAAAGAATTGTACGGTTAGTACAAAAACATGAGAAAGTACAAGTGGAAGGTTCAGCTGTCTGTTTAAATCTATACCAACCCCATATTTTGTAGATATTGTAAATGGATTCAGCATGGACACTCTATCTCATTGTATGACATTGTAAGGCAAGTAACTGTTATCAAACTAAGGATTTATTTTATTAGAAAAAGCCTTGACAATGGGTCGGGGGGTGTGAACTGTTAATTCCTAGAATTAGCTTGAGCTGTTTTGCTAAATTTCTGCATGGCACTACTTTGGTCAAGGCATGGCATGAAACATACTGATTAAAAGTGTTGTGAGGGCAATAAGCAAATGAAAAGATGCTCATTATCACTAACCATTAGGGAAATGCAAATCAAAACCACAGTCAACTCAGCCATAAAAAAGAAATAATTCTGCCATTTGCAGCAACATGGATGGACTTGGAAGGCATTAATTATGCTAACTGAAATAAGTCAAAGACAAATACTGTATGATATCACTTATACGTGGAATCTAATAAATACAACAAATTAGTGAATATAACAAAAAAGAAGCAGATTCATAGATACAGAGAACAAACTAGTGGTTACTAGTGGGGAGGGGGAGGGAAGGGGGCAATATAGGGATCGGGAAGTAGGGGGTACAAACTACTGGGTGTAAGACAGGCTACAAGGATGTATTGTACAACATGGGGAATATAGCCAATATTTTGTAATAACTGTAAATGGAGTATAACCTTTAAAAATTGTATTAAAAAAACACAGATACCCCTTCATACCCATTAGGATTGCTATTATTAAAAAAAAAAAAAAAACCCAGAATGTCATAGATATGGAGAAATTAGAACACTTATGAATTGCTAAACACAGTATGGTGGTTCCTCAAAAAATTAAACAAAGAATTGACATTTGACCCAGCAATTCCACTTCTGGGTATATATTCCAAATAAATGAAAGTCAGGGCTTAACCAGATATTTTTACTGCAACGTTCACAGCAGAATTATTCACAACAGCCTAAAGATGCAAACAACCCAAATGACCATCAATGGATGAATGGACAACAAAACACTGTATATACATACAATGGAATATTATTTAGTCTTAAAAAGGAAGGAAATTCTAATATATGCTACAACATGGATGAATCCTGAAGACATTATGATGTCTTCATCATAAGTTAGAAACAAAAGGACAAATATTGTATGACTACACTTATATGAGTTGCCTAGAGTAGTCAAATTCATAGAGACAGAAAGTAGAACAGTGGTAACTAGGGGCTACAAGAAGGGGGAATGAGAAGTTACTCCCTATTGGGCACAGAGTTGCAGCATGAAATCACGAAAAAGTTCTTGAGATGTACAGTCATGGTGATTGTACAACAATGTGAAAGTATTTAATGACACCAAACTGTACACTTAAAATGGCTAAATGGTAAATTTTATTTTATTTTATATATATATTTATTTATTTATTTATTTCACCACAATAAAAACAAAGTATTGCAAGAAATTTCAGGTCAGTACAGTTTGTATCAGCCTGTCAGTATTGATAACAGTGAGATTATAGGTTTATACTTGGTCTCTGTGAGAGCTCTGTTACCTAGCAGGAATACGCCAATGAGACCAAAACCCAAAAATCCCTAGCTGAGATTCTATCTGGGGCTCCCTGGTTCCCAGGTGTTCTATACATGCATCTGTGGTTTCTGAGCCAGAGAAAATGCACCTTGCCTGGTCCTAAGGGAGGACAACAGAAGTCTGCACCCAGCTTCTCTGGACCTGGCTGTGAGACAGCCATTGGGTGCGACAGGTATACTTACATTAATGCTGTTGCTATACTGTACCCTTCTCCTGTAATAAACTGCAGTTTTGTAAGCACTGTCATTTTAGGTCCTACGAATCTTCTTTAACAAACTCTAACTGCTGCTATTATTGTAGATATGGTAAGGAAAGGAAATAAAATGAATTAATTTATGTTGTTGCAAGGAGAAACAACTAAGATCATGGGTAAAAGATACAAGAGGGATACTTGATATGCCTTGCAAGGTTCTGAGCAAGTCTCTAGACACATTCAGTAAACATCAAAGCAGAAGCTAAATGTCCATGTGCCATGAGATTACTACATTGGGTACACAACCTCAAGGTGCCCACTGAACCCTAAGAGCTGAGATTTTTTAATTTGGAAAGAACTTTTTCAGTAGGAGCCATACCTGTGATGTCAGTTTCCCAGCAATCTGCATTCGTTCAATTTCTGCAGGAGATTTGATCAGCCTGAGACGCTGTACCAGCTGCTGCACAGCCCGAACCTTGTTCTTGCTCCTGGCTTTGACCTCTGTCAACTGCTGCATGTAGTCACAGTGGAGCTGAATGTGAGGGGGCCTCATCCAGTCATACCACAGTGTATGTGTCTCGGCTTAAAACAGATTTAAAATAAAACAGCGACAAGAAATACCACCTGTCATAATGACTTGAACAAGAGTCAAAACTATAAAATATGTAGTATAGAACTCTAAAGGGTTGAACACAAACTCTCAGGACTGAAGTAATTGAAGGATTGGATCGTAAATCATTGGAAAGGCCATTCCCTGAAAACAGCAAGATATTCTGAGACTGAACACACAGCTTTTTCTGCCCTCAAACTTCAGTGTTTTTAATAAAGATGATAGATGAGACTAAAGCTTTATGCAAGCTTTGATTTTATTACTTATTAACTGTTAAAGAACAATTATGACAATTGTTCTCCACACAACTGAGCTAGAGGCATCATTAAATAACTAAACAAAAAAGGACAGAAAAAAGTACTCAGCTCATCACCTTATGGTTAAAAGTGTTCCATCCCTTACAAACAATCTCAGTATTGGTGAAAGGAGCTCTCATAGTTGATAATACATGCTAATCCACACTTACCCAGGAAATCCTTCCTTTTCCATCTGCCATGTATTCTCATTACAGACAACCACAGTTCACCATCTCACTTTAGAGACCCAAGGAAATGGTCAATTTTTGCCTTAGATATAAGATGAGGCTCATTATGAAAATCTTTTCCATTTACATCAGGTCTCTATTTGTTCCTTTCTTTTTTTTCTGACAGAAACCTATGAGTAGGGGCTTCCCTGGTGGCGCAGTGGTTAAGAATCCACCTGCCAATGCAGGGGACACAGGTTTGAGCCCTGGTCCGGGAAGATCCCACATGCCACAAAGCAACTAAGCCCGTGCGCCACAACTACTGAGCTTGTGCTCTAGAGCCTGTGAGCCACAACTACTGAGCCCACGTGCCACAACTACTGGAGCCCACGTGCCTAGAGTCTGTGCTCCACAACAAGAGAAGCCACCACAATGAGAAGCCCGTGCACCACAACGAAGAGTAGCCCCTGCTCGACGCAACTAAAGAAAGCCCGTGCGCAGCAACAAAGACCCAACACAGCCAAAAATAAATAAATAAATAAATAGTAATAATAAAAAAGAAACCTATGAGTAGTATTCACGACAATCTAAGTCTGAAGGTTTGTTTGTATGTTTCATACAATGGACTTTGGGACCGAAGAGGGAAAAAATCCTAAAAATTTTGATCGGATATGTATTAGTGGTACAATCTCCTAAATATTTTCACTTTAAAATAAAAGTGATTTTAAATGTAGATTACAGGTAAAACTCTAATCTTACTTTCAATAGAAATTTAATTGCTGTAATTTTTAAAAAGTAAAACAACCATGACCATCTGCTGTCAGCTTATAAAATCACAGACCAACCTTTTTAGGTTTTTAAACTTTCAATCTATGATCACTGGAAACAGTTTTGAAATTCTCTTTTAGAGACTGACTTCAGAAATGTTTATAAACCTTACAAGAATATGACTAAAATTTTACGATCATGCATTATTTTGTCTAAAATCAAGTATTTTCCAACTTGATCATCTATCTTATTTATCAAATTCGGATCTAAGTGACTTTTGGACACTTCAAAAAATAAAATGCTTACTAGAGTTGTAGATTTGTAAGAATCACTAAGGATAGTTTATAATGCAGTGTACATTCTGAAAAGTTCCAGAAAAGGAATCCCAAAACATTCTGAGTGATCATAATTTCACCAGAATAAGCGTAGAGAAAGTGACTATTTCAAGGGGCATGAATTCAACCGTGTACACGAACCACCTGAGAATCTTGTTAAAATGCAGATCCTGATTTAGTAGGTATGGAGTGGGGGCTGCAGATTTTACATTTCCAGTATCTATTATGCATTTGTAATTCTATAATGCATCACCAGGTGATTCTCATGCTGGTGATGAATAAATCATTCTTTGAGAATACTGCCCTTTTTTGAAGAGTTGGCAAAAGCAGTATGATAAGTAGTAATCAAAGGTCAATAGACAGGTCAGTAATCTTGAAAATCAGTAATCTTGAAAAGCAGCCCATGCTCATCCTCCACTTTAAAATTCTCTGTCTGGGATTTCAAACTAGAACAGTTAAAAGTCTCTGTGAATGAATAAACCAATGAAGATTTAGCAAATGAATAAATGAAATCTTTAAAGTCTTGTGGAAAAGATTTATATTCTTTTTTTTTTTTGGTGGTACGCGGACCTCTCACTGTTGTGGCCTCTCCCGTTGTGGAGCACAGGCTCCGGACGTACAGGCTCAGCGACCATGGCTCACGGGCCCAGCCGCTCCACGGCACGTGGGATCTTCCCAGACCAGGGCACGAACCCGTGTCCCCTGCATTGGCAGGCGGACTCTCAACCACTGTGCCACCAGGGAAGCCCAAGATTTATATTCTTTTCATGGTGCCCAGGGCAATGCTGCTATGATGATTATTTTAGGAAATGAAGAACTTTGTCTAAACAGGCAAGGAAGGTCTTAGTCCCAATCTGGCCTATGATTTGACTTCTGCTCCCATTTGTTACCTTTCAGTTTTGGTACAAGATGTTGAAATTCTTCCAGCGTATAGGCTTCATCCACTCCAGTTAGAGCTATTGCTCCATCAGTACCAGATCGGGGGCCATCCCAAAGTTCTCGACTGGGATCTCTCTGAGGCACAAAAAGTATGGCCTTGTGTGCTGGTAACTGCTTGCCGGGGAGGCTTTGAAGGACCAGAATGCTATCAGGCTCTTGGAATCCACACAGGTACAGGAAATTGTTGTCTTGGTGGAAAGTATAGGGGATATCATTGCTCATATAGTATGTAGGGTTGGACAGCAGTACCACTGTGTGGTCTGTACCACTCTGCCCTTGTGCTTCCTTGTGGATCAGAGATATTAGTTTGTGTCTGCGAAGTGCATATTCCACCTGGGATAGTCCTGGTGTCACCTCCCCTAAAAATGACAAAAAACAGTGATGCTTTGCATTTCTATAGTGCCAAAGTACTTAAGAGAGTTTAATATTAGATGGAGACACCCAAGTTCATTTCTTCAATTTATGCCCAATCTTCTCATAGCACATGGCAAATTAAGGAGATAACCCAGGTTTCAAATTTCTATTCCATTGCAAAAATTTGGAAGAAAAGATAATTACATGTGGTCCTGCCTGAAAAATGGGATCATGACCCCTTAAGATCTCTTCCAGCTCTTTGGTTCATTCTTTTACTCATTCAATCAAATATTTACTAAACATTATTATATGGAAGGCATTGTTAGGCAAATAATCCAAGTTGCCCTGAAGTTTCAATATACAAGGTGAGGAGAAGGATCACATTTTCTGTGTAAGACTTCCCCAAAAGAATGTAAGCTCCTCGAAGACACAGAGTTTTGTCTGTTTGCTCAACATTATATTTCCAGGGCCTAGAATAACAACTGGAATATAGTAGGCATTTGATAATTGTCAAATGAGCTATAGTAATTTTAGAGTTGAAGGCCAAAAAGCTTTCCCCAATTTCAAGAGTTAGAATAAATTTCTCCTTCTGAATTTCCAAAGCATAATAATATCTTTCTAACAGGGCTTTTCACTTTCTACCTTGTATTAACAGTGAGCTGGGTATACATAACTTCTTTGATGGTCAGAACCATCTTCATATCCTTCAAAACTCTAGTAATATTATCCACCTCTTGGGGCTGTCATGAGAATCAAATTTGATAAAGCATGTGGTTCTTAAGGATTTGAAGACATCCTAGAAAATCTTTTGAAAGCTATGGATGTATTCTGTTTACTAAATGGCATGTAGGCACATACAAACATTTTTTAAAAAATTTATTTAGTTTATTTTATTTTTGGCTGTGTTGGGTCTTCGTTGCTGCATGTGGGCTTTTCTCTAGTTGTGACGAGCAGGGGCTACTCTTCGTTGCGGTGCATGGGCTTATTGTGGTGGCTTCTCTTGTTGCGGAGCACGGGCTCCAGGCGCGTGGGTTTCAGTAGTTGCAATACGCGGGCTTAGTTGCTCCGCAGCAAGTAGGATCTTCCCGGACCAGGGCTCAAACCAGTGGCCCCTGCATTGGTAGGCGGATTCTTAACCACTGTGCCACCAGGGAAGCCCAAATACAAACTTTTGACATACAATTTCAAGAGTCTCAGATTCCTGTAAGCGCACGCAAAAAACCCTATTAAGAACCCCTGTGGGACCTCCCTGGTGGTCCAGTGGTTAAGAATCTGCCTTCCAATGCAGGGGATGTGGGTTTGACCAATGCAGGGGATGTGGGTTTGATCCCTGGTTGGGGAACTAAGATCCCACATGCCGTGGGGCA
Organism: Lagenorhynchus albirostris; assembly: GCF_949774975.1. Taxonomy (NCBI): domain Eukaryota; kingdom Metazoa; phylum Chordata; class Mammalia; order Artiodactyla; family Delphinidae; genus Lagenorhynchus; species Lagenorhynchus albirostris. The sequence continues at coordinate 8,233,829 of NC_083105.1, forward strand.
ACTAAGCCCACAAGCTGCAACTACTGAGCCCGTGCACCACAACTACAGAGCCCATGTGCTCTGGAGCCTGCGCGTCACACTAGAGAGAAGCCCTTGCACCACAACTAGAGAGAAGCCTGCATGCTGCAAAGAAGATCCTGTGTGCTGCAACTAAGACCAGATGCAGCCAAAAATAAATAAACATATAAATAAAAAAGAAACTTTGTTATGAAGTGTTATGTGTTAGTTCTTTATTTTAACCTTTTCTCCTTTTATTTATTATTTATTTTTTTAACATCTTTAGTGGAGTATAATTGCTTTACAATGTTGTGTTAGTTGCTGCTGTGTAACAAAGTGAATCAGCTATATGTATACATATATCCCCATATCCCCTCCCTCTTGCATCTCCCTCCCACCCTCCCTATCCCACCCCTCTAGGGGGACACAAAGCACTGAGCTGATCTCCCTGAGCTATGCAGCTGCTTCCCACTGGCTATCTATTTTACATTTGGTAGTGTATATATGTCAATGCTACTCTCTCACTTGGTCCCAGCTTACCCTTCCCCCTCTCTGTGTCCTCAAGTCCATTCTCTACGTCTGCGTCTTTATTCCTGTCCTGCCCCTAGGTTCTTCAGAACCTTTTTTTTTTAGATTCCATATATATGTGTTAGCATACGGTATTTGTTTTTCTCTTTCTGACTTACTTCACTCTGTATGACAGTCTCTAGGTCCATCCACCTCACTGCAAATAACTCAATTTCGTTTCTTTTTATGGCTGAGTAATATTCCATTGTATATATGTGCCACATCTTCTTTATCCATTCATCTACTGATGGACAATTAGGTTGCTTCCATGTCCTGGCTATTGTAATATGTGTTAGTTCTTAATACTAGTACCTAACAGACTGCCTGGCTGCTAGCCCAGTGATGACTGGGTGAACGCTTCACTTCTGAAATGGAAATTATGCCTGCTTTCACTTTAGGTTCCCAGACAAAAGAACTATTAAAACAATTACTCACAAAAGCTGTATCCCTAAGCCTACACTTAACAATAATAATAGTAAAACAACATCTAATGCTTATTGAACGCTTACTACGTGTCTGTACTATTCTAATTATTTACACGTATCAACTTATTTTATCTTTACAATGACTCTATGACGTGGGGAATTATTATTATTCCCTGTGGTAGCCAGTCTCCACATGCAAGTATGGGAAGATAGCCACGAAACACTGCTGTGTAAGAAAGTTAAATAAGAAGATGGACAGTATGTTCTCATTATGTTTAAAAAAAACAAAGGAGAAAAAAGAATTTAGAAAAGAATCAGAATTTTTGTAGTGGTAACCTATGGAGAGTGACATAAACTGAAATTTTCTATTTAACATGATTTATTACATTATTTGAATTCTGTTTCAATGAGTATATACTCTTATAATTAAAGTCCCAAATAAAGAGAAAAAGAGGTTAAAAAGGGAAACCATGGACAGTCCACTCCATACTCATAACCTACAATGGTTCTTTATCGTCTGTCAGATCAAATTCATACTCTTAAGCCACTTTAACATTTACATTTAAATGTAACATTTTAATGTTCTCTACCAGGTGACTTCAACTTATCTGGCCAACTTTTTTTGGTAACAGCTCTACTGAGATATTTTCATACCATACAATTCGCCCACTTACAAGTGTACAATTCAATGATTTTCGGTATATTCACAGATTTGTGCAACCATTACCCTAAACAATTTTAGAATATTTCATCACTCCAAAAAGAAATCCCATGCCAATCAATAGTTACTCCCTGTTTCCTCCGAATCCAATCCAGCCCTTGACAACCACTAATCTATTTTCTGCCTCTCTGGGTTTGTCTATAGTACAGATTTCATATAAATGAAATCACACAAGATGTGTTCTTTGGTGACGTGGCCAACTTTTTTCTTATCATTCCCCCAATTATTCTGAAATTAATTCCTTCTATATCTTACATAAGTCCAACCTGTTACCTTCCTTACAGTGTGTCCCCTTTCTAAAATTTCTTCTCCCTCCAAAGCAATTCCACTCAAGACTTGGAGCTCAATATATGTTTGTTTTTAGACCCTTCTGATTCAAAAGGCTTTCTTGATTAGCCCAGATCATGTTGATTTGTTCTTTTGAATTACATTTTTTTTAAAGTCAACTATTTCATTTTCATATACACATCTTATAGTTGTGTATAAATGTAATCATACCATACTCTTTCAATAGTTAAACACTTTTCCCCCATTTCTTCATTGTTTGAGACCTCACTCCCCTTCCCTCCTTCTACCCACATTAGAACCACCCCCATATTTGTAATTTAGTATGTATCCTTTCCTATTTTTCTCAATACTCATATAATCACATACACATATACCTGCATTTAGTGTTTTTTGAGTCACTAGTGTTTTACAAAAATGGGATACACAGTCTTGTGTTTATGTTGTCTTTCTAACACAACAATACCTCATAGAAGTCCCTCCCACCAACTCATTTAGCACAGCTTCAACTCATTCTGCTTGATGTCTCCATATTATTTCTTGGGGGAATGTATCATAACTTCCTGATCCATTTCCATACTGGTGGGCATTCATATTATTTTCAGCTTTTTGCTGCAATAATGAACATCTTTCTACTTATATACATAGGGTACTTTTAAATGCCCTATGTACTGTTGCTTTTATTTCTGTGGGATAGTCCCAGGAGAGAAATTAGTGGATCAAAGTCCTTCGAGTTTTCTTAGTACTCATGTTCAGTACATGCAACTCAGCTGTTTATGATTACTTTGGAACTGTCTAGTTGTTTTACCTATGCATAGTTTATCTCTCCAGAAAATTCTGTAGTTCTATCCCATTAATAATTTTTTATTTAACTTTTATTTACCTACAATATAAAAATTTACATTTTTATTAACAAAATTGGTAAGAAACAAAAGAGATAAATAAGAGAGGGCCTTACAGGCCAAGCAAAGCAACAGAGTTGGTCCTAGAAAAGCTCACATCACATTTCTTTCTCTGAGGATTGAGTTGGCTAAGAGTCCCCTAGGGCTCTAGGGCAGAATATCGAACTTTATACCAGAGCCCAAGAACAGCTTAACTATTTATCTCCCTGATAATTATTCATGTTAAGTCTGCCACTGTTACTCAATACTGGAAATTTCCTAATTTACCCAAGCAGCAAATACTCTTTTCTAAAAGCAGAGGCTGGTTATAATTGGTGGATTATCCAACTTTTCCTTTTTGTCATTTTACTTGGTCCCTATCCTGTGCTTTGCTTTTGGTCATTTCCCAGCTATGGTCCATGTAATAAAACTAAACTTAAAAAATCAATTCATTGTGTTTTTAAAAAAACTTTGGAAATAAGAAGAAAATTCACAATATTAATGATCTTAATTAATCAATGTGTTATCTCTCATTTTCATTAATAACAGAGTATACATATATGTATATTAGGAAGTAACTTCTGAAAAAAAGATAAAATTATTTAAAAATCAAAGCAGGATTGCAAAACCACCTTTTTCGCCCTTCAAAGCATTCCTCGTTGCTGAATCTAATTTCATACAAATGACTATATGAGAAATATTTATTTAAAACACTGACTACATTTTCCCAAGCTTACTAATTGTAAACACTATGCAGTGACCATTAACTATATGCTTCCAAACTTCTGAAATTTCGAAGAACTCTTCATCACAACAGAAAAATTAACCAAGGAAAAACACACCTTATCAACTGAAGGAGGGGAAAAAAGTGTGATAAAGCAATGAACTTCAACCCTAGAGGTAAACCTGGCAGTTGTTACGGCCTTTGATCACAGAACTAACCATTATAGTCAATCTAGCCTGACTTTCTTCAGATAAAACTGCATCTGAATAGACATTCTGGTAACTTTGTCAAATTGTAAAGTATTAAGAAGCAGTCAGTATTTTGTCATGTGGAGTCAATTAAGGATAGAAGGGCTACTCTAACAAGTTATTTAAGCAATCAAATGCCTAGATGCCACAATCTGGACTCTGTAAATAACAAAGTCTCACAATCAATCCTGAGACTGTGCAGCCAAGAAGAAAAGCTCTTCCAGGACATCTAGGATTGGACCTCTCGAGAGAATAAGAAAAATGTTCTTCATATTTTACCAGCCAGGCAGAAAACCCAGAGAGGAAAAGTTTTATGAAGACAGAAAATGGATGGAAATATGCAAGTCTTTGCTACAATCTAGGTATGTATTTTAATTATTTCCTGAAACTAACTAGGTTAGGATTTTAACGTGGCCTGAAGCAGTGTCCTTGAATTCTGTTTAATATTAGGAGTTTTTTATTGTATATAAGGAAGTAGTGCATAAAATGATCTATTACTATGTAGTTGGAAAATGGGGGTAAAGAAAAAGCTAATAAACATTTCCTTTATAAAGTAAAACACAGACCTCTCTGAAAAAAATGAAATGATCAAATAAATAATTTAAAAATACTCTCAATGGATTTTATTTGCATATACTGAGCAAAACAAGCCAGACAGAAAGGGTTCATACTGTATGATTCCACTTACACGAAACTCAAGAACAGGCAAAACAATCATGTTGATAGAAACTAGAGCAGTGGTTAAGGATGGAGGTGGGGACTGACTAGAAGGGTATGAGGGGACTTTCTGGGGTGACGGAAATGCCCTATATCTTGAATGGGGTATGGGTTATATTGGTGTACCTTTGTCAAAACTCATTGAATTGCATATTTAAGCTCTGTGCAATTCACCTAATGTAAATTTTATCACATTAAAAAAAAAGTATAGCTGGCCCTCCATAGCCATAGGTTCTGCATCTGGGGATTCAACCAACCACAGATCAAAAATATTTGGAAAAAAAATTCCAGAAAGTCGCAAAAAGCAAAACTTCAATTTGCTGTGCATGAGCAACTATTTACATAGCATTTACATTGTATTAGGTATTATAAGTAATCTAGAGATGGACTATAGCATATGGGAGGATGTGCATGGATTGCAGTCATATACTATGCCATTTTAGGTAAGGGACTTAAGCATCCGCAGATTTTGGCATCTGAGAGGGTCCTGGAACCAATCCCCTAAGGATACCAAGGGATGACTATACCACTCTCTAAAGCTGAAATAACTTTTACATTAAGACTTCTCTCACTTGAATTTCTTCTTACCAAAAATATTATATCAAAAAAAAGACTTAAAAAAATTCCCATATAGTATTCTTTGGCATGGGTGTTATGTGCTGTTTTGTGGTTAAGTGTGGACTCAGACTTTTGCTGAGTTGGAATTCTGGCTTAACAACCTACTGAGTGACTTGGGGAGAGCTACCAAACTGTTCTGTGCCCGTGTCCTTATCTGTAAAGTGGAGATAATAATAGCACCCACTTCACAAAGTTGTCAGGAGGATTTAATAAGTTAATGAAATACTTAGAACAGTTAGCACTATATAAATATTAGTTATAATTATTACCACAATAAATAATTTACACTTGAAGAGGTTGTCATCCTGGTAATACAAAGCCAGGTAGGATCTTGAAAGAGTAAAATTTATAGGGATGACCATTATCCCTATCAAAGTAATTATTTACATGAAAGCCCTGAATTATCTGGTTTTCTCACACAATGACAAGAATGAGTTAAGTGATTCAGGAGCTTTTTTTTTTTTCTTTTGTGGTATGCGGGCCTCTCACTGTTGTGGCCTCTCCCGTTGCGGAGCACAGGCTCCGGACGCCGCAGGCTCAGCGGCCATGACTCACGGGCCTAGCCGCTTTGCGGCATGTGGGATCTTCCCAGACCGGGGCACGAACCCATGTCCCCTGCATCGGCAGGCGGACTCTCAACCACTGCGCCACCAGGGAAGCCCTATCTGTATTCTCTAATTTGTCTATCATATATATGGAACTCGTATAATAATTAGGAAAGGGACTGAGATATTTTCCAAAAGTTTAAAGTACTGGCAAGTACTGGGGAAATATTCCAAACATGAAACCTTTTGGAGCAAACCACATAATAGAAACATACTTTTAAACCCCAAACTAACAAACTGACCTTGGCTTTGTAAAAGAGATTTTAAAAAAAGTATTAAATGCCTCTTAATTTTTCTTAATAATTGACTCTTCCTCCAATCCTCAATTATTTTAACACTTCTGTAAGTTTTGCTTCTCTACGTGGAGAAAGATAAGTGATTAACACTTTGGCTATTGTATATCTGGTGGTTTCTTTAACACTGATAATTCTCTTTTAAAATTCTATCTACTTTTATCCCTTCTCACTTACCCCAATCCCTATTGTACAGGAGAATAAAAATTATGATAGGTGGGCTTCCCTGGTGGCACAGTGGTTGAGAGTCCGCCTGCCGATGCAGGGGACACGGGTTCATGCCCTGGTCTGGGAAGATCCCACATGCCAAGGAGCAGCTGGGCCCGTGAGCCATGGCCGCTGAGCCTGCGGCGTACGGAGCCTGTGCTCCGCAACGGGAGAGGCCACAACAGTGAGAGGCCCGCATATCGCAAAAAAAAAAAAAAAAAAAATTATGATAGGTATTCCTTTTCCCCCATAGTTTATATGAACATATGTATATATATGAACTTGTATGTGTGTATTTATTTACATTCATTTTTAACATAGTTAACATGCACATAACACAAATAACAGTCTAGATATAGAGGCCATCATCTTGACAATATGATTACTAGTTTCAAGGCCTGGAAAATGCAGCTCACCATGTAAAAGTATCTCACCACGAGAAATCAGTAATTTTCAAAGCTGGTAAAACTTAGTATTTAATTGAAGCTACAGGTAGGTTGATTGGATGGAGAAATACTTAAATTAATATCAACTGTATTGCTATTAAGCTTACCTTACAGCTTTGAAAAACTCTGATTTCCTGTGTGTTTCAGTGGTGAGCTGCATTTCCTGAGTCTCAGCCGACTTCCCAGCAGGAATTCCAGTCTGATGAAGAATCAGCAAAAGGAAGCCCTCACTGAGAGACACACTGGTATCATTCACTGAGTGGAGACAGTGAAAGAGCAACATATTTCCAAAGGCAATTTAGATTATTAATATATATGCTTACACAGTAAATACAGATTTAACTTCGCATGGCAGAAGCAACAATTAATCTCCCTTGAAAACCTGACTAATTTTTCTCCAAAGCATTTGGTTTTACCCTGCCTACCTCTTTGGGATGATATTCATTCATCATAGTTCATCCCTTAAGTGTCTTTAAAAAAACAAAACAAAACAAAAAACCTTAGGTATGAATTTGAACAATAGTGATGACACATCTTCCAGCAGGAACGCTGGAATCTTAAAGTAGAAAAAAAAAATTAGTGAAGTAAGCCTTTATCAACTTTTTGCATCACCTTTATCACTGTTATCACTTCTCAAAGTTGTGACAATCACATCTGGAAATCTTGTGTAACCTATATAAAAATATTTTTCTTAATATTGACATGAGCATTTAATGCTTTCAAGAAAAATGTTTCCTAAAATGTCTTTAACACAGTAGTTCACAAAGAATCAATAGTTAGAACACAGTTCTAGACACCATGTTTTAGAAAGTAACAGAATTTTTCTTTAAAAACATCTTGAAATACATACTTTTCACTGATACTTCTGAATTATAAGGCTAATCGTATTTATTGCTCTAGATGGTGCTGTCTATACAGTACTATTAGCCACATGTAGCTGTTTAAATTTAAATTAATTGAAATAAAATTTTAAAAAACTTAGTTCCTCAGTTGCACTAGCAACATTTTAAGTGTACAGTAGCCACTTGTGTATAGTGGCTACTGTATTGGACAGCACAGCTCTAGAACATTCCCACTGCTGCAAAAATTCTATTGGATAGCACAGTTCTAGACAAAGCCCCTAAAGAGAGAGACAGTCATTACAGTTAAAAGGCCTTACCTGGTCTGAGGAGGTGTGGGTGTGTAAAGGGGCTGGGCTGGCCTAAGTATCGGTTTGGAATCCTCCTCTCTCGGATGGGCTGCAGGGAGTACCTTCGCTGTGAACATGACATGCATCCTGAAGGAGAGATAAAGAGGATGAAATGGAATAGTGTACCTAGAAAGTCCCGACAGTATATACACATTTATCTACCTCCAGCAGTAGGATGCTTTAGAAAAATGCAAATTAGTATCTCCTTCAGTATTTATATGGTCCTTCCTCTGGGCCAGCCAGAGCCTGTGTTGGGCCTTAGGGATACAGAAATGAGATTATCTTTACCTTTAGTGACTTTAGTCTACCTGAATATAATAGAGGTATATATACATACAGTATGATTAACGTATGAATAGGAGCTATGGGAACAGAAGAAAGACAACAAACAAAAGCAGGGGAGGGGGTAGGAAGTATTTCACTGAGGTAGTGTTATGCTGTGTCCTAAAATTCAGAAAAAGAGAATTAACATTTTTATTGAGAATATGTGAAGTTTGAGAAAATATGCACATCTTATCTCATTTAATCTTGGAATGTTAGAGCTAGTGAAATGTCTGAAAAATGCTTAATCATATTTAGCCCATAAGAAGTAATATTATTAGCATTCATTCAGCAAGATTTATTAAGTGTGTGATTGGCACATGCTGGGAAAGACACAAGACTATCTGTCCTGGTCTGGAAAGAACATACAGTCTAGTGGAGGTGAGACAGAGCAATACTACATTGTGAACGCAGTGGTGGATTCGTACACAAGGTTTTTGAGAGCACAAAAACTAACACAACGCTGTGGGACGGGTACAATGACGATAGGACACAGTGATCTGGGGAACAGAGAAGCACACTACAGGCGCTTGTGTGAGACTGCAGAAGTAGAAATGCCTACTCTGAGTAGGAATTAGTCAGTGAAAGTGACAAGGGGAGCTGAAGGTATCATGAATGAGATTATGAAAGGGAAGGCATAGAAAGCACCACATTCACATGTGCCCATGTGTGTGTGTAGAGGGAAAAGGGATAGAAAGAGAATTTCAGGTCAGTGTTGCTGCTGGTGGGAGAGGAAAAGATCAGGAAGGTAAGGATCAGACCATTGAAGGCTTTGTACACCAAACTAAGGAATTAGATTTTTAACTGTTACGTGAGGTAGGCATTATCATCGCCTTCTTTTTTATTTTTTTTTTTAACCAATAAGGAATCAGACTCAGAGAAGTAATTTGTGCAATGTTACACAGTTAGTACTAGGGAAGCTGGGATTCAAACTCAGTTTTATTTAACTTCAAAATCTTTGCTCTTATCACTCTACTCTGTCACTCAGTAAGTCTTCTCTGCTAAATCCCAACAATACAATTAGTACTGTACAATCTTCCCGTGAACATACAATCACTACCACAGCAAAACGCGGTAAGTCTGGATCAAGTTAAAGGTTTTAGTAGGGATTATAAAGCATGAATGACAGCGTATGTATTTGGAGAGTTAAGAAGTCTTAAACATTAACTTTGAATTAAATTTACAAAGGGTTATTGAGAAAAATTATAGCTTCTTGAATGATTAAAAAGACAGAGAAAATGGTACAGGTTTCCAGGCAGTATGAAAATACAGTTAAGATAGTGGAAAATGAGAAAAAGGACAAAATATTAAGTATTTCCTGGAATCTGTCTTTAGAAAATGTACAGAATACATATTAAGGAATATGCCCAGTCTACACAGGTTGAAAGCTTAACAAAGATGAGGCAAGCAATTTACAAAAATACAGAGAAACCTGCTAAGTGACACTACAGGGAAGCAATCAACAAAGACACTACCAGACAAACAATTCAGCTTTTTCCACATAAATTCGAAGGCAGGTAGGGGTGGTAAGGTATGGAAGGGGGAATCTATAGATTAAGTAAGCCTTAAAAGACATTATCAACCAACTGTAATATGTGAACCTTAACTGGATCCCGATTCAAGCAACAAACTGTAAAACAAATACATTATATTTATGAGATCACTGGAAATTGGGACAGTGATTGCATATTTGATGGTATTACGGAAGTAATATTTGTTTTAACGTGTGATAATTGTGTTGTGATTATGTTAAAAAGAAGCTTATCTTTTAGAGATATAAATAGAAATATTTACAGATGAAGTGATATGATCTCAGGTTTGTCTCAAAATAATATGGGGGTGGGGTGGATTGTGGAGAGGATGAATGGGGATTTGAATGAAACAAAACTGGCCATGAGCTGATAACTATTGAAGCTGTGTGATGGGTATATCAGAGTTCATTATACTACTCTACTTGTGTATATGTTTGAAATTTTCCATAATAAAAAAGTTGAAAAAAAAAGAAAGATGAAGCGACCATAGAGAAAAATGAAGGAAATAAGCATGTGCTCCGGAAGGCAATCTAAGACAAAGAATTAAAGGCAGCATGGTATAGTAGAAAAAAGTGCTAGTTCTAGTTTAGTTCTACTATCTACATGATCTTGGCATGTTACATAACTCCTCTGTACTTATTTCTTCACCTGTGAAATAAAGCCGTTATATTAGGTAGCGGCTTTCAAATTTTTAAAACCAAGACCCACAGTAAGAAATATATTTTACACAGTAACCTAGTATATACAGACATATATATGTATAATGTATATAGAAATTTCACTAAATACTATTCTTTCTGTGACTCTTATTTTTGCTGCCCTATTCCATTAAAAATAAGCTTGCCTCAGTGCACTAAAATGATTTTATTACTGCAATGTCTGGAATGGTGGCCCCCAGAAGATACGTCCACATCCTAATCTCCAGAACTTGTGACTGTTAATTGGAAAAAGGGTTTTTGCAGATGTAATTAAGGAACTTGAGATGAACGGATCATCCTGCATTATCTGGGTTGATCCTAAATCCAATGACATGCGTCCTTGCAAGAGAAATGCACAGGGAGAATTGAGACAGAAGAGGAGGAAGCAATGTAACCATGGAGGCAGAAACAGAAGACATGTGGCCACAAGCCAAGGAATATGTATAGCCACCAGAAGCTGGAAGATGGGAAGAACGGATTCTCTCCTAGTGCCCCGGGAAGGAGTGTAGCCCTGCTGACACATGATCTCAGGCTTCTGGCCTCCAGAACTGTGAGACAATACATTTCTGTTGTTTTAAATGTTCATGGTAATTTGTTATGGTAGCCTCAGGACTAATACAATGACTTACTAAGGTTGAAATAAATATGTCAAGTGCTTGATTATTTTTTCATAGTTCACAAATTCTTCATTTTTTCAAACCAAAACATGGAACAACTGAGAAGTAAGTTATTAAAGCTCAGTAACCCAGAGGTCATATTATGCAAGAGGTATGCTGTGGCCATAAACAACAGCTCCCACTGGTTTATAAGGCACTGTTTGAGGCTTCCAGGAAAATATAGGGGAAATAGTCCAGAGGGTTAAGGATGGTCTGGTATGACTCTGGACTAGCTCTGTTTGGAAGGTCTAGTCCCTACCCCAACCCCATAATGACACCACAATGCAGCCCTCCCTGACATAAGCTTGTAACTCTGCTTGCCATATAATCAGTATCCTAATGTGTCCTAGCAGTGGTCCATGGTAATAACATTGTCTTCAATGTAAAAATGTGCCTATCTGCAGTCACTGCTTCTACCACCATCACCAGCAGAGCCTAAGCTGAGAGGAAACCACGGTTCTCACTACCCTGAGCACCCCTTTCCAACCATCTGTTACAACATAGTGGATTACTATGAAGTTCTAGAATTGCAGAGATATACTTCACCTGTGGACATTAAAAAGGCTTATTGAAAAGTGGCACTTAAATGGCACCCTGATAAAAATCCAGAAAATAAAGAAGAAGCCGGGAGAGAATATTCAAAGAAGTAGCTGAGGCATATGAGGTATTATCAAATGATGAAAAACGGGACATTTATGATAAATATGGCAAAGAAGGATTAAATGGTGGAGGCAGAAGTCATTTTGATGATTCTTCTGAATATGGCTTCACATTCCGTAAGCCAGATGATGTCTTTAAAGAAATTTTTTGTAAAAGGGACCCATTTTCATTTCATTTCTTTGAAGACTTGCTTGAGGACCTTTTTTTTTTTTTTTTTGAAGACCTTTTAAATAACCCAAGAAGCTCCTATGGAAGCAGAAACAGAGGTGAAAGATCTTTTTCTCTACATCCAGTGAATATCCACCTTTCGAGAGATTTTCTTCATATGATACAGAATATATATACCATGTGGTTCACTGGGCCATGAGGGCCTTAGTTCATTCTCTTCCCTGACATTTGACGACAGTGGGATGGGCAACTACATATCTGTTACAACTTCAGGTAAAATTGTTAATGGCAGAAATACCAATACAAAGAGAATTATTGAGAATGATCAAGAAAGAGACAAAGACAATGGTGAGTTGAAGTCCTTTCTTTTAAATGGTATGGCAAATGAAGAGAGCTTTGCTGAAGAATGCAGTTGGAGAAGACGGTCATTCAACAATTATCCACCGAAGTCCTGCAGCCCCAAACATGTATCTCAATATACTTTTGCAACTGGAATCCCTCTATTTTCTCAGCAGGATTCAAAGAAGGTGGTAAGAGGAAAAAAAAGAAGCATAAAGAGGTACAGAAGAAGTCAACTAAAAGGAATCATTAAATTGACTCTTCAGACACATTATGTTCATATAACATTTGAACACAGCTCTTTATGTGCTTCTTCTTTTAAAATTTTATTTTATTTATATTTTTATACAGCAGGTTCTTATTAGTTAGTTATTAGTTAGTTATTAGTTAGTTATCCACTTTATTCATATTAGTGTATATATGTCAATCCAATTCATCACACCATCTTTGTGTGTTTCTGTTAGAGTTTTGCAGACAATATTTGTTTAATACCACACTAAGATTATGTTTTTAACGTATTTAGCAGGACTGTAAACATCTGATGAGTGGCTGTTTGGATTAGGTATGTTAGAAAAAGATGAATTTGTGGTAACAGTGATACTAAGAATTTAGAAAACAGCAAAGATTAATGAGTTTTGAAATTTTAGCTAAGGTAGCCAGGAAAAAGATCTAAATGAAATGAAGGAGTTAGCCATGTGGATATTTGGTCAAAGAAGATTCCAGGCAGCAGGACTAGCAAGCGAAATGTCCCTAAAGCAGACTGTGTAAGGTGTGTTTGAGGAACATGGAGATCAGTGTGGCCAGTTATGAGAGCAAGTAGTTGAAGTAAGAAAGGTAACAGAAGAGCAGATTATGCAGGCAGGGACTGCTAGATCACAGTATGAACTATGTTATAATTGTCAGACAGGAAGCCAATGGAGGCTGTGAGCAGAAGAGTGACATAATCTGACATACTTAAACAGGCCTGTGCTGGTTGCCGTCATTAAAAACAGACTCTAAGTAAGCAGGGGTAAAAGCAGGGAAATGCAGGCTACTGCCACAATCCAGGCCAGAGACTGCAGTAGCTTGGCCAAGGTGGTGGAGGCGGTGGTGGTAAAGAGAGATCAGACTCTGGATATATTCTAAAGGTAGGGCCAAATGGAATTTGCTGACAGACTGGATGTGGGGTATGACAGAAGTCAGGATTTTTGGCCTTAGCAACTGAAAGAAGAGAAGTGCCATTAATCTGAGATAGGCCTGGAGGTGTTAAATTTTGGATGTGCTACATTCAAGGTACCCGAATTTATTAAGCAGCAAAAAAAGAATTTCCTACGTTGACTTGCATCCTGCATGTTCCCTGTCATTGAATTCTTCCTTTTTTTTAACAAACAGATCTTATTGATCATATTAATCTTTTATCTTAGAAATATAATTACTATAAATTTTAATGTGACTAAAAGATAGGAGCAAATAATCTAGTAGCACTTAAAACCCAACCACCTTTCGAAAAACATAGTTCAGTGATATATAGCAATGCAACAAATTTTGAAACCAGAAAAAATTCTAGTATCGACTATTTTTTTTTTTTTTCGGTATGCGGGCCTCTCACTGTTGTGGCCTCTCCCGTTGCGGAGCACAGGCTCCGGACGCCGCAGGCTCAGCAGCCATGGCTCACGGGCCTAGCCGCTCTGCAGCATGTGGGATCATCCCGGACCGGGGCATGAACCCGTGTCCCCTGCATCAGCAGGCGGACTCTCAACCACTGTGCCACCAGGGAAGCCCTAGGATCAACTATTTTTAAACGACTGCTAGAATAAAGCGTGAGCTCTTGTTTTGTTTGATTTTTAGTTGGTAGGTGGGTAGGGAGGAAAGTTCATTTACTCTACAGGAGAGACTGGGGACAATTAGCGTTTAATGCTTATTTGCAGAAAATAAAATCATAAAAGCTCAGAGTATTTTAAATGCCACTTATATAAAATGTGATATTTAGTAGAATTTATTTATTGTTACACATGTGGGACTAATCAGACTTAGAAAAAATGCAATTTTTCAACAAAAGCAAAAACCAGTGTCTCTGAAAATTTGAGAATGCAATAACATGCCCTCTGGTCCATTTTTTATTTTATTCTTAACAGATAACTAAAAATTCAGATTTAATCTTATTCAATACCTTAAAATTATTCGTTTCCTACTGCCTAGAGGAAAAAGCTCAATGTTGCTTAACATAATATACAAGACACTCCACGAGCCAGCCACCAGCTTTCTTCCCAACTTGACTTTCTATCATGTGTCTTCTTACACATCTCATGCTTGAGCCCAACTTTTCCCAAACGGTGTTCAAAGGGATACCAGTTCAAGAGTCACCAGAGAAAAAGGGCTCCATGGTCAAATACATTTTGTAAATTAATGTCAAAGACATTTCCCTCTTAGAGACATGGAAATAGTCTATTATGAGCACTATAAAATGCAGTATTCCCCATACTTATTTGACCACAGAACCCTTTTGGTGTAACAGCTACTAACATGCCCAGCAACATATTTCAAAAAAGCTCCAGGCTTATTAATGATGCAAAGCTTTGTACCAGTCATTCTGTTTCAGAGTTCTGGGCCTTTGCATTCATTCTCTCTGCCAGGATGGCTCCATCACTCTAGTTGGCTTGGTGAATTTAAGCCTTCTTTCAAGTCTCAACTCTCCTAACCTTTGAAGTCACGCCCACGTTTCCTCTTTGCCCCTCTCTGCCCCCGGAAAATATCAACACTTTTTCCTTCTCCCCACAAGTATGTTACATTACAATTACTTGCTTTTTAATTAATTAATTTATTTATTTATTTATTGTGGTACGCGGGCCTCTCACTGCTGTGGCCTCTCCCGTTGCGGAGCACAGGCTCCGGACACACAGGCTCAGCGGCCATGGCTCACGGGCCCAGCCGCTCCATGGCATGTGGGATCTTCCCGGACCGGGGCACGAACCCACGTCCCCTGCATCGGCAGGCAGACCCTCAACCACTGCGCCACCAGGGAAGCCCACAATTACTTGCTTTTTTGTCCGTCTCGCATGATGGTAGAAACTTTTTTTGTGTGCTTAGTTCTCCTATGTGGTGCTCAATTAATGTTCATAGAATTAACTGCAAACAGGCTTTTAAAAATTATTTTCTACTTATTCTTTAATGTTTTCAATATTTCCCTTCCTCATCTCACACTTATATTTAAATGATCTAGTCTTTTAAAATATAAAACTTACTTATGCATCATTAATGCTTTATTTTGCTTTTTCTCAAATGACTAGGTGTTAATAACTATATCACAACTAATGAAATCACACTCTTAATTAGCCAAAGCATTTTCACTTTAGGAATGCATGACTTTCACAGAATAGGAAGTTACCTATGGTACTCAATACCCTGTTCCCAGAGTCTTCCTAAGGAAAAGCACCCAAGAGCACCACAGACATTTGAAGTTCTATTTATGAACATCTAAAGTCGGTGGAATTTTCAAATTCTAAAACTTTATAAAATCCCAGAATAACATACTTACAACCCATTACTGCCTTTCTTGGGCTCCCATGTCACTTGAGTCAAGACTCTATTACCATCCTTTGCTATATATATTCATTTATTTGTTGCTTCTCTATCATCTGACTAGACTGTAACTCCAGGGAAGTGGAGATTCACCCACAATAACTGCTAACTCAAAAGTTACTGAATGAAGATACATTCTTTCTGGCTCAATAAAAAGGTCCAAAAGGACTCTACTAAGCAGAGTAAGACCTAGCAGAGGTATAACAGAAAAAGGACTAGATGGGAATCATACAACTAACATTCCTGACTTGCTACTTGTGATATCGTGTTAGTTTCAGTTCCCCATCAGTAAAATGATATTTGCTCTAACTTACTGGACTTGTGAAGATCCAAGGAGATCATTCATTCATTCAAAAAGCCTATATATGTATATTATGATGTTAATATGAGGTGGTTAAATTTACTTATTCCACTGAAGCAAAATGAAGCATAATGACTACATTTTTCCAGGACACTGGTGTGTATAATCCAGTACCTAGCTCTAAATTTTGATTAATCAGGTTTTACACAAAGCCTCAACAAATGGAAAAAAAGTTACAAGCAAAGAATGGTTCCAGCTCTAAATCACAAGTTATGGCCTCTGTGATCAAGACTGACTAACTGCGGGCTTCCCTGGTGGCGCAATGGTTGAGGGTCCGCCTGCCAATGCGGGGGACACGGGTTTGTGCCCCGGTCAGGGAGGATCCCGCACGCCGCGGAGCGGCTGGGCCCGTGAGCCATGGCCGCTGGGCCTGCGCTTCCGGAGCCTGTGCTCCGCCACGGGAGAGTCCACAGCGGTGAGAGGCCCGCGTACCGCAAAAAAAAAAACAAAAAGAGACTGACTAACTGCATATCTATTCACCTACTCCCATGGAGAGGGACAGCTTTATGGAACTTAAGTGTTAGAAGCAAAGAGCAAGTTCTGTGCACTTAACAATGATTACTTTTTAGTTTTACTTTCTAGAGTAAGGAGTAAGTCTTGATATAATTACCATTCCATTTTCAATAAATTCAGGTATACCAACGTAAGAAACACATGTCAAAACTTAACACTGGTGTCAAATACCATATGCTCCGGCTCACACATTGTTCACCTATCGGCCCCCAAAACTAAAATATGATCCAATGGCAGATCTGCCTGAAAGACGATTCAGCTTTCACCGATCAAGCTTCATGTTCACTGCTTGCGACAGAATACACCCTAAAAAAATGCCCCGCCCCCATTCCTGGATTACTCTATCTTGTCTTTTCTTTTTTTAAGTTTCTTTTTTTTGAATTTTATTTAATTTATATTTTTATACAGCAGGTTCTTATCAGTCATCCATTTTATACACGTCAATCCCAATCGCCTAATTCATCACACCACCACCCCCACCCCTCCGCGGCTTTCCCCCCTTGGTGTCCATACGTTTGTTCTCTACATCCGTGTCTCAACTTCTGCCCTGCAAACCAGTTCATCTGTATCATTTTTCTAGGCTCCACATATATGCGTTAATATACGGTATTTGTTTTTCTCTTCCTGACTTACTATCTTGCCTTTTCGAGCAAGGCTTTCAGACATAAAAAGCCTCAGGAGTATTTTCAAATATTACCTCTTCTGAGAGGAACTACTCAAAGGATGTGTAGTACTAAACATGTGTTTCCCGTACATTCTGCAGCCAGCTCTCACGTCTACTCTTTGAAAACACGAAAATCCGACTGTAAGTTAACCTAACAGAAACAAGAGCTACGTGATGTGAGACACTGTGTCACCTGGGCAAGTGTGATAACTGACACAACTTCCATGAGTCCGAGTTACTTTGAAGACAGCCCCTCTGGGAAGACAGCACACCCTTTTCTCTCTGCAGTCATTTCAACCTCTTAGAATACCTCAACTGCAGAAAGAACCCCGGGCCCACCCTTTTCCAGGGACAGGGGGTAGAGAAGAAATCCAAGGAGCGCACAGGGGGTTTGGGAGTGGAGACCCCAGCAGAAGAGTCCACTGAAGCAGGGGTCGCCTCAGACCAACCTGGACCCCTCTGGTGCGCCTCAGGCTTCTCAGAGCAAGCCCCGAAGGAGACACTGTGGGAGGTGAGTCTAACCTGAGAGGCTGCGGGCGCTTGCTACCGCGGGAACAAGCTTAGTTGCCGAGAGTATCCAAGGCATGACCGCCACGCTTGCACTTCAGGAAGGAAACGCGGAAAACTGACGATAATGCCGCCGCCGGCAGGGTTGAGTCGCCCGGAAACCAGGCCAGGCGTCCCTCCCCTTCCGGCCGGCGCTGCTCGACGGGCTTTCCTCCCACAGGGGCGCAGTATGTTGACGTCACGCCCGGCGCGTGACCGCCGCTCCGGCCGGAGGGCCACCCTGGCGTCATGACGTCATGTTCCATTTAACGGCCACAATCACAGAATATTCCATTCTAAATGACTCCCCGCAGGGGCTGACAGCTCCCGCCTCCTTGAAAGCACCGGATAGGAGGTTGATCCATTTAGAGCACTGTTCTGAGTGAAGATAAGAATCCGTGCATGGAGAGGCAGGCACCAGCACGAACAGCCACACTTCTAGAAGATTCTAGGCAGTGCACAGCGCGGCTGCAGAGGAATAGGAATGAACGGGCGAAGGACCCGGGGTCACGAGACCGTTGGGTGGGCGGAGCCAGCGGCCGGGGAGGTTCTAGTCTGTTCTGCCTCTCAGCAGCCGCCCCCTTTACGCGGTCACGCTGAGCTAGCCCGGGCTTGGGATCGGGCTGCAGCCTCTGCCGCGCCCGCCGCCTACTGCTGCCTCCCGCCGCCTCCGGACCATGGACCCCCGCAAAGTGAGCGAGCTTCGAGCCTTTGTGAAAATGTGCAAGCAGGACCCAAGCGTTCTGCACACCGAGGAAATGCGCTTCCTGAAGGAGTGGGTGGAGAGGTGAGACCTGGGCCTGAGGGCCGATGGGGGAGGGAACAGGGACGGCGGGAGGGGGAGCTGGGCCCGAGCTGGCGCGGGGCGGAGGAACCTGGAGCTCGGCGGCGAGTCTCGCTCCCTGGCGGCGACGTCGAGGGGCTCGTGGAGGATCGGGAAGCTTAGATGGTTCAGAGGCAGGGAAGGAAAAGGCAGAGCTGGGTTTCCTCCGCTCTGAGGTCGCCAGGGGTGTGTTTTCGGCGAAATACGGAGATGCAGATGGTTGCGGGCAGCAGGGCACTGTAGCCGTGAGGGGGAGGGGTGAAAGCGGCAAGACTTAGCTTTCTCATGGAGTTGTTTTTCTTGAAATCTCTGGTGTCCTGCTGAGGTCGCAGTGACACGAAGCAGCTCCTTTACGCACTGTGCCTTTAAAAAGTGGTGTGGTGTGTAAGTTATTTAATAAGTTACAATAAAAGTGGTAACTGTGTTTGATTACTTTTACAATTACAGCGATTCTAAGTGCGTAGAATTATTTTGGGAATCGCTTATTGTACCTCCGTAGTGGCAGTGCCATCACGCCAAACACTTTTAAAAAACTGATTTTTCAAGGACCCACATGTTAACACGATCTATTCTTGTTATCTTTAACTCCAGAGTACGGCGCTACGAGCGTGAAATTAATTGGACAGGCATTGTGCCAGGTGCTAGCTAGGAAACAGTTTAAGTACAATCTATTTAGGGATACAGATGGATAAGTACAGAAATTCATCTTGGTATTTAGCATGTAATAGAGATTAGTATTCTTCGTATTGAAGGGGAACTTAAGGGAGAAAGGGAACTCTTCCCCGAGATGATTCTTTAGAGTCAGTACTCCTGGTGAGGAATTTAAAAGAGATGACATACAAATTGCATCTCACGGTGATAAATAGCGAGTAAAGAGGGATAAATAGTGTAAAACAATATGACTTGTAAAAGGTACTACCCTAAACGTTGATTTGTTTATTTTAGTAACATTTTTATAGGGGAAGATGAACCAACGATTAGCCAACATTTGAAAGAATATTTCTTCCAGTGAGCTTGTTCTAACGAAGAAACTTAAGTTCAGATCTATCAACGTTGTCTGTGGTGGGATAGTAATTTTTTTCCTCTAGGAAGTTTCTCAGTCCTTTTTTCCCCCACCAGGTTTCTAGCTACTGTAAGGTTTTTGCTCATGTTAATTTATGTAAAATTCTGAGAACACTTACAATTAGTTACTGTAGTAGCTTAATAACAGTTGTTAACAGTTAATAGCGTTTTGCAAATTGTGCTTTTTAACAGAAAAATTTTTAGGACTAGGAATTGAGGTCTAGATTTTAGTCATTTTCTCTGTTGAGTAACTTGATCCAAAAATGTCACTTAAGATATTTGTATGCTTTTGTCCTCCTCTTAAACTTACTCATTGGAGAAAAGAGCCTACAATTAATAAGTTCTTAAAATTCCAGGTAAAGCGGACCTATACTGCAGGAAGAAATATCTGGCACCAAGAGTGAGCGGTATATTGCGTTGATGCAATGTTATGTTCCACTCCTAGAGAGGTAGAGGACACTGAGGAAAAAGTTAACACGCATCCGAGAGCAGTGTTGTAACTTGTGCTGGAGTGATTGTGGCTGTGTAGAGAATTCCGATTTATGGTCTGAAAATTCTGTCAAGTATTGTAGTCTCTGAAGTGTATCAGTTACTCTCTTTTCTGTCTTGGTATCAGTCGTCTTAAAGCAGTCCAAAGTTATAGGAGATAGGGTTGAATGTGGAGACTTCTAGGTCCAGTAATATTCCTAAACCTAATCCTACTTTTAGGGTTCCTCAAGTAGAAACCATCTCAGGTTTTCCTTTAGTCCATACTAAATTAGTCATGGATATCCAGGCTTAGACATTGAAGAACAGTCCATTTGCTTATTTGCCATAATTTCTACTATTGTTTATAGCTTAAAATTTTATTTGGTTTTAAGAATATATAAGTTTAATAAATTGAACAAGAGAAATATGAAGAAAAAAATTTTGGCCCAATAGTCAGTGGGAATCAGGGAGACTACATTCTTTCCAAGAAATAATGTTTTGGAATATTTTTGTTTTTCTAGGGGGAGAAGTATTTTCTGATGCTATTTGCTCCTATATCACAACTCGGTCTACTTTGTATCTTGCAGTTACTTTTATCCTTTTATTTTATGGCAATTTAAGATCAAAGGGAGAATCTTTGTATTCTAGTCTCCAGCACAGTGCATGCATGGCACATGGCTTTTCAGCAGATTTGGGTTTTTTTGTTGTTTTTTTTTTGTGTGGTACGTGGGCCTCTCACTGTTGTGGCCTCTCCCGTTGCGGAGCACAGGCTCCAGACGCGCAGGCTCAGCGGCCATGGCCCATGGGCCCAGCCGCTCCGCGGCATGTGGGATCTTCCTGGACCGGGGCATGAACCCGTGTCCCCTGCATCGGCAGGTGGACTCTCAACTACTGCGCCACCAGGGAAGCCCTTCAGCAGATATTTTAAATGAAATGAACAGGATGCATTTGTACCCTCAGTGAATATAGCACCCAGTGTTTTGTACATGTGTGTAAGTAAATAAAGCACAGAGTAGGTTTAATGTTACCAAATTAAGAGAATTATGACTGAAGTCTTGTGTGGTCCCACATAAATGCCTATATTGGCAAAGTCCAGTTTGCCATTTTTGGCGGAGAACTATCTTGTTTTAAATCTTGGAAGCATAAAATGAAACTTCTGTACCTATAAATTGGTGCTACCTTCCAATAGTTAACTAGAATTTGGAATGTGAGAAACTCTAAATCTAGTTTATGAATAAACCCTCTTGGGTTTTCCTCCCAAGTTTTAAATTTTTTAATTTTTTGGAAACAGTTTCTAGCTTGCAAACAAAATGCAAGTATAGTACAAGGAAATTTTTTCCTGAACTATTTCCAACACTGTGTCCCCAACACCATTTAGGGTGTGTTTTCTGCAAACAAGGACAGTCCTCTGCAGTACAGCCATCAACTCAGGAAACTGATACTGATACATTAATAGTATCTAATCTTGAGAATTACATGTTACACTTCGTACTCATGTCTCTTCGTTCTGAAATAATTCTTCAGTCTTTCACTGATTTTCATGACCTTGGCAATTTTGAGTATTATGGGTCAGTTATTTTGTAGAATTTCCCTCAATGTGGGTTTGTCTGATATTTCCTTAGGATTAGATTTAGTTTAACACATTAGTTGGCAGGACTATCACCTCCCAAAGTTTTAACATAAATTACACTGTTAGGACTGTGTTTGGATGTCACTCTAAATACATTCTTGGATGCTGCATTTTGAAACTTAGGAAAAACACAGTTTAGGAAGTCTGGTGCCTTCATTAAAATTTAACTGCAAAGAACTGGTATTTGATTACTGTGCTCTTTCGAAAAGTTTTTCGGTAGAATAGAATTTTAAAGAATTTTGTCCTGTTTGTATGCTTGTTCCCTATGATTAAACCATTTCACTTTGCTGAATTGCTAGTTAGATGTTTTGGATTGTGTAATGATTTAATGATTGGCACACAGGAGCCATTTTTCCTTATCAAAGGTACTGAGTGACTGAAGATTTTTTTTGTTACTGTCACATTAAACAGAATGGGAAAGGTACACATTTTTCTTAATTGAATGGTACATACAAGAAATTGCAAATTTTGTTTCTCATTACATTTGTTCCTTTGCATTTATACTTCATGTTGGCCTTATCAAAAGATACTATTGAGTGAATAGGCAAGCCACAGGGTGGGAGAAGACATTTGCAACTTGTAAAACTGACAGAATGTGCATATGCGGAATATACAAAGAACACCTACAAACATGATAGACAACCTAATAGAAGGCTGGACAAGAGGTGAACTTTACGAAAAAGGTTTTTAAAATGGCCAGTAAATGTATGAAAAGAGATACCACTACACACCTGTTACAATAAGATACCACTACACACCTGTTAAAAATGCTAAAAATTTAAAAGATGGACAGTAGCTAAGTGTGGAACAGATGAATTCTCATACACTGGTAATAGATGTGTAAGTTGGTAAAAGAACTTTGGAAAACCAATATCTATTTAAATCCAGTATACTCATACCTTATGTCCAGAAATCCCACCCAACTGAAATTAATGTAAGCATGGCTCTGATAACTCTAAGTTATAAAGAATCGACGCTTACACGTGTTTTGGACTAGGTTCCTTTCTGTTTTCCAAGTTAACATATCTTTGTTTTACATAAAAGTTAATGGCCTCTTTTTTTTTTTTTAAGGCACATGTTAAGTCTTTGTGATCTCCAGCTCTCACTATTTTGGAGTGCTCTTAATCCACTGAATTTTTTAATCACTGGACTGTTGCATGTAGCCCTTATGCTTAGAAGGAGCATATAACACTAACTCTTCATGGTCTTATTTTTTCCTTATTTTTAAGTTATTTATGTATAACTCACTTCGTTGGCCTGGAGTATTTGGGAAAGAAGGGCTTGCAAGGCCAAGAAGAAATTCTAATGGGTGAAGTTTAGAGGTGATAAGGAGAAAATCTTCAGTGTGAGGGGCATATGAATATAACCAAGAAGAACCCTTGTAGGTACTAGTCAGAGGAAACAAATGTTTTGAATCATTGCACTGTGACTTCGTATGGTTATTTTATAAACTGCCTATTTGAATTTAATTGAGCTATTCTTACTAAATGTCAAACTTTTGATTCAAAAATTCAAAGTTTTGGATTCGAGTATATCTACTGAACTCTAACAATTTGTACAAATGATTTTGTCATTGCATGTTTCTCTACCTCTTTTCCTTTTTCTCTGGGAATGGGCAGAGAAGCTGTATAATTAAGTTTACTAGACTTATTGAGACAAGGAAAGGGTTAGATTTTTATTAACCAGTATCCTAAAAGTAAATAAATTTTTAAGCTGAAAGAAACTTACAATACTGAAGCATTCAAATGAATTTACCCTTAAAGGTTTGAAAAGGTAACTATTTAAATATGTAACCTTTTTCTCAGCATAAATAAATGTTTCTTGGCTTACTGAATTTTAGTTTTCTAAACAAATATCTTTTCTTTCATCTTTCTCAAGCATGGGGGGTAAAATACCACCTGCTACTCATAAAACTAAATTGGAAGAAAATACCAAGGTAAGCTATGAATTTCATTTGTATGTTTAGTGATAAAGTACAATAAGGTTTCTTAGGGATGTTTGTCACCTTCTGCCCTCAAATTGCCATTCCTGATTTCCCCGAGAAATCACTTGGAAGTAACATCTTCGTAAAATTTCTATTTGGACATCAAATCTCTATAATCTGATTTAACACTGAGAATGTGGGGTTGAATGTTCACTATGTTGTATAGAGTAAGTGAGAATAAATGCTGGATATATGTTATATGCGTGACCTGTAAGTGGTAAGCTCTGTGTCTGTGTGCATTTGTAGTCTTCATCTTTATTTATTATTTTTTTTAGCCACTCAGCGCTGCTTGTGGGATCTTAGTTCCCTGACCAGGGATTGAACCTGGGCCCACAGCAGTGAAAGTGCTGAGTTCTAACTACTGGACTGCCAGGGAATTCCCATTCATCATTTTTGGTTGGTTGTTTTTTAGCACGTAGCATAGTGTTTTTGTAGGTACTTTATTAATATTTGGAAAGTAAATGAAAAAACAGCCCAAAATAGTTACTCTGAATTTTCTTTTCTGCCCTACCACCTGAGGAATATTTCTGAGTGTGGTTCATGGAGTTGCTTTAGCGTATTTGCCAAAAAGGTGTGTACAAACAGGAGGAGGTTGCTGGTATCTAAAGTTTAGAGATGGGGATGGGGGAAGATGTACTCTTAATGCTCCCTTGGGACTTCCCTGGTGGTACAGTGGTTGAGAACCCGCCTGTGAATGCAGGGGACACTGGTTCAAGCCCTGGTCTGGGAAGATCCCACATGTTGTGGAACAACTAAGCCCGCGAGCCACAACTACTGAGCCTGTGTGCCACAACTACTGAAGCCCATGCACCTAGAGCCCGAGCTCTGCAACAAGAGAAACCACCGCAATGAGAAGCCTGTGCACCACGACAAAGAGTAGCCCCTGCTCGCGCCACAACTAGAGAAAGCCCGTGCACAGCAACAAAGAAGACCTAATGCAGCCGAAAATAAATAAATTAATTAATTAATTAATTTTTTAAAAAAAGAATGCTCCCTTTGGAATTCCTTTTTCTCCTATTTTCTGCCTTCATGTCTAAAAGGTTTTTTTCCTCAGCGTCTTCTGACTAGCTATCTTAAATTGATAAGAAAATTTGCTGTTTTATTATTTAGCTTATCTTTGAACAGTGAAATGAGAGAAGTTAAGTAAAAGCTTCAGAAGTAGTAATTCTTTTTTTGGTGAGTCAATTGTCAGAGTTTGGTAGATTCTGAGCCGTAGGTAAGATATTTTGCCATGTGATACTTGTGTGAAGACAAAATTGTATTAACTTATATCTCTGCTAAAAAATTTTTATTTTGCGAAAGTAGTATGTGTTTGATTATGGAGAGTTGTGGACTACAGTGCCTGTTAAGGGTGTTACATAATATGTGGTATGTCCACTTTATTAGCTTCCTAAAATCCAAAATTTTAAAAATTCTAAAACTCATTTTCTAAATGGTTTGGATGAGGGACTGGACCTATACTTAATTAATTAATTTATTTTTATTTATTTATTTTTTTGGCTCCGTTGGGTCTTCGTTGCTATGCGCGGGCTTTCTCTTATTGTGGCGAGCGGAGGCTACTCTTCGTTGCGGTGCGTGGGCTTCTCATTGCAGTGGCTTCTCTTTGTTGCGGAGCATGGGCTCTAGGCGCTTGGACTCAGTTGCAGCATGTGGGCCCTACAGCACGCAGGCTTCAGTGTTGTAGCACGTGGGCTCAGTAGTTGCAGTGCATGGGCTCTAGAGCACAGGCTCAGTAGTTGTGGCGCATGGGCTTAGTTGCTCCACTGCATGTGGGGTTTTCCTGGACCAGGGATCGAACCTGTGTCCCCAGCATTGGCAGGCGGATTCTTAACCACTGTGCCACCAGGGAAGTCCCTTTAATTTAAAAAGAGAAATAAAAATAGAAAACAAAAGCTAGTTTACCAAAACAAAACAAGAAAGAGCATCAACAACTGAAATACAGCGTATCTGAATAGTTTATACATAAATTGGTATAAATTAATAGCATATATGTTGGGTGTGATATTAAATGCTGATAGCATTGTTTGCCTTCCTTTTGCTAGGAAGAAAAAACAGATAGTAGGAAGGCGGAGGAAAACATAAAGACAGACGAACCATCAAGTGAGGAGAGTGATCTAGGTGAGGAGATGGTAGTTAGTTTGTATTTGATAATCTCATGATATGGTCCTGTGTTGATTTTTACTAAATTGACTAAATTAGTGCTATCTAATAGAAGTATAACGTGAGCTACATATGAAATTTAAAATTTTCTAGTAACCACGTTTTAAAAATTTAAAGCAGTTGAAATTAATTCAAATAATATATTTTAAACAATATGTAAAATGGTACCATTTCAGCATGTAATCAATATGGGAAAATTATTAATGAGCTGTTTTCCTTTTTTCATACTAGGTCTTCAAATCCAGAGTATTTATAGCGTATCTCAATGCAGATGTTACCTTTTTAATGGAAATACTTGATCAGTATTCAGACTTCATGAAATTTGTATTTGAATAAGTTGGGTCAGATACCCAGGTTTTTCTAGACATATGTAAAAGTTTTCCAATAAATGAATCCAGTACCAAAAAATTATTTTCCTTTAGTACCTGCATCTGTGTTAATAAAACTGGTTCAGTTTAGAAGAATTGATGTCTATGCCATGGGCTTGGGGTTTTATTTGTTTGTTTGGTTTGGTTTTTTTAGACTGAAAACTGACAAATTTCTTCATAAATTTGGAGGTCCTTTGAGACTATAAATGTATACCCCAGTTATTAATTGGGCAGTCTCTTAATTCACAGAACCTATCTAAAAGTTTAAAAAAAATACTCATTTTTCAGATTTTCAAATTTTGAGTCCGTTGATCTTTGGTATGTTAGAAAGGGTTTGTTGTTTGGGGACTTAATCAGATCTTTTACTTTTTGTAAAATTTTTTTAGTCTTACAATTTTCTAACAATTACCATGACTAATATTTTTTTAAAAATTAACACCATCTAAAAGCATTTTGTGCAGGAATCAAGCTGTTTTATAATTAGAAAAAGTTACAAGCTCAGTTCCTGTTAAAAATTGATTAAAAATTTATTGTTGGATGTTAATTCTGATTTCAGGTAGCCAATTTTAATTTCATTCTTTTTTGACAGTTGAGAGGAAACTGCTTTTATCACATTTACTCTTTGCTAAAAATGCCTCCTAATGTTTATTGTTTAAAAAATTTTTGATATATAACAGTTACTTTGTTTTGTTTATACAGTTGTCCATCATGAAGTTTGCAGCATAGCTCTTTGTAGTGCTATCTTTGGGGGTCAGTTCTGTACGAGTAGTATACTTTTAGTTTAAAATTTATCCATACTATGTTTTCAAAGGCAGAAAATGGTAAAATTAAATATTTTATCATGACTTACATCACAGTTTCACTATAACTTGTGCTATCTGCATAAAATATTTTTTAAAAAAACATTATAGTATATTGGTGTGTAGAACACAATATTTCAACTGAATCAGTTTGTTGACACTGACTAAATTAGTATGTCTGTGTAATATGTAATAGGAATAGAAACTATGCACTTGCCAGAGTACCTACTACAATATGATAATAAATACCTTGCATTATGTGACTATTAAAATGAAATATAATTTTACCAAAACAATAAGATTGTGTTTAACAGGGAAATATTTTACAGTGTACCAGTTTAAATAAAATTAACAAAGTAAAATATTTAAATTAATCTAGAGTAAAATGTTCAGTTCATCAGTTGCACTAGCCAAGGTTAATTAATTTTTAATAGCCTCATGTGGCTAGTGGCTACTATATTGGATAGCCCAGGTCTTATTTTCATTTTCTTAACTTCAACAGAAATTGACAATGAAGGTGTGATTGAACCAGACACTGATGCCCCTCAAGAAATGGGAGATGAAAATGTAGAGGTAAGTTCAATGGCTTATTTTCTGCTTCCTGCCAGGAATGTGAAAGCCTACCTACTGTAATAATTTTATGACATCTCTCTTCTAGGAAAAGCGCAAGTTGAATCTTTCTCTGACTTAAGGCATCTAGGAAAGCATTTTATTCTTTAAAATATTTGTGAAAATTCCCTTTATTTTTAATCGTAGTCTCTAACGATCTCTGAAATACTTGTATTCTGTTTACCTATTTCAGTTTGCATCTGGTTCGACTGCTTTTGAGACCATAGGGTTCATCTAACATTTATTTCTACAAGTGGAATTGCCTGTTAATGGGATATCTATCGCCAGTTTTCCAAAATGGTTTTGTCCCAACAAAAGATATTGCCCTCAAGGTGGTGAAAATCGGTTCTTGGGAGGGGGGCTTGAAGAAAACTTAGGTGTTACAATGGTTAGTGGTACTCCAAAGGTCGTAGCACATTCACATATATGCACTATATCTGCAATATTAAAATGGAGGAGGTGAGAAGTAAGAAAAAATTGCCTAAAAAGGCTCTTTGGGGGTTGATAATGAAACAAAGCTTGAGAAACATTGTAATATACTAATTGCAGTTTAAAAGATTGGTCCATATTCTCACCAGTTCTTGATATTGTCATAATTCATCTTTGCCAACCTTACTGTGTGAAATGATACGTCCTTGTGGCTTGTAAGTTTGCATTTTCCTGATTTCTAATAAAGTTGACATATTCTCATGTTTATTTGTTATTCACAGGTGCTTGTGAAGTCTTATTCTGACTTTTCCCTTTTTTTTTTTACTGGTTCATCTCTTTCTTGCTGATTTTTAAGTTCAGTTTATATTCTGCTAACAGTTGATGCCAACAATTTGTCGTCTGTGTGCTCCACATTTTTTTCTACTAGTTTGTGGTTTCTCTTCACTTTCTTTACATTGTCTTAGTATACAAAGTCTTTTCTTAAATATTTTAATTTTATTGGAATATAGTTGATTTACAATGTTGTTAGTTTCAGGTGTACAGCAAAGTAATTCAGTTATACATATACATCTATTAATTCTTTTTTAGAATATTTCCCATATAGGTTATTACAGAATATTGAGTAGTGTTCCCTGTGCTGTACAGTAGGTCCTTGCTGGATATCTATTTTATATACAGTAGTGTGTGTATGTTAATCCCAAGTTCCTGATTTATCCCTCCCCCCATACAAAATCTTCTAATATAGTTAAATTGAAAGTTCTTTTATATGCTTTATTACCTTAAGGTTATAATTGCTGTAATATATTGGTTTTTTCCTTCTGAAAATTTTATGTTTGCCTTTCACCTTTAACCATCAACACCATAATTGAAAAATCCTTTTCCTCACCAATGCCAAAATACACGGTTTCTGTATATGTGTGGGTCTGTTTTGGTGTTTTCTTGTTCTACTTGTCTAATTTTTTTCCATGCACTAATGAAACATTGTTGTATTTAGCTTTAGATTAAGTCTGTTATCTTGTAGGGCAAGGACCCCCAAACCTTTAGGAGTAATTTTGGTTGCTATTGGCCCTTTGTTCATCCATATAAATTTTAGAATCAGATTGTTATCCCCCCTCCATTAGAATTGCATTAAACCTAAATTAACAAATGGAGGAGCTACATCTCCTCATTGTTGAGATTATCCATGAATGTGATGTCTGTTTTATTTTTAGGTCTTTTTTAATGTCTTTAAATAATTTAACTTTTTCTCCATAACGAACATAAATACTTTGTCAATATTTGTTAAAAAAATTAATCATGTTCTATTTATTGATGGTGCCATTCATCTCGGTGTGTCTAGGTTTATAATACTTTTTATTTATCCTACTTGGGATTTACTGGGCATCGTAAATCCTAGGGTTAGCTTTTTTTAGCTCTGGAATATTTTCAGCTAGTATCTCTTTCAAAAATGGCTTCTTTCCCATTCTCTCTACTCTCATTCTGGAGCCGTAGTTAGATACAGACTTTCATTATTAAGTTCCATCTCTTTATCACTGACGAATTATGTATGCTTTCTTTGTCTAATCAGCTGTTCCATTGATGTTTGAATTTGAATACTTGTTTTTCATTTTGATACTTTCTCTTTGATTCTTTTTAAAGACCACTTGGTTATTTTTAAGTCTCTTGCTCCTTACTCATTTTCAGAACTTGCATTTATTTTCTTAAACACATTAAATTCTTTATCGGACTGTTTTGCTGGTCTTATTCTCCTGTTATTTTTCCTGACTCTTGCTCATTGAGGTACTTTGTTTACTGTAGTTTGTGTGTGTGCGTGCGCATGCACGCGTGTGTGTGTTGACCATGAGTTCTTGTAAACTTTACCTGTGGAAAGGTTTTGAGGCCTGAGTAGAAGGTGTGTTCCTCCAAAGAGAGAGATGTTTGCTTCAATCAAGACGCTGAGTTGGTGCGACCAGCTCAAGGATCACTTCAGATTCTCAGCATGGTTTTTTCATTGCTTATTTAACTACAGAAGTAATGTGAATTCCAGTGCAAAGGCTGGCTTGTGGTTATGAATTTTCAGGGGAGATTTCTTTTTCTTCTCTCTATATAGGTTTCCCTCTTTGGGACAGGTTTATTTTTGATATACCATTATGCCTGCAAGTATAGGCATTTGGGGTTCCAGATTTGTTTTGGAGGATGTCTGATTAGACAACATACATTTGTTTCACCTGAATCTAGACTTTGTTTCATGTGTCCTGCACTGTCTTCAAAAACAGAATTGCAAGGTCACCCAGCTTGACACCTTCCACAAGGGTGATAGCAGATGGAGCACTTGGCACCTGGCTGGATTTCAAACCTTCACTTTATTTTGCTGTTTGAGGATTTCTACATTCTTAGGCCAAAGATGGCTTTTATTGATAAAAGGTGTGTTTTAGACTTGTTCAGAGTATCATGTGCATCATATTGCCATAAACTGAGGTCGTCTTTTTGCAAATTATCCTGGCTCTGTAGGATGTCTTACTATGTGGAAAGTGTGTTTTCCTTTATTCTTTTAAAAAGTTTTAGTTTGTCCAAAACTTGTAGGGATTTTTGTTTGAAATGCTTTGAATTTATTGAGTAACTTGGGGGTAGATTGATACAGTTGATAATTTTTTCATGAGCATGGTATATATCTGTGTCCTTTAATAAAATTTTATCTTTTCCCCTGCTCCCTCCCATGAAAGTCTTGTGTGCTCTTAGAATGGTATCTTGTTCTATTATATTTTATAATTGTTGCTGATGTGGAAGAACTCTGGGTTTGTTTTTTATGTTGCTCTTGTATTCTCTTGTTGTTCTCTTCAGTAAAGAGAACTTTACTGAATTGTCATAGTAGATCTAATAGCTTGTCAGTTCTATTAGATTTTCTAGGTATGTGTATAAAGACAGCTGGTATTTTCCTTCCAGTTTTTAAACGTATCAAATCATTTTCTTAATGATTAGCCAGCACCTTTAGTAATATTTTACAGTGATGGTGATAGAGTGGATTTTTGATTGTTAAAGAAATCGCTTCTTGTAGGAGGTTTGCTGTACGTTTTCGTTATTAATGATCATTGTACTGTCAGCATCTTGTACGGTGTTTGTTCTATCTAGTATAGGTGCTCAATAGATGTTCATAGGACCAAAAGAATGAGACATTTCTAAGATTCAAGCCTCTTAGGAACTAGCTTTTCCACTTGTGGGGAGACTGGGTTTTAGTACAGGTATACCTCCAAGATCTCTTTGTGAGTTAGGTTCTAGACCACCACAATAAGGTGAGTCACACAAATTTTTTGGTTTCCCAGTGCATGTAGGAGTTATGTTTACACTATGTTGTAGTCTATTAAAGTGTACAATAGCATTATGTTTAAAAAACAATGTACATACCTTAATTTAAAAATACTTTATTGCTAAAAAATGCTAACCATCTGAGCCTTCAGCAAGTCATAGTAGTAACATCACAGATCACCATAGCAAATACAATAATGAAAAAATTTGAAATACTGGAAGAGTTGCCAAAATGACACAAAGTAAGCAAATGTTGTTGGAAAAATGGCTCCAGTAGACTCACAGCATTGCCAGAAACCTTCAATTTGTAAAATTTGTGCTGTCTGCCAAGTGCAATAAAATAAGCTGTGCCTATACTTGTGAATAACTAGAAAGAATTTGGTAAAAACTAGGGCAGAAAAACCTGCTCGGATCGGGATGGAGGGAAGCAAAAGTCATGTCTAGGGCAGAGTATAGGGAATGAAATTTATTATTTAGTATGAAAGATTAAAATGTATCCTGTAGGATTTCTTACTAATCCTTTATTATAATTCTCCTCTTTGTTCCCTTGAGACCAGAGAAAAATGAGTGGAAATGGGGGTTGTGACTACCACATCCCTAAGAAAGTCCAAATTGTTTCCTCCTTCCCTTTGCTTTTCTTCTACTACTTAGTTGATATTCAATTTCCCCATAGATAACTGAGGAGATGATGGATCAGGCAAATGATAAAAAAGTGGCTGCCATTGATGCCCTAAATGATGGTGAGTGATTTTTTTTTTTTTTCTCTTTGCTACATTTCCTATAGTAGTCTGGATATTCTCTTCTCTACTTCTCTGC
Organism: Lagenorhynchus albirostris; assembly: GCF_949774975.1. Taxonomy (NCBI): domain Eukaryota; kingdom Metazoa; phylum Chordata; class Mammalia; order Artiodactyla; family Delphinidae; genus Lagenorhynchus; species Lagenorhynchus albirostris. The sequence continues at coordinate 8,266,199 of NC_083105.1, forward strand.
TGCAGTAACTGTTAATGGTGGGAAACTGGAAGGGAACTTAAATTTATTGAGTATATGGTACTGGAGAAGAAAGCATCCTGTCCTCCACTCACCCCTTTCCCGTTAATAGGCTGAAATCACTCAGGTATCAATTATCTTCCCTCAGGGCGTGTACAGATCCTGATTATAACTCAAAGACTGTACTTTCCTGACTATAGTCTAGTGTTTCTCCACTGACAGGAGGCTTTGGAACCTTCTTTATAATAAAAGCCTGATGGGAAAACCTGAAAAAAAAGTAATAATAAAAGCTGAAAGGTTTTCCCCCAAAATGGTGTTAGATCGATGATCCTCGACTTTTTACATTGTAACACCCTTGACAAATATTGTCCTTCAATACAACACTCTTGTTCTAGTTTCTGCATGTTAGAACCCCTTCAGAAAATCCTATCAGAGTGGGAAAGTGCTGGTAGTATTAAGTATTATGTTTAATTAGTTAAAATTTATAAGAACAAATTATTTATTAACTTGGGTACTGTGCAAACCCCTTTATAGCTGTGTGGTGTAGTGTGTCACAATGCCATCATTGAATAGATGCTATTGTATGATGCTGTTGTGCATTTGTACTTCATCCTTAGACTTAGAAGATGACTAAAGTTTTATTTTAGAATGAGTTCAGTATCGATTGCTGTTCAGGTTCCTTTTCATTGTAATCCCACCACCTTCTTAGCTTAAGTCCTTATATGTTTATACTATTGCAGTTACCTTAATAGTTTGTCTACCTGACATGTCTTATATGTTTATACTATTGCAGTTACCTTAATAGTTTGTCTACCTGACATGTCTCTACTTCATTGCTTTCTATTCACTGCCCCTAGATCATTCTTATTTAGAACTTGTTTTTATTGGTGCACACTCCTTTGCTTGTAACCTGTGACTAACTTTTGCATACATTTTGAAGCTCATCATAGCATTGGACCCGCTAGAGTCAGATCCTGTATTTTCCCTTCCCAGCCTTATTCTTTTTGAGTATTAACCTTCCATTCCAGCCAGACCTCACTTTCCTAGAATGTTTCTTTACTTGTGCTTCTCTGTAAAGCTCTTCTTCACCTATTTCAACTTTTAAGTTGTACCCATCAATTCATCCCAGCCACTTCTCTTCCTGACCATTCCTTTTCCACACTAATCTTTTCTTAATTTCCCTACCACCTAAGATTTCTATTTACCTAACATATAATTGTGCCTTCTACATTTCTGCCAGCTTTATTATATTTTAATGTGCATTATTTCATTAAAACCTCATACTAGTCCCATTTTACAGATCAGTGAATAATCTGAGGGCTTAGAGGGGTTTTGACTTGCCCAGGATCTTACTGTGCCATACTATCAACTCATTATTTTTGTCACTTATTTTGGCATATTGTATTTTTTAAAACTTACTTATATATTGTCTAAGCAATATTTAACAAAGTGAAAATGAAGCAGCCACCACCTAATAAATCACATTTTTGTTTTTCCTTATTTTTTTCCAAGCTATGTTGATGTGTAAATATAGCCTAGTTCTAATTTTAGAATAGGTACAATTTCATGGTGTATGTTACAGGGATAAAACACTAGTATTATAAGCTAGGGATTGTAGGTTCAGGCCCCACCTGGGGTCGGAGAGACAGGAATATAGTTAAACCCTGGGTTTAAGGAGCCCAAGTTCCTGGGTTTGAATCCCAGCTCTGGGGCTTACTAGCTACGTAAACTTGGAGAAGTTACTCTCTCTGCCTCTGTTTTTGTTCCCTCCCTTGTAAAATATGGATAATAATACCTACCTAATAGAGTCATAAGGAATAAATGAGTAAATGTGTATATAATATGCCTAGAATAGTACCTGGTACTAATATTAAGGTACTGGTACTTTTCTTATTAAGACCTTAGTGTTTCCAGCTGTCACATTATTAGAGGTATTTCTGTTAGGCTTTTTAGTTTAATATATTTATTCGACAAGTATTTATTGAAGGCTTACCATGTTCCAGATGCTGGATATACAGCGGGAAACAAAGCAGACCAAGTTCTTTACTTCGTAGGCTTTATATTTTGGGAGAACAAAAATAAACAAATTTATAATATAAAGTTAGGTGGTAATTAGTGCTATGAAGAAAAATAGAGCTGAGTAAAGGGATAGTCAATGATGGAAGCTATATTTTATATAAGGTGGTCAGGAAAGCACCTGATGAAGTGCAGGGAGCAAGCCGTGTAAAGAAGCGCTTTTGGGGACATAGGGGAGAACAAATACAGAGGTTAATTGGGAGAGCATTGGGGGCAATTACGTGTTCAAGGAATAGCAGAAAGGCCAGACTATCTGGAGTGTGCTGAGCGAAGGGATAACAGTGGTAGAGTTGAGGTCAGAGAAGTGCTTGGGGGGTGGGAGATGGATGGTGGGAAGGTGGTGAGGAGGACAGATGATTGACAGCTCACTAAAGAACTTAGTAGATCATGCTAAGGATTTAGGATTTTATCCTTGATTATGCAAAGCCATTGAGGGTTTTTTGACTAGGAGGATTTCATAGTGAGAATTTACTTTTGAAAAGGATTATTCTTGCTACTCTGTGTAGATCAGATTTTAGGGGCAAATTAAGGGTATGTTCATTGGAGAAGTAGAAGCCAAGACATGAGTTGGTGTGGCAGAGGTATATTAGGAAAATACCTGTGAGGCAAGGTGGGGGAGCAGGGAGAACTGGAGGAGTCTGGGAAGACAGTGAGGCTATCATGTAGGTCTTACCCTCTGTAGGAGAGATGGAAGGTTGTGTAGGAAAAGTCTTCAACGGTGTGTGTGTTTCTAAAAGTCTAGGCAAGCCAAGGTTGCCCATTAGAGGAGTTGCACATCTCACAAGAATGGGCCTACCTGGGTATCCTTCCTGTATTCAGTCATTAGCTGGGAGCAGCTTATGGAATATAGCCTTGAGCCTAGAAGGCGGCGTTCTCCAGCAGTTGTGCTCGCTGCAGCAAATCTAAGGTGCATTTTCATGACTCCACAGAGGGAGGGAAGAAATTTTTGTAGTCCAGGTAGCTAATGATGATAGCTTTGCATTGGGGCAGAGTTGCCCAAACTTGCTCTGTTTATAGTGTCCTCACCATTTTCACTTTTTTCACAGCACTCCTAGGCCAAAAGAAATACATAAGAGTTTAGTTTATAATGTAGTTAGGTTCAAACAATTTAGTAAGTATCTATGTCCTAACAAGTTAGTGATTGTTTGAAAAAAATAATACAAATGGAAAGAAAATATATTTAATTTCATCCTTTAATAACCATGTTTATTTTCTAGTAAGCAGTGGATATATGTTGGGCATTAAACAGCTTCTCAGATCTTGGAATCAGATTGGACATTGCCACCCTCACTGCTCCACATCTCTTTTTCTACAGTTCTTGCTTTTTTATCATAGAAACAACTTAAAAATTAATTTTTGGCTGCATTAATTAATTAATATATTAATAAAAATTAATTAACTTTTGGCTGGGTCTTCGTTGCTGTGCGCGGGCTTTCTCTAGTTGCGGTGAGCGGGGGCTACTTTTCGTTGCAGTGCGCCGGCTTCTCATGGCAGTGGCTTCTCTTGTTGCAGAGCATGGGCTCTAGGTGCGTGGGCGTCAGTAGTTGTGGCACGTGGGCTCAGTAGTTGTGGCTCGTGGGCTCTAGAGTGCAGGATCAGTAGCTGTGGTGCATGGGCTTAGTTGCTCCGCGGCATGTGGGATCTTCCTGGACCAGGGCTCGAACCCATGTCCCCTGCATTGGCGGGCGGGTTCTTAACCACTGCGCCACCAGGGAAGCCCTGTCCTTTTAACTTAATGGATACAAGAAAATGTAATTAATAGAATAAAATTGACTTATCCTTTGATTTTATCTAAATTTAAAAGCCAATGAGTCCTACCAAGAATGTGGTATTCTAATATTTTTTAGGGGGGTTATGTTCCCCAAAATTGTCTGTCTTGAGTGATTTACAGTATAGGTATGGTAAAGATTTTGCTTTAAAGAGCCAGTTTTGTATGTTAATTTAGAAACTAGTCTTACTAGGCTAAAAGGGAAATGTGAAAGGCTAATTAAAGAGACCAACAGTTTTTATTAATATTTTTTATCCACTATTTCTCAATAAACTTTTGTTTCACTTTAGGTGAACTACAGAAAGCCATTGACTTGTTCACAGATGCCATCAAGCTAAATCCTCGTTTGGCCATTCTTTATGCCAAGAGAGCGAGGTGAGAATTCTAAATAAAAACTGATTTCTGCTTATTTGTTTAGATAGAATTGCTTCTGTGGCAACCCCCAAAAAGTTACTGTTTGAAATGAATACTTTTTAATATCATACTTATTTTTTAGTGTCTTCATCAAATTACAGAAGCCAAATGCTGCCATCCGAGACTGTGACAGAGCTATTGAAATAAATCCTGATTCTGCTCAGCCATACAAGTGGCGAGGGAAAGCACACAGGTAAATAATGAGACTTAGTTATTTTCAGAGCTCTTTAAGTTTAAATCTGATGTTTTAATATACCTTATTTTAAAAAAAAAATGGCGGGATTTCCCTGGCGGCCCAGTGGTTAAGACACTTCGCCTTCTAATGCAGGGGGTGTGGGTTCGATTCCCGGTTGGGGAGCTAAGATCCCACATGCCTCACAGCCAAAAAACCAAAACATAAAACAGAAGCAGTATTGTAACAAACTCAATAAAGACTTTAAAAATGGTCCACATCAAAAAAAATATTTTAAAAATGGCCTAAGGATTTAATTTTAATGTAATGCATGCTCAATATGTAGAATTGAGAGAATGTCATAAGGAACAAGTAAGAAAATAAAAATTCTTTTCACTGCTTCCATTCAGTGAATACCAGTGTTAACAGTTTTTGGCCACATATAGCCAAATGTAAGGTAAGGATTTTTCTCAGTTATCGCCAAGAAAAGAGAGTGGCTTTATATCAGTGTCTTACAAACTTTCTGTTATTTTCAGACTTCGTAACTTAACATTAAACAGCCAATATATTATGGAAAAAGGAATATACTAGCTTCAGACTACTTCGATCACTGTTAGGTCACTTGAAGAGTCAGATAAGGGGGAAAATAAAGAGGTGAATTTAACCCAGATCAGTCATCAAACCTGGAAGCAAAACTTAATATACAGATGAGTCTTTGTGGTTTGGGATGAAATGTCCTGTGCTATTTACATTTTACATGGATTGAAAAGGTACTGTGCTTCAAGTGTGGATGGAAATGAACATGAATATGCTTGGGACCATCTGTATTAGGTGACTCAAAAAGTAGCTCTAGTGATTATGAAGACAGATGTCAAAGGTACAGGTAAAAGATTGGAAAATTTATATTAATGCTCTCTGGGTATATGAAAGGTCATGCATTGCTGTTGATTGTCTTGAGATCGACCCCATTAGTCTTTGAGCATTTCTTGGCCTTCTGGTATAAGAACTCACCTTGTACTTTAGCTTGGAATAGACCAGGGACTTCCCTGGTGGTCCAGTGGTAAAGAATCTGCATTCCAATGCAGGGGACGCAGGTTCGATCCCTGGTCAGGGAAGTAAGATCCCACGTGCCACAACTAAGACCCAATGCAGCCAAAAAAGTAAATAAATAAAAAATAAATTTAAAAAATACACTATATAACATCAAAGAAAGCCATTAAAAAACAAACAGCTTGGAATAGACCATTTCTCCAGAAAATCTTGGTTTGTTTTAGTGGGGATTATTTTGTGGAAACTGAAATTTGGCCACTAGGTATGTTTATTGTTTCCAGGATATCGTCATTGTCATTTCAATTAACAGTCAGAAAAAACCTTTAAAAATAATGATTTTAGAGAAAGAAATTCAGAAATTTTGAGTTTATACCGATATTCTCAACTAAAATTCAACATTAAATGTTTTCCATTTTGTATTTTAGACAGTATTCTCCTAGAATCATGCATTAAAAATAATATACCCTTTAAGTAAAGTTTATTTTGCAGTTCTTTCTTATCCCTAGGATATATCTCACTTAGATATACAGTCAGAATACTGGTTTAAAAATTACTTGAATTAATTTTTCCTGTATGGTTTATGTTGTCAATGTGATAAATAATTAGCCTCTTTTTATTTGTTTGTATTCAGGGTTTGGGCTTGCTTTATTTCTGTCCTTTCTGATTTAATTTTCTTACTTGAGTTTGTAAAACATTTGCATGTTTAAAACTGAGTTAATAGGTATAACCAGAGAAGTCTCATTTCCATTGCTATCTCCTCTACTCCATATTTACCTATCTCCATCAGCCTTTAGTTTCTGATCCATCCCATCTCTCCTTTTTATTTATTTATTTTTTTGCGGTACGTGGGCCTCTCACTGTTGTGACCTCTCCCGTTGCGGAGCACAGGCTCTGGATGCGCAGGCTCAGCGACCATGGCTCACGGGCCTAGCCACTCCCCACGGCATGTGGGATCTTCCCTGAGCGGGGCACGAACCCGCGTCCCCTGCATCGGCAGGCAGACTGTCAACCACTGTGCCACCAGGGAAGCCCCCATCTCTCCTTTTTAAATAATATGTGCACACATGTTGTTTTCTATCCCATATAGAAGGTAGCATGCTGAATACGCATCATGTTAACCCTGTTTTTAATGAGTTGAAAGTTGTGGCTCTATATAATTTTTTAAAACATCATAATACTGTGAATTAAAACAAATTTTTAAAAGCTTTTAAACATTTTTTAGTAGAACAGCTTCACAGTTACCATAGAGGAAATTTAAACTAAATTTTTATGGAGTGGAACATACTAATTGAATTGGTTCATGAAATTTTGTAGTTGAATATCTAAACCTTTTCTGTAACAGTCCTTTTTTATAATAAGGAAGTAAGACACCATGCTACATAAGTGAATATGTGTAAAAGGCTCCAAAAATTACTTAAAATCTGTTTCAGACTTTTGGGCCATTGGGAAGAAGCTGCCCATGATCTTGCCCTTGCCTGTAAGCTGGATTATGATGAAGATGCTAGTGCAATGCTGAAAGAAGTTCAACCAAGGGTATGGTAAAGTAGAGAAGGGAAAAGTCATTACTAATGGCTCTAGTACTTAACTCCCTAGCAGTAAATTAACTGCAAAACAGATGCAAAGAAACAATCTTTGGAAGTTATAATCTGTAATCACTTAAATTTGTGTTGAACTCAGGAAATCTCATTGGGTTTTCATGCTTTAATTTCTCATGCAGTATTACAGCAAGCTATGTTATTTTGTTTGCAACCCTGCAAAATTATAACCAGAAGGTTAGAAATGGAAAAGGGGCATCAAGTTTACAGCAAAAGAACAAATAGAAAATTTATAAAATGCAGCCCAAGATTGAGTCTGGTTCTTATTTCTATCTAAAATTGTTAGTTAAAACAACTTAGTGCGTTTACATGGTAAATCTTTCAGCTTTGTGGGAAGTTCAAGAATTTACTATCGGAGGCTTTAAGATGGTGGACGTTTTATTGAATTTAATCTATCAGATGATTTGATTTTCTTTCTTTTTGTAACAGGGCTAACTCAGCAAGGTTATCGGATGAGATATTCTAGGACACAAGGTTTTTAAAAAATAATCATAAACAAGCTAAAATAATGGTTGAATATGAATCTCTTACGTTTATATTATTCTGTGAATAAATACTAGACTCCAAATGTTTGGCATGGACTATGTACTAGTGCCTGGTACATATTTTCTCTTGATTGTTATAGTTAAGACTAACATACTTCTCCCTGCCCTCTCATTTTATTGATGAGGAAAACTTCAGTATAGTTAGACTGTGGGAAGTAACTGGTATGTGTGTTCCCAGTCTCTGCCTTCCCATGGCAGGTATCAGGCAAAAATTGTCATGCAATTTGACATCTGTTTGTCATCCTTGCACTAGGTAATTGTTTGAAATTTTTAACACTTTTCTCTATCTTCAAATCCCAGCCTCTTTTCTTTGTTTCACAGTGGACTTGTTAAAGCCTGAGTTAGGTCTTTTTCTGTAGGGTAAATCTAACCCATTTTTCACAACTATGTGTTGAATTAAATCTCTCCACAAAGAAAAGTAATTCTTTAACAAAACCATTGATTTGTGCTGACCTTATTCAGCTTTCAGAGAAGACATTTTTCTGTGGCTGTTACTTCCCTAGGCCCAGAAAATTGCTGAACATCGGAGAAAGTATGAGCGAAAACGTGAAGAGCGAGAGATCAAAGAAAGAATAGAAAGAGTCAAGAAGGCTCGGGAAGAACATGAGAGAGCCCAGAGGGTAAGGTTTCTATACTTAAACCATTAAAGCAAAATATAGTAGATGAGACTTTTTTGGATATCATTCTAATTTCTGGCTCTTGTTAAATAAAAAGAGCTGGCTGCAGTTCTGTAGGATAGTGATACTACTTAAAGGAAGTTTTCCTTCCCTTCATTGCTTAGTCTTCAAATTCTCAAGTGAGTTTGTATAGCACCAATTTATATCCTTGTTTGTGTTCTCCTAAAATCAAGACTTTTTCCTGATCAAGTAATTAATTTAAAACTTGGCAGTATTATTTGCTTTCTTTAGGATGCAAGCCCTGATATTTTAAGTTTTATGATTACTTCCGTTTTAATAGTGGATTCGTAGCTATTTAAAATTGACTCTAGTTATTTTTTAGTTTTAGTTACAAATCAAAAATATTACTTGAAATCATTACCAAAAGTAATACCCATTGAGAATCCAGTTGAAAATTGTTTTTTGGGAGATGGGGTGTCTCCTTTAGTCCAGCATTGCCATTTGAAACTTGTCAAAACTTGTAAGTCCTCTAACTAGCTTATTTTACAATTTTTTTCATGGTTTTGCATGGATAAGGTAGGCGTGGACAGCAGACTTCCCCCTTCTTATTATATAATTTATTTCCTGTTTGTATTAAAGGAGGAAGAAGCCAGACGACAATCAGGAGCTCAGTATGGCTCTTTTCCAGGTATTTTGAAAGAAAAATTAAAACTCTTAATATTGTAAATAATTGGGTAATATTCTGATTTGGAGGCTCAGGTATGTATATTGTATTTTGTACCATTAGTCCCTGGAACACTGAGTCTTTAGAATGTCAGCCTCTATAAAGTTTCATTCTTGTTAAAAATTTTGTTAGTGGAAATACAGTATATTATTTTCCTCATATTTTGAGTAGTATACTTTTTAAAAATAGATAAAATTTACTGAGGTCTGAGCATTGTATTTTATTAAAAGACTATAAGAATTTATTATGATGTATTAATTAGAGTATTCCTAAATGGCTGTAATGGAATTTTGTTCTATTATACATTGATATTCATGAGGATACTAGGTAAAAGCATGGAATCATTAAGCACAAAAAGTTCTGCATCCAGTGTAGAATTAATATATCAACACATTCTTCCCTTTCTTGCAAATGTCAAGTGATCAGAAATTACTAGTGAGGCAAAGCCTTGAATGATAGCAGAGGCCTATAGGATACAGGTAGAAGAGCTGTTAAAAAGGCACTCAGAGAATGCTTCCTTAATGAGGCAGTGTGAAATATACGTAAAGAGAAGAGAGGTTTTTTTTTTTTTTAAGTTTGTAATTGTAATGGGGGATCAGCAGCTGCAACTAGCTTTCTTGTAAAGATTTATAGAGGCAGCTGCACACCACTTATGCTTCCCTTGCTTAGAATTTACCACATGGTCAGAGGCTAGGAAGGGTAGCCTCTAATCTGAAAGGTCATGTGCAAGCAACTAAAAAAAAAAAAAAAAGGAAGGAACATACATTGGGGATGACTTGGAGAAAAAGCAAGAAAATAAATTTTAGCTCATAGCTTACTTTCTGTTTATTAGATAATATCTTATATCAGGTACCTTTGTTTTAGAAAATGACCACTAATGTGGACTAGTACTAGAGATAATTTTTTGTTTTGTGGGTTTTATTATATGGATTTGACAAGCAGACTGGCTAACTTTTGTTGCCTTGGGTCAGTAATTTTTGTAGAAAGTAGTTTTAAAAAGTCAGCAGTAGCATAAGAAGCTAGAAGTTGTTTTCAGGCCCCCGATTAGATCTCCTTATCTGTGATTGTTAGTTATTTATGGGCACGTTTGTATTGTTGAGACAGATGGAAATCACTGTGTTATAGGTGTTTCTTCTTTATGATAGCTTTATTTGTAATGACCCTTGATCTGTAGATTAATGTTACCTGTATTTCTTTTTAGGATGTCCCTATGTTGGTGTTAATTGTGATTTTAGGATATCTCCAGTGGACATAAAGGTTTATGGTAGTGAAAAACTGAGTAGAAAAGTTTGGGTCTGTAATCTAAAAATATACTGGGAGAATTAAATCTTTTTTACTAGAGCATTGTTTTCAGTGTAAAAAAGAGACACCAGGACTGCTTGTTAAAAATGCAGATTTTCAGTTTTACTTTCAGAAAATTTGAGGCAGTCAGGGTGGAGATTAAGATCCACAGCTTTTTTTTTTTTTTTTTTTTTAAATTTTGGCTGAGTCCTGCAGCTTGCAGAATCTCAGTTCCCTGACCAGGGATTGAACCTGGCTCGCGGCAGTGAAAAGCACTAAATCCTAACCACTGGACCACCAGGGGACTCCCAAAAATCCACAGCTTTTTATAACAAGCATTTCAGGTAGTTCTTGAAGGAAGCAGTTAGCTTAGGGGAATATAGTTTTTTGGGGAAAAAAAAAACTAAACTCTTATGAATTAACTTTAAATTGAAACAGACAAATAATATTAAAGAATGAGAAGATAAGATACAAGGTGACTTAGGAGACTTTTTAATTTTATAATTCCAAGGGACTGTTAGTTTTCTCTCTGAGGTAAGACTAGTTTTCTTTTTAAAGTTTTGTTACTAGGAAAAACATATTTACAGCCTTATTTTTAAATAATTAATGTTAAAAATTATGTCTTGTTACATCCAGTTAGAATGTTCAGACTACTTTGTGTCTAGTAGCACACTTGTTCTTTGTGCATGCACATGTGTTATTTTAATCAGGAGGAAATAGTGTACTCAGACTGCTTGGGAATATGCTTGGTACAGATCTTTCATTTATTCTTGTAGGTGGCTTTCCTGGCGGAATGCCTGGTAATTTTCCTGGAGGAATGCCTGGAATGGGAGGGGGCATGCCTGGAATGGCAGGAATGCCTGGGCTCAATGAAATTCTTAGTGATCCAGAGGTTCTTGCAGCCATGCAGGTAAGACTTGGAAGAACAAAGTTGGACTTTATATCACTGAGGCATTTCTTTCATAATTCTATGTGGAGACAGGTTAAGGTTACTCTGTTGGCCATATTTTATTGAGCTGAATTACCAAATAGCTTATTATGCAGTTGTGACATTCATGTTCTTTTTTTCAGAATGAGCTTAAGTTTTTAAAAGTGGTTTATAGGGAAATACTCTGTAATAGTTGGTAATTATATCCTGTTGTCCTTTTCTTTGTATCAAAATTGTATATCTTTTTTTTCATTGTCTGAAGTGACATCATTGAGTTGGAGTTGGAGGTACACATTAATAATGTTTACGCTTCAGGGACTTGTCCAAACCTGAGTTGACTTAGCCATGACAAATTTGAAGGTCTGAATAAAGAGATAGGATTTAGGATAACAAAATTGATGACCCATAGAACATTTTTTTCATACTAAACATATATATATGTATACACATATATATATACACAGACACACCTTTCTTTGCAGGATCCAGAAGTTATGGTGGCCTTCCAGGATGTGGCTCAGAACCCGGCAAATATGTCAAAATATCAGAGCAACCCAAAGGTTATGAATCTCATCAGTAAATTGTCGGCCAAATTTGGAGGTCAAGCATAATGCCCTTCTGACAAATAAAGCCCCTGCTGAAGAAAAAGCAACTTAGATCACCTAATGGATGTCGCAATAATACAAACCAGTGTACCTCTGATCTTCTCATGAAGAAAGCTGGGGTGCTTTGAAGATAATCCCTACCCCTCTGCTCCAAATGCAGCTGAAACATTTTACAGTGGTTTGCCATTAGGATATTCATTCAGATAATGTTTTCTTACTAGAAATTTAAAACTTTAAACAATTTTTAAACCTTAAAAATATTTAAAACGAGGGTGTGTTAATCCCTACATTTTTCTTTACTAATCATTTTGGTTTTTTCCTTTGAATTAGTTAGGCAAGGAAGATACTTCAGTATGGAAGATTTATTGTTCAAGTTTGAGTGAAATAAAGATTTATTAGTGGGAAGCAAATGTAACATTTAAATAGATAAAGTTTGAGTTGGATATATGGTCACTGAGGCATTTTGATTTGTCTTTTTAATTGCTTTATTATTATTTTTTTTAATGATTTGCTTCCATGAAACTATTGGGACCACCAGTCTTGCAGTAGGACCTGGGTAGGGACTGGAAGTACTTGGCAGGGCAGCAGTAATCTTACTACATTTTATATAATGTGTACCCTTGTGCAGATTAACTTAAATCTTACACTGTGGTGAAAGGATGATTTTTATACTGCTGCAGTAAAATTGGATTACTTCGCTCTGTTCTTGTCTGATATCTAAAATAAATGTTTCACATTTCCACACAGGGGAAATAAGGGAATACTTTTCTTTTTGTATTTCTATGTTTAAAATGTTCTTTTCAGATCAGAAAATGCCCAACTCTTTGTCTGCTTTCTCCTTGTTTTCACATTTTTTTCATCCTACTCTTCTTGGGGTAAAGATGATGCTTTTTCACTAGCGTCATCACTGCTATCATCATTCACAGCATAATTATGCAAGCATATTTAACGCTGGGTTTAATTTAATATGTAATACAAATAATGGCTATGTAGGGTAATACCCATAATAGCTGTAGTTTCTTACTTGGCCAAGAGATTTCATATTTAAGTGTTAGATTTCCTCTTTGGTGAAATCGTAACATACCAAAAGATGTTGGAAGAAGGGATTCCCTTTGGTGTTTGGTCTCCTACTTAGGAAATACCTATTGCAGTTAGAGTTTATCTTGTAGTATTAATTTTGGGAGAAGTTTGAATTAATTGATACACAAAGAGGGGCATCTAAATTCCTAATCCAGCATGAACTAAAAAAATTGATGAGATTCATGGTGATTCTTCTTTGTGGAGTTCTCAGCATTGTGAAAGATGCATTGTTCTATTCAGCTCTTAAATACTGCAGCCATGTCCCCACCTCTCCTTATTCCTTCCCTGTCCTCCAAGGATAAAGAAAATGATAAATTTTTTGTTGTACATCCAATTCTTATATTAAATGAGGCTAAGTCCAGGCACTGTACCAGGAATTGCTAGGTTTCTACTTATTTTTCAATGTAAAGTGCTAGTTTAAAAGCAGTTTCAGGGGATGAGACCCTCTGTACTTTGCTTATTTGAAGAATCAGTGGTAGGAGCAGTGAAGTAAATTCCATGGAGTACATTTCTGAAATCATAAGTAAGTTGATTCAAGTTTTTACCCTTTGCTGTATGCAAGCAAATAGAAATGCATCTGTTAAGTGAGAAAAAGCTGTATGCTGATTATGCTTTTTAAACCCTTTAAAAATACTCAGCATATAAACTTGAGTGTAAGCTTGCTGGTGTTCTTTTTGTTAATATGTGTTCTCCTTTCTCAAAATTTCTAGTGTGTGCTGTAATTCAGGACCAGCTGCTTCTGGATTTTTCATTTGATTTACACATTACCTAAGTACATTCTAACGTTGCACATATTACCATACGTGGGTAAAAGTAAAATTGGTCTGAAAATGTATCCTGTGCTTTTTAGACTTTTAAGTTAATACAAAGTACATCTTCATTTTTGTAGAAACTGAACATCATTTCTAAACCAGAAATGTTCTGTTCTTGTGCCAATGATGCTATAAGAAGGAAAACTAAAGGACCTTTTTTCTGCTTAAAAATATATGGTTAGGGGCTTCCCTGGTGGTGCAGTGGTTGAGAGTCCGCCTGCCGATGCAGGAGATGCGGGTTCGTGCCCCGGTCCGGGAGGATCCCACATGCCGCGGAGCGGCTGGGCATGTGAGCCATGGCCGCTGAGCCTGCGCGTCTGGAGCCTGTGCTCCGCAACAGGAGAGGCCACAACAGTGAGAGGCCCACGTACCGCCAAAAAAAAAAAAAAAAACATATATATATATATATTTAAATGAGGGGTTTAAAAAAAAAGAAAAACACATGGTGATCTTTGTTCCTGGCTGATTCACAGTGATCAATGGCATCATTATTAAAATAAATAAATATATATATATATATATAGTTATTGGATATTTCTAGCTACGTTAAAAATAAAGTGTGGCTTCAGACTGGATATTGACTCTTCCCACCACCACTCCCCTTTTTTTCAGCACATGTTCCATTTGTTTTATGTCTCTATATCACTAATCCTAAGGTATTTACTAAGCACAGTAGACTTTAGATTATACAGTGTTAACAAGGACCCCTAAAAATATATTAGCTTAAGTAAAATAGAGCTTTACATTGCTTCAGGTCACAGTTCAGAGGTAAGCACTTGTGCCGTATTTAGAAGGGAGCTTCCATTGCTGTGTTCAAAGATGCTTGCTCTGGTGCTCATCTAGCCCCAAAAAACTGGAGAAGGCACCAGGGAAGTGTATACTGAGATACTGATGCTAATCCATGGAAGTAACATTCTGTCCTCATATCCCATTGGTCATTTTTGTTTTGTCTTGAGACAATATTTAGCTCCAAGTAAACCTAGAAAATATTCCATAGCTGTGTGGTCATGTGCCCAACAAAAATAATTACTACTACAGAGAAAATGGAGAAAAGACCCAGAGTAACAACTAGCAATCTGCCACACTAGGAAATACTGGCCTAATGGGATAAGGGAGAAGCAGTATTTTAGAGATTTGCTCATATCTAAAATTAATGCACCCAAGTAGGCACATACATCTGGTGAGTAGTAATCTGTGCCAAGCACTTTTATTCTGCAAGTATTGACTTGATTCTGGTAATGACCACAAGGGTGAGTACTCCTCCCCATTTTATATAGATGAGGAAACTGAAGCACTTATGTAAATTGTCCAAGATAACATAGTTGATTTGTGGAGCTGAGATTCTCATCAGGCGTGTGGCTTCAAATGTCTTGTTCCTAAATTCTATGCTCTGCTGCCTCCCCTCTGTACTAGGTTGCTTCTTGCAGAACTGTTCATTTAAGAAATTGAAAACTAAATGTACATTTGAAGGGCATTAGTTAAATAAGGCATATCATATCATTGGTGCTGACAATGCACCTCCACAGGGGTTTTTCCTAGTAGAAGTCTGATGGCATAATTGTGCTGTTAGTCCACTTGTGATGGGCCCAATTAGAGGGACAAGAAATAATTAGTTTTAAAAAGTTTGGTGCCGGGCTTCCCTGGTGGCGCAGCGGTTGAGAATCTGCCTGCTAATGCAGGGGACACGGGTTCGAGCCCTGGTCTGGGAGGATCCCACATGCCACAGAGCAGCTAGGCCCGTGAGCCACAGCTACTGAACCTGCACGTCTGGAGCCTGTGCTCTGCAACAAGAGAGGCCGCGATGGTGAGAGGCCCACGCACAGCGATGACGAGTGGCCCCCGCTTGCCATAACTAGAGAAAGCCCTCGCACAGAAACGAAGACCCAACACAGCAAAAATTAATTAATAAACTCCTACCCCCAACATCTAAAAAAAAAAAGTTTGGTGCCGTAATTTTAAAAAATTAGTATGTACCAATATTTATAACCAATAAAGCATACTTTGGAGTGCATATATTTGGGGGCGCGTCGCCTAAAGTACATAGGAAAATATAGTTAAGGATAGCTGGTAAACTTCCAAGAAGTCAAATCTAAACTGAGTAAGGCATGTCTTGTTGGCAAAAGTTTTAAAACTGGATTCTAAGCATTAGGTGGAACCAGAGTAGTAAGGAGGTAAATAGAATTCGCATAAACTCGTGTGTAAGTGCTATGAAATTCTAGGTATCTGGTATATAATCAGGATGTCCTTAAGTAGTTCACTCGCAGATCACGAGGATATTTTCAGGTTGCGGTGTAAGTAACCTGACCATATGGCAGTGTATAAACAAATAGGAAGGTAATCAGTTATGGCTAGGTTATTTTTAACTATTTTGTAATGATGGTATGGTTGTGAACAGAATGATGCTAAATTTTTAGTATATCGTTTATGTAGTGTGGGACTTAGTGCTTATATAATTCAGGGAGCCCTCTTTAAGAAAAACAGTATATAATTAGGAATACTGAGATGTGAAAGTGAATGTTTAGAATGAGCAAAATGTTACTTTTAGAAATTGGAAATATCTCAAGCATCACAACTATAGAGATAGTTCCATTTAATAAATGATATACCTATGGAATTGCTACATTTTCTGCTGCCTACTCTGATTATATGACTTTTGTGTTTTCAATAGAATAGATAATTCCATCTTGATCAAAATATTTTTTGATAGCTGGGATGCAAAAGATTTCACACAGATAGACGTGCTGTCTGCTCTAGGTCATACCTGACAAATGGTAATTCTGAAAAATACTGTTCAATTACCATCATAAAGGGAAAGTATTTGTAAAGTGTGTTTATAAATCTGTATGCTACATAGTCCAGTTTTTTCTTGAGAGAGCTTCCAATTTAAGTAGGAGTCTGTGAGAACTGAGTCCTCTGGTTAAATTTTACAGCGGACAAGCTTTTGTGTTCCACTGCCAGAATCCTATCTTCATTTGACTTTTGGACCTGCACCTCATGTCATGACCTTAGGGAGTGGTGGGAGCATTCCTGGAAGCGATTCCTAACATAGGATGTCTAGCAGTAACCTGTATTAATACATATAAATATCTCTAAATCCAACTGTGTGCCCAAACTTGCTTTTAACCTAGCTGTCGTCACTGTAGCACCACTGTAAATGAAAGGGTGTTTAAGTGGAAAGGAATCTTAACCAATAGCATTTAAAATATTTTATGCAAGTTTTGTGAAAACATGACCAGGTAAACATTGTTGGGGCCCTTTCCTGGGAGTAAATGTGATAAAGGGCGTAAAGCACTGGGCCTGGCTGTAGCAAGCAGTCAAGGACTATCAGCAAAGATATTATAAAAGTAAACTTACTGGTACTGAAACAGGCAGACGCACAAAGCTATGGTGCTCGAGTAATTGTGGGTGAGGGCTAGAATGTGATTTTTCTAGTTCTGTGTAGTTTGGGTTTTCGCTTTGTAACATGGTAAATTTTTTCGGTATTTTATAAAGTACGTCTACGTAAATTAACTTTTCTAATCCTCACGGTATGAACACTTGTCATTCCACAAAGGAGGAAACCAAGAGGTCAAATGATTTTCCTGGGTGCCTACTAGTTTGTCCCCACCTCCATCTGATCATTTTGATTTCCTGAAGCTCAAGTTCTCTTCCCACCAGGGTTTTTCAGAGGGGAGAACCTTGCCCAATCAACATTTATTTCCTCTTGACCAAAATGTGACTAAAAATACTAGCGAGAGCAAATACGAGTAAAGTCTCAAAAGAGAAACAGGAAGATGAGTCCCCCATCTTGCTTGTCTCCATCTTGTCTTATGGAGAGAAGTGGAGAAAAATGAGGCTGTCCAGGTTTTCTGAAGTCTCCAGTGTTGCAGTAGGTGTGAAGTACGACTGGCCAGGTCCCGAGAACGTAGCGGAAGTCGAAGCTGAGCCATCCCGTACTGAATTTCGGCCCGACCCACCGCTCCGCGTGATAGGGGCAGCACAGTGCTGCCCCGCCCCGCGCAAGGCCTGGGGGCCAATCAGAGCCAAGGGGCGTTCCCAGTCCCGTCTTTCCCTCTTCCTTCCCCTGCGGCCGACGGCCGGGAGACTGGGCGGGCGCCCTGCGACCCGGAAGTAGTTCTGGAGGAGGTGGGCCTGAGGGGTTGGAGCTGGTGACGTTGCCTCCCGGGGCTCCGGCGCTTGTTACCGCCTGTTTGCGGCTCCTGCGAGAAAACTGTGGCCAGGTCTGCGGGAACCGCACCTATGGCTTCCGTGCTGTCCTACGAAAGCCTGGTCCACGCCGTGGCGGGAGCCGTGGTGAGGCGGGATCTTTATGCCCGGGCCACTGCGGGGTGTGGGGCTTTTCTGGGGCCAGACCGGGATATGGCTGGGGGGTGGGGATGAGAAGCAGATCGTATCGTGACTGGGACATAGAGGAATGGAGCCTAGGCGAAATGTTGCTGGAAGAATTTGGGGCGAGGCCCGACACTCACCCTCCGCCCCTGGCTACCGCTTTGACCTCTTACAGAATATCTGGGATGTAGGCAGCGGTGATCCCACACCGCCACAGGGAGTCAGGAAGAAGATCATTGCCGTTTTCTTTGCCTTCTGAAATTTAAAGGGCAGTCGTCCCCCTAAACCCACCCCACCGCACGCCCAAACTTTGTCTGACTGGGCCAGAGGAAAACCTAGGTGTGAAGCTGTGTTGCTGAATCACATTCTTAACTACAGCCTATTTTCACACACTTGCTGCAGACAAGTGGCAGTACCTAGCAGGGATATCTCTGGCCAATATCATTGGCAGGAGAAGATACTTTTTTTTTTTAATTAAATCAAGATCAGAGTCGCTGTCTACCACATATGTGGTTTACTATGAGGAATGTGCTTGGTGCTTGGGCTCCTGGATTTCTCGCTTCCATTTGACACCACTCCCTTTTCCTTGAAACTTTCCACTCTTGGTTTGAGTAACTTCCTCAGTGGTTCTCGTCCTGTCTCTCTGCCTGCCCTTTCTCACATCCTTCTCTAGCTGTCAACACGCACGTGGAGTCACTGGGACTTCAGAGGAATATCACTGACTGAGTCCTCTTCTCCTAGGCCCCCAAAAGTGCACTGAGAGCTCACGTTCTGTGTAGGCTAATGGGAGTTGAACCCCAACTCGTCACTTGTTAGATGGGTGGCCTGTAAACCTCACTTTACTAATCTGTAAAGTGGGGGTATTGACACCTACCTCACAGAGTTGTTACGTGAATTAGATGACACAATAGTTCATGGAAGTGCCTGATTCAGGAGTCCTGGTTCATTCAGTTAGATCAAGCTTTCAGCCAGTGTAAAGGCGCTGAAATGGAAGCTTGTTTGATATGCTCTAGGATAGGCATTGGAGGCCTGTGTGTCTGGCATGGAGGGAACAAAGAGGCAAAATGGTTTCAGGAGACCAAATTGTGTAAGAATTTTAACTCTGAGTGTGAAAGACAGCTAACTAGCTATTAGAACAAGTTCTTTTGAGCATGCAGCAACTTGCAGATGTACATTTTAAACGTGATCACCCTGGCTGCTCTGTTGAGAGTAGGCTGTACGGGAGCAAGGGTGGAAGCAGGGAAACTGTCAAGGGACTAAGATGGTAGCAGTGAGGTTGTGAGAAGTGATCATGAACCTGGAATATATTTTGAGATAGAACCACCAGGGTTTGATGGTAGATTGGATGTTGGGTGTAACACGATGCGAGTTGGTTGACTCCCAAGAGTTTGGGTCTTGAGCAACTGGAAGGGTGATATTCCCATTTACTGAGATGGTGAAGACTGTAAAGGAGCAGCTTTTGGGGGAAAGATGAGAATGGTTTTGGATTTTGACTACTTAAGTTTGAAATGCCTAAGAATAGTTATGAGACTAGATGAGCTAACAAAGAAATGAGTGTGGACTGAGAGAAAAGTCTCAAAGACTTAGCCTTGAAACATGCCAACATTAAGAGGTTGGGGAAATGAGAGCACCAGCAAAGGAGACTAAGGAAGGGCCACTAGGGTAGGATGAAAACTAAGAGAATGTGGTGTTCTGAGAGTCGCATGGAGAAGGGTGTAGACCAACTGGGTCAGGTGCTGCTGGTGAGTCAGATAAGATGAGGACTGAGAATTAACCATTAGATTTATCAACATGATAAATCCAGTGGTTAATTGAGAGGACTTGTTTTGCTGTATTAGGGGGGAGAATAGTGCAACAAAGAGAAAATGGGAAGATGGGAAATGTTTGTTCTCCTTTCTCTCAATAACTGCCATTCATTCAACATCTTTACTGAGTGCTTTTTACGTGCCATGCACTGTTCTAGGTGCTAGAAGTATAGTGGAGAACAAAGTCTTTTTCTTCATTGAGTTTGCATTCCAATGAGGAAGTCAGACAATAATTGAGTAAATCAAAAAATAAATAATTTTAGATAGTTTTAAGTTTTATGAAAGAAAATAAGTGTTGGCAAACTTTTGCTTTAAGGAGGCAGATGGTAAATACATAGGTTTATCGTCTCTGGTGAAGCTGCTCAACCCTGCCATGATAGTTTGAAAGCAGCCATTGACAATAAGTAAATGAATGGGCAGAGCTGTGTTCCAATAAAATCTTATTTATGAAACCAGTCAGTGCATCAAGTTGGCCCTTGGTCTTAGTTTTCTGAGCCCTGCTATAGACAGTGATTGGGGGTAGAGGTGATACTATCTCTATTTAACCTGCAAAGACATTCCTATTTTTTTTTCTCTCCTTGTTGCCTATTTTTCTCTTGTTAAAAGTTCTGCTTGAAATTATGCACCCTGAATTTGCAGTGGTTTTTCTTTCTCCCATAAGCTATGTTAGATTATCTAATAGATATACTTTTGTAAAAATATATTTTTTTTCTCTTGCTTCCCTCGGGGCAGTACTGTTCCTGGCACATGTCTAAATGAGAAATTGCATTGTGTTTTGTTATTCTTTTGAATTTTCATGCCAAAGAGTGGTTCTCAAACTCTTTTTGAAAATTTTTGGGTTAAGGATAAACCACACAACATGGACCCGGTTTTCTTCTGGTTGCTACCAAAGGAAAACAATTTCACCACAAAATGTCACTACATTCGATGAGACGTTTGACGAGAAAAATGGCATTGCTTTTAATGGTATAGTACTGTGGTAATGAATGGCTCATGTTTAATTAAATGCCTTTGCCATGATGTTCAACCAAAGCTTTGAGATGATCCAGGAGAGCACAGTAGTTAAGAGCATTTGAATGCCTGACTTGAGCTAGGCAGCCTGGGTTGGAATCCTGGCATAAACTTCAGGATTTGGTATAAACTTCAGAGTTGCCTGGAGTAATTAGTTGTGGCTTCTCCCCAAAAGATTGTTGGGTCATTGTTCAAGATGTTGATTTACAACCTTTTTTTTTTTTTTGCGGTACGCGGGCCTCTCACTGTTGTGGCCTCTCCTGTTGCGGAGCACAGGCTCTGGACGCGCAGGCCCAGCGGCCATGGTCATGGGCCCAGCCGCTCTGCAGCATGTGGGATCTTTCCGGACCGGGGCACGAACCCATGTCGCCTGCATCAGCAGGCGGACTCTCAACCACTATGCCACCAGGGAAGCCCCTACAACCTTTTTGAGTTGACATGTTTCATGTTTGCTTATTCACTTCTTTCCAGGTCCTACACTTTCTCACCCCAAGTGTGGTGTTATGTGTGCGTACACACACACACTTTAAAAATTAAACAGATTGGGGCTTCCCTGGTGGCGCAGTGGTTGAGAGTCCGCCTGCCGATGCAGGGGACGCAGGTTCGTGCCCCGGTCTGGGAAGATCCCACATGCCGCGGAGCGGCTGGGCCCATGGGCCATGGCCGCTGAGCCTGCGCGTCCGGAGCCTGCGCTCCGCAATGGGAGAGGCCACAGCAGTGGGAGGCCCGCGTACCGCAAAAAAAAAAAAAAAAAATTAAACAGATTAGTGATTTTGAGTGTTTTATGCTTCACTTTGGTATAAGTGCAGATAATCTCAAGTATTTGAAAATCAGAATTGTGCTGTTTCAGGAGAATGCTTTATCTCCAGTTGATGACTATTGTCTGATACAATTAATGGCCTCGCATGTAAATACTTCTCAAAATTTTGAGTATAATTAGGTTTATAATTTTATATTTTTGGTTCTAAGATTAGCTTCCAAAGATAGATTTTATTTGTAGAAGTTTACATTTGTAATTAAAAAAGATTTTATTAGTCTAGAATTTGAAAAGTGAGATTGGTTGGAATTGTCTAGGGGGTTTAGATGCCAAAACAGACTTTGGAATTGTAATGATAATTATTAATCAGTAACTTTCAGGGGTCTTCTTTTTTCCCTATTGTTTATTTAAAAATTGTTTTTTAAATTTTAATTGCATAATTTGTTTTAAAAGAATTACATTTCATTGAATAAATGCTGATCATTAAAAAATTCAAGTCATACAGAAATATGAAAGAGTTCTTTCTCCTTCCACTCTACCTATTATTGTGCTGTGACTCAAATTCCAGACATACCTCTCCTTAGAACTGTGTAAGAAGGCTTATTCAGGGCACTTTTCTCCAGTTGGTATCAAAAGAGAAAATTAGGCCCAACTATCTGACTCTGTAGCTCATACTCATACACTTAACATTACAGTGGACTTTCTACCATATAGACTCACTACCTGCCTTTTAGAAGTAGAAACCAAGTAGAACTTGTTGATTTTCTGTACAAGGCCTTCTGGATATAAAGGTTATCAGTGGAAAAGTCCCTGTCCTCAGGAAGCTCTTCTTAGGTGTATAGTGGTGGTGTGGATAAGACCCCTGGTGGTACTTAGGAAGAAGTGGTGGGCTGCCCCTGTGAAGATAATGGGAAGCCCCCAACGTTGACATATTACCAAGACTGTGCACAGTGGGAAGAGGTAAAGAAAATCAGGAAAAGGGAATGTTGCTGTGTGGCCCAAAACATCAGATATCCACTATATCATGTTGTTAAAAAGACTTGAAAAATCATTGGCTTTTTAGTATAAAATATTCTATCATATGGGTATCCCATAATTTATGGACATTTGCGTTGTTTCTAGCTTTTCACTGTGGTAAATATTTAGTATAGATGTTAATGTGACCTCCCAGCACCCCATTATGAAGAAACTATGGGATTGCTTGGTTAAGTGACTTTCCTAATGTTACTCATTGATTTATAGATTAGAAACAAAAACCTAAATTTTCAGATTCAGTTTAGTTAACTCTGATTCTAATTTGTTAAATGCCAACAACCTCACAGGGTTCTGTGAATATTAATAAAATAACTTAATTAAAACAGCTTTTATACTATCTGACACATAATAGGGGCCCAATAAGTGAAAGCCATTAATATTTTTGTCCACAACTATGTTTTCTAATTTTCTATGCATCCTAACTTGTTTGAGTTAGTTAATTTAATATTAGATTTAATAATAATATTTAGTACTTATAGAATTCCCTATCTTCTCACATCTGTTAACAACTTTGATAGGTAGGCAATATAACAAGTGGTTAAAAGTATGGCCTCTGAAACCAGACTGCCTGAGTTCAAGTCCCAGTTTTGCCACTTATCACATGTGTGACCTTGGGCATGTCTCTCAATCTCTCTTGCCTCAGTTTCCTCATCTATAAACTGGGGAAGATAATAGTACTCACTTCATAGGGTTGTTTCTGAGGCTCTTAGACAAGTATCTTTATTCTCATATAGAGACAAGAAAATGGAAACAGGTATATTAAGTGTTTTTGCCAAGATTACCAGTAAGTTATTTGGTCATAGGCCTGGGGCAAGAACCCAGGTCTCCCTTCTCTGCTACTCTTCTGTTGCTATGCCTAGCTGCCTGTTCCTTCATACTTCTTGTCTCTTCTCCCCATCCCTTTGTTTAATTCAAAACTAGCCCCTGAATATCTTTAGATTTTCAGAAAAAAGTGACATTAAATATTACATATATACATGTATAATCAAACTGTAGGCACTTGGACATTAATTGTTCATCAGGAGCACTTTAAACCACATATCGAACAATTTAAATGTTAAGTTCTTTTTGGAAGGGTTTTCTTTTCCACAGCTGGCTCATCCAGACCCATAGTTTGAATCTAGTCAGATTCTCATAGAATTAACTTAGGTTAGTATACATCTGAGGGCGTTGTATTACTTTGGTTTAGAAACCTTAAAAGGATGTAATTAGAAAAAGTCTTCATTGTCTTTACTTCCTTGCTGTTTTATTTCATTTAGGCTTCCACTAAATTATGATTGAATTCTTATATAGCTTTTAATCTTTAGGACTTCTTTGCCTCACTACTCATCCAAAATATATCTTGATATCTTGATAAACTTTTTTTCAAGACTTAGTTTTTTAGAGCAATTTTAGGTTCACAGCAAAATTGAGAGGAAGGTACAGAGATTTCCCGTGTATCCTCTGGGCCCCCCCAGCACTCCCCTCCAGCCAATGCACAGCCTCCCTCATTATCAGTATCCCCCCACCAGAGTGGTACGTTTGTTACAAATGATGAACCTACATTGGAACATCATAATCACCCAAAGTCCATAGTTTATATTAGGATTCATTCTTGGTATTGTACATTCTGTGGGTTTGGATAAATTTTATAATGACATGTATCCACAATTACATTATTATATGGACTATTTTCACTGCCCTAAAAATCCTCTGTGCTCTGCCTGTTCATCTCCCCCCCTCACCCCAATAAACTTTTTAGCTAATAGGGTCATTTCAGTTCAGTTCTCTTCATCTTAAAGGTTCTTATGTAGTCTTGATTGGAATTATTTTTCTAACTTTAATTTGCTTTGTGCCTGAGTAGTCTATGACTTAATTTTTTTATTGAAGTAGAGTTGGTTTACAATGCTGTGCCAATCTCTGCTGTACAGCAGAGTGACTCAGTTATACACATAGAGACGTTCTTTTTTAAAATATTCCTTTCCATTATGGTCTATCCCAGGAGACTGCATATAGTTTGCTGTGCTATACAGTAGGACCTTGTAGTTTATCCATTCTAAATGTAATAGTTTGCATCTACCAACCCCAAATTCCCAGCCCATCCCTCTCCCTTCCCTGCTCCCCCTTGGCAACCACAAATCTGTTCTCTGTGTTTGTGAGTCTGTTTCTGTTTTGTAGATAAGCTCATTTGTGCCATATTTTAGATTCCACATATAAGAGCTATCATATGGTATTTATATGACTTAATCTTTTTAAAGGAACAAATATGGTAGAATAGCTGAAAAAGGGATTTGGAGTAAGACGTAACTATCTGTGTCATCTTGGGTCATTTATGTTTTCTTTCTGAACCTGAGTTTTCTGAGCTGTAAAATGAAAACAATAACACTTTACTTACTGGGTTCTCTTGAGAAGCCAATGTGGTAACACTTGTGGAGTACCTATTACAATACCTGTAATAGTGTAGTAAGGCCATAATCATTCGTTTCTTTTTCAGAGATTTTTTTTTTTTTTTTGCGGTACCCGGGCCTCTCACTGTTGTGGCCTCTCCCGTTGCGGAGCACAGGCTACGGATGTGCAGGTTCAGTGGCCATGGTTCACGGGCCCAGCCGCTCCGTGGCATGTGGAATCTTCCCGAACCGGGGCCCGAACCCATGTCCCCTGCATCGGCAGGCAGAATCTCAACCACTGTGCCACCAGGGAAGCCCCTCAGAGATATTCTTGAAAATACAGTATTTGTACCCAATTTTAGAAATTCAGTGGAATTGAAATTTTCTCTCATCTTGTATAGTCAACTGTATCCATTCACTTGTAACAGATGATCTCAGCTTTTGCTCTAGATAAAATAGAGGCTACTTGGGATGAGCTTTCTAACGTTTCTGTTTTTTCTATTACAGAATCAACTGCAGTTGTACCCAGTATTTCCTACATTGTGCTGATCTCAGGAAAAACAGATGTGGCTGGTCTCTGCTATCTTGATTCCACCCCCCGCCCCTGCCCAACTTACACTACCCACAGTTATCTTTTGGGACTTTGCTCCATTCATTTTCACTTCTTTCCTATAGCTTTAATCTTTTTCCATTGTTTTTCCCTTCAGCCCTGACCTGTAATAAAACCATACCAATCGGGTCTACACACTGCCTTCTTAGGTGCCGCTCATTCTCCTTCCCTTTATGCTAAGTTTATTTAATGACTATTCTGTACTTCCTGCCTCTCCTCCTCATCCTACTCTGATTGCTGGAACTGCTCTTCCATAGGCCATCACTGACTTTCTGCTGACTTAGTCTACTGACTCTTTTTCCATTCTTATTTGATTCGACTTCTTTGTAGTATTTTACACTGTTGACCCTCCTACCTTCTTGAAGCTCCTTCTGAAAGAGCAGTTATTCTTTTTTTAAAAAAATTAATTAATTAATTTATTTTTGGCTGCATTGGGTCTTCGTTGCTGCACATAGGCTTTCTCCAGTTGTGACGAGTGGGGACTACTCTTCGTTGCGGGGTGCGGGCTTCTCACTGTGGTGGCTTCTCTTGTTGTGGAGCACGGGCTCTAGGTGCGTGGGCTTCAGTAGTTGTGACACACGTGCTCAGTAGTTGTGGCTCGCGGGCTCTAGAGCACAGGCTCGGTAGTTGTGGCTCACAGGCTCTAGAGCGCAGGCTCATTAGTTGCGGCACACGGGCTTAGTTGCTCCGCGGCATGTGGGAATCTACCCGGACCAGGGCTCGAACCCGTATCCCGTGCATTGGCAGGTGGATTCTTAACCACTGTGCCACCAGGGAAGTACCTTTATTTTTTACTAAATGACAGTTGCTCTTTTGGAAGGAGTGTAAGTAACCGTTGCTAATTTTAGGACCCTGATTAATATTGAGCCCCACTGCTAAAAAATGCTGTAAAAAGGATATATAGGAAGCAACATTTGTTGAATGCCAACTGTGTACTTGAAATGATGCTGGGTCTTTCCATAAGTTAATTCTCACTTCTCACAGCAACCTCCACATTTTTTATTGGTCCCCAAATTACAAATGGGGAGATTGAGGCATGGAGATTTGAAGTAATTTATTGTACAGTATGTACTGTAGCTGGGACCAGAACCCCAGTAATTTCTTATACAGTATGTACTGTAGCTGGGACCAGAACCACTACGCCACCAGGGAAGCCCAAAACAGTTACTTCTTAAAAGCATTAATAAGGTGACAGGAAGGTAAGGAACTTTTAGAAATAGAGAATGAGTGAAGTCAGGACCCAGAGTCAAGGAGAGCATGCTTCCAGAGCCCATGATTTTTCCCTTGGGCACTCAGGTGTGTTATCTATTAAGCCTTTTGTTTAACTTGTGTATCTTTGAATGGGTATGAGAGTTAGCTTGTTTGTTGTATCAGGGGAAAGACTTACATTAACTCTGATTAGGTGAATAACATTTTTGAATGTGAAAGCCACAATAAGTGGCTTTCATCTTTGGAATTTCATTAGCTCCAGATCTACCACTGACAGTGTATTTTAGTTGATTTCTTTTAAAAATAATCTTCTGTCCAGTAATGCCGTATACTCCATCAGGAGATGCTGTACACTGATTTCAGTTGTGCTCCTGTGACTCAACCACCATTTCTGGACTCCTCTGGAAATTGACTTTGGAACTAGCATTGCATTTTTTTGGATTATTTTTCATCCTTCAGGAGTGAAGTAGCATTTTGGGAATGGTTGAATTTGGTTAGTAGGCCGTCATTGTTCGTACTTAAAGGGCGTGATACTCTGCTTCTATATTTATGTGTGTCCCTGTCTGTCATTCCCATAAGATGGCACACGCTTGCAGAACCAAGCCTTGACCAAGTTTGCCCTACTGCTTCCTTCTGACTTTGTGGTGTTGGGTGCTTCAGTTCCACACCACGTGGGTTTGTGTCACAGCCAGATTAAAAGGTGGACTGAAAAAAAAAAAAAACGTAGACTGGATATTTATTGACTGCATATTTATTTGGCTGTGCTGGGTCGTAGTTGCAGCTCGCGGGATCTTCGTTGCTGGTGCAGGATCTTTTAGTTGTGGCATGCGGGATCTTTTAGTTCTGACATGTAGGATCGAGCTCCCTGACCGGGGGTCGAACCCGGGCCCCCTGCATTGAGAGCATGGAGTCCTAGCCATTGGACCACCAGGGAAGTCCCTGATTCTTTCTTTTATAGTTCTTTTTTAGTTCTTCTGGTAGATATCCCTTCTCCGTTTTCCTAGCCACCACTCAAAGTGATTCAAGGCCTTAGTATTTTAAATCAGATGTACTTTGCTAAAGCAGTGTTTGTATTTGTGCTCTGGTCTTTCAGGTTGAAAGCTTTTAAGGTTACTTGAATGGCTCCCTAAAAGGCCTTTGGTGTGTCTTTTAATCAGACACTTGTGTACAAAGGGCCTAATTTAAGATTTCTGGGGGTTTTTTCTCCCTGATTTTGTCATTTTCCTAATTTTCACGTCCAGGTGAAATGGTAGCTATTTTATGTTTGTTCTGATTTGCTTTTGTTTACTATTTGTTACACTACAAAATTTTATAAATTTTTGGAGGCAGGGTGATTAAGTTAAGAATAAATTTCTCAGTTCAATTGTTAAATATCCAAGGAACATAGAAGAGAGGTGGTAGATGCTATGGGGTAATAGATTCAAAATGTGAATATGTCACCAACCTGCCCGTATACAATCTTATGAAATAAGAACAAAATAGAATAAATAGCAAAGGAATAAACACACTCACAAATATTTTTAAATATTTATTTGCTAAGACTAGCAACAGTCCATTGTAAAATACCTAAAATGGGATTCCTGTTTCTAAGGAGCTTATCAAACTTTCTCCTGAAAACTTCCCTTTATAATTTAAAAAAATCTGTATAAAATATTTTTTAAAAAACGGTTACTTATTTTTTCTTAATTAATTAATTTATTTTTGGCTGTGTTGGGTCTTCGTTTCTGTGCGAGGGCTTTCTCTAGTTGTGGCAAGTGGGGGCCACTCTTGATCGCAATGCGTGGGCCTCTCACCATCGCGGCTTCTCTTGTTGCGGAGCACAGGCTCCAGACACGCAGGCTCAGTAGTTGTGGCTCATGGGCTTAGTTGCTCCGCGGCATATGGGATCTTCCCAGACCAGGGCTCGAACCCGTGTCCCCTGCATTAGCAGGCAGATTCTCAACCACTACGCCACCAGGGAAGCCCAAAACAGTTACTTCTTAAAAGCATTAATAAGGTGACAGGAAGGTAAGGAACTTTTAGAAATAGAGAATGAGTGAAGTCAGGACCCAGAGTCAAGGAGGGCAGTCTTTGCCCTGTAGGAATTGCTTAGCCAGGTAGACACGAGCTTTAGATTTGTAGCTTACAGAGATACAGGGAAGAAAAGAAAGAGTCCATTCTGTCCAAGGTAAGTCCAGTAGGGGATCACCGAATAAACCTGAAATCCCAAAGGAATGCGCTATAAAGGTAAATGGGAAATAAACTTACTCCTCCCCAGGAAAATCGGCTGTCTCCAACCTTGGCACTAATTTGAGAGAGGAAATCACCACTGACATTTTGAAGCCACAGGTCCTCCCTTAGGTTGCAGCCTGAATTCTCACTGTTTGATTGGAAAACCTAAAGTGAGTAACTTAGAGCGATTCCAGGTTGGTGGGTCCCCAGAGTGCCTGGCAGAAATCCTTTCCAGAGGTACTTACCTTTATCAGGTCTAAAAAAAAGCCCAAAAATAAAATTTTAAGGGAAATGAGCAGCTCCATCCAAATTAACGAAACTAACAGAGAAACAAGGCAATGTGAACAAGTACAGTAGACAGGAGCAACAATCAGAAAATGGACTTCTCAGTCACAATCTTAAAAGCTGTTTAGTCTGTATAAAAATAAAAGGCTAGAAAATATGTGCAAAGAACAAGAAACTAACATTGGCCAAGCAGATTTGAAAATTAACCACGTAGAATATTTAGAAATGGAAAGTAAAATAATTGAAATTTAAAAATTGATTGTGTGATAGTCATGGGAACACTAAATATTGATTTAAGCAAAAATCAAAACTCATAGAGGGCTGGCAGAAGAAGCAGAGGGGAATATGAGAGCTAAATTCTTACCCTCTGTAATAGAAGGTGAATAATGTCTAAAATTGATGAATCAAAAGATACCAGGATATTTTAAAGTTATATGGAGTTGTGTAAATTACAAAAGATACAGCTAAAAGAAAATACTTTCCTCTGGGGAGGAAGATTGTATAAAATGGGCAGGAACTACTTATTTTGTCATTTATATTACATGACTTTTTAAAGTATATGCATGCTCTGCTTTGATCAAATAAACATTTAAAATTAAAATATTTAATGCATAGCTATGAATTGATCATTGTTGAAGCTGAGTGATGGGTTCAAATTCAAGTGTTTTTGTACCATATTAGACACAGCTGAAGGTAGAATTAGTGAGCTAAAGGATAATTTAGCTGAAACCTGATTCTCACTTGCAATGATTGTAGTCAGGAAACTGGAATGTTTTCTACATTTTGCTGAGAGAAAATGACTTCCTACCTAGAATGCTATGTCCAGTGAAAAGTTTAAAAACATACACGAAATAGAGACATTTTCAGATCATCAAAAGCAGTTTGCCACTAGCAAGATCCTCACTTGGAGAAATTCTAAACCTAATGAATATTTTTAGAATTGATAAGTTAGGAATATATGTTGTAATTACTAGATAGCTTGTAAAAGAATTAGAAACTATAACTTAAAATTTATTGGAAACTCTAGTCAAATAAGAAAGCAGTAAAGGGCAGAAAAAGCAACATAGAGCATGTATGACACATAGCACAAAATAAGATGACAACTGGGAATTCCCTGGTAGTCCAGTGGTTAGGACACTGAGCTTTCACTGCTGTGGCCTGGGTTTGATCCCTGATCGGGGAACTAAGATCCCACAAGCCACATGGCATGGCTATAAAAAAGATGACAACTATAAATCCAAATAAATGTTAATGAACTAAGTGTTTCAGTTAAAAGAAATTGTGCTAGATTGGTTTTCAAAAGGGAAAAATGCTATTTATAAAAGATATGTCTAAAAGAAAGGGATACAGAAAGTTTGAAAGTAAAAGTGTGAGAAAAGACATGCTAGACAAATACTAAGCCAAAACTGTTAACATCAGACAAAATAGACTACAGTAATGTCACTACTAGAGATCAAGAGAATGACATCATAGAGAAAAAGGCTCAGTATGTCAGGAAAATAAAGCAGTTTTAAGTTTGTGTTCATCTAATAATATAGTCTCAATATCTTTAAAGCAAAAATTAATAAAACTTTAAGAGGAAATATCCAACCTGTCATCGAAGTGGTAGATTTTAATATATCCTTCAGTAATTGATAGAACAAAAAAGGAGGGAAAAAATATAGAAGATTGAATATGTATTTAACAAACTTGACCTAATAGATACATACAGAACATTGTACCCAACAACTGCAAAATACACATTATTTTCAAGCCAAACATGGAAAAGTTATGAAGACTGACCATTTACTGGGCTGTAAAGCAAAACTTAAATTTTGAAAAAGTTTTGAAATAGTACAGAATGCTTGAAGCACAGTGCAATTAAGCTAGCAACCAGTAACAAAAAGGTAACTTTAGAATATAAATATATATATACATATATATATATAAAACATATATGTTGGAGCATTAAACACATTACTGAATGATCTATGGGTTAAAGAAGAAGAAATCATAATGGAAATAAGAATGCATTTAAAACTGAGTGATAGCACAGATGGTGCATACTAAAACTTGTAGCTATACTGAAAATAAGTCATCACTGAAAAAAATTAAAATACCTAAGTAAGTGGGAAGGCATCCTCTGAATAAGTGGATTGGAGGCCAAGATTGTTAAGATGGCAACACTCCCTAAAAGGATCTACAGATTCAGTGTACTCCCTGTCAAAATTCCAATTTGCTTTTTTGCAGAAATTGATAAGATGATCCTAAAGTATATATGAAAATGCAAGGGATCCAGAATAGCCAAAAAAAGTTGGAGGACTCATACTTCCCAATTTCAAAGCTTAGTACAGAGCTACAGTAATCAAGAGACTGGTACTGGCATAAGGATAGACAGGTAGATCAACAACAGAATTGAGAGTCCAAAAAATAAACCTACAAATTTGTGTTCAAGGATGCCAAGGAACATCAATGGGGAAAGAGCAGTCTCCAATAAATTGTGCAGGGACAACTGGACATCCACATGCAACAAAATGAAGTTGGACCCCTACTTCACACCATACACAAAAATTTACTCAAAATGAACCACGGACCTAAATGTAAGAACTAAAACTACAAAACTCTTAGATGAAAACATTGGCATAAATCTTTACAACCTTGGATTAGGCAGTGGTTTCTTAGATATAATGCCAAAAGCACAAGTAATAAAAAAATATGTAAATTGGACTTGATCAAAATTAAAACTTTTTGTGCTTCAGATACTATCAAGAAAGTGAAGACAGCAGAATGGAGAATACATTCATAAGTCATTTATCTGATACAGCGTCTGGTATCCAGAATATGTAAAGACTGCTTA
The DNA here is from genome assembly GCF_949774975.1 of Lagenorhynchus albirostris. Lineage (NCBI taxonomy): Eukaryota > Metazoa > Chordata > Mammalia > Artiodactyla > Delphinidae > Lagenorhynchus > Lagenorhynchus albirostris. The sequence goes on from NC_083105.1 coordinate 8,298,317, forward strand.
CAACTCAATAATAGAAAGGCAAATAGCCCAATTAAAAAATGTACAAGGGATATGAATAGACGTTTCTCCTGTGAAGTTATATGAGTGGCCAATAAACACATGAAAAAATGCTGGATGGCATTACTTATCAGAGAAATGCAAATCATAACCACAATGAGACGCTATTTCACACCCACTAGGGTGGCTATAATCAAAAAGCACAGGTAATGACAAGTGTTGAAAGGATATGGAGAAATTTGAAACCTTGTTTTGCTGGTGGGAATATAAAATTATGTAGTCACTGTGGAAAACAGTTTGGTAGTTCCTCAAAATGTTAAACATAGAACATATGACCAAGCAATTCCACTCCTAGAGAACTGAAGACATCCATATAAAAACTTGTTACAGGAATGTTCGTAGCAGCATTTTTCATAAAGCCAAAGAGTGGAAACAACCCAAATCCATCAACAGATGAGTGGATAAACAAAATGTGGTATATCCATATAATAGAATATTTTTCAACCATAATATAGAACGAAGTTCTGATTTGATAACATGGATGAGTTTTTTTGTTTTTAAATATTTATTTATTTATTTGGCTGTGCTGGGTCTTAGTTGAGACATGTGGGATCTTCGTTGGGATCCTTAGTTGAGGCATGTGGGCTCTTAGTTGTGGAATGTGGGATATAGTTCCCTGACCAGGGATCAAACCTGGGCCCCCTGCCTTGGGAGCATGGAGTCTTAGCCACTGGACCACTAGGGAAGTCCCCGTGGATGAGCCTTGAAAGAAGCCAGCCACAAAAGATCATGTGTTATTTGGTTCCATTTACATGAAATGTGCAGAAGAGGCAAAATAGAGACAGAAAACAGATTAGTGGTTGCCAGGGTGTGGGAGGAAGAGAATGGAGAGTGACTGCTAATGGGTATGGATTTTCTTTTAAGGTGATAAAAATGTCCTGGAGGGGCTTCCCTGGTGGCGCAGTGGTTGAGAGTCCGCCTGCCGATGCAGGGGACACGGGTTCGTGTCCCGGTCCGGGAAGATCCCACATGCCGTGGAGCGGCTGAGCCCATGGGCCATGGCCGCTGAGCCTGCGCGTCCGGAGCCTGTGCTCCGCAATGGATGTTCTGGAGTTGGTAGTGGTGAATGTTGTGCAACTTTGTGGATATATGAAAGACCACTGAGTTGTAAAGAAAGAAACTTGTCAGATACAGCTAAAATACCTCGAGGGAAATGAGTAGCATTTAAATCAAGTTTGAAAAAGAACTTTCAAAACTAAACTGAACTGTACAATTTAAAATGGTTAATTTCAAAACTAAAAGTAACACGTACTTATTGTTTACAAATAATAATTATACAGAGATGTATCACAAGAGAAATGGAAGCCATCTTTAATTCCTTCCTCTCCTTGTATAGTCCCTGTTAAGAATTTCCCGGATTTTGTGTGTGTGTGTGTGTGTGTTTGTATTGTGTATACTTTTACAATTAGAAGAGAAAAATGAAAAGTCACTTATATCTTGATTGCAAAAAGGTTGAGAACTTAGGTAGAACAGTGAACAGTAGAACTTGGAGTTGAAGAGAGCTAGGTTCTAACTCCGCCTCTGCCACTCTGGCTTTAGGCAGACCTCTTAACAACCCTGTCCAAGACTTCTCAGTTCACAGGGGAAGGGTCTGCACTGCTAGGTTATCTCTGAAGGCTTTTCCAGCTCCAGGTGCCAGTGTGGTGTAGCACCAAATGGTTAAATGCCAGAAGGGGATGGTAGAATGTTGTGACTAAAAATGTTTGATTTTGGTGAGATACAAGAAGGTTGTTTCTCTGGAAATAGTCTTTTAAATTGTAATTGTTGTCAGCAATAGAACTCCCACTCAGATGGTTAGAATTCTGTGGGACTCACGATAATGGGTTGATTTGTATGCCTCTCTGGCACAACAGGGTTGTACCTTGTAGTTACCTTCTTACTATTTTTTGCCTTCTAATTTTATATAAGTAAACAGGCAGTCCTAGAGAAAAAAAACAACACTGAGTATTTATGAAAAGAGGAATTTAATTCAAATTCTGAAAAATCATATGATTGTATAGCTTAGCATAAGACTTGCATATATAATAAATATTTTCCTTCAGGTAACAGCTGCTTACGAAAATAGTCATCTATCTGTGTGTTTGCTTGGTCAGGAGACAAATATAGCAAATCCCCAATGTACAGAATAGCTATGTTCTAAATTTACCTTTAGCATTTGCAATACACTTTCTCATAGATATTAAGTTTATATGTAGGTGGATACAGTCATACATTTATTAACAAGTTCAGGGCTTATGCTATGCCAGGCTCTCTGCTGGGTTTCCAGACTAGTCCATAAAAAAAAATTTTTTTTGACACATAAAGTAGGTCCCGTATTACTATATTGCCTTTATTTTAAAGCTAATTTTTAGTTCTATATTAGTAAATTTTTAAGTTTTAATTACAACACTTGTTAAGTATGGACTCTGGAGCCAGACGGACTACGTTCAAATACTGATTCTGCCACCTGCAAAGTGTACGACTTGAGAAAAGTTGCAAAACCTCTTAGTGTCTTTTTCCCCATCTATAAAATGGAGAGAATAATAGTACTTACCTCATATGGTTGTTGTGAGGATTAAATTTTTTTTTAAATTGAGATGTAACTCACATAACGAAATTAACCATTTTAAATTCTACAGTTCAGTGGTATTTAGTCTGTTCACAGTGTTGTGCAACCATTACCTCTATCTCATTACAAAGCATTTTGAATAAACAAAATGTCATATTATACATACAAGGGAATTTTACTCGACCATAAAAAAGAAAGAAGAACTGATACACACTACAAAGTGGATAAGCTTTGAAAACACTGTGCTGGGTGAAAGAAGCCAGACACAAGAGGTCACATCTTGCACAATAGTTTTTATATGAAATGTCCAGAATATGTACATCTGTAGAGACAGAAAGCAGGTTAGTGGTTGTCAGGGCCGAGTGGAGGGGGAAGTGGGGCATGCCTGCTTAACAGGCACAGGGTTGTCTTCGGGGTGATGAAAATATTCTGGAACGTGATACAAGTGGTGGTTACACAATATTATGAATGTACTTACTAAATGTCACTGAATGGTATACTTTCAAGTGGTCGATTTTATGTTATGGGAATTCCACTTCAGTTAAAAAAATAATAATAACAAAGCCCCTTGATCACTTAGACTCGCAAAAAAAATCCTCTCAGTGAACACCAAGGAGGCTGCTTAACCCTATGGGTTTCTACTCTTCTTTGTGGCCCCAAGGAGGTTCAGCTAATCATTTAAAGGGTACGTGTTATATTTTATTTTTAAATTTTTTAAATATTTTATATTTTAGTTAACAGTTCTAGGTATTTTGTAGTGTGTGGTATATGCCAGCATATTGCTGGCAGTGGAAACCCCCATTTCACCCTTACATCTTTAACTCTCACATTTAAACTTAGGTTTTTTGCCAAAACCTAGAATAAACTCATGTGTGTATGTGTATATCCTCTTCTTAAATAGGGTAAAACTAGTAAGCTTTTTACTTCCTTGCCACTGCGCGCCCCTCCCCCTGCCTGTACTTGTTTACTGCTGGCGGCTTCCAGGAACTGTGGTATAAAGGTGGCATGTGTTCTGGCAAGGTGTGACAGTGGCTAGGTCTCAGCGTTTCTGCTCACCTCAGGCAAGTTCAGGTTTCCATATTCACAGTCACTGCCTGGGGTGGGGACTGCCTGGCTGTGGTTGTCACGGTACCAGCTAGTCAACCGGAAAGTCACCCCAGAGCTCCCTTCTGCTTCCCTGGGCTGGTCCCCACCATTTGTAGTAATCCTGTTTTATTAGTTTTCTATTGCTGTTGTAACAGGTTACCAGATTGAATGGTTTAAAACAACACAAGTTTAATATCTGTAGGTCAGAAGTCTGATGTACAGCTCACTGAGCTAAAATTAAGGTGTCAACTGGGTCATGTTCCTTTCTGGAGGCCCTTAGGAGAAAATCCATTTCCTTTTTCTGGCTTCTAGAGGCTGCCCACATTCCTTGGCTAGTGGCCCCTTTGTCCATCTTAAAGCCAGCCATGATGGGTTGAGTCCTCCGTTGCCTCACTCCCACCTACTCTTCCACTTTTTATTTTATTTTTTTTTGGCTGCGTTGGGTAGGTCTTGGTTGCTGCGCGCGGGCTTTCTCTAGTTGCAGCGAGCGGGGGCTACTCTTCATTGCGGTGTGTGGGCTTCTCTTTGTGGTGGCTTCTCGTTGCAGGGCACAGGCTCTAGGTGTGCGGGCTCAGTAGTTGTGGCTCGCGGGCTCAGTAGTTGTGGCTCGCGGGCTCTAGAGCGCAGGTTCCGTAGTTGTGTCGCACGGGCTTAGTTGCTCCACGGCATGTGGGACCTTCCCAGACCAGGGCTCGAACCCATGTCCCCTGCATTGGCAGGCGGATTCTTAACCACTGTGCCACCAGGGAAGACCTACTCTTCCACTTTTAAGGACCCTTTTAAGGACCCACTCAGAAAATCCAGACTAAACTCCTTATTTTAAGATCAGCCAATTAGCAACCTGCCATGTAATGTAACATGTTCACAAGTACTGTGGATTTGAATGTGTTCATCTTTCAGGGGGCCATTTTTCTGCCTGCCATAGCTATTGTCTGTGCATTTTGGTCTGTGATTTCTTCTTTCAGAACAGCCTCACTCTGCTATCCTTTTAATTTCTGGTCCACCATTCAGACCCCTTTTGTTTTTCTACACAACACTTTTATATATAAATCTTCTCTCATTATTAGTGATTGGAATGGGGAGGAGGCAATGGTAGGTTTTCAGTTCACCATCTGGATCCAGTCTTTCCAGTACTAATACAATTTTAAGTGTTTTTTATTTTTACAGATTTGAGTTTTTTATGCTAGTCCTTGAGGAGGTAATAGATCTTTGAGCTCTTTGGACAGACTGTTCTCTTTATCTTGGTGTAAAATGTACTTTAAGATTTCAAGGTAGGTAGGGCAGGGTCTTCTAAGTTAGGAAACTTCAGGTGTCTATTTAAAGCTGACAGGGAAGAGGGATGGAGGTAATCCAATTGTATGAAAAAGTAGTTTCCAGGCAGGACTTTTTTGCATAGGTGTGCTAGTACCACGTGATAGGAAGTAAAGGCCTTAATAACCTTGATAAGCGTTCTCCAGCTTTGCAGCCCCCATTTTTCTTGGAAATTGCCTGTAAGGTGAGCAAGGATGCCGGAAGAATAGATTTGTAAACTGTAAACCTTTACAGATCCAGTGTTTCTTGAAATATTAAGTATTATCTAGTTCTTACTAGGAAAGATCATTTATGTGGGAGCCATCTAAGTTGTATAAATAACTGAAAGTAGAGTGAATTTAATAAACATTTGTTTAAGAATCTATGGTATACCAAGAGATAACTGGATATTCTTACAATCCGGTGGAAGAGTTAGGTTTCACTGCAATATGAGTGCTCTAAGAGACATATAAACAAGTGCTGTGGGAACACAGAGGAACCTGATTGGTAGGGTGTTAACATTTAATCTGAGTTTCGAAGAGTAACTAATGGGACAATACAGTGTTCTTCCTTGTCAAATAGGCTGATCTATTTAAATAGATAAGAGACCTAGCACATTTTTATTCTTATCTATAAAGTTGACCTAGTTTCCCATTGTTATCATGATAAAAATATGTATGTTACTGTTATTCTATCAGTAGCTTAAAACTTGACCTTATGCCTGAGAATATATACCACTGGGCCTGCATCTAGGTTGAGAACCATAAACCCACCTGGAGATATTATGCATATAATTTTATCCCTAACTGTATACTTGTGGTTTTTATCTGTCACAGGGCCTTATGAATGAAAAGACTGGTTGTTGGCTTCTTTTTTTTTCCAGTCATAATTTTTGTCATGTTATCTTGGATAAATTATTTATAGAATTTTTAGCAAAGATATTGCCCCTCTTTTTTTTTTTTTTTGTGGTACGCGGGCCTCTCCCTTTGCGGAGCACAGGCTCCGGACGCGCAGGCTCAGCGGCCATGGCTCATGGGCCCAGCCACTCCGCGGCATGTGGGATCTTCCTGGACCGGGGCACGAACCCGTGTCCCCTGCATCGGCAGGCGGACTCTCAACCACTGCGCCACCAGGGAAGCCCTGTCCCTCTTTTTTAAAACATAAGCAAACAGAACTGTTTTAAAGAACAATATGATTTTAAAGAACAATATGATTCTTATATTGTGGTGAATATATTGATTAAGCAGAGAGTATAGAAATACATATCTGTTTGATCACTAGATTTTTTGGTTTCTGGGGGTATCAGAGGAGAGCATAGGAGCAGTAGCTGACCAGTGAAAGGTTAAAAATCCATTTACCTGCTGTCTTTGACATGTGTCCTAGGTTGTAAATCCCTAAGTTTGTCATCTCCAGGGACCCACTACATTTACTTTTTCAATATCAGAGAGAAAGAGATTTCTTCTGGAAAATTAAATACGTCTGTTTAAGTATATAACTACAGAAGTTTGAACACTAATGATCCCAATAGATAAAAATATTCTGTATATTTGTTCACTGAAAATTTCATCTGACCCATTGATAATAATGAACTTTTTGTTCATTTAAAAGTTGTGGCTCATTATTTTTGTGATACTGTAATGGCTAAAGGCTTTTCAAACTTTTCAGGGAAGCATGACAGCAATGACAGTATTTTTTCCCTTGGATACAGCTCGACTTCGACTTCAAGGTAAGTATCTTATTGTCATCATATTCCTGTTCATTTGGTATCAGGAAGCAAACATACTTCTCTACTAAGTTCTAAGTTAACATAGGATTTCCCATTTCATTAGAAATCTGTTGTCCATTTTCACTAACTTTAAATACTTTTATTTTTGATGTTTGTGAATGAGTCATAGCCTCAGCCATTTTCTAATCTGAGAGACCTGAGTGGGCTTGCATTAGTAATTTTGAATCATTACAGTTCATTCTAATAAACAATACGACTTTTGAAAGGCACAATGTAGAGATTTTTTTTTTACTGGGGGTAGATTTTCTGGAAAGAGAACAGAGAATAGGAAACATGGTGGAGCCAGATACCATTGTCACTGCTCACGTGGGTACGTAGTCCTAGTCTCCCTCTTTCACTTTACAGGGCTATGCAACTTTCTGTAACTTATGCTTGTTCTTTCCTCAGTATTTTTCAACTTTAAATTATAAACCTATGCCAGAACTTAGATGAAGAGATAAGAGTAAGATTAGCTTTGAATAAACTAATTCCTATATTAAAATCCTTCATGGCCACTATTTTTAATTAATTTTAGAGATTTTGGAAAGGTAATAATTTTATATGACTCAAAAACCAAAATACATAAAAAGATAGGCAGTACAGTGAAATATCTCACTCTACACTGTCTCCTTTTCTCTCCCCTGTAGATAATGTCTTTATTAGTCTCTCGAAGAGCCCTGAGAGTTTCTTTATGTAGAAAAACAAGCAAATAATATATATTCTCAATTTCCTCTCTTTATTACTCAAAAAGCATACTTTTCACACTGTTCCATATCTTACATTTTTCACTTAACAGCATTTTTTAAATATCTTTATTGGAGTATAATTGCTTTACAATGTTGTGTTAGTTTCTGCTATACAACAAAGTGAATCAGCTATATGTATACATATATCCCCATATCTCCTCCCTCTTGAGACTCCCTCCCACCCTCCCTCTCCCACCCCTCTAGGTCATCACAAAGCATCAAGCTGATCTCCCTGTGCTATGCAGCAGCTTCCCACTAGCCGTCCATTTTGCATTTGGTAGTGTATATATGTCAATGCTACTCTCTCACTTCGTCCCAGCTTCCCCTTCCTCCCCATGTCCTCAAGTCCGTTCTCTACGTCTGGGTCTTTATTCCTGCCCTGCCACTAGGTTCATCAGTACCATTTTTTTAGATTCCATATATGTGTGTTAACATACGGTATTTTTCTCTTTCTGACTTCACTCTGTATAACAGACTCTAGGTCCATCCACCTCATTACAAATAACTCTATTTCATTCCTTTTTATGGCTGAGTAATATTCCATTGTATATATGTGCCACACCTTCTTTATCCATTCATCTGTTGATGGACATTTAGGTTGTTTCCATGTCCTGGCTACTGTAAATAGTGCTGCAATGAATATTGTGGTACATGTATCTTTTTGAATTATGGTTTTCTCAGGGTATATGCCCAGTAGTGGAACTGCTGGGTCATATGGCAGTTCTATTTTTAGTTTTTTAAGGAACGTCCATACTGTTCTCCATAGTGGCTGTATCAATTTACATTCCCACCAACAGTGCAGTGCCTTTTCTCCACACCCTCTCCAGCATTTATTGTTTCTAGATTTTTTTAAATAAATTTAATTAATTAATTAATTAATTTTTGGCTGCATCGGGTCTTTGTTGATGCGTGCAGGCTTTCTCTAGTTGTGGCAAGCGGGGGCTACTCTTCACTGCGGTGCGTGGGCTTCTCGTCGCAGTGCATGGGCTTCTCATTGAGGTGGCTTCTCGTTGCAGAGCATGGGCGCTAGACGCGCAGGCTTCAGTGGTTGCAGCATGCAGGCTCAGTAGTTGTGGCTCGCGGGCTCTAGAGTGCAGGCTCAGTAGTTGTGGCTCGCGGGCTTAGTTGTTCCACAGCATGTGGGGTCTTCCTGGACCAGAGCTCGAACCTGCGTCCCCTGCATTGGCAGGCAGATTCTTAACCACTGCACCACCAGGGAATTCCCCATATGCTAATTTGTTTCTGTAAGTTCTATGAGATAAATTCCCAGAAATAGGATTGTTTGATCAAAGGGCAAATGTTTGTAATTTTGATAGTTATTGTTAGATTGCCTTGTACAGGGGTTTCCTAATTTGCCATCCCATGAACCATAAAGGTACCAATTTTAATTCTTAAGAAATCGGTTCATTTTCCTATTTTTATGTTTTTAAAATAGTCTTCAGATGTGGGTAGGAAATTTGAAGTTAATTAAGGTACGTTTTGTTTTATTTAGAATGCCAAGAAAAGCAGAGTTCCCATCTTTTTGAGACCTTTTATTTTTTTAGATTAGGGAACAGAGCACAAGGTTAAAACTTTGTAAACTTGAATTTTAATCCCGGCTCTGCTGCCAACTACATGTGTCCTTCACAGCTTTGTGTCTGTAACCTCTTCTCTGAAAGGGAAATGGTAATTTATTTCCTCTCTACTTTATAAGATATTAAGATAAAAAGGAGAATATATAACTTTGAAAAAAACCTAGAGAGCCCTATGAAATATAAGAAATAAATTTCTCCTGTTACATTTTTTACTTTGGAAATTAGGTATTGAATTAAAATGCTTTATGGTTCATGAATAACAGATGAAACCATGGAATCAATAGTAGGAAATTTATCACATGGGAACAGAGGAGGATCATTGAGTTCTGAGGCAAACTAGGGAGCGCAAAGAATAGGGTGAGAGACTGCTCATGTGAGGTAAATGGCGTTTCAGTGAAACTTGCTGATGCTGAAGATAACAATTCTCAAAGGATTTAGTTTAAACATGTACTCTTTGGTCTTGTAGTTGATGAGAAAAGAAAGTCCAAAACGACACACATGGTGCTCCTGGAGATCATTAAAGAAGAAGGCCTGTGAGTACTACCTTGTTCATCCTTGTTAGGTAGAGCAGCTCATTAGGAGATTCCTGGGCGTCCATCATACCTACACTCACTTTCTATCCATTCTCAAAGCCTCACAGTGTTGTGAATTTGTAATTGCCTGAGTTGTAAGTAAATACATAGTTGTTTTCATTTCCTTAAAGTTCTGTGGTTGACCATTTTGATTATTGATCATGGCGTCTTACATGAAACCAATGAACAATAAACTGAAGAAGGTAATAGTTGTTCAGCTCATTCTATCAGATGCATTCAGACCTGTGTACCTTTTAAAAAACTTTTTATTTGGAAATAATTTCAAATTTACAAAAAGTTGCAAAACTAAAATAGTACAAAGAATACCAGTATGTGTTTTAACCAGATCGACCTGTTGTTAACACTCTTCCGTTTGTGCTCATGCTTTCTCCCTCCCTTCCCCACTCCCTCCTTCTTTCTTTACTACACAGACACATACACACACCACACACAGATTTTTTCAGAATTAATTTGAGAGTAAGTTACATACCATACATCAAAGCCCCTTACCCCTACGACTGACATTTTCAAAGATGTGGACCTTCTCCCCTTATTTTTCCTTAAATAAAATTTTTCTCACTTTAAGTTTGCCTCATGTTTCTTCATGATTAGATTGAGTCTATGCATTCTTGGCCAGAATAATGTATAGTTGAAATTGTGTCCTCCTCAGGATGTCACATTGGAGTCACATATTGTCTACTTGCCCTCCATTGGTTAATTATGATTTCTTAGATTCAAGTTAGCACTGAATAATTTTATTTTTCCTCTTTTGCAACTATAAGCAGTCTATGAGGAAATAATTTAGTATCATACAGACTCAGAAATTCAATGGTTTACAATTACTTAATTATTTGGTGCTCAAATTGTCCCAGGTGTGGCTAGTGTGAGCTCCTTCAGTCTGGTTCCTGTGCCCTTATAACATGCCCCCATCACTTTTTTTTTTTTGCACTTCTATATTTACTTCATTTTAAATGTTCTTGCCCTGTAATGAAATGTGAATGATGCTATATTAACTAACAGCCATGAGGAAATTGTCTTTAATTTTACATAGCAATTTACTAAAGGAAATCGAGGGGGGAAATCAATAAATCAGTCATAGAATGTATGTTGTTTCTTTGGTATCATTAACGCTAGAAAAGAATTCTTGGTTTGGGCATCCTCAGAATGTAGAATATGTGTACAGTTTGGAGTACATTGTAGTGTAGGAGTGAACTTTGAGAATATGTGAATGATGATCAGCCTTTTCTAGGACTCTCATTTCTAGTGCCTTTTGTTCAGCATTTTTACTTTGCTTATTGTGTTCTTCCCCTAGCCTGGCACCATATCGAGGGTGGTTTCCAGTTATCTCCAGTCTCTGCTGCTCCAATTTTGTCTATTTCTACACTTTTAATAGCCTCAAAGCAGTCTGGGTCAAAGGTCAACATTCTACTACTGCAAAAGATCTGGTAGTTGGATTTGTTGCAGGTAACTAAGTTTTCTGAATATAAGATATTTTTATATTTTGTTGCTTATATTGTGGTCCATATACCCCGAGAGGTTCTTTTAACACAAAGTAATGCTACAAAGAATGTAATTAGTTTTCTGACTTGACTCTGTGTGTGTGTGTGTTGTGTGTGTAGTAAAAATGCATAACATAAAATTTACCATCTTAACAATTTTTAAGTGTACATTTCAGTAGTAGGTTTACTTACATTATTGTGAAACAGATCTCCAGAACATTTTCATTTTATACATGAGAAGTTCTGTACCCACTAAATAACAACTCCCCTTTCCACCCTCCCCCCAGCTCCTGGTAAGCACAGTTCTACTTTCTGTTCCATGAATGTGACTACTTTAGATGCCTCGTATAAGTGGAATCATGCAGTGTTTGTCTTTTTGTGACTGGTTTATTTCATTCAACATAATATGTACTCAAGGTTCATTCATATTGTAGGATGTAACAGGATTTCCTGGTTTTTTAAGGGTGAATAATATTCTATTGTATGTATATACCACATTTTGTTTATCCATTTATCTGTTGATGGACATTTGAGTTGTTTCCACCTCCTGGTTACTGTGAATATTTGCTGCTATGAACATGGGTTGTATGAATAGTTCTTTTGAGTCCCTGCTTTCAATTCTTTTGGCTATATTCCCAGAAGTGAGATTGCTGGATCATATGGTAGTTCTTTTTTTAATTTTGAGAGGAACTACCATACTGTTTTCCACACTGGTTGCACTATTTCAAAATCCCACCAGCAGTTGGTTCCAGGTTCTCCACATCCTTACAAACACTTGTTATCTTCTATTTTTTCTATAGTAGCCATCCTAATGATGGCAAAGTGATAGTTCACCATGTTTTTTTTTTGCGGTACGCGGGCCTCTCACTGTTGTGGCCTCTCCCATTGCGGAGCACAGGCTCTGGACGCGCAGGCTCAGCGGCCATGGCTCACGGGCCCAGCCGCTCCGCGGCATGTGGGATCTTCCCGGACCGGGGCACATACCCGTGTCCCCTGCATCGCAGGCGGACTCTCAACCACTGCGCCACCAGGGAAGCCCTCACTGTGGTTTTGATTTGCATTTCTCTGATGATTAGTGATGTTGAGCATCTTTTCCTATGATGTTGAGCATCTTTGGAGAAATGTCTGTTCAAATCTTTTGCCCATTTTTTGAGTTATTTGATTTTTTGTTGTTGTTGCACTATAAGTATTCTTTATGTATTCTGGATATTAACCCCTTATCAGATATACGATTTGCACATATTTTCTCCCATTTTGTAGGTTGCCTTTCACTCTGTTGATATGTCCTTCGATGCTCAAAAGTTTTTAAGTTTGATATTGTGCCATTTGCATATTTTTCCTTTTTTGCCTGTGCTTTTGGTGTCATGTCCAAGAAATCATGCTGAGTTTAATGCCATGAAAGCTTTCCTCCTATGTTTTCATCTAGGAGTTGTATAGTTTTAGGTCTTTAATCCATTTAGAGTTAATTTCTGTATGTGATGTAAGAAAACGATCCAACTTCATTCTTTCGTATGTGGAAATCCAGTTTTCCTAATACCATTTGTTGATGTGGCTAGACTGTCCTTTCCCCCTCTGAATGGTCTTGGCACCCTTGTGAAGATCAGTTGACCATATACACAAAGTTTTATTTTTGAGCTGACTTGGCTTATTTTTATCTTCTTAATCCAGAGAGGAGGGTCAGTTATCCCTGTTTAGCAGCCTGTACCCAGAATTTATGGACATAAGGTCTCTTTTTTTAAAAATGAAAATTACAATACCTTTCCTGCTTACTTTCTGGGGATTTTGGGGGGGATTTTTTTGTTTGTTTGTTTGGTTTGGTTTTTTTGGACTGAGGATTGCATGCAATGTTTAACATGAACAGGACTGGCTACATAATTTTCAGGGTCCAGTATAAAATGAAAATGCAGGACTCCCTGTTCACAGTTTATTAAGCATTTCAAGATGGTTGACACTAAAGCATTAAACCAAGCACAAGACAGGTTACACACTCATGAAGCCCACCATGAGTGTGAAAGCATTTAGTCAGATGTGACAAAGAGTTTTTAGTGCACAGCCCAGTGTAGTCAGTATCACCATAGTCGTTAGTACCCTAGGGGTTCATAGGAGAAAGGTCACTTTTGGCTGGGAGGTATCTCCTTATAGGAAGCAGTGCCTCTTGAGCTGAGCCTTGGCAGAATTAGTAACACTTGGAGATAAGTGGTGACGGTTTCTGGATGGAGAGAATGGTAGCAAACTGAGAGAATACAGGACCACATTTAGATCAGTGAGTTCTATAATTTTGTGAGTGAGTGTAGGAACATGAGCAATAAAGTTGGAGAGTTGAATAGGAGCCCAATTTTAGAAGGCTTTGGATCCTTGTCATCTGAGACTTCAGAAGCACTAAGGAGCCACTAACCTGATATTGTGAATATTTAGTTACTGTCTGTCTCTACTTAGTGGAATATGAGCTCTATAAGAGCAGGTATCTTTATCTATATATGGTATATCAAAGATATATATAAAATGCAGAGCAGTATCTTATGTATACTTTATATATATAAGATATAGGGGCTTCCTTGGTTGTCCAGTGGTTAAGACTCCGTGCTTCCAGTGCAGGGGGCACAGGTTCAATCCCTGGTCAGGGAACTAAGATCCCGCCTGCCGCGCGGTGTGGCCAAAAAAAAGAAAGTTAAAGATATATATTACATGAATTAGACAATATATATTGCAATTATAAATTTATCTCTATATATGTGTAATTGTTATATCTATACATATATAAGATAACGAATACATATGATACCTGCTTTTGTGGCATATGTGTATATATATATATCTGTTCCCCCCTGCCTTGCTAAATTTTCAGTAAGAACAATTCCTAACATGTAGTAGGAGCTCAATAAATATTTGCTAAATAAACAAAATATTTGTTGAATTAATCAGGGTTTTATTAAAGAGATGGGAAAAAAGTAGATCTCTTTCCTATGGGTTTTTTGTGTTTATCTAGTCTATATCTAAATTAATTTATTTAAATGTTGCATGTTTAGTGTTAGTATTTTGTGGACTCACTTATTGATATATTCTTTTTTTTTTTTAACATCTTTATTGGAGTATAATTGCTTTACAATGGTATGTTAGCTTCAGCTTCACAACAAAATGAATCAGTTATATACATACATATATTCCCATATCTCTTCCCGCTTGCGTCTCCCTCCCTCCCACCCTCCCTATCCCACCCCTCCAGGCGGTCACAAAGCACCGAGCTGATCTCCCTGTGCTATGCGGCTGCTTCCCACTAGCTATCTACCTTACGTTTGGTAGTGTATATATGTCCATGCCTCTTTATCGCTTTGTCACCGTTTACCCTTCCCCCTCCCCATAGCCTCAAGTCCATTCTCTAGTAAGTCTGTGTCTTTATTCCTGTTTCACCCCTAGGTTTTTCATGACATTTTTTTTTTTTAAATTCCATATATATGTGTTAGCATACGGTATTTGTCTCTCTCTTTCTGACTTACTTCACTCTGTATGACAGACTCTAGGTCTATCCACCTCATTACAAATAGCTCAATTTCGTCTCTTTTTATGGCTGAGTAATATTCCATTGTATATATGTGCCACATCTTCTTTATCCATTCATCCGATGATGGACACTTAGGTTGTTTCCATCTCCGGGCTATTGTAAATAGAGCTGCAATGAACATTTTGGTACATGACTCTTTTTGAATTATGGTTTTCTCAGGGTATATGCCCAGTAGTGGGATTGCTGGGTCATATGGTATTTCTATTTGTAGCTTTTTAAGGAACCTCCATATTGTTCTCCACAGTGGCTGTATCAATTTACATTCCCACCAACAGTGTAAGAGGGTTCCCTTTTCTCCACACCCTCTCCAGCATTTATTGAAAAATTACTGATTTGGGAGCCACACAGTTGAATAATGTAAATGTCCATTTGAAATGAAAATGATTTGATTGAAAAATAGTTACCAGGCCAGGAGTATTCATGGCCCCCAATTCTTCCTCTTCACCTATATGAGACCACTGCTGTTTTTTTATTTGGTCTCTGAGCCTTTCTTATGCTTAGTACTCTCATTTTAGTCTCAAGTTGATTTTGATATAATGAACTTTCACTTGGACCAACTTTTTTTTAAATTGCGATATAATTGACATAATATTCTATTAGTTTCAGGTATATGACATAATGATTCAATATTTGTGTATAATGTGAAATGATCACCACAAGAAGTCTGGTTAACATCCATCATCACAGATATTTACAATTTTTTTTCTTTTCTTGTGGTGAGAACTTTTAAGATCGACTCTCAGCAACTTTCAAATATGTAGTTCAGTATTATTAAGTCTAGTCACCTTCTGTACATCACATCCCCATGACTGACTTATTTTATAACTGGAAGTTTGTGCCTTTTGACCACCCTTATCACCCCCAACCCCCACCAGACCAACTTTCACATAAAGAGTATAACACACAGGGTTTCATTTTCTGGGGTAATAAGTGAATACTTGTAGGTAGGTAACTCAGGATAGAAATCTGGAAGTCTTCATAGAGGGTGCTCTCTTACTCTCCATGTCTGCCTGGTCTTCATGAACTATCAGTCTGTCTCTTAAATATCTCTTGAATCCATTCCCTCGTCTCCATGTCCGTAGCCGTTTCCCAAAATCAAGTGCCATCATCTCTCCCTTGGACCATTGCTCTGTTCTGATCTCTTTGCCTCTCAAGTCTTTCTCACTAACATACTTTGCATAGTTGTGCTTCAAGTAGCCTTTCTAGAAGAATGGTTTTCAAGCAATGTCATAATTCAAAGAACTCAAGTTTGAGATTTGTTCACTTGAAAAAATATCAGAATAGATCCAACCTGTAGAGGAGGAATCTTCTTTTTTACATAATTGCAACAAATGGCAATCTGGTATGATGTTTTATACTTGACACCAAGTATTGGTAATACCTTGATTTTAATACTTTTTTTTTTTTTTTTTTTTTTTTGCCCGCGCTGTGTGGCATGGGGCATGCAGGATCTTAGTTCCCCGACCAGGGATCAAACCCGTGTCCCCTGAATTGGGAGTGCGGAGTCTTATCCACTGGACCGCCAGGGAAGTCCCTTAATACTTTTTAGATTACTGTGGTTCATATGTATTTACATTTAAAAGGTTATGACTCACTGTCAGAGACTAACTCATATAACTTCCCACGAAACTACTAGTTTATGAAGTATATGATTAAATCTTCTTCTTTTTAGGTGTCCAAAGTTGTTTGTTTGCTGTTATCTGGCATCTCATTATCTACTAGGTACACACAACCCCTTGTTATTCTCTCTCACTGTGCTCTGCTCATTTTCTTTCTAACTCTTATGCAGTTTATAATTACAGTAGATCCTCCCATACCTAAAACAGCTAGACTGGTATGGTAGGGCAGTTAGTTTTAAAAAGTCAGTGGAAGTAGGGACTATCATAAATAGCCTACATGCCTTAAATATTTTATTTTAACCTAAGATATGTGAATATATACTTATCCAATTTTTTGTATGGCCAAGACATATCCACTCACTGATGGAAGTTTTGTACTTTTTTTCTTGTATAACCCATACCTGTAAATGCTTTGCCTACTGTAACAGATATGACCGACATAAGCAGGTTTGAGAAAAGACATAATTCACTCCTGGTAAGCCTAAACCCCTGTGGGATGGAAGTAGAAGAGCACGGGTACACTAGGGAGTAGCCTACTGGCCGTAGCTATCAGCGTGCCGTGGCATCTGTCGGTGTGTCCGGTAAAGGGAAAGAGGAACACAGGTTTATCTGGTGAGTCCATTATATGGAACTGGTTAAAAGAGATCCCACTGTATTAATATCATTCTAATTCATTTATATTCTGAAATGTTTTCTTGAGGGCGTGAGAAAAGAATGGAATTACGCTTGACGTCCAGGGGAACCCGTGGGTCTGTGTTGATTGTGAACATCATCTGTTACATGTCTTGTCAGAGAAATGATTGAGAACTGCTATTCTAATATCCGAATCTGATTATGTTGTGCCCAGCTTCAGACCCTTCAGTGTCTGCGCTTGCGTGTAGGATGGAGTCGCGGCACCCTCAGCAGAAAAGGCCCCCCTCGTACACGTGCAGGATAAGCGCCTAACATACGAGATCTGCTGTGATACTGCTTACCTCCCTATCTTGGTCTTTTCTATTCTTGTTCTCCTGTACCAAACTGTGATTCCTTGAATAGACCGAGCCCTTAGTAACTTCATTCCTCTACAGCTGCTGTTGTCAGTCTGAAGCAGCCTTACTGCTTTTTTTTATCTTATTAATTCCTAGTCATCCTTTTATTCTCATCTCAAGCCACCTCCTCTTCAGGAAGCTTCTCTGTTTCTCATGTCCACCACCCCCAAGTTGTATTCTGGGTTGGGTGCCTACCCTCTGTGCTCCGCTCTGTATATACCTCTGTCTCAGTGCTTACTCTGCTGGATAACAATAGTCTGCATATTCGTCTTTATCTTTTATTAGACAGTGAACTCCTTAAGGGCAGAGACTACATTGTTTTAAATCTCTGTATCCCCAGTGCCTGATACACAGAAGGTGCTGATTAAATGTTGAATGAATGAATTCAATTTAAAGGACCACTCCTCCTGTAATCTGCCTCATTTTACTAGTTGCCCTACCAAAAGTCGAATTCATCCTCTTTCTCTTTGACCCCGCCTCCAGTCTGTGAGCAAATCCTATTGCCTGTTTCTTCAAATGGTTTCTAGAATTCAGCCCCTTCCCCCACTTCCACCTGTGTCCAAGCCACCACTAAATCTTGCCAGGATTGTCTTCAGAGCCTCCCAACTGATGTCCTGCTTCCTCCTTTGTCCCCTTCAATATGTATTCAACACAGCAGCCAGTGTGCTCATGTTAAAACATAAGTGAGGGCTCCCCTCGTGGCGCAGTAGTTAAGAATCCGCCTGCCAATGCAGGGGACACGGGTTCGTGCCCTGGTCCAGGAAGATCCCACATGCCACGGAGCAACTAAGCCCGTGCACCACAACTACTGAGCCTGTGCCCTAGAGCCTGCAAGCCACAACTACTGAGCCCACGTGCCACAACTACTGAAGCCCATGCACCTAGAGCCCATGCTCTGCAACAAGAGAAGCCACTGCATTGAGAAGCCTGCGCACTGCAACAAAGAGTAGCCCCCGCTCGCCGCAACTAGAAAAAGCCCACACACCGCAACGAAGACCCAACACAGCCAAAAATAAATTAATTAATTTAAAAAACATAAGTGAGATTGTATTATTTCTCTGTTTGAAGGACTCCAATTGCTTCCCTTCTCACTCAGAGTAAAAGCCAGAGTCCTTACCTTGTCCTACAAAGCCCTGTGTCACCTGGCCTGCCCGTCCTGTTTACTCAGTCCACTGCAAGCCTCACTGACCTCTTCTCCAGGAACACTCCTGGCATGCTTCTGCCTCGGGGCCTGTGTACCTGCTGTTTCCTCTGCCTGGTTACTGTGTGGTTCATTCCCTCACCTCCTTTAAGGTCTTTCCCTAAATGGCCACACTGATGAAAATGGTGCCCCCTTCTACCCTGCAAAACTTTATCCCCCTTCTCTGCTTAAATTTTCTCCTTAACCTTGTCCTCTAACATACTACATATTTTACTCATTTATCCTGTCTTACACCATTAGAACATAAGCTTCAAAAGGGCAGGGATTTTCATTTTTTATTTACTTCTGTATCATCAGCACCTACTTAGCACATACTAGACACACAATATGTATTTGATGAGCAGGCCATGGATGACTGACTTGCAGGTCATAATCATTTACTTATCCTAAGATACACATAAAGTTATTTAAGAATTGCTAATTCATACCTCAGATAAAAAAACACCTATTAACTAGTTTTATGTTTCCAGTTGCTATAAGAAGGTAGATTTAGTATCAGTAAAAATAAAATTTCTAACAGCTCTTGTAAAAAATAGGCTATTGGGGTGAGAATGAATTCCTATCTTTTGAGATTTTCAAAAATAAAATGAATAATCACCTGGTGATTGGATTAGATCAGTGGATCCACAGGGAACATATGACCATGTCTGGGAACATTTTTGGTTGTCACAACTGGAGGATGCTACTGGCATCTAGTGGTAGAAGGCCAGGGATACTGCTAAACATCCTACACAATTGCACCCCTGCCCTGCCCCAAACTAAAAATTATCCAGCCCCAAATGTCAGTAATGTCACAGGAGAGACCCTTGATGAAATGAATTTTATAGTCCTTTATAATTCTGTGATTCTCCGATTATAGGTCCTCTCTTTTTCTGAAGGTAGGGAATTCCTTGGAAATCACTTTTGCGAGTTTTAAACTCCTCATGTTTTTATATCTTAATGCTTACCGCATTTTTACGATAATTAAAACAGCTTTTTCTCTTCCTGCTGTGAACCCTGCCATTGTGTTCCAGTCACTGTAGGAATGAGTTGCATTGTCGCCAGGGAGAACTAGGAGTAGTATTATTGTTACTCCACTTCTGGGAACTTAGAGAGTTATTACTATTTATTTTATTTTCACAGAAGAAAGCCCAAATAGTTTAATACCCTGGGGAAGAATTTGAGATCAGAACCTTACAGGTAACTTAAATGAAGATGATACTTGCCATTTTTATGAAATTGGAATTTTTATCAATAACTCCTTTTGAATGCCAACGGTGTTATCATTGTTGTGACAGTGAAATTAATTTCCTGTCCTTAGGCCTTAAATCTGGTAAGGCAGGTTTGTTCCTGTAGTGTATCAAGTTGCATTCCTTTGTAAGGAGCCAAGCACTTAGATTTATGACCCTGATCTGCCATTTTCTTATCTCAGTGGTCATTGCACGTGTTCCCCAGAAGTGCACCCAATTAGCATTCTCCAGTTTTGTTTTCTGTCCTTAACTCAGGAGACTCACTACTAATAAAACTTTGTTTTTAATATTTCAGAAGTAAACAGCTGTGTTTCACTTATCCTTGAATCAGTGAGTGATTTTAGTGAGTGTGTTCAGTTACTGTTCTTCATCTTTTAATTTTGGTTCTGTTTTCTTATAAATGATTTTTTTTTTTTTTTTGCGGTACGCGGGCCTCTCACTGCTGTGGCCTTTCCCATTGCGGAGCACAGGCTCCGGACGCGCAGGCCCAGCGGCCATGGCTCACGGGCCCAGCCGCTCCGCGGCATGTGGGATGTTCCCGGACCGGGGCACGAACCCGTGTCCCCTGCATCGGCAGGCGGACTCTCAACCACTGCGCCACCAGGGAAGCCCTTATAAATGATTTTTTATGAAGAAAGAAAACAGAATCATTTGAATTGGAAGAAAAACAATTTCCTGTTCTTAAGTAGGTAAGGTATTAATATTCCCATCTTAGAGCTGAAGGAACAGCCATGGCTTGGAACTGGCAGAAGAATTTTCTACACGTAAATAAGCAGACAGCTTTCTCTATCCTGCAGCCATATCCACCGTGCTTTAGTCAGAGTCGGAATCACTCATCACGTTCGTTTGCAGCTTGTTTTTCCTCCGTGGAATGTTGTCCTTTGCTTGATTATATAGGTTGCAAGTTTTTAGTAAAGTTTGGATCCTCAGGTATTTTCCCAGAACTCATAAAATGATAGTGGTTAAAAAATACCTCTCCATCTATTTTGGCTTAGAGCATTAAAGAACTTCTCAGAAAGAAAGCTTTGAAATACAAAATGTTCTTACAAGGACTTTATATTCTCTTCTTTAAATGATGTGATGCATTTTTGTACTTGACAGTGTCCTTAGAATCCTCTCCATCTTTCAGCCTGTGTTAATAATGGGGATATGTAAGCAGAATTTTAAATAGTGGCTAAATCTTAATCTTTGCTGCATTGCCTCTGAAATGTTTTGTGTGTGCCTACCTCTTGAATAGAACATGAAGGGAATTTTGATTTCCAAAGAATTTATTTAATGGGCAACCTATTTCATTTGTTTAGAAAGGTATGTACACTGTGCCTGTCTACAGTATCCACAGAAGCTTGTGATCTCTGGTTCTGAGCTCGCCTGTCTTCATCTTTAAAAAAAAAAAAGCAGTAGACTGCTTAGTAGCACTTTCTAGTCTGATTTTTCTGGCTGTTGATTGTTTTTTTTTAAGTGATGTGTACATTATATTGAATAGGAATACATTATAAAGTCTGGGCAGATGGGCGTGTATTGATAGTCTTCTATCTTGGCCTCTTGGGCACTTGTGCTTTTGTAAAATGAGACTAGCAAGAATCTCTAGTTAAGACTTTTTCAGATTATGATCAATGCCTCAAGTGACAATGTATGAATATATTGAGTCATAACTAAAGATGACTCCTTTGTGTTATGTGGAAAAATATAACAAATACAACTCATAAAATTATTTGATAATGCCTTTTATTTTGAGAAATGTGTTCTCACAATGTTTCTAAGAGAGAGGTGCCAAAATATCTTACTTTTGCAACTGCATTCAGCTAATGAAAATTTAGAATTTGAATTTCCTGGTGTTTTCACCAAGCTTAGCCTTGGTGTTTTCTAGATATAGTATGTTGTGAGATTCCTTAAATCAAAACATTCTTAATCCTGTTGTATTTAAATGGCTTTTAGTAAAAGAAGATTTCTCTTCCTTATAATTGTGCCTCTTGGTTCTTCAGAGTATGGCTAGAGCCAGAGAGCTTGATATACCATTGTTTGCTGAGTTTGCTCATTAGTTTACTTGTTAAGTATTTATTTAACAAACATTTATAAAGTATATACTGTGTGTCAGACACTTTGTTACAAGTCTGTCTGGTATTTTTCTCTAATCATTTCAGGACTGATGAGGCATATTTTAATAATTCAAGGTGGTATTAAATTGGGATCATGTGTTTTCAAAAAAGAAGCACCTGGCTCATTGTATTGTTCCACTCTGAGGCCACCTTGGGCAGCCAAGATCCCCATCCTTAAACTTGTAAGGATTATGATGCTTGTGAAACTGTTTCAGGTGTTTTTGTAGTGGTTCATAACTACTGCTTGCTGCCTGCCTAACCTAATTCCCCAAGTGATGAAGAAGTCTTCTGTGAGCCTCCAGTCCCTGTTGAAGCGCTTTCAAATGTCACACTTTCTCTCATTTATTGTACTAGATCCATTCTCACTTAAAACCATGTGAGCTACTTACATGAGAGTTGTAAATTGTGTGTTTGATGTGATATTGTCATGGACTTATTTAGCATGCAATCAACAAGTCACTTCCCTGTCTTAAAGCTGTTTTAAAAAACTGTACTTTGGGGGCTTCCCTGGTGGCGCAGTGGTTGAGAGTCCGCCTGCCGATGCAGGGGACGTGGGTTCGTGCCCCGGTCCGGGAAGATCCCACATGCCGCGGAGCGGCTGGGCCCGTGAGCCATGGCCGCTGAGCCTGCGCTTCCGGAGCCTGTGCTCCGCAACGGGAGAGGCCACAGCAGTGAGAGGCCCGCGTACCGCAAAAAAAAAAAAAAAAAAAAAAACAATAAAAAACTGTACTTAAAACTATATCAAAATTGCTACTTTGGTGGTTATATAAATTGACAGACAGATTGCCTCCTATTATACAAATGAGGAAACTCAGTACTCTCTTCATGTGGAGAAGTACTGCTGCCAGCCATTCTGCTATCAGCAAGCCTTCTGAATTGCTTCTAACAGTAGTGGCTTGTGTTGTACCCTGGCACAAAGGGACACCTTACCTTAGGTCTCCTAGTAGGTCAGTGGCAGACGTATAACTGAAACATTGGTGTGTAGCTTTAACATAAGACGGCAAAGCTTAAAAGGTTACATTTTGCTTTCCCTTTGTCTCTCCCCCTTTCTTTTTAAAGGAGTGGTGAATGTGCTGCTAACAACTCCACTCTGGGTAGTAAACACCAGACTGAAGCTGCAAGGGGCAAAATTTAGGAATGAAGACATTGTACCAACCAACTACAATGGTATTATTGGTGAGTGTCTCTTGGGTGAGTTCCTTTGTAAAGATTTTCTTTTCTCTCTGTATCTGGAATTTATCACCATGATAATGCTACAACCTCAAATCTCAGTGCCCAACAGTAAGTATTTGTTTAGCTCATGTGTCTCTGGGTTGACAGGGATTTGACTCATCTAGGCTGACTCCAGCGTAGGAGTCTCAGCTCCATGTGTCTCTCTTCCTTTTCCTGGGACCAACCTGAGCATATTCTTCTCTTGGTGATGGCAAAAGCACAAGAGGACATGCCCAATCATAACAAGCATATTTCAAGCCCCTGTTTGCATTTTGTCTGCTAACATCCTCTCGGCCAAAGCACAACCAATGGCCAAGCCCCAAGAAGATAAAGGGTAGAGAAATACACCCATGGAGTATATCCCATGGAGCATAGGTGGGAGGGGATGAATATTTCTGAAGAGCAATCTGCTACTTTTTTTTCCCTAATGTTTTCTTTAGATAAGGATACCAGGTTAGCATCTGATATCCTTGAGCTTCTGCTTTTTAATAGTATTACATTGCCAGGTTCTCCTTTCCCATGCTTCCATCTTTGTAATGAGAACAGGGGTTTTCTTATAAGGCAATCCTATAAAATGGACTCCAGAGAACTATCTAATCTTTTTTTTATACATTTATTTATTTATCTATTTTGGCTGCATTGGGTCTTCGTTGCTGCGCACAGACTTTCTCTAGTTGTAGCAAGTGGGGGCTACTCGTTGTTGCGGTGCGCAGGCTTCTCATTGTGGTGGCTTCTCTTGTTGCGGAGCAGGGCTTCAAGAGCTGTGGCACACAGGCTCAGTAGCTGTGGCTTGCGGGCTACTGAGCACAGGCTCAGTAGCTCAGTAGCTGTGGTGCACGGGCCTAGTTGCGCCGCAGCATGTGGGATCCTCCCGGACTAGGGCTCAAACCCATGTCCCCTGCGTTGGCAGGCAGATTCCCAATCACTGCACCACCAGGGAAGTCACCTCTAATCTTTTTCTGTACTGACCTTTGTTGTGAAACACATGGGCTATCAGTTCACAATTCTGTGTAGTACAGAGTTCCCAGTGGTGGTGATGATTACTTAGGAAAACTTGACATGCTAACCCCAGATTTGTCAGGAAAGGTTGCCTATGAGTGAAACTGGTCTCTCAATAACTTGGTGACGGTCAGTATCTGATGATTATTCAAAAGTAGTTAACTGATTAACTTGTCATTGTGAGAAGGAAATCTTGATAGAATCAGTATGATAGAATACTGATAGAATGAGGTTTGTGTTCTGGGTACATTGTCTTCTCTAGTTAGGGGATTGTCATCAAAGATCCTTGATTTCTTGCTCAGATGCTTTTCACCAGATCATTCGCGATGAAGGAATCCTGGCTTTATGGAATGGCACATTTCCCTCCTTGCTGTTGGTCTTCAATCCTGCCATCCAATTCATGTTCTATGAAGGTTTAAAACGGCAGCTTTTAAAGAAACGAATGAAGGTAAGCCCTGATTCTGAAAGCAGCAGACAATCCCTGACACCTTCTTGCTGTTTAGATTGATGCAGTTTGTTCTTCCTTTGCTTTCCAGCTTTCTTCTGTGGACGTGTTCATCATTGGTGCAATAGCCAAAGCCATTGCCACCACGGTCACCTATCCTCTGCAGACAGTACAGTCAATTCTGAGGGTGAGTGCCAGGGTTCTCCCTGCATTTAGTCAAACAACATTCTAAAATACTTGGTTTCCCTGTTTGAAGCAATGTTATTTAATAAAGCAATAAAGTAGTCCGGAGCATTCCTCATGCATTTTTTTCCATTATTTGATATTTTGCAGATTGAGGAAAGAGCTATAAAGGAAGTGAACAGCATTCTATGATTTAGTGGAGAGGGGCATGGTGGGGGTCTTCTCAGGTGGCATGATTGGAGATGGGCTCCTCTGAGGAGCCATATGTAAATTAAGACTTAAAGGAAGGTAAGGATCCAGCTGTGCAAAGAGCAGAAGAAAGAGCATTCCAGGTAGAGGGAACATGATGTACTGAGAGCTTGGTGAATCCTAGGAACTGAAAGGAGGCCATTGTGGCTGGAGGTGGCTCAGGAGGAGATTAGAAAAGGAGCAGGGAGCCTATAGGTAAGGATGAGATTTTAGTCTCTCTGCAGCGGGAAACCTTTGCAAGGCTTTAGACTGGAGAGTAATGTGATCTGATTTACAATTCGAGAAGATTACTGTGACTGTTCAGTGGTGAATTGGTCAGAAGGCTAAGAGAAAAGGAGGTTGTCAGGTTAGGAGGCTCTTTCGGTCATACAGGTAAGATATGAGCGTGGCCTGGACTATGGTGGTAGCGGTGGGGAGGAGAGATTCAAGGTCTGTTTGGGAGAAAAAATTCAAAGGACTTACTGATGGGTAAAATGAAGGTGGAAGTGAAAGTATGTCAGTTCAAAAAGATTATTCCCTTCTGTTAAAAGTATTTTTACTAATGTACTATTTTAAAATTGGTACTTAATATAAAGAAATTCAGTAGCAGTCAAACGAATGTACTTTGACACTTTTATAATAGAAACATATAATGTGAAAAGCTCAAATTGCAGAGATTCTAATTAATTAGTGTTTATCATAACTTCTTAAAGGATTGGAAGCCATACCATCAATATCTAAATCTTCATCGTGGGCATGGCTTTTTCTTTTGAGGTAGAATTTTCCCCATGACTCTCTGTAAAATGAAAATTCTTATGCTTGCTTCATTGAAAAAATATTTCTTATTTTCACTTATTTCATTGAAATAAGAGGATTAATTAAATCTAAATACTGATGGATATTTTTATTACCATATGCTGTAACATGTTACTCCAACATAATTTCCTCTGCAAGCGGAAATTGAGATAAAGAAAGCAGAAATTGAGATAAAGAAAGCAGTAGCAAGCAGTAATTATTTATCTTTTTTTCTTCTTCCCCAGTTTGGACATCACAGACTGAACCCAGAAAACAGAACACTGGGGAGTCTTCGGAACATTCTCTATCTTCTTCACCAACGAGTAAGGTGAGCTTTGTAGATGGTTCACATTCTGTCCTCTTTTTTTTTTTAATTTATTTTATTTATTTATTTTTGTCTGCGTTGGGTCTTCTTTGCTGTGCGTGGGCTTTCTCTAGTTGTGAGCGGGGGCTACTCTTGGTTACAGTGCACAGGCTTCTCATGGCGGTGGCTTCTCTGATTGCGGAGCACGGGCTCTAGGCGTGTGGGCTTCAGTAGTTGTGGCACACAGGCTCAGTAGTTGTGGCTCACGGGCTCTAGAGCGCAGGCTCAGTAGTTGTGGAGCACGAGCGTAGTTGCTCCGCAGCATGTGGAATCTTCCCGGACCAGGGCTCGAACCCGTGTCCCCTGCATTAGCAGGCGGATTCTTAACCACTGCGCCACCAGGGAAGCCCTCTGTTCTCTCTTTTAACAGCCCTCTCTGCCAAGAAGTGGTTGGATTTGCTTACCTTGCACTTCTCCCTTGGCAGTGGCAGCCTAGAAACCTCTCCCTTGCCTGCTGTGCTCAGACATTTCTGACTTTAGGGGCTAAGTGAGATATGACAGCATTTTGGGAAATTATGGAAGAGTTTAGGTCCTTATTCTTTGTTAGTTACAAAGATTCAGTACTCCTTTAGAAAGGGAATCCTCCTATGAAATCCTGCCATTTGCGACAACATGGATGGACCTTGAAGGTATTATGAAGTAAGTCAGGCAGAGAAAGACAAACATGTGATTTCATTCATATGTGGAATCTAAAAACAAACAAACAAACTCATTGATGCACAGAACAGACTAGTGGTTACCAGAGAGGAAGAGGATTCAAGGGTGGGCAAAATGGGTGAAAGGAGTCAGCTGTACAGTAATGGTTGGTTACTGGACTTGTGTTGGTGACCACTGTGTAGTGTATACAGATGTCAAATTATAATGCTGTATACCTGAAACATAATTTTAAAAAAGAGAGCCCTGCTGTAATCTAATATAGAGACCACTCTGCTGAGTAGTCCTCCATCGATGACATATCCTATGACCTCTCATAGATAGAAATAAGCAGCTATTAGAGAGCAGCAGTCATAGCGGGAAAGAGAGAAGAGTAGGAAGAGTTACAACAATTATCATCATAATGATGACAACAGTGATAATGGTGATGAGAGCAGCTAACACTGTTGAGTGTTTGCTATGTGGCAGACACTAAGCCAGACGCTCTACCTGGGTAATCGCACTTAATCCTAACAACAGCCCTATGAGGCAGGTACTGTCGTCATTTCCCTGTTTCATTTAAAGAAACTGACCCCTAGGGAAGTCAAATAGATCAGCACCTTTGAAGCAAAAGTTGCTGTAATTTTATTACTGTTTCTAAATGTAAGATATTTTAAAATAAATTTATTATAAAGATAGAATATACTTGGGATAAAAAATAAAATCAAAGATAAAGAATTGGTATAAAGTAAAAAATAAATGCTGACCATACCAAGTGTTGGCAAGAATGTGAAGCGACCAGAACTTTCCTATGCTAGTGGGAATTTAGAATGGCACAACCACTTTGGAACGCAATTTGGCATTTTCTTATAAAGCTAAACATACACCTACCATAGACCCAGCCATTCCCCTTCAAGGTATTTACCCAAGACAAATGAAGTGCGTCTATACAAAGACCTGTGCATAAATGTTAATAACGGCTTTATTTGTAAGAGTCAAAAGCTGGAAACACCCCAAATGTCCATCATCAGATGAGTAGATACAAGTTGTGGTATACCTATACAGTGGAATACTATTCAGAAAGGAAAAAGAAATAATTACTGATACATGCAAAAATGTGGATGGATCTCAAAATAATTTTTCTGAGTAAAAGAGGTCAGTATGAAAACGATTTCATACTGTATGATTCCACTTATATAAAACTTAGAAAATGGAAATAATCTACAGTGACAGAAAACATATTAGTGGTTGCTTAGGGCCAGAGTAGGTGGAGGGAGAGTGATTGCAAAGGGACGTGAGGATACTTTTTCAGCTCATGGATATGTTCACTACCTTGAATGTGGTGATTGTTTCATGGGTGTACCCGTCAGTCAAAACTCATCAAATTGAAGTCATTTAAACTTCAATAAAGCTATAAATACGTGTATAAATACGTAGCTATAAAAACCTACTGTGTTTTCTCTCCTGTCTCTTTACCAAGAGCTAGTCACTGTTAACAAAAAGTGCATGTATTTCCAGAATACTGTATAAAACATATATTTTGGGTATTCATTTTTATACAAATGGAATCATATGGTAATACTGTTTTGTACCTTGCCTTTTTGTAAAAACGTTACAAACAATCCTTCACATCAATATCTGTACATTTATCTAGTTTTTTTAAATGACTGCATTTTTTGTTATATAATATGCCATAATTTATTGACCAATACACTTACGATAAATATTTAGTTTGTTTCCAGGTTTTTGCCTTTACAAACATTGACAAATGAATAGTCCATAAATTTAGCTTTGTATACCTCAGTTATTATAATTGTAGAGAAAATTCCTTGAAGTGGAATTACTTAAGAGGTTTAAACATACAAAATTTTGATAGGTATTGCCATGTTGACCCAAAAAGATGATACCCATTTCCATTTCTGCCAGCATTGTGAGAGTTAAGAAAGATGTAGTTAAGAAAGTTAAGAAGGTAGTGTCAACAGGAAGTCTTTAGAGTTATATAGTTTTGAAATTCAGCGTGTTTTTACATCTTTCATCTTGCTTGGTTCTCACTCAGCCTTGTGCGTGTGGAAGGGTGACTATATTCCCATTTTTGCAGATCAGGAAGCAGGTTTAGAGAAAATGACTTGCCCAACACCAGACAGATGCAGGCAGAGGCAGATGTTCAAACTCATACGCTCAGTAAGCACTCAGGGACCATTGAATGAGGGTTCATCCACTAGAACGTTCTACAATGATGGAAATACCTGTTCTGTTCAGTAGGGTTGCCACCAACCACGTGTGTCTGTTAAGCACTTGAAATACTGCCAGTGCAATTGAGAAACTGAATTTTAAATTTTATTTAAATGACCACGTGTGGCTAGTAGCTACCATATCGGACAGTGCAGTATACCATGCCAGGCCTCTCCAAACTTTTGATTGATTAAGAACACCTGAAGTGCTTATTAAAATACAGATTCATGCCGCCCCTCTGGAGTGGGGCCTGGCAATCTTCATTTCTAAACAGACCCTGGTGATTCTGATGTGAGTGGATGTGAAGAAAATCAACACTACTGTGTATCTTTCCTTTACTACTGACACAGAGCACTTCACTCCTGGCACCTCCGGTCACCAGACGTTGCGTGGGGGGTTCCCCGCGCCAGGCAGTTCTGTGTGATACCAGCCGGGCGTCCCGTGATTTAACTCCGTTCTGATGCTGCGTACCCGGGGATAGCATTAGATCCCACAGGTTAAGGAAGGGCTCAGTCCTAGGATGCTGACCCTCACTTCAGATGACAGTCACAGGTAGTCGGTCTCCAGGTTACACAAAACTTCTGTCTGACTTGGCTACGAATTGGAGGTTGCCATAACCTTCTCCCCCTTGGGTATGATTGTTTGCTAGAGCAGCTCACAGAACTTAGGGAAAGGGAAACACTTATGTACGTTTACCAGTTTATTAAAGAATACAGATGAGTAGCCATATAAAGAGATCTGGGAGGGTCCCAAGCACAGGAGCTTCTGTCCCCGAGGAGTTGGGGTATATCACCCTCCTGGTACATGGATGTGCTCACCAACCTGGAAGCTCTCTGAACCCCATATTTTTGGGATTTTTATGGAGGCTTCATTATGTAGGCATGCTCTATCATTAACTCCACTTCCGGCCCCCTCTGCTCTCCGGAGAATAAGGAGTGGGGCTGAAAATTCCAAGTTTCTTATCACAGCTTGGTCTTTCTGGTGACCAGCCCCATCCAGGAGCCCACCAAGAATCACCTCATTAGAACAGAAGACCCTACTATCACCAAGGAAATCGAGGGATTTAGGAACTCTATATCAGGAACTAGGATCAAAGACTAAATATTAGAATAAGAAATGCTCCTAGTGCTCTTATCACTTAGGAAATTACAAGGGCTTTAGGAGCTCCGTGCCAGGAACTGAGGACAGAGACCAATATATATTTTTTCTGTTATCTCCCAGCAGACCTCACCTTGAGAAACATTGAAGTGGACTTGCTTGGCTTTCTTGGGGGAACACAATTCAAATTAGTCAATGAACTAGAAATTCATGGGTCAAGGCTTTTCATTCCTATTTATCACAGGATTTGCTCCAAATGATAAGTTTTCACACATAGCAAATGTATAAAATGTAGAATAGTTTCTGAATGGAGCACTTGATTAGCTTTAATCTCTCAGTCTGCGTGCTGTATATAGCCCTGGAGTTGCTGATGAACTAGCATATGAGATTAATTCACTCTCAAAAAGTAGCTTTGGAGACATCGTTTACTCTGAACTCCTGGTTCTAGCTGAAGCATTCTTCTCTGTGGTTAGAGCAGTGGGTCTAAAGGGCTGGTGTCCAGGCTGGCCTCATCATCCTCATCACCTGGGAGCTTGTTAGAAATGCAAATTCTTGAGTCCCATCCCAGACTTAATGAATCGGAAACTCTGGAGGGGACCCAGCAATCTGTGGTTCACCAAGCTTTTCCAGTGATTTTGAGGTATGCTAGATGTGAGAACCACTGGGTTAGAAGATCAAATGTGGACTTCCCTGGTGGCTCAGTGGTTAAGAATCCGCCTGCCAATGCAGGGGACACGGGTCTGAGCCCTGGTCCGGGAAGATTCCACATGCTGCAGAGCAGCTAAGCCCAGGCACCACAACTGCTGAGCCTGCACTCTAGAGCCCACA
Organism: Lagenorhynchus albirostris; assembly: GCF_949774975.1. Taxonomy (NCBI): domain Eukaryota; kingdom Metazoa; phylum Chordata; class Mammalia; order Artiodactyla; family Delphinidae; genus Lagenorhynchus; species Lagenorhynchus albirostris. Next base: position 8,329,203 of record NC_083105.1, read on the forward strand.
AGCCACAACTACTGAGCCCACGTGCCACAACTACTGAAGCCTGCGCGCCTAGAGCCTGTACTCCGCAACAAGAGAAGCCACCACAGTGAGAAGCCCGCGCACCGCAAGGAAGAGTAGCCCCCACTTGCTGCAAAGAGAAAGCCCGTGCACAGCAATGAAGACCCAATGCAGCCAAAAATTAATTAATTAAAAAAAAAAAGATCAAATGTATGGGAAGACTCAGAATTGGGGAGCTTTTCATTTCTGTCACTTTCTCTCGTTTTGTTGCGGCTACAATGATCTAAACCAATTGGCAGCTTTGCCACCATTTAGGAACTGTTAGGTTGAAATAACTGAGTTGGGAGAGTGTTAAAGTCAAGATCTAAAAGTTCTTTGTTAGATCCCAGATTTTGGCATAAAAATGGTTTTAGGATTTTAGGATCTGTACCCTATCTGTGGGATACTGTCAGCATTCCACTAATTAATGGTGGCTGTGAAGAAATACTAAACTTTCATCAATCCCCAAATACGTTTAAAGATAAGAAGTACTTAAACAACAGAAGTCCGTTATATCTAAAACTTCCATAGCTTCTTTTGATCCTAAGAATATACCTTTGCAAAATAGTATTGTTTCTTTGAAAACCTTTTGTTTTTTCTCACCTCTTTCCTTTTAGGCGTTTTGGAATAATGGGACTCTACAAAGGCCTTGAAGCCAAACTGCTGCAGACAGCCCTCACTGCTGCTCTCATGTTCCTCGTTTATGAGAAACTGACGGCTGCTACCTTCACGGTCATGGGGCTGAAGAGCGCACACAAGCGCTGAGGCACCTTCCACCGCCAGGCACTCAGAGATGCTCAAGACAGGGGATCCTTCTCTGTGAAGAGAAGCGGTTCCCCTTTTACTTGCTCCTTCCACTGAGAATTTTACCCTCATTGGCTTGGAATGCATCTAAGTTTACACATGGAGTGTAGCCAGCTTGACCTGTTACCAACTTAGTTTTATGACGGTTGGTTGAATTTTGTGGGGGAGGTTGGGCCAATGGCCATATGAAAAGAAAACATTATTGAAAACCTAAAAATGAAAGTTTATGGGGGTTTATTGGTTTTTTTTGAGGGGAATGGACTCTTGCTCTCATGTATAATCTTTTCCAAGTAGAGTCTTTTTTTAGATTTGCCAGATGGTCCCTTCCCTTGAACCCTCCCCCAGGTCCTAGGGCAAATTTGCTACCATGTAATTCTCCTCATATACTTTTGTATGTCTTCATCTTGGTATTTTCTTCACTAAAAATGTTATGACTATGCCATAAGCATGACTTTATTTTTCTTGGCATTTTTTTCCTCCTGCTTAAGGAAAGGTATCTTCTTTAGTGTGTGAGCTATTTATTTTGTGGGGGAAATGAAAATTATTAATTCCAAATGATTCTCTTATAAACTATTTGTAAATGTCACTTATTTAGTATTTGACATAATTTTAAAATATTTATTTTGAATCAGCCTTTTCACTACAAAACTTGAGGTTTTATGTTCATCCACATAGGCCCCAATAAATTGTCGGCACAAAAGTCATTCTTAAAAGTTGCCGTTTATAGTATTACATTGAGTTTACAAGCAGCTGGTAAAAATCACAGAAGAGGGAGCAGATACCTTGTTTAGGCTCTGGAATACTATCTTCTTTTATGAACTCTTGGTAGAGACTGTATATTTTGAGAATAAACTTGATTGAGGTTATTTCTATTTGGAAACATTCCTTAGAGTCCTGCTACTCAAAGAGTGGTGCCTCAAGCAATAGCATCGACATCACCTGGGAGCTTATTGGACATGCAGTCCCAGATCTTCTGAATCATATTCCGCATTTTAATAAGATATCTAGGCAATTTGTACTCACATCAAAGTTCAAGAGACCTTAGAGCTCTTGACCCTGCAGAAGATACAGTTGGTTTCAATTATGGAAACCAAGACAAAGATTGTTCTCAAAGGAAAGATAGACTAATGTATTAGAGCAACCTCTGAAAAAACTGGGAGTCCTATGTCATCATTTACTTTCACCTCGTAGCACATGTTCAGGTTCGTAGGACTTTTGTTATGTGGCCAGCAATGAATTTAGACATCTCAAGGCACTCAAGAAGCAAACTCCCTTGACATTAGTAGAACAACAGCTTAGTTCTACTTAGTTTGACTTAGTTTTTGACTTAGTTTTTGTCCCTATAACACAATGACAGGTTTTTCATTTGTAAGTCTAATTCATTCAGAGTCAGAGAGAGTAATAATCAAGTGTCTGTGGACTCCAGTATTTAAATTCAATTTTGAGAGTGGAAATTTCTTTCTCTTATTTCTCCTCTCGTCCCTGTGGTAATTTCAAAATATGTGATTATTAAACTATTAATAATTGAAAGATCATTGTGTTGTTCTAGAAAACAAGAACTAAGAGGAACTGATAATCTGGGAACTAGCCTGAGCACTCGCTTATTTAAGCTAGAGAACTGAAGACAGAGAACTGGCCCCATTACTACTTTTTATTTTATATTAAGGTATGTGTTGTGTTGGTGGCGAGGCTTGGGTGGGGAGCATGGGAGAAGAATGATCATAAAGGTACCGTGTGTACTTTTGTTACTATTTTAATTTTGATGTCCACTTTGGAACTTGAATTTTGAGCTCAGGGTATCGTGTATTGTTGGTATGTTAAAATAATTTCCAAGTCAGGTTATATAGTTATATTAGATGTTTATGATGTGAGAATGTATTTGATGCTTCTTTCTTTTCTGATTTTATGAAGGAACAATTTCATAATGTGGTTTATATTCCCTTTGGAAGCTTACAGACTCACTGCATAGTTGAAACTAGGTAATGAGTCACCCGGTTTTGTAATCTTTGATTATTAATAAGTTACTTGAGAAAACTAAGGAGCCGAAGTCTATACTAAGGGAATGGAAAATTTTTTCTTTTTGATTCTTTATGAGGTTTCTTTAGAATGTGAGGATTAAGAGCCTTAGGGATTATGTTAGTGTCACCTCAGTAGAAAACTTAGTCTGTGTTTTTAAGTGGACACTAATATGTCCACCCTTGTCTATTTTACAATTAAGTTTGAAATGCAGAAATAGGATTTACCATAAGAACAAAAGCAGTGGGAGTTAGAATCTTGGGTTTTATTCCCAGCTCTGTCACTGACTAGCAAGTTACGTCATCTCCTTGTGCTTCAGCTTTTTGATAAGTGGAGATAATAATACTCACTACCCACTTCAGAGGATGTTTGAGAGCTAATGATGTCAGCTAATCCCTTTATGATTGTGGGAGAGGGAAGATCTGAGTGAAACTTGTGACAAGCCTAAATTTATATAGCGATTTCCCTTCTTAAAGCTTGTACACTTTCTCATTTTATAACCCCAATATCTCTGTGAGATAGGTAAGGACGAGTAACGGTATCCCCGTTTAATTAACAAGGAAATTGAGACAGAACTATCAAATGACTTGCCTGGTTGGAGTCAGGACTAAAGTTGGGTTTCCTGCAGTCTAGTGTGATGATTACGAGAATAGGTTCTGGAATTAGACAGACCTAGGTTCTACTCTGATCCTGCGCTTTACCGGCTGTGGGAACAAAGCAATTGCTGAACTGCTATAAAACTCAGTGTTCTCAACTGTGAAGTGGAGATCTTGATAAATCTACCTCATAGGGTGATTGTGAGGATTAAATGAGATCATATACATAAATTTCTTAGCACAGGGCTTGCCACATGAGAAAAGCTAGATAAATGTTAGTGATGACTATTATTATAATATTATTATTATTGATGAGGGATATGACTGTTTGAATAGATGCAACCGTGGTTCAGTGGAAAGCACACTGAATTTTGAGCCAGATCTGTGTTCAGATTTTCATTCTATCACTTAAAAGCATTGTGGCCACAGACAAGTCATTTCCTCACCTTTCTTAGTCTTTATGTGTTTATTTTCTAATAGAAATGATTACCGCACAAGACTGTTTTATATATTTAAAAAATTTTTTCTTTAATCCTTCTTTAATCTTTAGAACAGGATGTAGATATGCATATATATATATATATAGGATGTAGATATACATATATATGCATCTGGCATATATATATATATACACACATATAGAGAGAGATGAGGATATAGATATACATATATATATATGCATCTGGCGGAGTACATGACGTATAAATGTGCTTAATAAATGTCGGGGTTTTCTAGTCAGATGTAATTAACATACAACATTTTATTAGTTTCAGATGTACAACATAGTGATTTGATGTACATATATATTGCAAAATGATCACCACAGTAAGTCTAGTAAACATCTATCACTAAAACATCCATCAGATAAATGCTGTTTGAACCAAGACAACCTTCTAGGTTTTACTTTGGGGCAGTGTTTCCTCTTTCCACTTGTTTTAATTGTGAACATTTCTTTTCTGGGAGGCTTTTGTGTACCTCCTCAAAAGTGAAGCCAAATCCAATAAGTTAATGTTTTATCCAGTATTCAGATTAAGGCCCCCAAACATTTATCAGTTCATCAGTAAAATACGAACTCGTTCAGTAGCAGAAAGTCCCTGGCTGAGCTAGCGTCTCATCTTGGGTCTCTGGAAAAGCTAAAGAATTGTGACTTCATGGGTCCAAATGCCACACATCTCTGGAGAGCCCTCCCTCTGGGCAGGTAAATTACTTACCTGGCAGTGTTGACTGTCACCAGAATACCAAATATATATGAAGATTCACTTGCAGATATTTATATATGCAGTGAATGTAATTAATATGACCCCCACAAGGTTTTTACCACTATAGAAATGAAAGGGCCTTGGGTTAGTGCTGATGTTTATGGGACATACTGGTAGCCCCTGAAAATTATGTTCACTGGGACATAGACAAGAAAATAACTCACCCATGGGCTAGGTGAGAGAGGAAAAGAAAGAAAATTACTATGTAAAGACAGAGTGAAGAAGAGATTAGGAGATGGATAGAAGGTTCATGGGGAGGGAGGGACAAGGCACCAGTGCCTAGCACAGCACTCAAGGAGACATGCTCAAAAAATGTTCATAGACTGGGCAGTGAACTGCGGAACCCAGCCAATGAGGTCCAATCTGGGGAAAGGGAAGGAAAACTCGGTTTGGAACTAACCATGAAAATGGGTAATCGAACTTCCATGCATTAGTGCCTGGTAAATGCCAGGCACAATTAACTTACATACGTCTTGATATCTTTGTAACAACTCTAAATATATGAGGTTCATTCCCACTAACAGATAAACTAGTTAAGGCTTCAAGAGTAACTTATCTATGGTCACTCAACGATTGAGGGTCAGGATTTAAAATTTAGGCTGACTCCAGGACTTTCTACATTGCCACACTACATCCCTCAGATATCTTTAAAGTAAGACTTCTAAGCCAGGGCATGGTTCCCTTTTACAACCTAGAGGGGCATATGATTGAAGATATGTAATTCTTTCTGTAATGAACTATCTGAACCCCAGTATGATGCTACAAGTCTCAAGGAAAGCCTGTGGCCTTTGTATCCAAGGGTGGCTCCATAAATCCATGCTGTTTCTTGCTTCAGTGCCTGTGTTTATAGTTTCAGGAATCTCTTCCTACTATTCTTGGTGAACTGCCCAGATCAGGCATCAGCTCTTCCTGGAAGCCTTTCTGGAACTTTGCTTCCTCCTACTCACCCACCTCCAAAGACTTTTGTACTTCTTTACTATTTTGTACATATGTCTATCGTTGACCTACTCCATTGAGTTTTGAATCGCAGTATCTCTGTCTTCCCCTAGATACCAACTTCTTCCGGCGCAGGAAAGGAGACTTTCAAGTAGAGTGTCACTCAGGGTAGGCACTCAGTTGTCACATGAGTGTTTTTGGCTAAAGATAGTGCTGACCCTTCTCCAGTCAAGTGCATCTGTTAATTATGAGTTTACATATTTTAGAATCCTTGTCCTTTGGCATTTTCTTGGTCGTTGATTATCAGTTTTTCATATTTCTTTTCCTTAATTAGTTCACACTTTTTGGAAGTATACTTTATTTTGCTAGTCATTTGGCTTTTTTAAGCTTTAAAGATCCATTATTTCTTTGCTTTAATTGTAGTCACCAAAATTATCTAACTGTAGTGGTATCGCTTATCTAATTCTTCCATGTGTACTTCATTCTTGTTTTGCTTTAGCTTCTGTAGAACCTATTGACAGAGTAGATGGCCAGCCAAGTAGGTGATTCCCCTATGTGGGTGTGGTACGTAGGACCTTATTAAATTGCAAATTCCTATTCTAGGACTAACATTCTATTCATTTATTCAAGAAATCGTTTTTGATTACCTCCCATATCCAAGCACTATGGCAGTTTGCTGGGATTACCCAGATGAATAATACTTAGTCTCTGCCCTTATGTAGCTCATTGTTCTACATGGGGGTCAGACAAAAAACAACTTGGAATTCTACCACTAATGAGTTCTCATAAGAAATGTAATGGAGGGAACTCCCTGGTAGTCCAGTGGTTAGGACTCTGCACTTTCATTGCCAAGGGCCTGGGTTCAATCCCTGGTTGAGGAACTAAAATCCCACAAGACACGCGGCATTGCCAAAAAAAAAAAAAAAAGTAATGTGAATGTTCAGGAGTTGCTTTGGGAGCATGGAGAGGCTGGGCCTACCTCTGTCTTGGTCTGTGTAATCAGAAGGCAACATTTGAATTAAGAACACACCAAGTAGGACTTCCCTGGTGGTGCAGTGGTTAAGAATCTGCCTGCCAAAGCAGGGGACACAGGTTCGAGCCCTGGTCTGGGAAAATCCCACATGCCACAGAGCAAACTAAGCCCGTGCGCCACGACTACTGAGCCTGTGTGTCACAATTACTGAAGCCCACATGCCTAGAGCCCATGCTTGGCAACAGAGAAGCCACTGCAATGAGAAGTCCGTGCACAGCAACGAAGAGTAGCCCCCGCTCACCACAACTAGAGAAAGCCCGCGCACAGCAACAAAGACCCAACGCAGCCATAAATAAATAAATTTATTTAAAAAACAGCACACCAAGTAATGGGTAGAGGACCTTCTTTTTTTTTTTTTTTTTTTTAAGTTAATTTGGCTGCTCGGGGTCTTTAGTTGTGCATACAAACTCTCAGTTGTGGCATGTGAGATCTAGTTCCCTGACCAGGGATCGAATACGGGCCCCCTACATTGGGAGCACAGAATCTTAGCCATTGGACCACCAGGGAAGTTAGAGGACCTTCCTGACGGAGGAAATAAGTAGTTTTGCAAAGTAGAACGAGGGTGATGTTTTATTATTTGTACATTGGTTTGAATTGGATACAGAAGCTTCCCAACCTAGATCTCTGAGTTGAACACATGTTGGAATGGTGGTGGCTACTGAGAACCTGCAACAAGGAAGAAGAGACGATCAGGATCCTTATCCTGCTTAACAGTTTTATCTATGGTTAGATTTGGGTCTAAACAAAGAAGATACATTCCCTGTACTCCATGAATTTAAAATCTAATTTTAAACATACTTTGAAAATTAGACATGACATGAATCATTTTGTTCCACCTCTGTGAAGAAGGGCCAGCAAGAGTAGTTTAGGGTATCGTGAATTGCTGTGACTGTCAAGGTCTGGAGTTGCACTTTATCTGGATCAATATGGACATGTTTACTTAGGAAATAGTTCTGAGCCTAGTTGAGGATAAAACCCTAAGTACTTTATTGTGCGTTTGTTCGTGTATTAAAAATTATAAAAGCAGTGAAGACTTAAGGGAAGGGGAATTTAAAAATTGAGGAAGTCCTTTCTATTTCTCTTTTAATTTACAACTGGTTTATAGATGTGGCATTTACAGATTTTTTTCTTAATGCGCTCATTCTCACTTTATTCTCTCTATTGTAAGAATTACTTTAATTACTTTTATACTGTATAGATGGGGAAATGGAGACGCAGATCTGGCTCAGGTCACATAGCAAAGGATTGGGAGTCAAAAACGTGAATTCAGACCTCCTGATATTCTATCCAGTAGTCTTTCACTGTCTTGTACTGCTTGGAGGTATCTCTGTTTTCATTTTGGTTTAAAGTTTTTCTTTTAGCTTTTTTAGGTTTTTTTAAACAACAATAATACACAGTCATTAAAAATTTTTCAGAAAATACAGAAAAGAAGAATGAAGAGAGTAAGGATATATTCCTGTATATATATGTTTATATATCTTCCTATATTCTTACTGCCTAGAAATCACTGCTAATATTTAACTATATCTATCTTCAGACTTGTTTAAATATATACATTCACAGATATATTTATAGATAGGGTTTTTTAAATGAGATCAAACTATGCCTAATTTTGTAACTTTTTCATCTCAAATATAATTTGCTGTCAGTAAATATCTATGTCATAATTTGTTACATAGAATTGCATTGTATGAATGTATCATTATTTAGTTAGACTCCTACTGATGGACTTCTAGGTGGTTTCCAATTTTTTGCTATTATAAATAATGTGATAAAATCCCTAATATATGATTCCTTTTATATTTTCTGATTACTTCTTTAAGAAAAATTTCCAGGAATATCCAGTTACCAGGTCAAAAGGTATGCCTCCTGTGAATTATGTTATTAAATTAAAACTTCATCCTATCTATTCCTTTATGTTCCTTGTCACTTTGGAAACACTTTCTTTCTCTCCTCACCTCTCCTTTGGCAAGCTACAGGAGAATTCCATTCTGAGCGTGAAAGGGAAGAAGAGTTGTATGCCAGGGCCTGAGCTTTACATGCTTTTTCATTTAATTCTCATAAAAGTCCTATGAAATTCAGAGTTAAATGAGGTATATCAAAAGTAATCATAATAGGAGTTTAGATTTGCTGAAAATTAGATTTCTTCCAGCAGATGGCTTGGATCATTGAATATCACATGCTAAAACATAATAATTTATTGAGCACCTACCATGCGCCAGTTGCCATACTAGATGCTTTACATAAATTATCTTATTTAATCCTTCTACAAAGGTTCTAAAGCCTGTGTACTTTCCACAGTTCTCCCCTTTGAACCTTGGTTCCAAGTCTGTATCCTTGCTCCTGTGCCTTTGTTAGATGGCAAATTCTAGAGGGCAGGGACTTGCTATTAATCATTTTCTGAATCACCGTGAACATGGGGTCACATTGGGCAAGTGCCTCTGTAAAGATGCTTTATGATTATGATCGTTATGAAAAGCAAAGAAGACTTTTACAATTTATCTTTGTTGACTTTTTAATTTATAAGTAAGCTATTTGATAGAAAATGGCTGTTGTTTTGTTTTTGTTTTATGCAGCTGCAGGTATGGCGAAACCTTTAGGCCGCCAGAGGGCATTGCAGTCAGCCTCCTTTATCATCACTATAAATCCCTGCTGTCAGAGATGCCTAGTGAAAATTGTTCCCAGTTTAACCAAAAAGAGAAGCATTCTTAGACCCGATGAGCAACCTGCATAGGACCTGTGGCTTGAACTTGGTGGAGCACTACCTTGAAGCACCCTTTTTATCTATAAAAGCGAAGAATGGAGTAGGTAGTATTTTGCTGAAATTATATTCTTTTACTTTTTCCTTTCCCCAAGCATATGCCTAAACTTTTAATTTGTCATCCACAATTTATAATCTTCTCTTGGCCAGATATTAAAGCTGGCAGCTCTCAATCTCTATAGAAACTGAAGGCAGAGAAACAATAGACAGAGCCTTTGTCCAGTAGCATCCACCTCTTTACTGGTCTTTATTAACACTAATAAAAACTTGCAAAATTGACTGATCCGCAGTTGAGTGACTCCCTCGTTTCTGTTCACCATCTGATAGAAGTGCCAATAGGCAGAAAAATGACTAAAAGGCAGAGCAGGAAAGAAAAGATGTAAAAGGCATTTTGATAACCCGTGAATTTGAAAATCAATTTAAATCTTTACTAGACAAGTATTTTTTAAAATGTAAACAGGTAGGGACTTCCCTGGCGGTCCAGTGGTTGAGACTTTGCCTTCCAATGCAGGGGATGCGGGTTTGATCCCTGGTCTGGGAACTAGGATCCCATGTGCCTCAGGGCCAAAAAAACCAAAACATAAAAAAACGGAAGCAGTGTTGTAACAAACTCAATAAAGACTTTAGAAATGGTCCACAGAAAAAAATCTTTTAAAGAAAATGTAAACAAGTAAATCTTACCACGTAATTTGAAATAAATTTTCTAAGTATTGAGGCTTCTAAGTTGCAGCCAACTAGAGCTCTCATTGATCTGTGCCGCAGGAGCGTTTAAGATACTAATTTATCTCACAGATATTTTTGAGTACATTCATACTGGGCACTTGATAAGCACTGGCATACAGATATGAATAATAATCTTAATGTCGCTTTATAGTTTAGAAAACAATCTGGCATCCACTGTCTTACTTGGTACTCGCTTCATACCGCTGAGATGAATTGGGCAGATGATAGCTCTCCATTTTACAGGTGGGGAGATGGGTTCAAATGGTGAAATGACTTGTTCACGGTCACACAAAGAGTGACAGAGTAGGACTCAAACACAGGTCTTCTGACCCAAGTCCCATCCTTTCCCACAACACCATGCTGTCTTCCTAGAAGAAGTGAACTTATTACTCTCAAAGGAGGACTTGAGGGATATACTACGCCAGAGGACCCAGGGTTTGAAGTACATACGTTATAGCCACTTGGTGGTTTTGATTGTTAGTTTAATAAGCAACTTAGCACGTAAGTTCAAAAGCTTACTAGTACTATTTCTGTTTTTTCCAAAAATGAAAGGTAGATTCAGTATGCAGGCAATGAAAAAAAAAAAACAAAAAACTGGAATCTTTTTTCCTACTTGGTTGACATATTTACTAAGAATTTAACTTTTTCAAGTCTCTGAGTCCCTGCATCTTTCCCTCAGGTATGATTTATGCAGTAATGCCCATGTTAAAAAGAACAGGACCATCATTTGTGTGTCAAGCTTGGGTAAGAATGTCTCTAACACAAAGTTCACTGTGTGCTTTTTATGTCTTTGGTAGTTTTGGAACATAATACACTGGCTAGAGCTCTTATCAAGTAAACTCTGCATTAAGTTGTATTTCTCTGTTTACTTCCCTACCTCCCTGGATAGATTAAAGGCCCATACTTCTCATCACCATTACTGTGTCCCAGGCATTATTATGAGTACTCTATAAATATTTGTCCAATGAGTATATATATTGAGGGAGGTAGGGTATAGTGTTGAATTTAGGTTTGTCTAAGCCAGAGTACCTAGAGTTGCAATCCCCGGCATAGTATGTATTTTGACAGAAAGTAAGACGTGGCTTCCCCAAGATTTAGCATCTTGGCAATTTCCCCACATTAAATACAACATGATACCTGTATTCCTTAGTCTGAAGTGAATAAAGTGTGTGATGTGTCCAGGTAGAAGGGAGCTGAGAAGCAGATGCACAAGCTTAGCACTATGTAAGCAGAAAGAATACTATGTAATTAAAACGAGAATGCTGGCATCATCCTTCTCACATGTTTTTCATCTGTGCTCCTGGTCCTAGAGTGCAGTTTTCATTTTTGTGTCTCCGGTACCTAACAGGAGACTTAATAATGGTGCTTAATAAGTATTGTTGCCTTGTACCAAAGGTACTCTGCTAATCAAGAAGTCAACAAAGAATTTTTGAGCATATGCCACGTGCCAGCCACTTTGCTAAACAATAGGGATACAGTGTGAGCAGAATAGATGAGGTCCCTGCTCTTGTGGGACTTGGGTTGGGATGGAAGGAGATAGCAAGGAGCATACAAACCAGTAAGGGGATTTTAGGTACAGATAAGTGCTGTAAACAGTATAACGTAGGGAGCAGGTAGAGCAGGTAGAGCTAACATACTCTAAAGATATTTTAGTTACCAGCCTCCGTGTGAGAGAGAGTATTCAAGCAATGTGTGCAAGCGCTGATATGAGGAAGGCGGTAGAATACCAGAGCAGGAGAACACCAAGCCATGCAGAGATAGAAAAGGGCTCGAATGCAGTATAAAGTCGCCAACTAAGGGAATTTATATTAAATGTGTATGTATATATTATTATGATGATTGAGACTTTTCCCTCAACTTTGGGTCTTTGTATTAGACTATGTGGCAGGTGATATGAGACCAGCCTTTCTTCCGCCCAAACTTCATAAATTCGATTTCTAAAGTTGATTCACCATCCTCATAAACAGTATCTTCTTTATCTGAGGTGCCGATTGGGCTTTACGTGTGCTATACTAAGTTCCAAAATACTGTTTCCACCCAGAATGGCCTCCCTGAGCATTCTAGGTCCAGCAGGTAGTGGCTGCAGGTTGCCATGATTCTACTTCCACTCATGAACTTGGTGCTCTTTCCCCCACCTACCAAATTCCACCACCAAATTCCCCCAAATCAGAACTTGGTTCAGAACTGAACTTAGGCATGACCAACTAAAATCTGGAGTAAGTTAAGCAGTCACTTTTCTATTATCTTTTTTCTTCTTTTTTTGGCCACACCATGCAGCATGTGGGATCTTAGTTCCCCAACCAGCAATCGAACCTGTGCCCCCTGCATTGGAAGCACGGAGTCTTAACCACTGGATTGCCAGGGAAGTCCCTTTCTTTCTGTTTTTATTTATGAGCTCATCCTTAGTGGTGATGCTGAATTTTTTTTAAACAGTTTTATTGAGGTATAATTCACTTGCCATATAATTCACCCATTTCAAGTGTACAATTCAATAGTTTTTAGTAAGTTACAGATGTGTGGAACCATCACCACAGTCAATTTTAGAACATTTCCATCACTTCAGAAAGAAAGCCCATACCCTTTAGGCATCACTCCCTCATCTCCCAATTCCTTCCCCCGCTATCGGTAAGCAACCACTAACCTACATTCTGTCTCTTTGGAGTCCTCTGTTCTAGACTTTTATATGAATGGAATCATATAATATGTGGACTTTTGTGACTGGCTTCTTTCAATTAGTATGTTTCTAATGTTCATAGAAGTTGTAGCGTGCATTAGTACTTCATTACTTTTTATGACTATATAACATTTTATGAATATACAACATTATTTTATCCATTCATCTGTTGATGGGCATTTGGCTTGTTTCTATCCTTTGGCTATTTGTGAATAATGCTGCTATGAACATTCATGTACAAGTTTTTGTCTGGACATATATTTTCATTTCTTCTGGGTACAACACATTCTCTTTGGTACATTCCTAGAAGTGGAATTGCTTGGTCAGGTGGTTACTCTATGTTTAATCATTTGAAGAACCACCAGATTGTTTTCCAAAGTGGCTGCCCCATTTTACATTCCCCCCAGCAATGTATGAAAGTTCCAGGACTTCCCTGGTGGTCCAATGGTTAAGAATCCACCTACCAATGCAGGGGTCACGGTTCAGTCCCTGGTCCAGGAAGATCCCACATGCCATGGGGCAACTAAGCCCCTGTGCCACAACGACTGAGCCTGTGCTCTAGAGCCTGCGAGTCACAACTACTGAGCCTGCGTGATAGCGTCTTTGGGGGCTAATCCTCTAGAACCACAATAGACTTTTGGGTGTGAAATCCTCATTAGTGACAAAACTCCTGTTTTGTTGAATCGTGACTATGTACACAGTTAAATACTACATTTCCCAATCTTTCTTACAGAGACGATGGCCTCCTCCCCTTCCCCTCCTCATCCTTCTTAACTGGCAAAAGTTATATGTGAATACATTCTGGTTGTACAGGCTTCAAACAGTAAAAATGTACGTCCTTTACCTGCTCTCCACCCAGAAGTAATTACCATCAACAGTTTGATACACAACCTAACACTACCCTTCTATGAATTTAAGTCAGTTTATTTTCTACATAGTCACCCAGTGTTTCTGATTTCTTATTTCCTAAGTAATGTTCAGCAGGCTTTTTTTATTGAGGAATTTCAAGGCACATTTTAAAAAAATATCCCTTTGTAAGGAAAAGAAATCCAGAAATTTTAGGTTAGAGGAGCCTTTTGGAATGCACTACCCTGTTACCTTCAATCACATCTCTCCTGAGTCTGAGTTCTTGTTTTCCAAAGAATGGTGAAAATCTATTTTTCTCCCTTAGTCTTCTAGTAGTCAGGTTAAAATGAGGTCACTGTGATTGTATTATCTTCAGAGAGAAAGCACCTCCCCTTCCTTAGGATAGAGGCACCTGCTGGCTAAGTAGGCAACAGGCCTAAAGATTTAGGGGCAACATATAATTTCCAGTCCAAACATCTACCAAATATAGAGTGTTACTGTATTCAAGGCATTGTGGAGACTCTTTGGGGTGTATGAAGAAATGCAAGGCAATCCTAGCCCCCAAGAAGCATGCAGTTTATTCTGGAAGATAACCAGCAATACAAGATTGTTTACTTTTATGTAAAAAGTAGTATCTATGGGAGTCAGGATGGCGGTGTGGGAAGACACGCAGTTAGTCTCCCCACAACTAGGGCACGTGCCAGCCACTGGTGGGGGACTCTGATGCCCAAGGAGACTGGAGGAACCCCAGAGTGAACCGGTAGGACATAGGGGGACTGAGGGGGAAGGAGAAGTGGAGGCTGGACAGGGTCGGTGCCCCTGAGGCTGGGAAGATCAGGAGAGGCAGGTGGGAGGGACTCTCCGGGAAGAGCGGAAGAGGAGCATAGAGCGGTTGCCTGGCCCACTCGGGCTGGGGAGCCTGCTGAGCTCCCAGGCCGGTAACACCCCCCTGCTCCAAAGCCCCATCCAGGCCGCATGGGTCCTGGGGGCATAGGAGGGAGGCTGGGGAGATCAGGAGAGGCAGGCGGGAGGAGCCATCCAGGAGAAGCAGGAGAGAAGCAGAGGACGATTGCCCTGCCCACAAGAGGCCAGGAAGCCTGTTGGGCTCCCAGGTGAGGTCCCTTGCCCTCTGAGACCAAGGGTGGGGGGCATGCCTGGGTTCCTTCTGTGTCTTGAGCCTAAGCCCCACCCCAAACAACCCCCAGGGCCTTTTCCAGCCCTGTGGGTCCTGACAGTTGGCCCCGCCCACCTCCCAAACGTTGCCTCTGCTTAGGCCCCGCCCTCCATAGCCAAGGCCTTTCCCCACCCTTTTTTTTTTTCCCTCCTCTTTTTTACTATTGTGGTACTGATGTACCTTCCAGTTGTTGATTCAACTATATTTTTGTTTTTATATTCTTCCTAACATATCTGTTAGTTTCATAGTCTAATTTTATTTTTTACTTTTATTTTTTGTTTTTTTTTGCCACCTCAGGCGGCTTGCAGGATCTTGGTTCATGAGTCTGGGGTTGGGCCAGAGCTCCTGTGGTGGGAGCCCCAAGTCCAAACCACTGGACTAATGGAGAACCTCAGACCCCAGGGAATATTCATCAGAGTGAGGTCTCACAGAGTTCCTCACCTCAGCACCAAGACCAAGCTCTACCCAATAGCCTACAAACCCCAGTGTTGGAAGCCTCAGGCCAAACAACCAGTAAGACAGGAACACAATCCCACTCATAAATATATATATATATATATATATATATATATATATATATATATATATGAGACAGCAAAAAAAATTATCACAGGGTTTCCCTGGTGGCGCAGCGGTTGGGGGTCCGCCTGTCGATGCAGGGGACACGGGTTCGTGCCTCAGTCTGGGAGGATCCCACATGCCATGGAGCGGCTGGGCCCGTGGGCCATGGCTGCTGGGCCTGTGCGTCCGGAGCCTGTGCTCTGCAGCGGGAGAGGCTGCAATGATGAGAGGTCCATGTACCGCAAAAAAAAAAAAAATATATATATATATATATATATATATATATATATATATATCTCACAGATGAAGAAGCAAGGTAAAATCCTACAAGACCAAATAAATGAAGAAGAAATAGGCAATCTACCTGAAAAAATTCAGAGTAATGATAGTAAAGATGATCCAGAATCTCAGAAATAGAATGGAGGCATAGATTGAGAAAATAGAAGAAACGTTTAACAAAGATCTAGAAGAACTAAAGAACAAACACACAGAGATGAACAACCCAATAACTGAAATGAAAAATACACTAGAAGGAATCAATAACAGAATAACTGAGGCAGAAGAACAAATAAGTGAGCTGGAAGACAAAATATTGGAAATAACTACCGAGGAGAAGAATAAAGAAAAAAGAATGAAAAGAATTGAAAACAATCTCAGAGACCTCTGGGACAACACTAAACGCACCAACATTAGAATTATAGGGGTCCCAGAAAAAGAAAGGGTCTGAGAAAATATTTGAAGGGATTATAGTTGAAAACTTCCCTAACATGGGAAAGGAAATAGTCACCCAAGTCTAGGAAGCACAGAGAGTCCCATACAGGATAAACCCTAGGAAAAACACACCAAGACACATATTAATCAAACTATCAAAAATTAAATTCAAAGAAAATATATTAAAAGCAGCAAGAGAAAAACAAAAAATAACATACAAAGGAATCCCCATAAGGTTATCAGCTGATTTTTCAGTGGAAACTCTGCAGGCCTGAAGGGAGTGGCAGGATATAGTTAAAGTGATGAAAGAGAAAAAACTACAACCAAGATTACTCTACCCAGCAAGAATCTCATTCAGATTCGATGGAGAAGTCAAAAACTTTTGACACAAGCAAAAGCTAAGAGAATTCAGCACCACCAAACCAGCTTTACAACAACTGCTACAGAAACTTCTCTAGGTGGGAAACACAAGAGAAGAAAAAGACCCACAAAAACAAACCCAAAACAGTTAAGAAAATGGTAATAGGAACATACATATTGATAATAACCTTGAGTATAAATGGATTAAATGCCCCAATCAAAAGACACAGACTGGCTGAATGGATACAAAAACAAAACCCATATATATGCTGTCTACAAGAGACCCACTTCAGACCTAGGGACACATACAGACTGAAAGTGAAGGGATGGAAAAAGATATTCCATGCAAATGGAAATCAACAGAAAGCTGGAGTAGCAATACTCATACAGATAAAATAGACTTTAAAATAAAGACTGTTACAAGAGATAGGGACACTACATAATGATCAAAGGATCAATCCAAGAAGAAGATATAATAATTATAAATGTTTATGCACCCAACATAGGAGCATCTCAATACATAGGCAAATGCTAACAATGATGAAAGGAGAAATCGACAGTAACACAATACTAGTAAGGGACTTTAATACCCCACTTACACCAATGGACAGATCATCCAAACAGAAAATAAATAAGGAAACACAAGCTTTAAATGACACAATAGACCAGATAGATCTAATTGATATTTATAAAACATTCCACCCAAAAGTGGCAGAATACACTTTCTTCTCAAGTGCACATGGAACATTCTCCAGGATAGATCACATCTTGGGTCACAAATCAAGCCTCAGAAAATTTAAGAATATTGAAATCGTATCAAGCATCTTTTCTGACCACAACACTATGAGATTGGAAATCAATTACAGGAAAAATACTGTAAAAAACACAAATACATGGAGGCTAAACAGTGTGCTACTAAATAACCAAGAGATCACTGAAGAAATCAAAGAAGAAATTAAAAAATACATAGAAACAAATGACAATGAAAACACGATGACCCCAAACCTATGGGATGCAGCAAAAGCAGTTCTAAGAGGGAAGTTTATAGTAATTCAATCTCACTTCAAGAAACAAGAAAAATCTCAAATAAACAATCTAACCCTACACTTAAAACAACTAGAGAAAGAAGAACAAAGAAAACCCAAAGTCAGTAGAAGGAAAGAAATCATAAAGATCAGAGCAGAAATAAATGAAATAGAAACAAAGAAAACAATAGCAAAGATCAATAAAACTAAAAGCTGGTTCTTTGAGAAGATAAACAAAATTGATAAACCCTTAGCCAGACTCATCAAGAAAAAAAGGGAGTGGCTTCCCTGGTGGCGCAGTGGTTGAGAGTCTGCCTGCCGGCAGGGGACACAAGTTCATGCCCCGGTCCGGGAAGATCCCACATGCCTCGGAGTGGCTGGGCCCGTGAGCCATGGCCGCTGAGCCTGCGCGTCCGGAGCCTGTGCTCCACAACGGGAGGGACCACAACAGTGAGAGGCCTGCGTATCACAAAAAAACAAAAAAAAAAAAACAAAAAAAAAAAGAAAAGGAGAGGACGCAAATCAATAAAATTAGAAATGAAAAAGGAGAAATCACAACTGACACTGCAGAAATACAAAGGATTATGAGACCAGTACAAACAACTATATGCCAATAAAATGGACAACCACGAAGAAATGGACAAATTCTTGGAAAGATACAACTTTCCAAGACTGGACCAGGAAGAATTAGAAAATATAAACAGACCTATCACAAGTAATGAAATTGAAATCATAATTAAAAATCTTCCAACCAACAAAAGTACAGGACCGGATGGCTTCACAGGCGAATTCTATCAAACATTTAGAGAAGAGTTAACACCAATCCTTCTCAAACTCTTCCAAAAAATTGCAGAGGGAGAAACACTCCCAAATTCATTCTATGAAGCCACCATCACCCTGATACCAAAACCAGAAAAAGATATCACAAAAAAAGAAAATTATAGACCAATATCACTGATGAACATAGATGCAAAAATCCTGAACAAAATACTAGCAAACAGAATCCAACAGCACATTAAAAGGATCATACACCATGATCAAGTGGGATTTATCCCAGGGATGCAAGTATTCTTCAATATATGCAAATCAATCTATGTGATACACCATATTAACAAATTGAAGAATAAAAAACATATGATCATCTCAATTGATGCAGGAAAAGCTTTTGGCAAAATTCAACACCCATTTATGATAAAAACTCTCCAGGAAATGGGCACAGAGGGAACTTACCTCAACATAATAAAGGCCATATATGACAAACCCACAGCAAGCATCATACTCAATGGTGAAAATGGTGAGAAACTGAAAGCATTTCCACTAAGATCAGAAACAATACAAGGATGTCCACTCTCGCTACTCTTATTCAACATAGTTTGGAAGTCCTAGCCACAGCAAAAGCCACAGAGAAGAAAAAGAAATAAAAGGAATACAAATTGGAAAAGAAGTAAAACTGTCACTTTTTGCCAATGACATGATACTATACATAGAAAATCCTAAAGATGCCACCAGAAAACTACTAGAACTAATCAATGAATTTGGTACGGTTGCAGGATACAAAATTAATGCAATCTCTAGCATTCCTATACACCAACAATGAAAAATCAGAAAGATAAATTAAGGAAACACTCCCATTTACCACTGCAACAAAAAAGAATAAAATACCTAGGAATAAACCTGCCTAAGGAAGCGAAAGACTTGTACTCGGAAAACTATAAAACACTGATGAAAGAAATCAAAGATGACATAAACAGTTGGAGAAATATACCATGTTCTTGGATTGGAAGAATCAATATTGTGAAAATGTCTGCACTACCCAAAGTGATCTACAGATTCAATACAATCCCTATCAAACTACTAATGGCATTCTTCACAGAATTAGAACAAAGAATTTTACAATTTGTTTGGAAACACAAAAGACCCCGAATAGGCAAAGCAATCTTGAGAAAGAGAAACGGAGTTGGAGGAATCAGGCTCCCCAACTTCAAACTATACCACAAAGCTACAGTAATAAAGACAGTATGGTACTGACACAAAAGCAGAAATATAGATCAATGGTACAAGATAGAATGCCCAGAGATAAACCCATGCACATATGGGCACCTAATTTATGACAAGGGAGGCAAGAACATACAATGCAGAAAAAACAGCCTCTTCAATAAGTGGTGCTGGGAAAACTGGACAGCTACATGTAAAAGAATGAAATTAGAACACTACCTAACACTGTACACAAAAATAAACTCCAAATGGATTAAAGACTTAAATGTAAGACCAGACACTATAAAACTCTTAGAGGAAAACATAGGAAAAACACTCTTTGACATAAACCACAGCAAGATCTTTCTTGACCCACCTCCTAGAGTAATGGAAATAAAAACAAAAATAAAAAAATGGGACTTAATTAAACTTAAAAGCCTTTGCCCAGCAGAGGAAACCATAAACAGGACAAAAAGACAACCCTCAGAATGGGAGAAAATATTTGCAAATGAAACAACAGAAAAGGATTAATCTCCAAAATATACAAAGAGCTCATGGAGCTCAATATCAAAAAAACAAACAATCCAGTTAAAAAATGGGCAGAAGACCTAAATAGACATTTCACACAGGAAGACATACAGATGGCCAAGAGGCACGTGAAAAGATGCTCAACATCACTAATTATTAGAGAAATGCAAATCAAAACTACAATGAGGTAGCACCTCACGCCAGTCGGAATGGCCATTATCAAAAAAATCTAGAAACCATAAATGCTGGAAAGGGTGTGGTGAAAAGGGAACCCTCTTGCACTGTTTGTGGGAATGTAAATTGATACAACCACTATGGAAAACAGTTTGGAGGTTCCTTAAAAAACTAAAAATAGAACTATGATATGACCCAGTGATCCCACTACTGGGCATATACCCTGAGAAAACCATAATTCAAAAAGATATATGGGCTTCCGTGGTGGCGCAGTGGTTGAGAGTCCACCTGCCGATGCAGGGGACACGGGTTCGTGCCCCGGTCTGGGAGGTTCCCACATGCCGTGGAGCAGCTGGGCCCGTGAGCCATGGCTGTTGAGCCTGCGCGTCCAGAGCCTGTGCTCTGCAACGGGAGAGGCCACAACAGTGAGAGGCCGCGTACCACAAAAAAAAAAAAAAAAAAAAGATATATGTACCACAATGCTCATTGCAGCACTATTTACAATAGTCAGGACATGGAACCAACGTAAATGTCCATCCACAGATGAATGGATAAAGAAGATGTGGCACATATATACAATGGAATATTACTCAGCCATAAAAAGAAACGAAATTGAGTTATTTGTAGTGAGGTGGATGGACTTAGAGTCTGTCATACAGAGTGAAGTAAGTCAGAAAGAGAAAAACAAATATCGTATGCTAACACATACATATGGA
This sequence comes from Lagenorhynchus albirostris, assembly GCF_949774975.1. Taxonomy (NCBI): domain Eukaryota; kingdom Metazoa; phylum Chordata; class Mammalia; order Artiodactyla; family Delphinidae; genus Lagenorhynchus; species Lagenorhynchus albirostris. Next base: position 8,350,110 of record NC_083105.1, read on the forward strand.
ATCTAAAAAAAAAAGGCACTGATGAACCTAGCTGCAAGGCAGGAATAAAGAGGTAGACATAGAAAATGGACTTGAGGACATGGGGTGGGAGGGCGAAGCTGGGGCAAAGTGAGAGTAACATTGACATATATACACTACCGAATATAAAATAGTTGGCTGGTGGGAAGCAGCAGCATAGCACAGAGAAATCAGCTCGTTGCTTTGCAATGACCTAGAGAGGTGGGATAGGGAGGATGGGAGGGAGGCTCAAGAGGGAGGGGATATAGGGACATATGTATGCATATGGCTGATTCTCTTTGTTGTGCAACAGAATCTAACACAGTATTGTGAAGCAATTATAGTCCAATAAAGATCTATTAAAAACAAAAGTAGTATCTATAATCTTCCTATACTGTAATTTCTTCATATGTACATATCTCATCAGTGCAGCTAAACTGTGAATTCCATGAGAGCAGAGACGGTATCCTGTGTTCCATTGCGTATTCCAACACAGAAGCTCTCAATTTGGGTTAAAGATGATACTGAACTATACAGATGATAATGTTCCCAAGTTTAATCCTGTCTCTTCCATGAACAATGAGCTTATTTGGAAAAGAAAAATCATCGGTTGCCAGAGGTTTACAGTGAGGACGTTTGTGCGCTGTCAGGAGGCATGATCAGCGGATGTGGATCAGCTGTAGAGCACAGACCATGCCTTGTGTTCCTCCTCTTCCCTTCCCTCTGGCTCCAGCCAAGTGGGCAGAAAGGTGAAACAGAAAACTTGGATTCAGCTGTGAGAGTCACAGGTGCGCTCTGTGGGTAACTTGTGTGAACCACCCTCTCTCGGCATGTTTAACTCTGAGCAGAAAAGGAGACCGGGGCTCCCCAGCTCACGTGGGATTGTGGTCAACATGACAGCTGGCAATACCACCCACTGAATGACAATCAGGGTTGTGTGCAGCCATCATATCCCCTTCTTATGCTTTCTTCCTGAGCTAACCCACCCATCTAATGCCAAGTTCTAGAACCAATCCTTTTACAGCAACCTGAACTTTGAAAATTTTTCTAGTCCACACTCTGTACACCTAGGCAAGTTTTGCTTAAATTACTCCCAATTGTGACATAATTTAAAATTCCATACCTTCATTATATAGATTTTCTCACTAAAGAAAACTTGGTCCAATTAGATAAATGAATGAAGAAAAAAAAAAGTCACCCAGAGTTCTACTGCCCCAAAACAACAATTGTTAATATTTAGCGTATTTCTCATTTATTTGCCGGTATGTGTATATATATAACTAGGATTGAGATGTATAGTTACAGGGGGTTTTTTGTGTGTTTTTTTCTTCGGTACGCGGGCCCCTCACTGCTGCAGCCTCTCCTGCCGCGGAGCACAGGCTCCGGACGCGCAGGCCCAGCGGCCATGGCTCACGGGCCCAGCCGCTCCGCGGCATGTGGGATCCTGCTGGACCGGGGCACGAACCCGCGTCCCCTGCATCGGCAGGCGGACCCCCAACCACTGCGCCACCAGGGAAGCCCTAGTGTTTTTTTTAAATTGAAGTATAGTTGTTTTACAATGTTGTGTTAATATCTACTGTACAGTAAAGTGACTCAGTTATGCATATATATATTCTTTTTCATATTCTTTTCCATTCTGATTTATCACAGGATATTGAATATAGTTCCCCATAATTACAGTTTTAAATTACTTGCCTTTTAAAAGGCAAGTTTTACATACTATTTTTGTCACTCTACATCAGGTAACACCTAATTCCCATGTTATGCATTGGTTTGGTAAACATAATTTTTAATGGTCCACTCCATTGTTCATGTAAACCAATGAGTGCTGGGGATCTCCACATCTCACAAATTAGGAACCAGTGAGAGGGTGGGGAGAAAACCCAGAAGTCTTCTGTTCAAACTGCTCCCCTCAGGAAGAAGAGTCAGGGACATCTCAGACTCCGTCTCATGGTTGAGACCCCAACCCTGCTCAGGCTCCAGTCTCAGCTCTACCACAACCCGGCTGGGTGACCTCAGGCAAGATACTTTGCCTTAGTTTTCCCATCTGCAAAGTCAAGATGATACAGCTCCTTCCTCCTAGGGTTTTCAGGAGGATTAAATGAGTTAATATATGCAAACTGCATAGAACAGTGCCTGGCAAATCCTGAGAGTTATGTAAGTGTTGGCTATTTTTCTTAGCCATGGCTGGAGGTCCTAGAGTGAGACTGGCTGGGTGGAAGCTGTAATATTTGTATTATGTATGCCTCTACTGTGATTTAATAGCTTTTATGCCTTTAGATGAGGTCCTCTATTTCACTTGGGAACAAATGTGTTGTTGCTTCAGTATGAATGTTAGAATTTAATTTAATTCAGAAGGAAAGGAAATAGATTCAGGGGAAAAAATTCTCTCATAAACTTAGCATATCATTAATAATTTTTTCCCTCAAAAATGCCAAAAACTGATTCCTCTGGATAAATACTCCCTAGAACTCTCCTAGTGCTCTGAGACACCAGTTTGTAAAAGCCTCTCATGTGGCCCTCTGTGTGAGCTCTATGATCACTCCCATAATATTTGCTTCTGGAAAATCATTTCATCTAAGTTGATTTTCCAAGAACTCAGACAGGAAAGTGAGTTATTTTTTAAATCGTCACTGGGTACGGTAGCAAGCTCACTGTATGTACACAGTAGGGTCAGGAGACCTGGATTCAAGTCCTAGCTGCTTCCTTAGTTCTTTCACTGATTGGCTGGGTGGCTTTTGGCAAAGCACATGACATCTTTGAAGCGTGGTTTTCTCTTCTGTAAATGGGAATGAGTGTTGTCCATAACAGCCTTGGAAGGATGATAGAGGATTAGATGAAATGCAATAATATGCAAGAAAGTGTTGCAGAAATTAAAAGGCATCATGTGGCTATGTCATTCTTATTATTAGACCGAGTGGCCTAAACTCATTGCTCTGATTCCCCATCTGAAAGGGGTTTTGTTCTTTTCATTCTCCACCATGTCTCCTGCATGTGCCTTCTGGAAGCGTGCCATGTCCAATAGCTGAAAACGCTTCACAGTGAACAGATAATTGCAGTGTCCAGCTTTGTGTTTTTTTCTTGGCTCCCATAATGAACCAGCCTGTTTATTTCCATTATTTTTACCAGATTTTGTTCTGTCACGTTCATTAATTATAAGTTCCAAGGGAAAACATCTCATTTAGGCAGAGATCTACATCTCATATGACTAGCACGGCCTTCTTAAGGCACCTACTGTGTGGTGTGCTCCCTAAGAGACAGGTTTGTAGCTATGGTAACTGAAACCTCACCCAGGCCCATGGTGTGGATAAGGCAGGGACAGCATGACTGTTGATTTCTCTCTTCTTCACTGTGGCACTGAATCCCCTGGGGATTACTGTTGGTGGGATTGCTGAGAGCTGATTCCCTTGGTTCTTAGCTGTGTCTTTTGTCCTTTTGTAGCATTAGATGTCAAACTAAAGAAGAGAGTACATAGAGAATTGCATGTTTTAATACTTTTGTGCCCAAATGATCTAAGACACTGAGCACAGTACCCAGACCTAGCGGGAACTGGGATTCGGGTATTCATGTGTCAAAAAACATTTATTGAATGAATGGTTTATAGATGAGTGTGAACGCATTTATAACATCCACATCTGTAAAACCTGTTTTCAGGTTCTGTTCTGTACTGGTACTGCTTCTGCACCAACAGTAGAACATACACTTTGGTTTCACAGTAAGAGGAGTTGTGGCGATCTGTCTCCCTCTCTCTCACCAAGTCCTCCTCATGAATTGCAAGAATTTGCTGAAAGGCTGGTAGGGGTTAGGGATGAACCCACACTGTGACCAAATCTGAACATGAACCCAGTGTCTTTGACCAGCCTTTATTAGGTATCCTAACCACATGCCAAGCATATGCTAAGTGCTGGGAAAACAGAAATAAATGGGACCAGGCCTCTGTCTGTGGTTCATATTCAGTGGGGAACACAGACGTGGAGCAGTGACAATGAAGGGCTTGGTCAGGGGTGATAGAGCACTGTGGGAACACGCCTGCCAGGCCTGTGCTCACGTCCCTTCCTTTGCACCAGCTGGTCCTCTGCAGAAGATGCTACTCCCTCCCTTTTCCATTTGGATAACTTCCCATCTGACTTTCTAAATCCAGTTCAAAGGTCACCTTCTCTGGAAAGCTTTCCTGATATTCTGCCCACCCCCAAACCTGATTTCCCAGAACTCTTCATTAAATTGTTAGTTTGCTTGTCCAGTTCACCATTTTTTTGGACTATACACTATGTTTAGCACTGTGCTTAGCACAAAATTAATTGGGCCCTTGAGGACTGACTCATCTGATTCACACAAAGCAAACTCACAAGAATCTAATCTATTAACCAGGGAGTCATTTTCCTCCTTTCCTGGGGGCAGGGGGTGGGGCACGAAGCGGGGAGCAGAGGAGAAGTCTACACCTTTCCAAGACCCCTCATCAGGCTCCCCTACTGTCCAATGCAACCTCTGTTCCATGGCAGAAGCATGTGGGTGCCTTCTTCCAGCTGGACTCTGAGACCCTGAGAGCGAGGGCGGGGTCTTCATGAGGATGGAAAGAAGGGAACAGGGATTCTACCTGAGGGTATGGTAGTTAATTTTATATCAACATGGTTAGGCTAGGGTACCCAGTTGTTTGGTCAAACACCAGTCTAGATGTTGCCGTGAAGATATTTTTCAGATGTGATTACCATTTCCATCAGTAGACTTTTGAGTAAAGTGGATTACCCTCCATAATGTGGGTGGCCTCATCCAGCCAGTTGAAGCTGTTAAGAGAAAAGACTGAGGTCCCCAGAGAAGGAAGGAATTCTGCCTCCAGACTGTCTGAGGACTCAAGGCTGCAATGCTGACTCCTGTCAGAATTCCCAGCCTGCCGACCTTCACTGCAGATTTCCAACTTGCCAGCCCCATAATCACTTGAGCCAATTTCTTAAAATAAATCTCTCTATATAAATACAATCTTTTGGTTCTGTTTCTCTGGAAACCTGGACTAATACAATTTGTCTCACATGGGGACTTAAACTGGAACCACAAGGATTAGTGAAGGCTGTGGACTTTGATCAAAGTCATCGTATCTTAAGCTTTTAGACTTGAAAGTGCTCTAAAAGGTTATCAGAATTACAGTTTCATTTTATTATTGAGACAACTAAGGTTCAGAGAGGCCCAGTTTCCTATCCAAAGTCACCCAGCAGAGAAGTAATTGTAATAGGTGAGACTGGTACCTGGTCTTCTGACTTATCTCACTTTCTATATAGCAAAAGAACATCAGTGAAAAACTAAATATACTTTATACTGTGCCTTGATTTTATGATGGCATAAGTAATGAATTTCCTTGCAGGATCTGATTTACATGTAAAAGGGCCATTTTGGTTCCAATATGGAGAATAAAAATGTGGGGGGCTTGGATTGTAGAAGGAGGGAGATGGGTTAACAAGCAGGTTCATAAAGTAAACTAGACTGTAAACTCCATTTGTTGCCTAGTGATACTTGCTTAAGGAAGTCCTCAAACTCTCATAGATGATGCGTTTGTTTCCCCAACTGATTCTGAGAAGCGCCTATTCCTACTCCTACTACTAAAACTAGTAAAGGGCCTGCAGTCTCCTGATCCCAGGGACCCTTCTGTTCTTCAACACTCTCCCGGGACTTCCCTGGTGGTCCAGTGGTTAAGACTCTGCGCTTCCACTGCAGGGGGCACGGGGTTCGATCCCTGGTTGGGTCAAGATCTTTCGGCAAAAAAAAAAAAAAAAAAGATATTCAACGCTTTCCTGCAGGGCAGGCTGTACACTTAGACATGGCTGGTGACAGCCTACGGATTTCGAAAGACACCAGGAAGACATCCTCTAACAGTTATTCTTTTTAATGTTTGAAATTCACCCATCAGAAGCTGAATCATCTATATTGTCCTGGACAAGTGATAAAATTTGGCAGCTTTGGGGAAGAGGCTGGAAAAATTGTTGTAATATTCTGGTTTATAAAATCCTTGTGGGGGGATTTGGGGAAGATGGTGGAGTAGAGAGCACCAGGAATGTTTCCCCACCTAGACAACAACTGCACTGGTACATCTGTCTGATGTAACTATTTTGAAACTCTGGAGTCTGCTGAAGGCTTGCAACTTCCAGGCTTCGGCCCAGAAAGAGAACTTTTACCAAAAAAAATTTCCCAATTTTTAAAAAAATTGGGAAATACACATAACATAAAATTTACCATTTTAAGTATACAGTTCAGTGATATTAAATACCTTCATAATGTTGTGCAGCCATCAGCACCATTCATCTCCATAGCTCGTCATCTTGTAAAACTGAAACTCTGTACCCATTAAACACCAACTCCCCATCCCTCCCTCTCCCCAGCCCCTGGCAACCACCATTCTACTTTCTGTCTCTGTGGATTTGACTCCTCTAGGGACCTCCTATGAGAGGAATCACACAGTATTATCCTTTTGTGACTGGCTTATTTCATTGAGCATAATGTCCTCGGGGTTCATCCATTTGTAGCATATGTTAGAACTTCCTTTACTCATGCAAAGGAAAATATGCTTTCTGTATCCTGCTGTATACAGTAATGCCTTATGAATTTAGGTGTGAGTTTGGTAAGTGTGAAGCAGATGACTCAGTCCCTAAGAACCTGATCCGTTCTGTATGCACTAGAAAAGGTCTGTTTCTTCATTCATTTCTTTGACAGACATTGATTGAGCACCTACGCTAGGACCAGCCCCTATGCAGTGCTCAGGGTACAAAGAGGAACAACATAGTCTGTGATCTGAAGTAAAGGGGTCCCTATATTAAGTGAGGAGATGAACTGGAAAAACTTTAAAGCTCCTTTCATAAAAATAGATTGTGTGATTTTATTAAAATCACAGCTTCTTGGTGCTGGCAAACTCTACCCTTCCCAGGACTGGGTCCTGCCGTCACCTTTCTTGCCCAGCAGTACCAGAATTCCTTTTTTTTTTTAATTTTTAATATTTATTTATTGGGCTGCGCCAGTTCTTAGTTGTGGCCCGCATGATCTTCGTTGCTCCATGTGGGATCTTCGTTGCGGCATGTGGAGCTATGAGAGGGAGAGAATCTGAAGTTCCAGTTGGTCTTTCCCTTGCCTCTGTTTTGGTGAGCTGGGGGTGCGGGGTGGGGGGGAGGAGACAGCCTATTGAAATGACCTGCGCACGTTCTGGACTGACTACAATCAGTGCAAGCTTTGAGACTTCGATCAGGAAGAGAACTGATTATTCTGGAAGCAGCTGACAATTTCAGTTTGATGCTGTACTACCCTGAATAAGGCAGACAGGTGCCAGGATCTGTCAGCAAAAGGACCTGTCACAGCATCGATTAAGAGAACTACTGAGCACTCGCCCCTTTGTCGGAGCCCAACATGAAGGCCCTGCAGCAGCAGGAGGCTGAGCAGGAAATTGCCTGGCGAAGATGGATTGAGTAGAGTCATTGTTAGAGCAGAAAGGGCTTTGTGTTGAGCCTTTGGTCTGTGTTCAACTCACTCAGGTCATCCACCTAATATACTCTTGGCACCCCTGCTGCTAATGAAGCAGTCACAGGCAGTGGCATTTAAACAATGGCCCCTGAAGCCTGACTTCCTGAAAGGCTCCAATAATCTTTTATTGATACAAAACACACCTCCAGGGCAGATCTAAGCTCTCCTAGGCAGAGGCTGCTGAGGGCAGGGACGGAGGGGGGGTGGGGGGGCAGGGATGGGGGGCGGGGCTGTAACTACAGCCTATGGGCCTATGGGGACCCAAGAGAGCACTGCTGTGGGGAGCTTTACCATGGTGGAAAATGGACATAACGTGACCTCACGGGTCCCTCTCTCCAGCCTCCGCACCCTGCCTGGTGTTTTCATTTCTACAGCTGAAAAAGCCAAAGCACAGAAGCTACCTGACTTGTGGCATCCCACAGCTAACAAATGGCAGAGAGGGGATTACGGGTTGAATTGTGACCCGCCCCCCAAAACAAAAGATGTGTTGAAGTCCTACCCCCAGTAGCTCAAACTGTGACTTTATTTGGAAATAGGTTGGTAGCAGAGGTAGTTAGTTAAGATGAGGTCATACAGGATTAGGGTGAGCCCTTAATCAAATATGACTGGTGTCCTTATGAGAAGAAAAGGGGCACGCAGGAGAAGACAGCTGTATGACAAGGAGGCAGATTGAAGTGATGCACCTACTAGCCAAGGGATGCCGGCAAACACCAGAAGCCAGATGAGGCCAGGGAGGATTCTTCCCTACAAGTGTCAGAGGGAGCATGCTGCTGTCGACAGCTTGATTTTGGACTTCTAGACTCCAGAACTATGAGGCAATGCATTTCTGTTGTTTTAAGCCACTCAGTTTGTGGTACTTTTTTGCGGCAGCCCCGGAAACGAATGCAGATGGGAGTGTGGTCTTCCCACTGACATCAGCAGGACACAGAGGGAGCCATTTGGGATGCTCAGATCGATAGCATCCACACCCACAAGCCCACTTCAGACCCCTCCCGTGCATGTGAGAGATGGTTATCGTGGTGGAAGGTCAACACTGCTTGGAGGGCTTCCAAGGTGGAGCTGACAACTGAAAAGCAGGAGGGCCAAACTCCTGCCTGGAGGGACGCTTTTGAAACCACAGAAATGCGTCTTGGGGGGGGCTCCGAGGAGTTCCAGTTCTTTATGTCTCAGCACAGAAAGAATTCAGCAAGAGGCTAAGAGACAGATAAGAAGTGATTTATTAGAATAGGACGCTTGTAAGACTTAAAAGCAGGCGGGCAAAAGGGTGCTGCCCCGAGAACTTAGTGGGCTACAGTTTTATAATCAAAGGAAAAGTGGGGAGAGGGAGAAGACCACCTTCTTCCTCACTCTTGAGTAGATGTCAAGCTTCCATCATCAGTTCCTCCTCCACGTCAGGTGGGGGAGTTTTCTTGTCCCTCCATGGTTAAGCTGGGACTGTCATGGTGCAACAGAAATGGGCAAAAAGTGATAACGTATACTAAAATATGGTAAATCATCTCAGGTTTCAGTATAATGTCACCCTTTCCTTATATTTTTGTTTTTAGTGTGTGCAGAGGAGCGTGCCCTAGGAATCATTAACTTACTGAGCTCACTGGGCAGGACGTGGGTCTCATTCCACTATTGTTTTATTGTCTTGGGGTGTGTCTCATATTTCTGCTGCATGGTTTTGTTGCTAAGCAAGCCTGCTTGGTTTTGTGGTTAAACAAACCTGCTTTCTTGAGTGATCATTAATTTACAGGGGTCTCCCATGCGTTTTTCTTTACTTACAATCCCCTAGTGGGATTAACTACTTAATCACCTACTTTGTCCCTTTCCTCTGTCCCTATCACTTTGAACACCATGCTTTTATAAAGAGAGCAAGCAGATGAGAGTGTTGTAGTTAGGCCCCAGAGAAGCAGGACCTGAGACTGTGATGCTCGTGCAAGGGATTTATCGAGGGAGGGCTCTCAGGAGAAACCTATAGGGGAAAGATGTGGTTTCAGGAGAAGTCTAGCCTCAGCCCGACCCCCTGGGGATCTCTGGAGCATAACTTGTCCCACAGAGGTGGTTCCCCCCAAAAGGCAAGGGGCTGCGGGGTGGCCATAACCTCCCAGCATCTCCTCAGTCAAGAGGGAGCCTTTAGGGGAGGGTGCAGATGTGAGCCATTAGCAGCCAACACCTGCAGCATCTGGGGATGGGGGCAGCCCAGGGCAGCAGTATCAGCTCAGTGCTGGGATGTGGGAGCCAAAGGAGTCCCAGCCCTGCCCCCCACTGGCCGTGCTCAGGCTGTTCCTGTCTGCACACTGTGTTCACTTAGAGATGGGAGGAGATGGGGCCATGGGGGTGGGGGTGCAGGTGGAGAAGGAATAACTGGAAGTTAATCAAGGTCTCTTCTTTCTGATGTGACTCTGGAGGAGTACGGGGCATAGGAGTAAAAAGAACAAACTTGGTGCTGGCAGAATTCGTCCTGGTTTAATGACCAATGTTCCAAGAAGAACAACACAGCCTTTGACTTCTTCTTCTTCTGAAACTCATTATTTAAACTGAAGTTTGACTAGAAGTCAAAATACCTTCAAAAAAGATTTGGGTCAGGACTTTCCTGGTGGTGCAGTGGTTAAGAATCCACCTGGGGACAACACAGGGGACACAGGTCTGAGTCCTGGTCCGGGAAGATCCCACATGCCACGGATCAACTAAGCCCGTGTGCCACAACTACTGAGCCTGTGCTCTAGAGCCCGCAAGCCACAACTAATGAGCCCACGTGCTGCAACTACTGAAGCCCACACACCTAGAGCCTGTCCTCCGCAACAAGAGAAGCCACCGCAATGAGAAGCCTGTGCACTGCAACAAAGAGTAGCCTCCACTCACCACAACTAGAGAAAGCCCACGCGCAGCAATGAAGACCCAACACAGACAAAAGTAAAAAAAAAATTAATAAATAAATTTATAAAAAAAGAAAATACTGTTCTTCCCTCTATTGAATCATCTTGGCCCCCTTGTTGAAAATCATTTGACCATATACAAGGGCTTACAAAGGTTTATTTCTGGGCTCTCTAGTCCTTTCCATTGGCCTGTGCATCTGTGTTTATGCCAGGACCACATTGTTTTTATGACTGTAGCTTTATAGTAAGTTTTAAAATCAGGAAGTGGAAAACCTCCAGCTTTGTTCTTCTTTTTCAAGATTTCAGGGTCCCTTGAGGATCCATATGAACTTTTGGATGGATTTTTCAATTTCTACAAAAAAACATTGTCAGGATTTTGATAGGGATTGCATTGAATCTGTAGATCAATTTGGGTAGCATGGACATCTTAATCACAGGAAGTCTCCCAATCCATGAACATGGGATGTCTTTCCACTCATTAGTATCTTCTTTAATTTCTTTCTGGAACATATTGTAGTTTTCATTATGTAAGTTTTTCACCTCCCTGCTTAAATTTATTCCTAAGGATTTTATTCTTTTTGATGCTATTGTAAATGGAATTGTTTTCTTAATTTCCTTTTAGGATTCTTCATTACTAGTGTATCGAAACAACCAATTTTTGTGTTGATTTTGTATCCTGAAACTTTGCTATATTTATTAGTTCTAACAGGTTCTGTGTGTGTGTGTGTGTGTGTGTGTGAAAGTTTTTTGAATTTTCCAGTTGATGAGGAAAGCAATGAATGTAGATCTTCTTCTGCCCACCAGAGTCTCAATGGAGAACACACTGGGTAAATGACTTCCATGGAGGACTGAAGCTGGGAGGATGTGCGGGCCTTCCATTCTTTTAGGTAATCCATATGTTGTCCTTGAGCTTGACCATAAAGTGGTGTCAATTTAGAGCCCCTGTGTATAGCCCCTTTTAGATTATTTTTGCTTGCATGTTTTTACTGGCTTATTTAATGATGTTGAATATGTAATACACTCCTGTGGTACAAAATTCAGAAGGTACAAAAGGTTGTATAATGAAAAGTCAGTCTCTTACTTCTATTGCCCTCCACCCAGTTCCCCTCCCCCAAAGTAAGCATTATTACTAGTTTCTTGTGATTCCTTTCAGGAGTGATCTAGGGCATATACAAGCATTTGAGTTCATATACCCTTTTTTCATCTATAGATATTGCTCTGCCCCTTGCTTTTTTCACTTCCCAGTATATCTTGGAGATTGCTTTAGATGAGTCCTAAATTGCTCCTCTTTCTTCTAAACAGCTGTATAATATTCCATTGGATGTTTGTACCTTCGTGTGCTTGATGGACATTTAAGCTAGCTCTAATTTCTGATATTACAAACAGCACAGAATGAATATTAGGATTACACTTGAATGACATTTCAGGGCCACTGAGAGCCTCCATCACCTTCTACATCTCAAGGTCATCTCTAGGTGGACCGGGGGAAGAATCCTCCCGAATTTCAGTACCAAGGTTAAAGTGGTGCTTCTCCTGAGAAGTTCTGGTTTTCTTCATCTTGTGGGCTCTGTAGTTCATGTATTGGTTTGTTGTTCACGCTTTACTTTGGTGACTAGGGTTCTCAGAACGAAGTTTATGGGCCTTGTTAGCAACTGTACAGGACTATTTATTATACATTTATGGATACTAATCTTACTCCTAGTTTCATTACCTTCCCTCCCTTTATTTTTCTTTCACTTCAATTCCCAAAGCTATCTGTTTTATTCCTTGACATTGCACACATTTTTCTAAGCCGTCTCAAGTTTTTCAGGTAATAAAGTGAGTACAAATAAATAGACACGTACATAAACATATCCATCATACATAAATAAAATACAAATTTGAGTCGAGTATTCAGAGGCAGACTTGACCTCTCTTCAACCCGTCCAATCCAGGGAGGTACACAGGCTCCCCTTCCCTGAGCCTCTCAGGGGATCCCCTCCCCCCAAGCAGTCCCTCTTCAGCGGCCCCTGTGGCCTAGCAACCTGCTTTCTATTTGCTGCCGGAGATATTCTAGTCCATCAGAGTGCTTCCAGAGGAGAAATCTGCTTCCACTCTCACACTCTGTAAAACCTTCACACAGAGCAGGGAAGCAGGGGAGGGGGAGGAGAGAACTTTGGCGGCTGCCCCCTGCCCTGCCTCAGCGCCCCCCGCCTTGCCTCTCTGGTGTCCTGTTAGGGCAGCTGCCCACCCTCGTGCCATCTTTCAGCTACCAGCCCCAGTGGCTGCATCCCACCTGCCAGCGTTCTTTTGCATTAGTGTGAGAAAGCAATTTGCATCCAACCAGCAGGATTAAGATAGATGGAGGCAGCCTGCCTTCTCATCTCAGAAACCCCTTTCATCTTGTGGAGGCCACTGTGCAGAAGGCGGATCGAGCGGTTTTGTTTTAATGTGGCCCCTGCAGGCTGAGTTTCAGATTTGTGGTCCGTCTGCCTTAGAGACACCGGGTGAGCGTACAGCTGGGAATGCTGCAGGCTGAGGACCCAACACCCTGGAACCCTTCCCACATGGCCTCTACCTCCTGCACGGGGCGGCTGTTTTAAGTCAGAGGGAGGACCGGGTCTGTTTCCAATACCTGGGGTGGGCGTGGGGCACCAGAGCAGTGCTATGGAAAATGGGACCCAGGTCTCAGATGCATGTGGACTGCTGCTCTCTCCCAGGGTTTCTCCTCTGGGATGGAAAGCTATCAGAAGAGTGGAGAAGCCAAGAGCTGGGCCTGTCCCAGAGTTGAGTGCCATCTTTGCCAACCTCAGTGTCTTTACCTGCAAAATAGGTATTTACTATTACTGGGCTCTCAGAGTTGTTGGGAGAATTAAATAATAATAGCTGGTGCTTTAATAGCTCTCATGACATGCCAGTCATTCCAAGTGCTTTACATATAAGAACTCATTTAATCCTTACAACACCCTTGGCTATTACTCTCCCCATTTTTCGGAGGAGGACACTGAGGCTCAGAGAGCTTAAGCAGTTTGTCCAAGTTCACAAAGCTGGTGAGTGACAGAGCTGAGATTTGAACCCAAGTAATCTGGCCCCAGAGTCTATGCCCTTAGGCACTGGGGCTTTAAGACCTGGGGCAGGGCTTCCGTGGTGGCGCAGTGGTTGAGAGTCCGCCTGCCGATGCAGGGGACACGGGTTCGTGCCCCGGTCTGCGAAGATCCCACATGCCGTGGAGTGGCTGGGCCCGTGAGCCATGGCCGCTGAGCCTGCGTGTCTGGAGCCTGTGCTCCGCAACGGGAGAGGCCACAACAGTGAGAGGCCCGTGTACCCGCTAAAAAAATAAAAATAAAAATAAATTTTAAAAAAAGACCTGGGACAGTGCCTGGCACCAGGAGGCACTCATCAAAGGTAGATCATGTTCTGGTATCTGAGTCACTGAGCAGGTTTCCTGGCTCCACCTGGGAGGGGAGCTCCAGCAGCAGTGATCCAGGTGACTCTCTGGCCACCTCACCATCTCCTTCCCCTGGCTGGCAGCCCTTCCAGTCATCCAGGTGCTGCTTCCATCCATGCGCTTAGCACCTGAGGCTGCTGGCAACTCTTCCCTCCCATATCCCAGCACTTAACATAGTTCTTGATATATAATGGCTGCTTAATGTTTACATAAAGGTTGTTTCTTCTTTGTTTTGCACTGGAGCCAGGAGGTTCATTGGGGAGGCGGTGAGCCTATCGCTGGGTGGCCTTGCCCTCCTCCTGGTGGCCTGGGCCAGAGACCGTCCTTTCTAATCTGTTCTTCTGCCTTGTCAGCTCCTGTCTCAAGCAGGCTGTTTTGAGGGCCTTTAAAAAATATCTTTATAACTATTATTGTCTTCCAGCACAAAGAAAACCATGCTTTTTAAAAAGGAATTAGAACGTTATGGAAACCTTGAAAATGAAAGTCCTCTATAACCTGCTCTTCTAAGTGTGCTTCCTGGTTTGGCATCACCTGGGAACTTGTCAGAAATGCAGAGTCTCAGGCCCCTCCCACCCTGACCCGCCGAACGAGAACCTGCATTTAACCGGATCCCACTGACTCACAGGCACCTGAGAGCGTGAAGAGCTGGCTGCAACCCTCCTCCCCACAAGCCCAGCTAAGACAACAGTGCCACTGGTTTTGTGTACACTTAAGAGCCTTTTATTTTTTATTATAAATTTATTTTTTTATTTATTTACTTTTGCCTGCATTGGGTCTTCATTGCTGCACGCAGGCTTTCTCTAGTTGCGGTGAGTGGGGGCTACTCTCTGTTGCGGCAGGCAGCCTTCTCATTGCGGTGCCTTCTCTTGTTGCGGAGCACGGGCTCTATGTGCACGGGCTTCAGTAGTCGTGGCACGTGGGCTCAGTAGTTGTGGCGCACGGGCTTAGTTGCTCTGCGGCACGTGGGATCTTCCTGGACCAGGGCTCGAACCTGTGTCCCCTGCGTTGGCAGGCGGATTCTTAGGCACTGCGCCACCAGGGAAGTCCCAGGAGCCTTTTCAAAAGTGCACTCTTCTAACCTCTTCCAGTAATTACCTGCAGTTTTCAGGCCTCATCTAAAACCAAAATCCTCGTCAACGTCATTCAGCAGGAAGCTAATAAAGACATCATTATCTTGTCTGCTGGCCGCCACTCTTGCCCACTCTCCAACCCCAGCAGCCATGGTGATGGTTCTAAAACATAAACCAGATCACATCACTCTCCCACTTAGACACCTGCGGTGCCTAAGGGTAGGTGCCTTTCCACCGCCCTGGGAGCACTGTCGCCCGCCCTCTACTTCCTGCTCCCTGCTCCTGACACGTTGACCTTCTCTCTTGGTCCCTCTGGGTCTTTGCACTCTGCCTCTGTGCCTGGATGTCCTTTCCTCCTTCCTCCCCGGCTGGTTCCTTTTCATCCTTCACATCTCAGCTTAAATGTCACCTCCTCAGAGGCTTGAGATGAAATGACCACGTGGGGAAAGCACGCCCTTGCTGCCAGCGCTCTTTATCACAGCTCATGTCCATCACCAGCCGTGGTCAGGACTGTCTCCCTGGAGGAGTGTAAACCGCACGAGGGCAGGGATCGTCCTGCCCGCTCACTCTCTCTTGGATCGCAGTACTTGACACAGCATTTCACTAAATATCTGTTTGAATGAATGCCTGCTTTCTGGAGACCAGGCATATGAGTGTCATCACCTTGTTTGTACTGACTTGTTGAAATTATAAAAATAATAGATGCTAATTTATATTTTTAAAAACTCTGCAGGAAGGAATAAATGAAAAGTAACATCCTTTTTCCCCTCAGCTCCTTCCAGCTGCATAAGTAAACACTGATAACAGCTTGTTTTGTCAGCTTCCGAAACTGTAGAACACTTTAAAGCCACACTACTAAGATCACGCTAGAATTATTAATTCTATTCTTCAACTTGCTTTTCGTTAAAATTGTGGTAAAATCCACATACCATAAAATGTACCGTGTTAACCATTTTTAAGCGTACAGTTCAGTCGGGTTAAGTATATTCAGGTTATGTGTGGCCAGCCGGCCTCCAGAACTTTTTCATCTTGCAGAACTGAAACTCTACCCCTATGGAACTCTAACTCCCCATTTTGCCTCCCCCAGTCCCTGGCAACCACCCTTCTGCTTTCTGTTTCTATGAGCTGGAACTACTGGCGTTTTGAACTTAGCTATACATCTTCCCACCGGGGCCTGTGGGATCTAGCTCGCTGTTCCTACAGCCACGTAGTATTCCTCAGAGGATACAGCTGATATTTAACCAGTGATATGAAGGTGGCTCCTGGTTTGGGGTGACTACAAACAATGCTGCAACACCAGGGTTAAACCCCCAGACCCGGGAGGTCAAAGGGTACACACTTCCATTCTGCCAAACTGCTGTGCAAGGAATCTAACCAGTCAAGCCTCCGACCCACAGAGGAAGAGGGGGCTCTTCCCAATGCAAACCAAGTAAATACCGTCCCATCCCAGGGACAGGCCTTGAAGGGAGGGCAGAAGCCTAGGGGGTGAGCTGGTGGCGAGACAGGGAATAGAGCTGCTAGGTGTATACACAGGAGGGAGTCACGTTCAAAAGCCATATGAGTTGACTTGGGAAGGAGCTCGTTGCTGTGGCAACCCGATTCCCCTGCTGTCAGGAGTTGATTTCTCCTTCCTTCTGCACCTGGTAGGAGCGTCTCTCCCCTCAACATTACTTGAGAAAGACAGAGTTCGGTGACCTCAACTTTCGGTGAGGTCAGTGCACCGGTTTCCGACAGTGACTCCCCGTCACTGACGCACTGTGATTCTCAGATGTCCTCTCCAGGCGAGGAGCTGGCTGGGCCCCATTCCCTGGACAGATGTCCCGGGTATGTCGCCTAAGACCCTGATGTAATGGGGCTCCCAGTGGTGCCAGGTGGGCCGAGCCCCCGGGGAGACTTTTCTGTTCCCTTCCCAAGAAAAGGTTTGAATGCCAAAGGTCAAGGTCAGGGGACGCTTGCTTGAGCAGGCCTCTTAAACCAGTCTTGGGTTGTGAGTCACTTTGCTCTGCTTCCTCCAGGGTTGTTAACCCTGAAAGTGCTGATTGGGATAGAGCTGGGAGAGGGGGCGGCGGATGGATGACAGAATTAAGTTAAATTATTTTCACCTGTTCCTGCATCCCTGCTAGACACACGGTTTACATGCTCTCCTCCGATCCCTTTAACCTCTCAGTAAGGTGGGAATTATCATCCCCATCACTGTAAGAGTGAAACCTGAGGCTCCAAAGCTTAAGTGCTTTGCCCAAGATCTCAGAGCAGGAGTGTGAATGGCCCGCTGCCTGCATCTCAAGGTCATGGTCCCCGACCCCCCAACCCCCGCTCCAGGGGGACAATTTAGAGATGCGAACCAGGCAGCAGAGGGCCGGCTCCTTCTCTGGGACGTGATGGCAGGCAACTTTACAGCTCCCCCTAGGCAAAGGGGTCTTGACCCACCAGCGTCCCCTGTCCCTTCGTCCTTTAATCAGGCAGTAGGCTAAGTGGGGAACACATGGGATCCATACCAGCTGTGGCTCCTGACCTGGTCTGAACCCCAGCCTCAAAACAGAAATATAGGGAAACAGTGCCTCTGGGTCTTGTTTGTTTGTTTTTTGTGCAAACACCTAGTGCTGTGGGGAGGATTAAGTGAACCGAGGGGCAGGCTCCCATGCCGTCCCTTTTCTATTAAACTCCAACAGCCCAGGTCTCCATCCCGGGCTTGGCGGCCTTTCCCACTCCCTCTCACCTGTGCTTCCCCTCAGCCTCTGGGGTATATGACAATATTGATTCGTACTCTTGAATTTGACATCCTCTCCCAGAGTCAGCCATCCCCGGAGCCATTCCCAGGAGAATCGTGTTCCACTCGCACACATTTCATCTCCGCATCCCAGGCCCCCAAGAACCCTTTTCCACGAGCTTCCCCCCACTTCTCCGGCAGCTGCAGAAATGTTGCTCCCAGCCTTTGGAGCACTGCCTGGGTGACAGTGGCCTGGGTAGCAGAAGCACAGATTAGTATTCAAGGAAAAATGCCAGGACAAATGTAGCTTCTGTTTCCTGTGACTGAGCTGAGGAACCCCTGTTCAACTGCGGGGAAGTGGGAAGGAACCCTAATTTGCCGATTTGTGGCGCTACAGTGTCTTCCAGCTTAAACCGTCTCTCTGGGATGACTCAGTCTCTGTAGGCTACATGCTCAGTCCTTTAAGTTTCCCCTCCTTTCTGCTGCCACTGTCCATGATGGTGGTGGCCAGGTCTGCCAAGAGGTGGGCCTTCCGGAGTGCCCTGCTGACACCCACTGCTGGAATCATACCCCGTGCATGAGGGCCGCACAAAAGTGGTCTCTTTTTCCTGCCCTGAGACTCCGAGGGCTCCCAGGTCCTTCGGCACCTCCACATCTCCTTGCCGGACAGTTATTTCAGGATCCCCTGCAGCCATGGGGAGCAGGTCATTCATCTGGCCATTTCCCCACCTCCATGTGGCTCTTCTGCGCCCCCTGACCGGCTGGACACAGGTCTCGCCCAATATGGGTCTCCTCCCAGGTATTCAAATGGGAAAGCGGCTCAAGGAACAAGTGCTTTTAGCTGTCCCCTCAACCCCTGGCTTTGGCCAGAAGGAGGATTGAGACCACATGTGGGACCACCTGTGTCCCTTGCCCCTGCCTTCCTTCACGGCTGTCCTGGGGCCGTACCCACCACATCATATCCTGATTTCCTTCACTCCAAGCTCATTACAAAACTCTGGGTGACCTAGTCAACCAGGCCTGGCTCTGGGTATGTTAATGTATGCTTCAGTTATTTAGAAAATCCTTTTCTCTCTTGACGAAGATTGGCTTTCAAGGTTATTCCCTTGTTTTACACTCAAGAATATTTTTTTGGGTGTTCAGAGCTGAGCGCTTCCTCTTTGCATTCCTAATCTTCTCCAGGCAGAAGAGGAGGGAAGTCACCCGGGAAAGCACATGGATGTCTTTCAACGGGCATCTCCCCCGCCCACCCACTTACGCTGAAGCGTGTTTGAGGTCCTCCCAGCCCTGAAGTTCTGTGGTCTGTGCATTCTGTCCGTTCAACCCTGTTGATGTAGGACCAACTGTTTCACTAGCAGTTTTGTTTTTTTCAAGGACCTTTCCTTTAAACGATATTGCTTTAGTTTCTGCCATAGCTGTCCTCCCCTGTATAGTCAAACTTCCTGGGAGAGTTGTTCCTACTGCTTCAGAACCCACCAAGGTCAACCAGCAACCTCTCTATTTCTAAGTCCAAGCCCTGGATTCATTTCCTAGGGCTGCTGGGACAGAGTACCACAAACTTGATAGCCTAAAACAAAAAAATGATAGAAGAGACAAATGTATTCTCTTACAGTTCTGGAGGCCAAAAACCCTAAATCAAGTTGTTGGACAGGATAGGTTCCTTCTGGAACCTTCCGAGGGAGAAGCCATCCCACACCTCTCTCCCACTCCTGGTGTCCCTTGGCTCAGGGATGCATCACTCCAGTCTCTGCATCAGGCTTCATGTGGTTGCCCTGGGTGTGTCTCTGTGTCTCAAATCTCCTTTTCTTTTAATAAAAATCCAAGGACATCACTGGGTTTAGGACCCACCCTAGATCCAGGATGATCTCATCCTGAGATCCTTAACTTCATTGTATCTGCAAAGATCCAATTTCCAAAAAGGTCGAAGTCCCAGGTGTTGAGGGTTAAGACTTGGACATATCTTTGTGGAAGACACCATTCAGCCCATGTTGTCAGCCCTCAGCTTGACCTTTCTGCAGCATTTGGCACTCTTGCACACTTTCTCTTGGAAACTGTCCTTTCCACTGGCTTCCAGGATGCCAGGCTCTCCAAGTTACCCTCCTACCTCTCTGGCTGATCCTCCACAAGCTCCTCTACTGGTTCCTCTTCTTCTGCCCAGCCCTGCAAGGTGAAGGTCCCTAAGATTCTGTCCTGTCCTTAGCTCTTTTCTCCTCTCAGTCTCCCTCAGCCAATCACATTTGTTCCCACAGCCTTCAACAAGGAGAGCAGAGTCATCCTGGGATGTAAGAGGCCACATTATTGCAAATTTTAGGGCTAGGATGGGTCTTTGACTCAACCTGATGGTAATGGGACAGGAATATTATAGGGTCAGAAGAGAGACAAAAGGGACATAAGAAGATTTCTCTGGTCTTGGTGTTTGGGATGGATTGGATTGGAGAAAGAGATTAGAAAACTGGGGACCCTTTGGCAAGTTACAGCTATAATCCAGGTATGTGATGAGAAGGGCTTAGACTAGGATGCTACCAAGAGAGAGAGGGGAGAAGAGAATTCATGTTTCACGGGACATCTGTTGTTTGCCACTTTATATATGCTTCAATTCTCACAACAACCCTGCAAGGAATATAGTCTTACTTCCATGTTACAGAATAAAAAAGCTCAGAGAGGGCTTCCCTGGTGGCGCAGTGGTTGGGAGTCCGCCTGCCGATGCAGGGGACACAGGTTCGTGTCCCGGTCCGGGAAGATCCCACATGCTGCGGAGCGGCTGGGCCTGTGGCCATGGCCGCTGGGCCTGCGCGTCCAGAGCCTGTGCTCCGCCATGGGAGAGGCCACAGCGGTGAGAGGCCCGCGTACCACAAAAAAAAAACAGAAACTCAGAGAGGTTAAGTGACATGTCCAAGGTCACACAGCAAGTTAGTGGCCATGCTGGCGTATAAACCCAGCTGTCTCTGAGTCTAGAAATCAGATGGAAGGAATGAATCTGTGAAATCATTTAATATAAGGCTTGGCAGGACTTTCTGATGGAACAGATATAGGGGGTGAAAAAGAGCAAGGGATGTAATGCCCTGAAGAAAAATGGGGAATTTTGGAGGGTGAGTTAGTGTGGGTGGTCAGTGGTAGGAAGATAATGAAAATATGGTTTCCATCATATTGAGTCCAGGAAGGGAGAGATGTCAAGTGGACAGGTGGAAATATTGGACTGGGGTCAGGAAGGGAGATAGGGATTTGAGGGGCACTAGTAAAAAGAGGGGGTGGTCTACTGAGTAGTCAAGGGGCTGGAGGTGAGGACAGAGGCTGTGACTGGTGATCGTGGGAGTGCCCCGCCTGCTTCATCTAAAAGGTACTGCTGCATTTAAGGTTCCCTCCCCACGTCCTTAAGAAAGATATTGTCTTGCTTTCTGATTTCTTCCTCTTAACGCCATTTCTCAAGAGGGAAGGAGAGTTGGGGAGGCACTAAAGGTAACAGAGCTCCCAGCAAAGCTCTTGTTGGCAGGCAGCCGCGGGAGCAGGTGGGTGGCTGCAACTTCCCTGGCTCCACTGGTGTGGAGGGTGACTGGTAGCAGGGCAGGGGGAGCTGATCCAGGTAGTGCCAGGCAGTAAGGAGGCAGCAGGGTAGTCTGTGCTCCAAATCCACTCGTCTGACAAGTTAGAGCTTTGTCAAGTGTTGGTAACGGAGCTGGCTGGCGTTTGAGGCTTCAGCAATTTTTTTTTTTTTTTTAAATGAGATCCAGGAGAGACCAGGATGGAAAGACAGCAGAACCACTATGAACCAAACCACTTTTGCAATGAGCTGGTTTGCCCCCAGGCTGCTGTTGCAACCACATAATTGCAACCAGAATTCTTTTTTTTTTTTTTTCCAAAGGGCTCCATCCCAGACACCATGCATTCTGCCACCTCTGCACTTCTGCCCTTTTTTAAAAAAAAAAATTTATTTTTAAAAATATTTATTTATTTATCATCTCCCTATCCTTATTTGGCTGTGCCCAGTCTTAGTTGCAGCACGCGGGATCTTCGTTGCCCTGTGCTGAATCTTTAGTTGCACCATGTGGGATCTTTTACTTGCAGCAAACGGGTTCTAGTTCCTTGACCAGGGATCGAACCTGCCCCCCTGCATTGGGAGTGTGGAGTCTTAACTGCTGGACCACCAGGGAAGTCCTGCACCCAGAGTTCTTTCTTGTTCCACATTACAAAACAGATTCCAGGAGGACCTGAGAACACAGTGTGTATCCAGCTGAGACATCCCCTGGGTTCCTCCATATCAGGGCGTCCACTGGCATTCTCTTAAACTCCCCCCAAGCACAGGGCTCTTGCACAGATAAGGCCCCCTCCCCTCCTTACCCTTCAGAGCTCAGTGGGTGAAATGTCCCTACTTTTGCCAGGCCTTCCTTGACCTGCCTGAACAGCTTACCCCTCGCCCACGCACTGATTCTCATACCTCCCCTTTGTAATTTCACATTTCTCCACGAGATTATCTGATGAATATTCGCCCTCCACTGCAGTTGGAAGCTCGGCAAGGGCAGGGACCCTGCCCGCTTTTGCTCCGACAGTAAGCGTTGTGCCTGCTCACAGCCATCTGGGGTCTTCCGTCTGACTTTGCTCTCAGACATCCAGATTCCTCCATTACCAGGGCTCCTCGTCGGGCACTGGGGAGGAGGTTATAAACCCTCCAAACTTATTTGCAGTGTTTTATGCGCATGTGCAAATGTGCACTCGGGGGAAGGATCCAGAGTTTTCATCAGATTCAAGGTTAAAGATTCTTTCCTGTGCAGAATCCTCCACAGTAATCACTGGGCTTCCTGGCTGGCCTCTCAATCTTCCTTGATTCTCCTACCTGTCCTTTGACTGTTCTCTTTTCCATGCCACCCTCTCTAATTATTGAGACCCTACCTGGTGGGTTATCTGTTGTCTTTGTTTGCCCATCATCCTTCTATCATTCTTTCTACTTAAGGCAATATAAATTCTCTTTTTCTTTTAGGAACTGCAACACACACACACACACACACACACACACACACACAGTGGGGCTGCCAGTGAAATGACCCCACTCGGGTGAGTATGTGACCTATTCTAGCCAATAAGGGTGTCCCATGTCCCCAGATCTCATGCTGGGTTGGGTGGAAGTGGGAAGGTGTGTAACTCACACGTGACCACTCAGAAGTCTTTTCGGATTTTGAAACAGATGTTGGAGGGAAAGGTGGCAAGGACATGGCAGGTGGCAGGACAGAAGTCCTGGCTAATTCTTGGAGCTGCTGCCTGTGAGGATAATGCAAGTTCACACCCCTGCTGGTGGCCATCTTTGCTACCACATCAGGGGACATCCCTTGAGAAGGAGGCCAACCAAGAGGAAAACTGAGCTGAGTGAGAGAGAGAGAGAGGGTGTGGGGAAGAGAGAAAGGGAGAGTCCATACTGATGGCAGAGCTTTTGAGCTGTTGGATCCAGTCATGACTGAAAGCCTTAGCAATCCCTGAAATTTTCCACTTAAAAGGCCAGAATTGTGCTTCCCTGATGGCGCAGTGGTTAAGAATCCGCCTTCCAATGCAGGGGACACAGGTTTGAGCCCTGGTCCGGGAAGATCCCACATGCCATGGAGCAACTAAGCCCGTGTGCGCCACAACTACTGAGCCTGTGCTCTAGAGTCCGCAAGCCACAAATACTGAGTCCACGTGCCACAGCTACTGAAGCCTGCGCACCTAGAGCCCGTGCTCCACAAGAGAAGCCACTGCAATGAGAAGCCCACACACCACAACGAAGAGTAGCCCCCGCTCGCCATAACTAGAGAAAGCGTGTAGCAGCGAAGACCCAATGCAGCCAAAAAAAAAAAAAAAAAAAAGACAAAGGCCAGAATGTTCCCTGTCTTTTTGCTCAAATCAATTGAGTTGGATTTCTGTCATTTACAACTAAAAAGGCTCTTACCAATTGTCTTAGCTTGGGCTGCTAAAACAAAATACCATAGACTCTGTGGCTTAAACAACACACATTTATTTCTCACAGTTTTGGAGGCTGGAAGGCCAAGATCAAAGTGCCGGCTGATTTATTTCCTGGTGAGAGCTCTCTTCCTGGCTTGCAGACGATTGCCTTCTCACTGTGTCCTCACATGGCCATTCCTTGGGGTGTGCAGGTGGAGAGAGAGAGAAGCAAGTTCTCTGGTGTCTCATGACCTCATCTAAACATAATTACCTCCCAAGGCACCATTTACAAATGCCATCACATGGGTTAGGGCCTCAACACATGAATTTTGGGTGAAGACAAGTCAGCCCATAACACCAATACTCCAACTTAATCTTTAAAATGTTCGTATCTTTCTGGACTTCCCTGACGGTCCAGTGGTTAAGACTCTGCACTTCCACTACAGGGGGCAGGGGTTTGATACCTGGGCGGGGAACTAAGATGCCACATGCCGAGTGGCAAGGCCAAAAAAAAAATTGTTCATATCTTTCTTATCAGGACTTCCTAGTTGCAAATAATAGAAAGCCCAACTGAAGTGGCTGTTAAAGGGAATTTATTGGTTCATATAATCAAATGGTTTAAGAGTATCTTAACTTCAAGCAAGGCTTGATCAAGTCCCCAACAACATCACCTGATTCTCACACTTTCTCTTTCAGCTCTGATTCTTCTGAGCTGGCTCCAGTCTCAGGAGGGCTTTGCCCAAGCAACCCCAAGGTGGTTGCCGGCAGCTCATGGAGCTGTGTGCTTCTCAGGTCAAGTCTAGGAGGGGGATGGGAGAGGCTCTACCAATAGCTCCAAACAAAGAATAAAGACCTTCCTTCCCAGAAATCCTGGCTAATGACTTTTTACATCCCATTGATTGCTCTTGCCTCCCTGGATGAACCAGTGTGGCCAGGGAGATGGGATACGGTGATTGGTTAAAGCCAGGTGGGGCCCATCTGTGGAGGTGGGGCTGGGGTCCGTACTTCCTAAACCAGGAAAGTTTAGGTTGGAAGCTTAGGATGTTATCGGGAGGGTTAACAGAACAGTCGCTTAAACAGATAGGGATTTATTTTCTTGCACACCTAGCAGCCTTGAGGTTGGTGTTGGTTCAGCAAGTCAGTGATGCCCTTGGGAACACATGCTCTCTCTGTCTTCCTGACTCATCAGCCTTAGAGCATTGGTTTGCATTCTCATATTTGTCACCTCGTGATCCCAAGAGAGTGGCTGCAGCTCCAGATGATGCATCTGCATTCAAGGCAGGGAGAAAGGAGGAAGAGCCCAGATGCTACCAACCTGATCTGTTTCCTTTAGTCAGGAAAGCAAAACCTTTTCCAGAAGTCCCCACAGCAGACTTCTGCTTAGGTCCTGTTTTTGTTTTGATTTTTCTTAAAAGACACATTTCTTAAGGAACCACACAGGTAGAAGAGGAACACAATTTTGCATTTTCCCCATTCAAAATGGACAATGTTGCATCTCAGCATTTCATAAAGCCTAATTTTTTTTTTTTTTTTGGCCATGCCGCACAGCATGAGGGATCTTAGTTCCCCCACCAGGGATCGAACCCATGCCCCCTGCAGTGGAAGCTTGGAGTCTTAACCACTGGATCACCAGGGAAGTCCCTGCATCTCAGCATTTCAAATGAAGATGTCAAATACAAAACTGATTGAAACATTGCACGCATCTCTCCTGCTGAAAACTAGATCATATGTGGACCCTTAGCTGCAAGGGAGGTTGGGAAAGCAGGAAAGAGGGCTGTCCAATAGGGTTAGACTAATCATGATCCATACCCTGGGGGTAGAGGGAGCATGTGCATCGGTGGTGGAGGGTCCCCAATACCGTCAGCAATGTTCCTTAAACACACGCAGCTTTTCCCACCTCTACACATTAGCTCAGGTGTTTTCCACCTGCCTGAAACTTGCTCTTCCCCATCTCCGCTTGTCAACGTCCTATCTACACTTCAAAATCTCTTCCACATGCCCTGAATCTCCAGTGAGAAGTGAAGCCTTCTTCAGCCTCTCCGAGCATCTTCTGCCTTTGTTCTGGGACTCAATTCTATCCTATGGCTGGTCCCGTGCACGAGGCACAGCTTTGTGGCCAGACAGGCATTGGCTCCAAGGGTGCCTGTGATCGGTGACTTAACATCGCTCTAGGGCCTCAGTTTCCTCGTTTATAAAATGGGAGTAATCATAGAACCTGCCTTGTAGAGTTGCTGTGAGTGTTAAATAGGATAATCTATGTCAAATGTTTAGCCTAGTGCCCGTCCCATAGCCAGCGCACAATTGTTAGCCTTTATTATTCTTACTGCCCTGTTCTCCCCATCACCTCCCTCAGGCTCTGCCTCCCTCAGCCTTGCATACTCTGCCACTTTTCTTAAAATTGATATATAATTCACATACCATAAAACTCACCCACTCACCTTCCTGTCTCAACCCACTTTGCTTCAACTTCAGTTTTCAATATGGGGTTGAGAGTCTCTGGGGCCGTCAGCAGGTCATTCGCCTGCCCACTCACCGGCCTGTAGCCTTGGTCACTTGCATTTCCTGGGAGAGGCCATCTCACCTATTTCCTCTCCCAGAGTCCTCCTTGGAGGGGGAAGAGGGGGAAGAAGATAGACCCTGGGGAAGACTTCCATAGGCAAACCAGTTACAGGAAAACCTCCTTTTCTGGAACTAGTGGGTAGGAGTTGCCTTAAAGCTCCCATAAGAATCTTTTTTGTTGTTGTTGGATGTGCATCTAAAACAGATTTGGAGCTTTCCTGTGACAGCTAGAGACCCCACTGTAAATGAGTAAGGAAAACTGTCTGCTTTGTCCCCACCCCCTGACCCCAACTCCCCACGCACTGGGTGGAGTGGAACGCAAGCAGGAAATACTAATGATGATGATTACAAAGAGCTCCCGGGGACCTAAAGAAGCTGCCTAGAAGTTTGCTAATCAGGCTACCTGCTGCACCTCCGCAGTGAAAAATAACTGGTGAGAGGAGGCTGTGCTGATACACCTGCTTTAGGGATGCATCTGGACAAGTCAGGAGCTCACAATTTGCTCCCACTATCTATCTCATCATCGCCTGCGGAGTGGTTCGCGCAGGACTCCTGGCTCCGCTCGCGAAGAAGCTGAGAAGCAGCAGCCTTGGCCGCCGCCCAGCGGCCCCGTATGTAATCTTCCTGCTCTGCGTGGCTCGCAGCAGATCTTAGCAGCAGCCACAAGAGGCAGGCGCAGGCTCGGGCTGCCCGAGAAGCCAGCCCTGCGACTTGTGACTCAGCAGGGGAGGCGGCGGGTGGGACTCTGGCCTGAGGGGCCAGCACTGCTAACAACCAAGTGCTTTTGAGCAGAAGACGGGAAGTTGAGTCCCGAGAACAAGACTGGCAGCGGAATTTCAATCTAATGAATTCACAGTAATCCTCCCTATGGGTTTAGACAAGCAGATCCCCTGCTTCTTGCTTCCTAAAATGCAGCCTGAATCAAGGTCTAGATTCCACGGCCAAACGACCTCTCTGTCCCTTTTCGGCCGCCTGCCTCCACCGCTACGCCCACCCCCAAGCCGGAGCAATTATACAGGAGCGTCCAGAGAGATACGGGTGGAGATTTTCCTTTATTCGTTTTTATTTTGGAGAGAAAGGGCTAGAGCCAAAAAATGATGCCAAACACACCAGGCCTCAGAATGAGCCCTGCATGTGCAGGACCCTGATGGGTGCTCACTCTGGATCTGGTGACTGACAAATGTGCCCCCCGAAGAGAATGACCCCACAACTGCCCCCCTTGACCCTCTCCCCTTTTCTTAATTTCAAGGCCCTCACCCACACCCATCCCGGGTAGCCTTGTCATTCCCAATAAGTGGATCTCCTAGCAAATTGGGCTTTTACCTCCGTGGGCTCAGACCCCACCCCCACCCCCAAATAAACATGCATCGCCTAGAGATAAAGGGAAATTGACACAGGATGCTGGAACATGGAGAGACCACACGCTTTATTTTTCATCATCCTCCAGCTTGGGAGAAAGGTTGCCCTCCAACATACCAATGAGAGACAGGAAGAGGCGGTGAGGCCACACCGCCTTTCCCATTTCCCCAGGGGCCTGTGCCCATACCCCTGCTCACGCCCTGGCCCTGCCTGATTTTAAATAAACCCGGCAAGAAGCCTTCTACGTCTTCTCTCTGGAAAAAGACATTTGGGAGCTGGTAGATGTAGGGCTCAGCTGAACCTTTAAACCAATCTTCTTGCTCAGTTTCTGTTCAACCCAAAGGTCCATCTTGTTCTCCGAAGGAGATTTCTGATGCTTGAAGCCCCCAAACCTGGCTCCGTTGAGCAATCTGTGGGCCCTGTTGAATGTTTTTAGTTGTAACCACCCAGCCTCCCTGCATCCTCCCAGAGCGGTCTTCGGTTTCTCTCAGCATCTTCCCCCATGGTCTGCCGTGGTGCCCTGACGTGGAAGTGCCCAGGGTGGCAGGGGAAGTGTCAGGTGCCCTTGCTTTCTGTCCTCTCTTCATCAGCCGTCTGGGCATTGCTGATGGCTCGAAGCTGCCCCTGGGCCGCAGGCTTCACCGATAGGACCAAACGTTTTCGGAACGTCTCACAGAGCACGATGTACACAAAGGGGTTGAGGCAGCTGTTGGCGTAGCCCAAGCTGATGGCCGCGTTGTACAGGTAGACAAAGGTGAGCGTCGGGCGGCTGATGGACAGCTGGGTCAGCTGAAGCACATAGTAGGGCGCCCAGCACACAAAGAAAACCAGGCAGATAGCGATGGCCGTGCGGGTCACCCTCTTTGTCCGCAGCCGGATGCTGCGTTGAGAGGCGGGGGCCACGGAGGATGTCATGCGCTGCAGGATCCTCACATACGCGGCCGTGATGACCACAAAGGGCAGGGCAAAGGCCAGGAAAAACTGGTACAGGGTGAACCAGTAGAGGTCAGTGTCTGGGTTGGGCAGGCGGATGCCACAGCCCACGGTGCCTCCTGGGAAGGGGATAAGCCTAGCGTAGAGCCACACGGGGGTGATGCTGATGAAGGACAGGGCCCACAGGAGGCAGATCACCAGGGTGGCCACAGAGGGCTTCCGGAACTTGGTGGAGGAGATGGGGTGGACGGTGGCCAGGTAGCGGTCAATGGCCATGGCGGTCAGGATGTAGGTGCTGGTGAACTGACTGTTGGCGTCCATGGCCGTGATGAGGGTGCACATGGTCTCTCCAAAGTGCCAGACACCATTGCCCATGAGCTGGTGGATCATGAAGGGCATGCCCAGGAGAAAGAGGAGGTCCACCACCGAAAGGTTGATGATGAAGATGTCGGGGACGTTGCTGAACCAGGGCAGCTTGGATTTCTTCACCACCGCGAAG
The DNA here is from genome assembly GCF_949774975.1 of Lagenorhynchus albirostris. Lineage (NCBI taxonomy): Eukaryota > Metazoa > Chordata > Mammalia > Artiodactyla > Delphinidae > Lagenorhynchus > Lagenorhynchus albirostris. The sequence goes on from NC_083105.1 coordinate 8,378,920, forward strand.
ATGACCACGGAGTTCCCAACGATGCCCAGGAGGCAGATGGCACCGAACACCGAAGGCATGATGATGTTGGTGTAAGAGACGCTCCCTGTGCGAGGCGGCAGCCCTGGGAACAGAAGGAGCGAGCGTCGACCATTTGACATGGACTCTGCTCTCTGAGGGCTGACCTCCTACTGGTGTGCTCAGCCTCCAGCCGTGAGCCTGCCCCCCATTCATCCCCCTGCCATTTCAGCTCAGAATCCTCCCTACCATACTCCCTGCCCACACTGCTGCTAATCCTGCCCCCCGCGCCCTCCTGCACCGGTTCCCTGGTCAATCCCATCAGAGTCTCCCACACCACCTGTTTGTTGAAGGACCGGTCCTTTGCCTCCTGCATTTTCTCAGAAGTCACAGATTCAAGAACCACAGCGGTCTGCAGAGTATTGTTCTGTGGGCCTCTGGGCTTCACCAGGAAACAACATCAAAACAGCCAGCAGGACATGAAACTGTGCATGTGTGGGTGCGTGCATGTGTTTTCTCCTTTCCTATTTGCAGCCCTGATCATTTCATTTCAGGAGTCGCTGATTGAAAGCTGTGTACTGATTCCTGGGCATCTCTGTGGGTGACTGTCTCCTGGAGGCTTTTGCCCATCAGACCCACAGCCCTCCCCTCTCCTGGGTCCCTGTCCAGGATTTCCTTGGTCCCTATCTTCTGAGTCTGGGCTTCCCAGGCTTCCTGAGTGACCAGAGACCGAAGCTGTGTGTTGCAGCCCAGCTACCCGAGAATTTTCTCTATGCAAACCTTTCCTCTTTTTTCTTCCTCCTCTTATCCTTCAAAGCTAGAATTCCAGGGCATCTTAGCGCTGGAAATGTCCTCGCATCTCTGTGAGTTATCCCTTCCCACGCCTCTCCAAGGAGGCAGTAAAGATGTTTCAGATCCCATAACACGTAGTTCGAGCGAAAAGCCAACGGGATCGGTGAATGAGTGAGCCTCCAGCTATCTCCCTACATACCACCCTCCAGCTTCTCTTGCTCGCTTTTCTAGCCTGGAATATTTTCTGCAAAGCATCTTTGGAACTCCTGGGTAGCTCTCCCCTGCCTCCCTCGCGGCTGGCCACCATCCCCGGCCAATTCCGAGGGTGCCTTTGCCCTCTTCTCTGCCCCTGCCGCTTCATTCTCATCCCCTTTTCCCCTGCCCCTCCGGGCAAAGCATACTGCACATCTTATCCCCAAGAACTGTAATAAAGTTTCGCCAGCAGTTTGGCTCAGAGGTGAAATCCTCCCATTTCCCACCCCCGGCGCAGAGGAGGGAGGACTCCCCTCCAACACGTCTCACCGGCCGTGGTGAGGTTATCCGGGCCATCCGAGGTGTTGCTGGCATTGGGGCCGGTGGGCAGCAGCGAGACTTCCAGGTCCATCCCGCCGGCGCCGGCGCCCGCTCGCCCGTCGGCCCACGCAGGCTGCGGCAGCCTCCCGCGCCGACCGCTGCGTCCCGAGCCCCGGCCCCCCGGAGCCCCGCCGTCTGGAGGGGGGTCTTCCTAGGCAGCCCGGCTGCCTCCGCTGCCCACCGCTCTCCCCTCACTCCTTCCCCGGCTCCCACTGACATCACCTAGACACATTAACATTCGGAGGCAGATGCGCGTTAACCTCTTCGGTCCTGCGCCGCAGCAGCTCCAGCTTCCGACTGCCTGCAGAGCCCAGCGGCCGGAGCCGGGCTCAGGCATCCCCATCAGCCGGGCTCAGGCATCCCCCATCCCGGCCGGAGCCGGGCTCAGGCACCCCCATCAGAGACGGGGCTTCCTTCCCTCTGGCACTTGGGCTGTGTCTCCTGTGCCACAGGGGGTGCTGCTTCCCTCACGTGAGGCTACAAGACTCTGCAAAAGCAAGGAGCCCGGCCAGCCCCTCACCCCAGGGACCGGTGCCTGGGCCACCGGGCCGGGGGCCGGGGGTGGCTGGGCGCAGAGCTTGGAAAGGGAAGGCTTGGACCACAGCACGCCTGCCCCCAGGCCACCCTCGGCCCCTTCCCAGCGCCCCGATGGATTCCAGCCTTCAGAAGCTGAGGAGTTGTTGGCTGCTGAGCCCTTGCAGGCACTCAGAGGCAGTTCAAGTCACCCCATGTTGGTGATGGCCGGGGTCTCGGGGACCAGAAGGGGACAAACTCCCTTCTGCCCAGGATCAGCATGGACCAGGCTTAGAGAGACGCTCTTAGGTCCTTGAGGTTTTACCTGGAACTCCTTGAGACAAATTTCGGAACAAAGACCCCCAAAGAGATCACCAAGAACAGCCTGAGAGGGCAAAGCACTGAGTGAATCCTCGGCACAGGCATCCTGCTGCCAGCTTCTAGTGTCCCTCGGAGCCCGGAGCCACCACCAGACCCGCTGCCGGACTCAGGAGCCGGGGGTTCAAGGTAACCGCCATCTGATCCATACATACTTCTTAAGTCTTATTTATTTATTTATTTATTTGCTTCATCCAACAAATATTTATTGAGCACTTACTACTTGCCAAGCACTGTTCTAGGTTCTGCAGTGAAAAAAACAATAAAGTCCTTGAGTCCCTGTTCTCATGATGATTACTTTTAAGTTGGGGGTGGGGGAGCAGGCAGAAAATATACCCCCCCCCCGAAAAAAAGACAATTTATGATATTGGTGATCAGTGCTATAAAAAACTTAAAGCAGGGTGAGGGGGCCAGGGAATACTGGGGGAGGGGGAGAGGTTACTACTTTACATACGAAGGTCTCTCGGGAAGAGTCCTGAAGGAAGTAAAGAAGCGTGCTTGGAAATATCTGGAGGAAGAGCATTCCAGGCAGCAGAAATAGCCAGTGCAAAGGCCCTGAGGCAGGAGTGTGCTGGGTGTCTTTGGCGGACTGTGGCTATAGTAGAGCAAAGGGGAGAGTAGCAGGAGGAACTAGAGGAATGGCAGATTCTGTCAGGCCTTAGCCCTTGTCCTGAGAAAAGGACTTATGTGCACGTGGCTCTTCTGAGAGCTGAACCAAGAAGCAGCCATGAGGGAGTGGGGACAACAGGACAGGAAAGAAGACAAAGCCAACAGAAGGTGCATTATCAACTTCGCTGCTGTGGGCAATGGGAGCTTGCGTTTACCAGGGTCCTTGAAAAGTGCACAGACTGTTTCCCAGAATCGTCTGCCTGAAGGATGGGGGGGCAGGAACATTTTCCCAGTTGCCTCGACCCCCACTGGTTGAGTGTTGCCACTGGGGTGTTAACTCTGCGCTCCTGGGTGCCTGGGAGGAGCAGGCTCCTACGGCATCAGATGTGGCACAGAATGACTTTTGATGTGCAGCTCACACTTGAGGCGAGAGGCTGTCGGCACAAGGTGAATCCTGTGCTCGAGCCAAGAGGGCTCTGAGAGCGCTGACGTCCTGGGCGAAAAGCGAACAGACCCAATGTGCATGCCGGAGGCAAGACACATCAGCACAAGATCAGCTGAGCTCACACACACCTGTCTGCTCCAGCTGGAGTCAAAGTCAGAGGTAGCTGAGGGAGATGTGACAAGGATGACCAGAAGCATCCAATATAGAAGACTATTGCAATAATGCAAGTGAAATAGGATGGTATCTTAGACCGGGGAGGTGGGGGTGGGGAGAAATGGTGGGTTTCTGCACATTATGTAGAGCCCAGAGGATTTGCTGCAGATTAGACCAGAAATGTATGAGACAAAGAGGCATCAGGGATGACTCCTAGGGTTTTGGCCCAAACAACTGGCAGAATAGAGATAGGGAAGTCTGTTGGGAGGAGAAGATTTGGAGGAAAAATGAAGAGTTCTGTTTGGAGACGTTACATTTGAGACATCTGTTAACATCTGAGCAAAAATGTTGGGTAGTGTTGGATGTGAGCCAGAAATTCCGAGGAGAGGTCATGCCTGGAGGTATGAAGTTAAATTGAGGACACTGGATGAGCTCACCTAGAGGGGGAGGGTGACTGGAAAAGAGTTGTGAGGACTCGGCCCTGGGGCATTTCAGAGTTTACAGGTTGGGAAAATGAGCCTCACAGCCCACTATTTCCTCCTCTTCCACCCGCCATAGTCTTCCCACCTCCATCCATCCACCCACTCATCCATCCATCCTTTCATCCAGCAAATCATTCTTGAGCCTCTGCCACATACCAGGCACTGTGCTAGGCTCTGTCGGTACAGTGAAAAAAAACAAACAAGTGCCTGGTATCAAGGAGCTTCAACGACAGAGTGGTGAGAGACAGATAATAACAAGCAAGCCAATAAGTAAACAAAGTATCCTGCTCAACGCTTAGATCCAGACGAGTCCAGGTAACTTAATCATGAAGGGACTTAGGTGTTTATAAAAGCACGGCTCCTGAACTATGCCACCCCTGCACTAGCAAAATGACTCTGCCTGATTGGAGAAATTTAAACCATGACTGAGCAGCAAGGGAATCTGGGAAGGGTAAGTTTTAGATTTCTGGCCTTTGCATGTTAGGTGTGGGATTGGTGGAGGGGCTGAACAGTCAGTCCACAATGGCAGATGACTTGTGTGGTAGGGAACGAATGGGATGATGGGAGTGACTGGGGTCCTTTAAAGAGGAGCGTTAAGGACATCCTCTCTGAGGAGGCATTCAGGCAGAATCCTCAGCATCCTTTTCACTACAAATGACTAACTTAAACCGTCTCTCACTCTCCTTGCCAGTGACCGTCTTAGGGCTGAGCATCCCTCCTGGATGCCCATGTGTACCTCTTCAAATCCTCTTGGCTACACCTAGTTTATATTCCATCCATTGCAGCAATGACCCTGCTCAGCACGGTCCCTAACCAAGTTCAGGTAAAGGTACAGGTGTACCAAGTTCAGGTGCAGGTATGACCAGATGGTGCTTTGCCCTAGGCCGGCACCATGTGCTTTTTACCCTCTGTCCCAATTGTCTCTGTTGCTGTCGTGACTTAGAATATAGGACCCCACAGAATGCCCACGCCAGAGCAACCTGGAAGTACGGGGAGAGTTCACTCCTTAGGGTGAACCATTGGCCAATGGGGGGGTGGGAGCCACAGAAAGATGCTTTTCCCATGTTCCCCTTTTCCTGAGACACATTTCATATGGCTTCTCTGGGATCCCATGAGGTACAGCATCTGGTCCCTTGTAGTGGTGGACAAGCCCACACCGCTCACCAACTCCTCCTGAGAACAGAAGTTTTGAGCTACTCTCCTCCAAGCCATCTGGCTTTTGACCTGCTCAGCTCTGCCCAGCACCATCACGAGGAAGATCAGGCCTACGTACAGCAATAAACCCTTTCCCTCCTATCCATGTGCCCCCACTCACCATGCCCTACCCAGGGTACCCCAAGGGTTTGGTGTATCTCTCTGACTGCCCCCGTGGTAATATCCACCTGCCCTGTACTTTTCAGGACTTGGCTGTCATCTGCATGTTTTGAAGTCTTACTGGGGTCACTGCATCAGATTCTCACTTGCTCCCCTCACTTCTGCCTTGCCCCTTACACTATACTCCCTACCAAACGGCAGGAGTATTCTTGTTAAGATAGAAATTTCAGGGGAATTCCCTGGTGGTCCAGTGGTTAGGACTCCGTGCTTTCACTGCTGGGGCCAGAGTTTGATCCCTGGTCAGGGAACTAAGATCCTACATGCTGCACGGTGCAACCAAAAAAAAAAGAAAGATAGAAATTTCATGACCCTACATTGTCGAAAACACTTTAGTCATTCCCAGTTGCTTTCAGAATAAAGTCAACCCCTTAACAGAATGTAATGGACATGATAGTTTTTGGTACCCAGGGTTGATCCCCCAGAAAACCACGGCCTTGAGAAGTTCTTTGGGAGGGGCAGTAGCAGCTCCTCTAAACAGTCCTTGGTGGGAGCTGCTGGTGGGAAAAGCAGCAGTTGAAGTGGGCTTTCTTATTTCCGCGGGGATGTGTAGACCCTGGGGTGGGAGAAACCAGGTAGCAGCACTTCCCAGAGGAAAGTGAGCATGGTTATTATAATAGGCGGGGCCAGTGGAGTTACCCAGATGACTGCCCTGCAGAGGCTGATGTGGCTAATTGATCATGGAGTCTCTAAAACCAAACTATATGAGCAGCCCTTCGCTAAGTTCCTACTTAATCTGTATATCTGAAAAAACCTTCAGGTCTGATAAGCAGAGCTCTGACTTTAGCCACTTGGCTCTCCTGGTCAGAGTGGGAATTAAGGTGGATCAAGTAATAAATGAAGTTTGACTGGAATGACTTAACAATAGTCCCCAGGGACCTCCAAAGCTATTTGTTTCCCTGCCCCTACTTCTATCGCTGGAATAGATATCCCAGCCATTGGCAGAACTACTGTATTGGCTCTTGGATTGGCAGAGTAAGGGATGTGATGAGGAGAGGAGTCAAACGGAAAGCCCTCTCTACAAAAGTGATGAGCCAAAAGCAATATCGCACCCCCTGGGGGATTGAAGAGATTAATGGTATCATCAAGGCCTTTAAAGATGCAAGGTGCTGATTTTGTCACATTCCCACTTGACTCTCAGTTTGGCCAGTGGAGAAGGCAGATGGGCGTCAGGGAATGCCAGTGGGTTACTGTAAACATAATTATGTGGTGACTCCAATTGCAGCTGCTATTTCAGATGTGGTATCGTCGTTGGGGAAAATAAATACAGTCCCTGACACCTGCTATGCAGTTACTGATCTAGCGAATAAATGCCTTTTTCTGTACGGCAAGAAGCAGAAAAGACCAGAAACCCTGCCTTTTTTTTGTGAGGGTCAACAGCGCACCGTTCCCGTCTTGCCTCGGGGCTTCGTTATCTCTTTCGATGGCTCTTCGATTCCCAGACTTCGAACACTTCAAATGCCATGAAAATACAAAGGCCTGACGTCTCAGTAAAGGTTTGGGGTCCAGTGTCCTGCACGTGTCACGATCTTCCCTCCAAAGTAAAGCTCAGTTTACCCGACATCCCCTACCCCAAAAGAGGAACCCCTGAGACACACAGTTGGAAAAGGGAACAGCAATTCCCCAAAGGAGCAGGGAGCAGAGGGGTGCGGGACGTGCAAAACCAAGGGGAGTCTAGTCCCCCCAGTCTCCCCTGTCAGGTCTGGCATGCCTTGCATGCAGGGACTGTGGCTCTTATTCTAGCGTCAGACACAGCTGCCATGTCAGTCAGTGGATTCTGAGTACACCCCAGGTCCCCTGCTCCAACCTGGCACCCTGCCTTTGGACATTTGCACTGTGCCCTGTACTTTTTCTTCACAGCAGTCATCACAGTTGTAACCAGACATTTATTTATTGTATAGTTGATGACTGAATGCCTTTCCCTCACTAGATTATAACTCCCAGGGAGGCAGAGACCATGTCTGTCTTACCTTACTGTATTTCCTGGGCCTCGCCCAACGCCGGTACACGTTAGACATTCAGTAAATCTTGGGTGAATGAATGGCTAGTAGAGGGATCTAAGTGAAAGCCCCTGGCACAGAGGTGGGCAGAGGGGAGGGGAGCACAGCAATACTGGCCGAGATCCCTGACCCCAGGGCTCCACTCAGCCCCAGTGCTTCCTGGGCAGCCGGGCAGCAGTGGCCGTCACGCCTGTGGGCAGGCAGTGGACGCCCGTCAGCTGTGAGGCAACCCAGAGGCCACAGCCTCCTTCTGATTGAGAGAAAGACAAACAAGATCACCTTCATGCATAGGGATTCATCCTAAGATTCATGGAAATCCCAAGGAAGAGTGGGAAAGCAGCTGAGGTAAAAACACTTGCATGAAATTCTGCCATGTGCTACAAGAGGGTGGAACTTAGAAGACATTATTCTAAGTGAAAACTGCCAGACCAAAGCAAAACAAAACAAACAAACAAACAAAACATAGTATGACTCCACTTTTGTGAGGTCCCGGGAAGAGTCAAATTCATAGAGACAGAAGAAGAATGGTGGTTTCCAGGGGCTGGGAGGGGTGGGCGATGGGGAGTTAGTGTTTAATGGGTACGAGTTTCAGTTTGGGAAGATGAAAAATTTCTAGATGTGGAGATGGTTGCACAACAGTGTGAATGAAAATACCACTGAACCGTATGCTTAAAAATGGTTGAAGTCAATTTTCTGGGGTATTTTTTGGTTTTTTTGTTTTTGGCTGTGCTGTAAGTCATGTGGGATTCTTAGTTCCCTGACCAGGGATTGAACCCATGCCCCCTGCAGTGGGAGCGTGGAGGTCTTAACCACTGGCCTGCCAGGGAAGTCCCAAAGTCAATTTTCTGTTATGTATATTTTACCACAATTTAAAAATATGTTAAACAAACCCAGTCAATGAATCTGCTTACCCGAATGTGTTTCTGCAGAAATTTAGAAAATGCTGGCAAGAGGAAAGCCATGTTACAGGCCTTAAAAACATTGAAGTCATTAAGGCCCCTGAAAATGGCTAGAAGATATTTTAATGATGGGAAGCATTTTCATAAGACATGTGCTAATTTTTTAAAGCTTTGCTATAACTAGTGCTAACAACTTAGTGGAGTTGCCAAATATTAGTAAAATTGCATATTTTTTTTTTTTTTTAGGATTATGGAAAGAGTCTCAGGCCAAGGATGTCACTGAGGAGTACTTCAAATGCAAGAAATGATCAAATAAAAAAACTGGGCTCTTGTTCCTCAAAAAATAAATACAATACAATACAATACAATAAAAATACATTAAACAGTTTAAGAATGGTATCACATATAGTAATTGAGTCAAGAGCTTTTTATAAGATCTCAAAAGCCTAATATATGTCATATTCTTATAAACTGCAGCTCCAAGGCGTGTTCAGTTAAATATATTTTCTTAATAAACACGGAAAAACTAAAACACCACCACCACTCTGAGCCCCAGAGATTTCAACACATCAGGCCACATGGAGACCTGGGGCAGCTTTGCAACATCTTTGGGAGAACAGATCAAGGTAGGTCACTTGCCTTCTCTGTGGGCACCCAGCCCTCGTGCTATTCAAGAGAGAATCTGATTTTTTTTTGCCTCTATCAAATATTAGGAATTCATGTTGGACAGCAAGTCTCCTCAAACGACAGGCCTGTGACCAGAGGAAAAAAGCTGCCTTCACTTGCCAGGAATTGTAAATTGTAGAAATTACTGTTTAAGGCCTGCTTTCCTTAAAATGGAGCTGTGTGATATTTAACATGGGTGACAAAACAATTCAGTGAGGGAACGAATAGACTTTTCAACAAATGGTGCTGGGACAACTGAGTATCCACACACACGAAAATGAAATTAGACTCCTACCTCACACCATATGCAAAAACCAACTTAAAATGGATCAGAGACCTAAATGAAATAACTAAAACTATAAAACTCTGAGAAGAAAATATAGGGGTAAATGTTCATGACCTTGGGTTAGACAAAGACTTCTTAGATATGATCAAAAGCTCAAGCAAGGAAACATAGATAAATTAGACTTCATCAAAATTTAAAACTTCTGTGCTTCAAAGGACACCATCAAGAAAGTGAAAAAACCCACAGAATGGGAGAAGATCTTTGCAACTCATATCTTTAATAAGGGACTTGTAGCTAGAATATATAAAGAACTCTTACAACTTAATAATAAACTGACAAATAATCCAATTTTAAATGAGCAAGGTATCTGAGGAGACATTTCTCCAAAGGGGATATACAAATGGTTAATAAGCACATGAAAAGATGCTCAACATCATTAGATATTAGGAAAATGCAAGTCAAAACCACAATGAGGAATATGTTTAATGCCACTGAATTATACACTTAAATAGTTAAAATCATAAATATTATGTTACATACATTTTATCACAATAAGACAAACACCATGAGATACTCTTCACACCCACTAGACTAGCTATTATCAATATGACAGATCCTAACAAGTCTCCTTGTGATGGACGTGGCCAGGATGTGGAGAACTGGAATCCTCATACACTGTTGGTAGGAATGTAAAAATGTGCATCCACGTTCAAAAACATTTCCTCAACATGTTAAACATAAAGTCACCGCATGACCCAGCAAGTCCACTCCTGGGTCTATACCCAAGAGACATGAAAACGTGTCCACATAAAAACCTGTACACAAATGTTCATAGCAGCATTAGTCACGATAGCTAAAAATTAGAAGCAACCCCAATATCCACGCACTGAATGGATAAGTAAAACGTAGTATAACCATACAATAGAATATTATTCAGCCATAAACAAGAATGAATGGGGAATTCCCTGGTGGTCCAGTGGTTAGGACTCCATGCTCTCACTGCTGAGGGCCCGAGTTTGAACCCTGGTCTGGTTGGGGAACTAAAATCCCACAAGCCACGCAGCACGGCCAAAAAAAGAGAAGTACTGATACATGCTACAACATGGATGAACCTTGAAATCGTTATGCTAAGTGAAAGAAGCCAGTCACAAAGATGACGTATCTTATTATTCTATGTGAAATGCCCAGCATAGGCAATATTTATTGAGATATAGATTAGATTAGTGATTGCCTGGGAGGAAAGTGGTGGGGGGGGAAGGGAATGACTGCTAATGACTAGGAGTCCTTCTATGCGGTGATGAAAATATTCCACTATTTTTTTAAAAAATAAATTTATTTATTTATTTATTTTTGGCTGTGTTGGGTCTTCGTTGCGGTGCGCAGGCTTCTCATTGTGGTGGCCTCTCTTGTTGCGGAGCATGGGCTCTTGGCGCATGGGCTTCAGTAGCTGTGGCACGTGGGCTCAGTAGTTGTGGCTCGCGGGCTCTAGAGCGCAGGCTCAGTAGCTGTGGCGCACGGGCTTAGTTGCTCTGCAGCATGTGGGATCTTCCTGGACCGGGGCTCGAACCCGTGTCCCCTGCACTGGCAGGCGGATTCTTAACCACTGTGCCACTAGGGAAGCCCAATATTCCACTATTTATTGTGGTGATGGTTGCACCACTCTGTGAATATAGTAAAAACCATCAAATTGTACACTTCAAAAGGATTATTTTACGGTATGTGAATTATATTTCAATAAATCTGTTTTGAAAAGGTTGGTGGGGGTCCAAGGGCTGGGGCCAGAGGAAGGGTTGAGAAATGCCTGGTCTCTTCTTCCGTCCTCAGGGCAAATGTCTACTCTTTGTCTCCCTCTTCGCCTTGCCTCCTGGGAACCTCATCCAGCTGCCTCTTGCCAACCTTTCGGAGGATATTGGGGCTGTCCACTGGGAACTGCCTTGAACACTCTTTGCTGAAAGGGACTTCCTGGGAACGCCTTCGACGTCCGAATCGCAGTGTGAAGTTGGCTTTCAGCTGATTCTGCCGACGATGTTGGAGTTGGTACTCAGATGAGTTTACACCTTGGCTCTGCTGCTGACTTGCTGTGTCATCCAGTCAGTCCCTGACCTGCTCAGTGCCAAGTGGGAACTGGAGTAAAGTGAGCCTGCCTCGGGATTCTCCTGGCTGTGGGAGCTTCTTTTTTTTGGCAAAATGATAGTAACTAACATTTGCACAGCCTTTTTTACTCACATGCCTTATCTTAGCTGACCCTGTGGAATAGACACGATCCCCAGTGCAGACGTGGAAATGGAGGCACAGAGAGTTCGGTAAGTTTCCCAGAGCCGTCCAGTGGCACAGTGGTGCTGAGCCCCAAGCCTTGGCCTTCGGCTCTTCTGACTCCAAATTCTGCTCTCATTCCTCTCCACGGGGCTCCCCTGTGTTGACACTTTCTACTTCTAAAATGCCTACATTGAGAAACACTTTCAAATTGGTCCCAACTCCTGTGTTTTCAGCCCTTGGAGACAGCCCCTCTGCGGCCGTCCCTCTCTGGCCATTTGCCTGCTCTAGGCCTCCTGCCCACTTCAGTTCTGCAAAGCATCTGGGCCCTGATTTCACCCAACTGAACAGGACGGGGCTGGCTCACCCTGTGACAGTGGGTGAATGTTTCCAGGAAGGACTGAGGTGGGGGTGGAATGAGAGCCCAGTTCTTTTTAAAAGAACTTTAATCCCCAGTCTTTGATTATGGCACACAGGACCCTTCATGATCTGGCCTCTGCCCACCCCTATGCCCAGTGTGATTCTTAAATAGCTCAGTGTTTCCAGAAAGCGCCACGTGCTTCTACAACATTTGCACACATTGACCCCTTAGATCTTTCTTTGCTTGTCTGCCTCCTAAGCTGTTCTTCAAGATGTCCCAGAATGACCTCCTCCTCCAGGAAGCCCCCCGCCCACAGCTCCCTTCTGCTCCCTACCCCGTCCTCCATCAAACGTCCAGCACGACAAACATCAGAGCAGATGCCAATACTGCCCCCCACCCCGTGCCCCCCCCCCCGGCCCAGGTCGCTCCGCCGGGCTGCTGCACCCATCCTCCAGCTGCTGAGGGGGATGGCTCCAAGGCCTCGCAGCCACCCCAGCTGTCCTTTTGTGTGGAGAGTTACCCTTGCCTGATAGGAGCCTCCTTGCCAGGGAGGTCACCACCCCCATACGCCAGCAGCCAAAGTCTGAAAGGGGAGTAGAAAAGGCCAGTCCACCCCCCACCCCCCGCCAGCACACACGCCCCTCTGGACCAGGTCCAGGCTAGACTGACCTGAGGCTTCCTGCTCAGCAATGACCTTCTGCACTCCTCCCTCAGGGGTACCTTCCTTCAATAAACCCCAGATCCCTGCTATCACATCCCACTGTGATGAGCAGTTTTCTTATTGTGTCCCAGACCACACTCTGTGCTCCCCGAAGGCAGGGATTTATTGCTTTATTTTGGTGGCCTCACCTCCTAGTTGGGGACCTGACAGAGAGCAGGTGCTCTGCGTTGAGTTCTATCCAGTTTCTGAGCTTCTGTGCGTCCCGGTCTTCCCATCTGTCTCCCCCCGATTCCTTTCCTCCAGGACCCTCTCCTCACTGGGCCTCCCTCCTCTCTTCCTCCCCTACCCACCAAGTGCCAGATACATCCCTGCCCCCCACCCCCACGTCCTGCCCCTCGCAACTTAGATTTGAAGGAAAGAGACTGGCAGAGCTGTAGAGTGGGTGGGGTCGGGCTGGGGGCAGCTACGCACCTCCCCCCGCCCCCACCCCCACCCCACGCCCGGGGACTGGGCAGCAGGAGGCTGTGGGCAGAAAGCATCCTCGGCCCCTGGTTGGGCGGCTGCTCCAACTGCTGCTCCGGATTTCCCCTCACTTGCTCTCTGTGCTTCTTCGCTTCATAAATGCTTTGGGAACGGCGGTGCTCCCACCGTTTTCCATTCGTTCCCACCCACTCACAGCACCAATCCCTGTCACCAGAGGAATGAATGTCTTGCCTCCGAGGCTCACTAACTTTCCAGGCAGCAACCAGCTCACGTAGCAGCTGAGTGAGTGCGGCGCCAGCGGCCCAGGAAGGAGGGCACGCGCAGCTGATGGGGTGGAGCACGTGGGTGTCAGCGGAGGCCTCCTCCTGTTGCACAAAGCAGAGGAGCAGAGGCCAAATCCACCCCAGAGGCTGGCCCTGGGAGGGCTCATCTCACCTCATTCCCCACACTCAATCGTGCACTGTTTTTGCTGCCCCACCTCCATTCTCCTCATATCCCTCTGCAGCCCCAGCAGCCCCTGGGCTTCCAGCAGGTAACTTGTGTGTGGGGGAGCTTAGCAACTGACCCCAGTAACCATGATGATTGGTCCAGGGCTGGGCAGGTGACCTGTCGGAGCCAATGAGATGCATTGAGACTCAGGTTCAAAATTCTGGGACAAAGGTGCTCACTCCTTTTAGCTGGACTTGAAACTGGAGAGGATGGGGGGATTAGAGCTACTGGCTCCAGGTTGCTACCAGGTGAAACATGAGACTGGAGCCATCCCTATAGAAGAAAGAGAGAGAAATGATAAGAAACTGAGTCCTGACTATATCCTGGAGTCCTGAGTCCAGCCATACCTGAAGCTGCATTAATACAAGGACTTTTGGACTTCTGTAGCTCAATATACCCCTTTACTTAAGTCAATCTGAGTTTTTTGTCACTTTCTTGTTGAAAGAATTCTAATCAATACAGGTATTTGCTACCCTATTTAGCTAATTCTTTCTGATTGTGTCCTGATGGAGACATCATTGTTTGCAAATGTGAGAAATTGAGCACAGCTGCCTATATTGTCTTGTCTTCATCTGATTTAGATGCCCTGTTTGTACTGCGTGTACTGAATTTAGTGCTATTTAAAATACCTTCGAAAAGATCATAGCGTGATTCAGCATTTGGATAAAAAGTGATGATGCAGAAAGACAGGGATATGGATCAACAGGGAGTGAAACTAATACCAGTGAAACAAAGTTTTCTCTTTGGAGAGATGACTGCTCTTATCTTACAAAGCAACAGCAAGTGCTTTGCAGAACCTATGGCAGGAAGACAAACGAGGAGCAGGGGTTGTATTACATTTTGTTTCTAAACTGTGGGTAAAAGGATTGACTATCTACACCAAGCAATGGAGCCTAAGGCGGGAGACATTGCCAATCTCACAGAAGAAATGAGAGGAATCTCCAAGCCAGGAGAGTTGCGGTGACTGGTTTATGGCTTGTCCGAGACTATCATTAAGACTTCTGTCACAACGCAATTGGTGTGTTTCTTTCTTAGTGGTGCATCTTATAACCATTGGAATATGTTGTTACTCCTATTTTGCAAAAGTGCTATTAAAGTCACTTGCTCAATGGTTGGACCTAGAGATTGTCATACTGAGTGAAGTAAGTCAGACAGAGAAAGACACATATCATACGCTATCACTTATATGTGGAATCTAAAAAAATGGTACAAATGAACCTATTTACAAAACAGAAACTGAGTCACAGATGTAGAAAACAAACTTATGGTTACCAAGGAGGGAAGAGAGGGATCAACTGGGAGATTGGATTGACATATACACACTACTATATATAAAAGATAACTAATAAGAACCTACTGTATAGCACAGGGAACTCTATTCGGTGCTCTGTAATGACCTATATGGGAATGGAGTCTAGAAGAGAGCACATATACGTATGTACGGCTGATTCACTTTGCTGTACAGCAGAAACTAACACGACATTGTAAATCAACTAGACTCCAATAAAAAAATTAATTAAAAAATTTTTTTTAATTAAATGCAAAATAAATAAATAAAGTCACTTGCTCAAGGTCACAGGCTAGGTCTGAACACCATGGACCTGACCGTTATGTCACACACATCCCCCACCCTGGGAGGGCCCAGGTTCCCACTGGTCAAGGAGGGTGTGGAACTGGGGACACTTCTGCCATCCCTGCCCAGCTGTCTGAGAGCCCTGGCCTAGGCTGGATGGCAGGAATGTAGAATCAGGTGGTTCCCCTGTCCTGGCCTTTAGTACTATTTGCTCTCTAACTGAGTTCAGTAGCTCAGCTACTGGAGCAGGAGAAGGATCTCCTGCTCCCAGATGAATTTTTGTGTCTACAGTCTGAGGAGCACCAGTAGGCTGTGCCTGTGTTACTGACCAGGGTTCTTGGCCTTCCCCAAGCAATAGAAATTGACTAGAGGCCACAAGAAATTCAGGCAAGGCTATATGGGAGCCCCTGCGTCAGCAGGGGGGAGTGAGAACTAACAACAGTTTCCCTTGCTAGCTTGCTCATCGAGAGGGGAAAGCTTGTTTCTTATATGGGGTGAGGGTAGGGGTGTGTCCAGGGGTCGGGCCGGAGGGGTGGCTTAGGTGTTTTGCTCACCCTCTAGGTGGTGGTGTGTGCAGGGGCGTGTGCGTACCTTGCTTTTGCGCTCAACACCGTGTTTCTGCTCCAGACTCTTCAAAAGTGGCAGTTGGGTTTTTTGGTCTCTTTGTAACTTTTGGGTCCAGAATTTGCCCCAACTGCGCATGCACGCAGTTATTTTTGGTCCCATACACTTTCTTTGTATTTTGTTGCTCCAGGAAAGGTGTGTCCAGGTGCAAGCATTGCAGCACTGCAGCAAAGGGTCCCAGGTCCCAGCAAAAGGTCACAGGTCCCAGCCTATCTCACTTGGATTGTAGTTTTTTCCTCCTCAAAGCATTTTTGAACATCTTTGCATAAAACAAGATTTCAGTAGAGATAACATTGTCATTTTTCATACATGAAGTAACAGGAACATCCCTACTAGAGTTATCTTTCTACTAAAGCCAATGGAAAAACAATAGATATGTGGGACTTCCCTGGTGGTCCAGTGGTTAAGACTCCCCACTTCCACTCTGGGGTGGGGGGTAGGTGGTGCGAGTTTGATCCCTGGTCGGGGAGCTATTATCCCGCATGCCGCGTGGTGCGGCCAAAAGAAAAACCAATAGATGCTATTTGTAGCATGGATGGTGATTCAGTTTATAGACTCTGGAGTCAGACTTGAGCTCAAAGCCTGTTCTGCCACTTACTAGCTGTGTGACCCTGGGCAGGTCCCTTGAACTCTCTGTTTTCTCATTTGTAAAGTTAGGAAAGTAACAGTAAGCAGCAGCATCTACCTCATAGAGATGTTGTGAGGCTCAAACGAGATAATATATATAAAGCCCCAGAGCCTAGCACGCATGCTCATTTATTTCACAACCCCGATGCAGCCCTGACCGTGTACCAGCACTATTGTTTTCCTAGGACAATTCAGAGGACGGTTATGAGGATTAGATAAGTCAATATCTGTCAGGTATGAACCACATCTCCTAGACTCAGCATGGCTCAGTAATTCCTTACTTCCTTCTTAGCTCTCTTACACTTTTAAGAAGATACTTAGTATATTTCGCCCAGTGTTTTAAGCTATCTTTAGTGGGCATGTTGGTATGATTTTCCTAGTCCACCACGACCGGAAGTATAACATTTATTATTTATTGTCTTTCCCCATCCTCCACCTTGCCCTAAATAAAATGTAAGCTCCATGAGGTAGAGGTTTTTGTCTTTGTTCTCTGATGAAACCCAAGTACCTAGACAAGCTTGAGGACAAAGGACAGCAATGTTGCAGCATCAGACCCTTACGAAGTGCTTACTTCTCTTCTTAGCCACATGGTGGCTAGGAAGACACCTGGCCACACGGTGTCTTCCTTTTTTCAAGGAGGGGCAAACGCAACACCTCATTCACTCCACTTTCGGGGTTGACCGCGTGCAGTGCTGGGGAGACACATGTTGCAGGGCTCCTGCCCTGGGCTGGAACTCTGCCTCCTGCTGTCTCATCCCGGTTAATCCTCCCAACACCAAGGAAGGCCATCTACCTAGAACATTCTGAGACAGCTCCCTTCCCATCTTCCCCAAGGAGCTAATGTCAAAGATTTTATGGGTCTGTGATCTTGTTTTGGGTCCCTTTTTCCTGCAGCTCTAAAAGGCACTATTTGGGGTCAAGAGAGGTGCAGCAAGAGAGCTTATTCTGACTCTTTGGGAGAGAGAGAGAGAGAGAGACACTGTAAAATTTGAGGGCTGTCAAATTTAAGGGCTTCTTCCTTATGAGTTTGGACAGAACTCTAAGAAGTGAGGTTTGATCTTGGAAGGAGTGTGTGTGTTTGCTTCAGAAGTTTTCTAGACAATGTGCACCTGAAATTCTCACACAGGTGGACTGAAAGCTAAGAGGAGACCCGACCTTAAAGGTACCCACCGGCTCTGGACCATCCTTAGAGCCCTCCCAACCCCCCTTTCTCCCCAGACTATTCGCAGGCTGCTGACTGCCAGTGCTTGTTATTATTTACTCAGTCAGTGAACAGATATTTACTGAGCACCTACTATGGACCAACTCAGACTTGGAGAAGTCTGCTGCTGGAAGGAGGGGGCACGGATCTCCGCAGAATTTCCTAAAAGACAGGTGGGGACTTGCTTTAGGGCAGTTGGGAAAAGCGCCTTTTGAGAGGAGACAGACCCTGGGTGACGAAATAACATTCATATTTTAAGGCAAGAGAAGAAACATTTAAACAAAGTTTTTCTCTGCTCGCTTGGGCCTCCTTCCTCCCCTCTAGTGTGCACTAGGCATCTGCATTATGTGTTAACCAGGCCTTCCCCACAGCAGAAACACCCGCTAAGCCATCAAGATCAATTTTTCTTCTTCTGGCACCAGCCATGTAACTTCTTAGAAGATGACATTATTTACTTACAACCTTATTAATGTTGCTAGCTCTATTATCTATATTCTGCCTATCTTACAAGATTATTTTCTTCTTGTATTACCAAATGTGTGACTGAGCCTCCAATAAAGTAATGATGACCAGGCGACTTGGAACAATTGGCCAAATACATAGTTCTATAAGATCAATGATTGTCACAGTGTAACTCTAACTATGGGAAGAAGCAACAAGAGGGAACCATTTCCTGGACCACAACAAACTAGTAAGACAGGTGGTTCAGAGGCTTCCGGTGACTGTTAACAGAGCCTAGTCCAGTAATAACACACTGACTGGCCTGTCAATGAAATCCTCGCCCTGCCTGGGAATGAGCCTTCCTGGTGCCACGGGACAAACTGGTCATGAAATGCCTCCCAAACCTCGATTGAAATGAATACTTAAAGGGAAAGGATTATAAAATAAAGACTGTTGCCCACCATCCAGTTCTATAAGAATCAAGTCATTAGCCACTGCAGTTGCTGATATACAATACACCCTGCAAGGAATTCAGGGCAAAGCTCAGCGTGAGGCTCTTTGTGTGCTGGGAAAACTGGCAGGACTGGCCCCCGCTTAGATAGATATTTTCAGGAGAGAATGTTAGGAACCCAGCTTCTTGCCCCTTCTCATACTTAGAAAAGCACTAAAACCATTGACTAAGCTCTCTGTTCCTCGAGAAGAGTGGTAACCTGCCAGGATGGGTGCTTGACTGCATGCACCCCCTTGGTCAAAGTCACCATATATACTGCCCCACCCCCCTTACCTCCTCAGAACAGTCCTCAGAGCTTTTTGGAAGACTCTCTCCTGCTGGGTTATAAGCCTCAGGTTGGCTCCAATAAAATTTTCCATTTCTTTCTTAGGTTGTCCATTGATTAATTTTTCATCGACCTGATGATGGGAAGTCAGATTAGGAGCTGGAGGTACCCCTGATGGGGGCCCTCTTGGTAAGATTCCATTACTTAGGCCCCTTCCCCTGGGACTCTGGAACAAAACCTCCTCACTCCGGGGTCACTGGGGTCTCTCTGGGCCAGGCAGGTTGAAGTAAATTTCAGGAGGCAAGGCCAGCCCTTGCCGCAGCTCCACAAAGCAACCACTCACCTCAGCTTCTCAGGAATGTGACTGTAATGAAAAAAATGCTCTTCCAGTTCTACAAGGATCAAGCCATTAGCCAAGGCGGTTGCTCAGCCCACAGACAGTGTGCCCAGAGGGGAATTCGGGAAGGGGAAAAACGGGAAACATTCTGTGCTTTGGATATACGGGGCCCCTAGATAGTTAAGATACACAATTAAGGAAAATTTTCAGTAACCCCAGATTCTTGCATCTTCCTATACATAGAAAAGCACTAGGGAGTTCCCTGGCGGTCCAGTGGAGGACTCGGTGCTTTCACTGCCTGGCCCGGCGAACTAGGTAGGATCCCGCGAGCCACGTGGCCAAAAACAAAAGAAAAGAAAAGAACTAAAATCATCTACTTGGATGTCTTTCCTTTGTGATTAGCGGTAATCTTTTTTTTTTTTTTTTGCGGTACGCGGGTCTCTCACTGCTGTGGCCTCTCCCGTTGCGGAGCACAGGCTCCGGACGCGCAGGCTCAGCGGCCATGGCTCACGGGCCCAGCTGCTCTGCGGCATGTGGGATCTTCCCGGACCGGGGCACGAACCTGTGCCCCCGGCATTGGCAGGCGAACTCTCAACCACTGCACCACCAGGGAAGCCCGAGGGAATCTTTTGATGCTTGACTACGTGTTTTTTCCAGCAAAAAAAGTTGCTCTATATCCTGGCTTCTCACTTACCTCTTCAGAGCAATTCCTCAGAGCTGTCTGAGAGGCTGTCTCCTGGGCTATAGTCCTCAGTAAGGTCCCCAAATAAAACTTAACTCACAACTTTTACATTGTGCCTTTTCCTTTCAGTAAACAGGGACATCACTGGAGATTCAAGGAGGGGTGACATCCCAGGATCATCACTTTTCCCACTCCCCACCATGTTGCAGTGTAACCTGAAAATTCTCTTCGCCCAGGCACTTAGGAGAATTCTGGGTGTCTCAGGTCTTCTGGGGGGCATGGGGCGAGGGGGTTCCCTTCTCCTTCACGTGAGTTTATCAAGGAATTTTTTTCCTGAACAAATAAACAGTGCTTCTCGCTAAAGGAATGCCAGTGAATATGGTTTCTCCAACTCATCACCATCGGATTTAGGCCACAGCTTTAGGTTCTTTATTGTAATACTCATTAATCATCCCAACCCTTCAGTAAAGGCTGTGGGGAAACAGACACAGGGTAAGAGATGGAAGCAAGAAGCTCTGGCCTGGAGCATCTGGGAAGGAGGCAACATGGCCTAGAGTCCGGGCTCTGACCCACACCGAGGGGCAGGGTGGCCCTCAGCAGCGCTGGAAGTGAGGGACACACACAGTGAAGACTCCGGAGACCTGAGTGAATGTCCACTCCCCCACTGTGAGTCAGAGGAAGCTGCCCCATAGCCCGGCAGAGGCTGAAGGCTGTGACAACAGGCATGTTTAGCCCTCATTTTACACAGGACAAGATTGACCTTCAGGGACACTCAGTAATCGACCTGAGGTCCCCTGGCCAGCAGGGCAGAGCCAGGCTGGGAACTACACCTGCCTTTCCATCAAGTTGCCCTGCCTCTCTGTTCTGAGTTTCTTGTGAAGTGTCTG
The DNA here is from genome assembly GCF_949774975.1 of Lagenorhynchus albirostris. NCBI lineage: Eukaryota > Metazoa > Chordata > Mammalia > Artiodactyla > Delphinidae > Lagenorhynchus > Lagenorhynchus albirostris. The sequence goes on from NC_083105.1 coordinate 8,399,479, forward strand.
TGTCCTTACTGCTCTCACCTGGCGCGTTTGGTTCACCTGTAGGGAGCTGGTACCATGAGTGTCGTATGATCGGTTAGTGTGACTATTACCAGCATTTTTTCTGCTGCTGGTTTTTACCACACTCTGGTTTTCTGAGGCTTGGGGAGCAGCGGGGCATCGAGTATCCCTGTCCATTCAAGCAAGACAAGATAATCACTTGAGAATGAATCGGTAGGATAGCAGCCCTCACGGGCATGTAAAACATTACTACAGAACACGGTCCTAGTCAGGTAGGACTCTGTAGGGAGAGGAACCAGTACAATGGGATCTCCCAACTCAGAGCACAAACAGACCTCCAGCTAATTGCTAGAGTCCTTACCCACGCCCCCCCAGACTTGTGATTTGCCCCCTGCTGCGAAGGGCTTCAGGCACGGCTCATCCAGAGACGTGAATGATGTCCTGAGGACCCTGTCTCTCTCTCCCCTCCACTTTTTGGTCCTGCTTGTCATTGTTGGGCTTTATTCCCAAGTCTTCCCTTGCCACCTGACAACAAGATGGCCACTGGCAGCTCTAAGCCTACCTTGTCTTTATGGCTTATGAAGTTAGAGGAGAAGACGGAGCATCTTTTCTTTGCTTGTTTTTTTAAAGTCTTTATTGAATTTGTTACAATATTGCTTCTGTTTTTTATGTTTTGGTTTTTTGGCCATGAGGCACGTGGGATCTTAGCTCCCCTACCAGGGACTGAACCTGTACCCCCTGCATTGGAAGGCGAAGTCTTAACCACTGGACCGCCAGGGAAGTCCCCTAGAGCATCTTTTCTTAATGACTCTGGCAAGAGTCCCAGGGAGTACTCGGACTGGCCTGGTTTGGTTGCATCCCTCTTCCAGGGGGATGGAGTAGTTTGGCCAGAATTTGATTGTATTATATGAGCTCTTTGGAGTAAGGAGCAGGGCTCAGATCCACTGAAAGCACGCAGACTGAAAAATATTTCTAAGGAATAGGTCTGGGTTATTCCCCAGAAGGTCTACTGGGCTGACATCCACTTGACCTGGGTGTCACCCCCTGGCAACACAGACACTGTTGACCAACCTGTTTCAGTCAGACTGCTTCTGGCTTCAAAGAACAATACAAAATTCAAACAAGCCTATAAATGGTGAGGAAATGTATTTATTAGGCCACACAACTGAAAGCCCAGCATCAGATCCGCCTCCAGTGGCGATATAATCAGCTGCTCAATAAAGCTGGTCGGGGAAATGACGGGTCATTTCAACAAATGGTGCTGGGACAATTGGACTTCCACACGCAAAAAAATGAACATAAATGCTTACTTCATGCGCAAAAATGGACTCAAAATGGATCATAGACCCAAACGTAAGAACTAAAACTACAAAGCTTCTAAATGTATGAGAAAATCTTTGTAACCTTGATTTTAGGCAATGATTTCTTAGATATGACATCAAAAGCACAATCCATAAGAGAAAACTTATAAATTGGGCTTCATCAACATTAAAAAAATTTTCAAAAGGCACCGTTAAAAAAATGAAAGACAAGCCACAGAACTGGAAGAAAATATTTGCAAATCAAAAATCCAGTAAAGGGGCTTCCCTGGTGGCGCAGTGATTGAGAGTCCGCCTGCCGATGCAGGGGACACGGGTTCGTGCCCTGGTCCGGGAAGATCCCACGTGCCGCGGAGCGGCTGGGCCTGTGAGCCATGGCCGCTGAGCCTGCACGTCCGGAGCCTGTGCTCCGCAACGGGAGAGGCCACAGCAGTGAGAGGCCCACGTACCGCAAAAAAAAAAACCAAAAAACCAAAAAAACAAAAAAAAAACAAAAAAAACAAAAACAAAACAAAACAAAAAAATCCAGTAAAGGACTTGTATCTAGAATAATACAAAGAACTCACATAACTCAACAATAAGACATCCCAATAAAATGAACAAAGGGTTTGAACAGATACTTTACTGAAAAAATGATATGTGGATGGCCAATAAACACATAAAAAGCTCTCAAATCATTAGTCATCAGGGAAATGCCAACTAAAACCACAGTGGGATTTCATCACATACTCACTAGCATGGCAATAATCCAATGACTGACAATACCAAGTGCTGGTGATGATGTGGAGGGCTGGAGCCCACATAGTCTACAAGTGGGAATGTAAAATGGCAAAACCACCTTGGAAAAGCGTTGGCAGCATCTTTAAAAGTTAAACATATACACTTGTCATATGACCCAAGGAGTCCCGCTCCTAGGTATCTATCCAAGAGAAACGAAAATATTGTCTCATTATTCACAACTGCCCCAAACTAGAAGCAGTCCCAGTGTCCATCAACTTGCAAATAGATGAACAAGTTATAATGGTTCCTTGTCAGATGGTTATCTTCCAAATGGAATTTTTCTCTGCAAAATAGTTTAGAACGCTGGTTAAAGGACTCTGGACTTACTAGCTGTGTGCCCTTCACATATTTAGATTCCCTGAGCCTCACTTTTTTAACCTATAAAACTGAAATATGAATACCTACCTCATAGAAGTAGAGTGAGAATTAAATGAGGGAATGTAGATAATGTGCCTCAAATAGTGCTCAAAACAGCTGTTTCTGGAGTATCAGTTTTACTTGAAGAATGAGGGGAAAGTCATATAATTTTAAAGGGAATTGATTTAATTATTTACTTCTATATGAAAACAAAAACAGATATCACACATATATGGTCATCTTATATATGGAAAAAGAAAAAAATATATATATATTTGACCCCTACCTCATACCATACAAAAATAATTTCCAGAAGGATTGCACATCTGAAGCTAAAATAAATAAATAAATAAAGCTTTTTAGAACAAAACATAGAAGAACATCTTTCTGACTTGGGACTAGGCAGATCTTTCACAAACAGGAAATGAAAAGTGCTGATCATGAATGAAAAAAATATTAAATGAATTCTGTGAAAACTAAGAACCTCTATTCATCAAAAGACACCATTAAAGGAGCAAAAAGACATTTCACAAAAGAAGCTATCCAACTGTAGAATAAACATACAAAAAGTTCTTAACTTCACTACTTTCCAGGGAAATCTAAATAAACTAGAGTATGATACTACTCCACTTGATTGGATAAAGTAAAAAGGATAAAAAATATCGTCTAGACAAAGACGTGAAGCAACAGGAACTCTCTGAATTCCAGTCGCTTTAGAAAGTTCACCAGCAGTACATACTAAAGCTGAAACTATGCCTCCCCTATGACCCAGCAAATGTATTCCCCAGCAGACATGTAGGCAGGTGTATGGTTTTTTTTCTGTTTCAATAAAGATGAATCATCCTTGCATTTTAATGTTTGTTTTGCTGGTAATTAATTTTTATGGCTTCAAAAGAGTGTAATATTAGTTAGTTATTGCTACAGTATTCTACAAACCAAACTACTCTACAGTTCAGTGGCTCACAAATCTATAGTTCAGCTAAGAAGTTCTGCTGATCTTGGCTGTTGTAGGCATGTGTAGGTTAACCAAACGACATGCATATAAGAATATTCATACCAGCACAGTGTGTAACAGCCCACACTGAAACAACCTATGTCAGCAGAATGGATACATTTATTATAATAGATTTATACCGTGCAGTGAGAATGAAAAAACTACATCACACATGAGGATTATGGCTTAATCTCACTAACATAGTTTTGAGCAAAATAAACCAGACTCAAAATATTTTAGATTGTATCGTTTCATTTATATACAGAACAAAAATAGACAGAACTCATCTATGCTTTCAGACATCAAGATGGAGGTAACGGGGTGGCAGTGAACAGAGAGGGAAGGAGGTGGACTCTGGGGACCTGGTCTTGATTGGGTGGTGGTTAAACATGTGTGTTCGTTTGTGACACTCCTTCGAGCTCTACGGTTATTATAGATACCTTCTCTGTACACTTCTGAAGTGTCTACACTTCAGTAAAAGGAAACAGAACAAAACCAAATACAGATATATTAGGACATTGAATTCAAAATGTGCCTAAATAAGAGCCTTAAAGAAATTTCTCGCTTGCTGCAGGTCTTCTGGCTACTCCTGGCAGGGGATGATCTCTTTTCTACTAACGTTCTTTGGTGGGAAAGTCTGAAAGCACCGCTTCCATTTCCCATGGTGAGGTTTTGAGGGCCACCTTCAGGAATCCTCCACCCAGAGCTTCTCGAACGGGCTGGGGTCCGGGCTCCTGCACCAGTGCTCTCGGGATTGGGGTGAAGCAAGTGAGGCGTGGCAGGACAAGTACACGGTCAGATCCTGTTTGTTCCATGTTTTAAATGTTGATATTTTGTTCATCATGTTTTTTTTTTTTTTGCTATTAATTTTGTTCTTTTTGAAACATTATTTACCTTGATTATTGAGGTTTTTTTGGTGTCCACTTAAATTTTGCGTCTGATTCTCCTCACCCTACACTATGACATCCTGGCCAGCTTTCACTTAAGAAGAAAAGAAAGGAAAAGCTCTGCTAGCTTTTATTTTTAAAGCAAAATCTTTATGCTCCCCAAGCAGCAAGAACTTTTTTTAAATTTTTTTTTATTTTTTACTTTCGAATTTTATTTATTTATTTTTTACACAGCAGGTTCTTATTAGTTACCTTTTTGACACATATTAGTGTATATATGTCAATCCCAATCTCCCAGTTCATCCTACCACAACCACCGCTCCCCCCTGCTTTCCTCCCTTGGTGTCCATACGTCTGTTCTCTACATCTGTGTCTCTATTTCTGCCTTGCAAACCGGTTCATCTGTCCCATCTTTCTAGATTCCATATATATGCATTAATATACAATATTTGTTTTTCTCTTTCTGATTGGAGTATGAACTTTCAGCGGGGTTTCTCCTCTCACCATTTACCGGCGTCATCTAGGGAGTAAGGGAGGGGTTACTAACAGCTCTTCACCACGAGGGGGCGCCAAAGAACAGTTTATAAAGCCGAACTCTCTGGTAATGGTGTCCGGCAGGCGTTCCCCAGCCTGGATTCCTTTTCTCTGACAAAAACCCATCCATTTTGTGAGTCTGCCTCTCTCTACGCGCCTGTCTCAGCTAGGCTCCAAATACAGGAGCCAAATTCAATATAAGAGCATGCTTGGATTCTATCCCCAAAATACCCAAATAAGATATTTATATTGGCTGCAATGATCAGAAAGCCAAAATAAAATCCCATGGGAGTTTGAGCTGGTCAGACTTGTGTTTAAACCCTGGCTTGTGTAATAGGGGGCAAGGTATCTTGGTAGGGTGACCAGCCTTCTGGGTTTGCCTGGGGCTGTCCTGGTTTTAGCACTGAAAGTCCTGCAGCTCAATCTCTCAGTTCCTGCAAACTGAGAAGTTCGGTGACCCTACTTGCTTGACTCTTAGTTTTTCTGATCTGTAAGATGGACATTATGTCAGTACCTACCACTGGGAGAATTGAATGAGAGGATGATATACATAGTAGGTGATGGACAAAAAACTAGCTTAGTGTTGTTACCGAGTAATACTGCAGTTGGTTGCAGGCGTGGCCTGAGTTCCTATGAAACCATTTAAACAGAGCCCCAGCATTTTTATCACCCTGCTCAGGCATTCAACTCAATTACAATATTTGCTGAGTGCTTATCAAGAAACTGTTGGCAGTTTAGCAGTTATGGGCACATTTTTTCAAATGATTGACACTTCTCAAGGATGTCATGATCTTTAGGGGACAAAGGAAAGACATAAAGCGTTTACAGAGTAGAGGAAAAAAAACAATCCAAGGCCACTGCCAGCACCCTGTGGGTCCTAAATTCCTCTTGTCTGGAAAACAGTAGTGGTCTCCTAACTTATCTCCCCAGCCCCATTTCAGTTTCCCTCCAATCCAATCAACTAACTACCGGGTAACTCCTCTTAAGACACAGTTTGGATCCTGTTTTCAAAAGCCCCATCAACACCCACCTCGCCTTGGCATTCTTTACTTTTTAAAACAGGGACTCCACCGAGGCTTGAAAGCCTTATCTCTCAAACAAACCAGACCAATCCCTTGCTCAAATATGCCCCATGTTTCCCTTCCTCCATGCAGTTACTCACAGTGTTCCCTAAGCTGGAGGGCCCCACCCCATTACCGCCTACCAGACGTAAACCCCTTCACGCAATCTTACTGGCTTTCCACCAGACACAAGCTCCCCCTTCTCTTATTTCATTAATACCATCCTTACAGCATTGTTCATATTGGTGCCATTTAGAGACCCTGCTCTTGATTGCAGGCAAGGATTGTCTATTTCACTTTTTAATATCTCCTCTAGTTCCTTGTGTGTAGGCAACAAATGTTTATTGAATTTCAGCCAGAGTTCTCATTTTAGTATCTGTACCCTGGCTTTGCTAGTTTTTAGCTGTGTGATATAGAGTTACTTAATTAACCTCTCTGTCTCAGTTTCCTCATCGAACAATGTGGATCATAACAACACCCACCTTGGGGTTTACCAAAAGAATGAAAGGCGACAGTGCACTCAGAATGCTTAGCATTGCGCTTGGCACACTGGAAGCTATGGATTATCAGAGAAGGGAAAGATCCATTTAGGCTGGGGAATAGTGGAGGGCTTCCTGGAGGAAGTGGAATGTGAGCTGGGATATAAATAAATAAAGATAAAAGAGAAGACATTGAGGCAGAGGGACCAACCTGAACAAAGACTTAAGAAGAAACGGGAAAGAGCAAGACGTGCTGAGGATAAGGCAGATCAAGACCTGGGAAATGGGAGTTCCCTGGTGGTCCAGTGGTTAGGATTCAGCACTTTCACATTCAATCCCTGGTTGGGGAACTAAGGTCCCACAACTTGCACAGTGTGGCTAAAAAAAAAAAAAAAAAAACCAAAAACCTGGAAAATACCTTTCGAGAGATTCCCCAGGAAGAGAGACAATGAGGAGAAGGACAGACAGGTGGAGTAAATCTTCCAGGAATATGGATTAGCAGGTTGGAAGGAGGGGAAATCAGCCTCTAGCGGTTTGCTGAAGGTTTCTGTCATTGGGTTTGCCCATTTCAGCAACAACAACAAAATTAGAAGTGGCCAGTTAGATGGGTGACAATCCAACTTGCAGCAAAGGATGGAAATGGACAAAATGAAAACTACTGCTAATTATTAGCAGGGTTAAGCCTAAAATCCCGTATTTGTGTTAAATAATTAATTAAAGATGTATAAGAGAGTGAATTTGGCTTAGTAGCAGATGGTGGGGAAAAAGCATTAAAGGAATTGGTTACAAAGTCATTTTGAGCCAGAAGGTCAGGGCAGCCACTAAACTTGCTAACGCAACCTCATAGTGTACTCATGGATGTAGGGGGTCAGATCAAGGACGGCCAAGGTCTCACTGTACTCTGTGGTGGTCTGATCACACCTGAGTATTTTAGGTACTCACATTTTGGTTGCAAAGCACAGAAACCCAAGAGGGAAGGGAATGAATTGGCCCCCCAGCGTGACTCAAATGGTGCCTCTCCCACACTTCCTTTAAAAAAAATAAAAAATAATTTATTTGGCTGCACTGGGTCTTAGTTGCAGCATGCGGGATCTTTTTTTTTTTTAAGTTGCAGCAGGCATGCAGGATCTAGTTCCCTGACTATGGATCAAACCCAGGCCCCCTGCATTGGGAACGTGGAGTCTTAGCCACTGAACCACCAGAGAAGTCTCTTCTCCCAGGCTTTCTTTAACAGGCCAGTTCACCCATCCCCCAGCTGCTGTGAGTATTGGCAGCTAAGGGTTCCCAGATGCCCAAAATTCCGGAGAATTGCCCTCCGCTGAAGGGAGCAGTTTTTGTGACCTTAACCCCGTCATGACCCATGGCCAATGGCTGAGAGATACTGGGGGGATAGCCACGTGGTATGGTTTATGCTCCAGAGCTCTCTGCTGTGGAACAGGCCAAGGTGGGATTTGAGCCTTTCTTGCCTCTTTCCCTTTCCCTGTCCTGGTCAACTTCCTCTGTTATAGGTTTTTCCTCCCTCAATAAATCCCATTCACTGGACCTCGCTTACAGGCAGTTTCTAAGGACCCTGACCTAAAACAACTATGAAATCAAACAGCCAAAAAATAGCTGGATCCAGGCTCTCAGAGTCATCACTCCTTGTGGCCTTTATCGGTATCTCAGCTCTGATAGTTTGTTGGTTCTCATACCAGCTTTATGCTCAAGCAAATTCTTTCCTGTGGTCTCCCTGTCAGCTCCAGGTGCAGAGCTGGACAGTTCAGCAGCCTTAGTGCAAAAAGAGCTTCTCCCTCCCCATAGTTCCAACAAAGAGCCCAAGACTCATTCCAATTGGGGTCACATGTCTGTCTCTAAATCAGTCCCTGCAGGTGGTGGTGGGGAGGGGTGAACAGCGATTTGATTGATCAGGACTGGGCTGTGGGCCCGCCCCGGAAAGGTGAGAAGTCAAGTCAGCCCCAGGCAGCCAGCCATATAGACCAAGAATGGGGAGGAGTGGTTCCCCAGAGGAACTATGGGTCCCCTTCCCAGAAGAGAGAGAACATTTGCTGGAAGGACAAAAATAACACATGTCCCCGGTAGAGCCTGACAAACTGAAGATGTCCTCATGAAGTCATTGGGATAGTGGGGAGCACGGAAACCATCATCTGAGGAATGGTGGCAAGAGAAAGAGACTTAATCCCTGTTATTTTGGGGGATGGGTAGAGGGTGTGGGAAAGGAAGCATACTCATCATCCTCAAATATTTGGAATGCTGTCATGACGAAGTGGGATTAGACGTGTTCTGTGTTATCTTTAGGGGATAACGTTAGCATTTAGGGTCAGAGATTACAGGAAGGAAGATCATATGAATACCATCTATATATGATATATATATCATTCACACACACACACACAAAATATATGTATACAATTTAAGTTGTCCTAAAAAAAGAACAGGCCTGTCTGAGAGCTGGTAAGCTTGCCATGTCTGGGAAACTGAGTGGAATGTCACTCTTCCCATGACTAATAACACACGCCATGCTTGCCTCTCACCCTGGCTGTTTCATGAGGGCTGTGTCTAGGTAGACCCTATCTGGAATGCTCCAGCCCGGTCTTGTCTTGGGGAAATTCTGCCCCACCCCAATAATTCTGATCAGCAGTGCTTTTGTCTCTGAGGCATACCTCTGGGCCCTCTAGTTAGTCATGATGCTTGGGATATTCTGCCTGGTCACCTCCGCATGTGCCATAACTTCGCCCAGTTTGGTAAGAGCACCCAGAGGGTACTGACTATCTCTTTTCTCTTACTCCCTCGAGAAATATTTGTTGAATACATAATATATCAGGACTTTTGCGGAAGAACTCTTGCCTTGCGGAAAGGTATGTCACTAAGGGGCCACATGGATCCTGCCTGCGGAGCTACAAGATTCTATGACCAGCTGAGACACTGAACTTGAAGCTGATGGATAGATGAGTAATTGGGAATACCCAAGGCTGCTTTGGCTTTTGCAGCTGTTGGAGGGAGAGAGGCACCCTCTCCTGCCCTTCCTCTGAGAGTTACACCAATGTCAGGCTTTTGGGGGAGAATAGGGGAGCATGTTAAGAATTTACTCTGGAATGTAAAATGAGCAGCCGCTTTTCAGTTTTTGGGCCTTCACACTTCTCCGGCCTAAACCTGGAAGAATGCTCTAGCCCCCTTCTTCCTGTAGCTGCTGTTACTCCTCCCTCCTTACCCTGTCTGGTGACACCATCCCCGGGAAGCTTTCGGGAAAACACTTCCCCCCCTTTCCACCCCGCCAAGTTGGAGTTATTTCGCCTTTTCTGGGCTCCCTCCCATTGCTGGGGGAGGGGAAGCAAGTGGCCTGCCTCCACCAAGGCACTTCCCCACGCGGACCTCGCTTTCCTTGTTTCTCTCTCCCTCTTAGCCTGTATTATTTCTCCTTGTTGAAGTCAGGGACCAAGTCCCTGTGTGGCCTCTGCGCCTAACGCAGGAGTCCCGCGCATGCACACACCCCCACCCCCCAACCGCCCCACACCCCTTCGCTACGTGCGGAAAAAGTAGGACATCAATCAGCATTTTAGAATTTTAGAATTGCAAGAGTCGTCGGGAGTCGTGTAGTGTAGTCCTCCCTTTTACAGAGGCTCTTCCTGAAGTCTCCTGATACAAGCTTTTGGGTTCATTCAGCCTTTCCTTCTTGAAGCCCAAAGCACTTTTTCTGTTAATGATCTCAACATCCTGGGCGGGTAAAGGAGGGGCAGGTAGGTGCCGGCGGGCTCCTGCGGGGCGGGGGCTGTAACTGGAATTCAGGACTCCGGGCCAGGACGGAATTTATTGTGTCTCCTTTTGGGAAGCGTGAAAGTAAGTAATCGATTTATGAGCCCCAGGCCGGGACCCTTCAGGCCCCTAGAAGGATTGTGATGGGGTCGGGAGGATTAATGCACTAAGCGCTCGCGGCATTGACCCCTTGGCAACTTGGCGAGGTCTGGCCGGGTCCACCGCCCTTCCCGTGACTGGGTGACCAATGGGCTGCGGCCTCTTTAAGGCCCCAGCGCTCCGTCTCCGGCTCATCTCCGACCTCCTCCCACCTCCTCGCTGCCACTCCGCCAGTTCCAGACTTCCCTCGGCATGAGGTCATCTCCCTGCTGCCTATTGGCTGCGCTGGACCGTCAGTCACAGGAAGTCCCGCCGCCATCCTCGCCAGCCTCGTATCCCTCTTGTCCCCCCGCCCTCCCCTTAGTCCGCGGTTCCCGGCCTCCACGAGGCCTCTGATTGGCCAGCGCTGCTGTCAGTTCTCCAGCGGGCGTTGTGGGGGGCGGGAGGCGGGTGTGGTGGGAGGGCCCGCAGCTTCCGTGGCTGAGAGGAGCCGGCCGCTGCCGTGTCTGTGGTGTCCGCGGCGGCGGCGAGAGCGACTGTCCCATCCTTCCCACCCTCTCAGCTCCGCTCGCTGCACGCCCTCCGCTCGCGCCGACTTCTCCGCAGCTCCGCGCGTCCCAGCTGGACGCTGAGCCTTGGGAGAAGACGCGCGCGGTGAGAGCCGGAGCGGGGACCGCCGCAGAGCCCGGGCCGGGAGGAGAGCGAGGCGGTGAGTGAGAGTCCGGGCAGGGGACCCCTCCCCCACCGCGGCCCCGCCCCGCCCGGAGCATCCTTTCTCCTGGCGACCCCGCTTCTCGCGCGCCCTCCGGGGGGGGTCCGGCAGGGCCGGCCTCGCGGCCCGGCCCCCTCCCCGTCGCCGCCCCGCTCCTCCGGGCCGGGGTCGCAGAGCCGGGGCGGGCGGCGCGGGGCGCGGCGGTGCACCTGTGCGCCGCCGCGCGGGCCTCGCAGGTGGGGAGGCATGGAGGTTCCCGCCCCCGCCGCATCCCGGGCGTTTCGTGACTGCAGGGACTGGGTGTAGGGTGCTTTCTCCGGGATCTTGTGCAAACCTTCAGAATCCATGTGCAATCCCAGGATTCCCAGGCAAGGCAGTCTCACCTGGACTTGTTGATGCCTGTGTAGCAACCTGAATGCTGCCAGGTGTAAGGAATCTGCCAGATTCGAAACTTCCCTCTAATGAAGTGTCTGTCAGGACGCCTTGATTACAGCCCCTACCCTGGGGGTAATGCAAGAGCATTGATCCGCTGTAGTAGGTAGGGTTGGAGTTTCTGAGTCAGACTCTCAAACCTGCCAATTGCTAGCAGTGTAATTTGGGGCCTCAGTTTCCTCATTTGAAAATTGGGGATAATAGTAGTATCTGTCATCGGGGGTCGTTGTGAGTATTAAATGAAATACTTCACATAAATTGTTTGACACAGCGCTTGGCCCCTTGTAAAGGCCCAAGAAATGTTTGGTTTTATGATGTTGAAAACCATGATAGACCAGCGTGTGTGTAAGCACCAGCCCAACTTGGCTTTGTCAGGACTTCTGTTTTCTCCCTGTTATGCAGCATAACTAAAGGGCAGTTTGGTGGCCAGTTAACTGCTTACCAACCTATACTTGGCATGAAATGTGTGTAGACAGGAATGTGAAATACGTCACTTAACTGTGGTAATGAAATTACACCCAGCTTCATGTATTTTTACACACTTTAAAATCCATAAGATGTCTGAAATGCCAAGTTGACAGTTTTTGAGCTCTTTTCAAGGTCTTTTCCAGCTGAAGTCAAAGCCTGTAATAGAATCTTTATTTTCAATAAGAAGTTACATTTATGTGTCTTACTTTAGAAGACCCCCCAAAACTCCACATTTTACTTATGCGGTTTTACTGTTGAAAAACAGCCACCTCCCAGGGTTGAGGTGGTACAGCCAGCTGGCCCACAGCCCTGTGACTGCAGGGTGGGGAACCTTTGGCTGAAAGTTACTAAACTAAGTTTTGCCGAGTGTTGTTGGCATTTTTCACAGCGAATCAAAGGGCTTTATGATACTTAGTTTCTTAATGAAATGATTTAGAAAGAAGCAAACCATTACTGCTTCTTCAGAAACATGTGCAAAGAAAAACTGGCTGTAATGTAGTTGTAGCATTTGCTTCAGTTCTTTGCTAGTAACTGTTAAGAAGAGCCCCTGTTTAAAAAGGCTTCCAAAAGTCACATCCATTAGGATAAATTTTTTATTTAGAGTGAAATCATGTGAGACGGAAGACTAATATGTATCCCATAATCCAAAAGTATTTATTGCAGACTTTCCATGTCCTGAGTGCTCTGTCAAGAGCTATGAGGAAGGGATTCAAAAGAAGTACAGAACAGCATCTCGGCCCATAAAGGGCAAAAGCATAAAGTTCAGTCACCCAGTAGTGATTGTGGGTATTGCTTAAGTAATGACTTCATTCATTCATTAATTCAATAAATTTTTGTTTCATACCTGTAATGTGCCAGGTGTTTTTCTAAAAGCTGAGATTATGAAAATGAGTGTGGTATATGTTCCCTGCTCATGAGGAGCTCACAGTCTAGTGGGAGAGTAAGAAAGTGACAGATAATTGTAACACACTGACATAAACTCCAAGTACAAACCCCGAACTGTATGGGAGAGTCAAAGGAGCTTTCCCTTTGGACTTCAAGGAGAAGATGGCCTTTGAGCTGAATCTTAACTCATTAGACAAAGGAGAGGAAGATCATACCAAACAGAAGTAATTGAGCTTGAAAAGATTTCCTGACAACTCTTCGGACCATGGGTACAAGCCCTAGAGAAGGGGAAAGAAACGGACATTTCTTGATGCCCACTATGTTACAAGCATCAAGCTAAGCTTTTAATGCATTGCTTAGTCCTCACAATAACCCTAAGAGGTAGATATTGCCTCCACTTTAGGATATAGAAACTGAGGCTCAGGGTAGTTAAATAATTTGTCTAAAGTTACACATTAGTGACAGAGCCAGGACTTGAATCCCTGACTTTAAAGTGTAGTAAGTGCTTTTTCTTTTAAGACTCTGTTTTGTAGAAATACTAAATATACAATGAGGTGAGAAAGTTCCACCCACGTATATCATTTTACTGCTTGTGTTACAGATTGCTTTCTGTGAAGTAAATGTTTCATATTTGATTAATTGAGTTTTGGGTTAGACGAGTTTTGGGTCTTCGTTGCTGCATGCGGGCTTTTTCCAGTTGTGGCGAGTGGGGGCCACTCTTTGTTGCCATGTGCGGGCTCTAGGAGCGCGGGCTTCAGTAGTTGTGTGGCATGTGCGCTCAGTAGTTGTGGCTCGCGGGCTTAGTTCCTCTGCGGCATGTGGGATCCTCCCGGACCAGGGCTTGAACCTGTGTCCTCTGCGTTGAAAGGCGGATTCTTAACCACTGCCCCATCAGGGAAGTCCTCATATTTGATTTAGAGTTGCTAGGGCTTATATAATAAATAAAGGCTGTTTTTATCAAATGATATTAATTTTACCCTTATAAATGTGATATTTCCTAAGAACTGTGGCCCGTGAAAACATTCAGTGAAAATGGAGGACATTGAGATATACAGATCCTATGTGTGGCACTTTACAAAGTAGTTAAACAGGTGTGGCCTTTTCTTGAGGCTGCAGCTTAAATATTTATTTAAATGTAAAAGAAAAGCATATGCAGACATATGGCCAATGACACGGGTTCGAGCCCTAGTCCTGGAAGATCCCACATGCTGCAGAGCAACTAAGCCCCTGTGCCACAACTACTGAGCCTGCGCTCTAGAGCCCGTGAGCCACAACTACTGATCCCACATGCCACAACTACTGAGCCGTGTGTCTAGAACCCGTGCTCCGCAACAAGAGAAGCCACCGCAATGAGAAGCCCGCGCACCACAACGAAGAGTAGCCCCCACTCGCCGCAACTAGAGAAAACCCATGTGCAGCAGCCAAAACATAAATAAATAAACAAATAATAAATAGATGATGAAAGGGGTAAAAGTTTTTGAATACTTAATTTTTACACGGGGGAAACTAGAATTTTGAAGTCATATTAATGAAGATGGTTGTATTGTATTTAGAGAGACCACCATGGCAAGGGCATATCCTGACTGTAAGCTCCATAAGGGCAAGGATGTTTGATTCTTCTGTTCCCAGCTTCAAGAGCAGTTTTGGGACATAGCAGGTGCTCAGAAGTTTATTTCAGAAAGTCTTTGAAAGGGAAGAGGGAAGACATTGATGGAGTACAGATGAAGTGCTTGAGGCAAAGGGAATAGTTTATAAATGGATACATTTTGGAAGAAAAGGAACAGCAGACAAAGGGAATAGTCTGCTGACACAATTCAACAGATATAGGCACTGTTTATTTCTAAGGCTTAATGGAGTTTTGAGAATCAAGGAAACAGTGTCTACTCTGAAGGAGCTTACAGTTTTAGAGAGTAGGTATCTGCTATTAGCTATCTACTGCTGTCTATTGCCTACATATGTAATGATTACCCCAAAAGATAGTGTTTAACATGGCAATAAACATTTATTACCTCTCACAGGTTCTGTGATTCAAGAGTTCAGGAGCAGTTTGGCTGAGTGGTTTTAGGCTCAGGGTCTCTTTAGAGATTGCAGTAATATGTCAATAATATGATTGCCGTCATCCAGAGGCTTGACTGAGGCTGGCAGATCCTCTTCCAAGGAGGCTAATCATATGGCTGGCAAGTTGGTACTGGCTGTTGGGGGGTCTCAGCTTCTCTCCATGTGGGCCCCTCCACAGAGCTACTTGCTTGCTTTGCCTTCATGGCATGGCCGCTGGCTTCCCTCTGAGCAAGTAATCCAAGAGACCAAGCTACGCTGTCTTTTATGACTTAGCTTCAGAAATTACATACAATCCTTTCTCCAGCATTCTGTAGGTCACACACTGCGGGAAAGGACTACACAAGGATGTGACTGCTAGGAGGTGAGGAGCGTTGGGGGCCAGCCTGGAGGCTGGCTATCACAGCGGGAAGCATAGAAAAAGCTAAGTGTTGAAAGAAAGCGCGCAACGTGCTGCGGGGCGGGAGGGGAGAGGAGGACTCAGAGGAGGGAAAGATCACTTTTGGGATGATAAGGGAATTGGGGAAGATTTAATTCTTTTAACAGATATTCACAGATATTTATTGTGTGTTTACTGTGTGCCTTCCACATGGTAGGGTAATTTGTAGAAATGGTCACTGAATTAGGGCCCCATGAAATGTTTTAAGTAGTCTAGGCCAGCATTGACACTAAGGACAAATCTTTGATCTTTATGTGTAAGGTGAAGGTGGAGTCATTTTTCTGATGTTGAAGAGAACAGTAACTTATCAGTGTGATAGACAAGCAGTTAGAGAGTGTAAGTAGTTAAGAGAATGACTACTAGAGCCAGACTGTCTGGGTTTGAATCCTGGCTCCACCACTTGCTAGCTCTGTGACCTTGGGTGTGTGACTGTGATACTTTTGCTACTTTATCTTCTCAGTGACTCACTAACTGTAAAATGGGGATAAAAATGGTGCCTGCTTTATATTGCTGCTATGAGGATTAAAAAAGTTAAAAATATGCCAGGTTCTTGGAACAGCTTTACATGCATCATCATCATCATCATCATTATTTTTTGGCAGTAGCTTAGAACTGACATGGGTGAGTGAGGTTGGAGGGAGAGATGAATGAATGTAAAATGATGTGAGTACTGAGAAGGAGGCGTTTAAATGTCAATCATTGCTGCTTCAGCATCAGTTTTTCCAGTTCAGATATCTACATCCAGATAAATTTTATTTCTCCAGTTAGAGTGAAGCAGTGGTTTTATTAGTTGAACTCCACAGTTAAAACAAGACCTCAGAAGGTGCAAGTTTTCTGTTAAGGGTATCTCATACCCTCTTATTGTCCCTGTAAATTCCTGGGCCCTCTATCTGCAGAATGGGTTTAGCCAGAAGCAGCCCTTAAAGTTGCATATGCTTCAGAAGAGCTTATAGGTGGAACTAGGCGCCATAGCAAAAGTACCTAGAATGAGAACTTTTGTGAATGAGTCACAAAGGAATCTGCAGAATTCTTAAAAACATTAACTATATCACTTCTATGGAGAGGGAAGATAATTGAACTCCATGTTGCTGCAGGTGTTGAAGAAGAAATTGGGTGAACTGCCAGGGTGTCTTGGGTGGAGCTAATTGCTTAAGTTGCCTTCAGTTCTGCAGTTTTACTGACTCAAGTCCAGTTCTCATTGTTTAGTTGAACGGAGGCACTGAGAAATGGTTTGTGGTTCCACAACCATCTAGTGGCTGAGCCTGGACTACTTCCTCACCCTTTGTTTAAGACCAACTCACACAGCAGTAATAAAAGGTCTGCAGAATCCTAGGAAGACTGAGTGTTGTGAAAATTTCTTTTTTTAAGTTTAAAAAAAATTTTAATTTAATTTTTTTTTGGCCGTGTTGTGTCTTCGTTGGTGTGCGTGGGCTTTCTGTGGTTGCAGTGAGTGGGGGCTACTCTTCGTTGCATTGCGCGGGCTTCTCATTGCGGTGGCTTCTGTTGTTGCAGAGCACGGGTTCTAGGCGCATGGGCTTCAGTAGTTGTGGCACGAGGGCTCAGTAGTTGTGGCTCGTGGGTTCTAGAGCACAAGCTCAGTAGTTGTGGCACACAGTCTTAGTTGCTCTGTGGCATGTGGGATCTTCCCGGGCCAGGGCTCGAACCTGTGTCCCCTGCATTGGCAGGAGGATTCTTAACCAGTGCGCCACCAGGGAAGTCCCAAAAATTTCTTTTTATTTTCTTCGGATACCATATTTTTACTTCTGTGGTATGTCTGGTTCATTTGCTTCTTCACTCACTCTTGCTAATGTGCATTTAGAAATCATTTCCTGTATAAATGAGTGCCAGTAACGAGTAATTTGGGTAGTTCATTTGGAAATCCGTAGTGTATCCTCTGTTACTGAATTTGAAGATAGGTGGCTGTTTTCAGGTTTTTGACCTCTGAAATTGTGGGAATTATGGGTCAGTTTGGTTTGCTGAAAAGTCTTTGTTTTGGTATCAAAATTTAAAGTATCATGGGTATAATTTGAAAAAAAATTCTAAACTTCCTAGTATGAAAGAGTAAAATAATTAGTGAGGTAACATGTCAAGTTGTAAGGGCGTGAGCAGAGCTAGGTACTGACAATTATCAGCTGTGTAGCCTTAGACTCACTGCTTAACCTTATGTGACTCGATTTCCTTATCTGTAAAGTGGAGTTAAAAATTCTTACAACATGAGGTTGTTATTAGGAGTATGGAGAAATGTAAAAGGGAGTAACAGTGGCATATGCTTTGTTAGCCACTGTGTTACCTCATTAATGCTCGCACCAGCTCTGTGAAATAAGTAATAATAGCACCATTTTTTTTTTGTTTTTCCCCCCAGTACGCGGGCCTCTCACTGTTGTGGCCTCTCCCATTGCAGAGCACAGGCTCCGGACGCGCAGGCTCAGCGGCCGTGGCTCACGGGCCTAGCCGCTCCGCGGCATGTGGGATCTTCCTGGACCGGGGCACGAACCCGTGTCCCCTGCATCGGCAGGCGGACTCTCAACCACTGCGCCACCAGGGAAGCTCCTAATAGCACCATTTTGCAGATGAGGCTAGAGAAGCTTGGAGAGATGAATTAATTTAGGAAGATCACAGTCAGGATTTGAACCAGGTCTCTCTGTGAATTAAAAGATGGTTTAAAAAAGAAAAATGGTGACTCCCTATCATAATATGTTTGAAGTACCTAACTTTGCCTCCAGTAAATGTTTGTTCCTGTTCACTTTCTTTTGCCTAGCTAGTGAAAACGTCAGTACAGTGGGAATTTTTTATGGTAGTGATCAAGGTGTTATAGCTCTCAAAATATTCTTTGTAATATTCCTTATATGGGGACTTCCCTGGTCACACAGTGGTTGAGGGTCCGCCTGCAAATGCAAGGGATGCGGGTTTGAGCCCTGGTCCAGGAGGATCCCACATGCCGCAGAGCAATGAAGCCCATGTGCCACAACTACTGAGCCTGCGCTCTAGAGCCCACGAGCCACGGCTGCTGAGCCCACGCACCACAACTATTGAAGCCCCCGCGCCTAGAGCCCGTGCTCTGCAACAAGAGAAGCCACCGCAATGAGAAGCCCGTGCACCGCAACAAAAGAGTAGCCCCTGCTGGATGCAACTAGAGAAAGCCCGCACAGCAATGAAGATCCAACGCAGCCAAAAATACATAAATAAATTTATTTAAAAAAAAGATAAAAAATAATTCCGTATATGTATCTTGCTGCCATTCCTGAAATGGAAAGCTGTAATAGTGACTTCACATTTTAAGTTGCACGTTAAAATGCTTACTAAATAGGGGCCTACCAAAATATCCAAATTAAAATTTTTTGTCAGTGTTTCAGTATCTTTGTAACTGTAAATGGTGTAAGTTATGCCGGAGTCTCTTAATGGTGGTTAATTTGTACATATTTTCACTACCACAAAATTTACAGGAACTTGGAAATCTGTCTTTTCCTCATACTTTAGGACACTCCATGTTGCAGATTAAGAGTTGTGTTATCGTGGTTGAAACTGGCTTTATTGTTGATTTTATATTTTGTTATATGATGTATATCTTTAAAGTCTTTTAAAATTTGCCACATATGTCTTGGCTTTTTTTAAAAAAGGTAGAGATGGGGAAACAATTTTGAAATGAAAAGTTAGGATCATTTTCTTTCTTATTCTTGATACATGTTATAATCACTTTCTATGAACAATCACTTGAACTAAAGCTTCCGTTCAGGAGCTATACATTCTTTAATTCTAACATCCCAGGTTAATGCCCTGAGGTCATGACAGTGAAGGCAAAGATTTCATGGTATTTTAAATTCTTTTTTTAAAAAAAATATTTATTTATTTGGTTGTGCTGGGTCTTAGTTGCAGCATGTGAACTCCTAGTTGCGGCATGCATGTGGGATCTAGTTCTCTGACCAGGTATCGAACTCGGGCCCCCTGCATTGGGAGCGTGGAGTCTTAACCACTGTGCCTCCAGGGAAGTCCCTTAAATTCTATTTTATAGAGTCAGTGATCATTTCACATTATCTTGCTGATATTTCCTTTCTGTTCAGATTTTTTTTTTTCCTGGGGTTGGGGTGTGTGGGGTGTGTGGTCCTGGAATGGGAATAATAGGCAGTCAAGAATATAATGAGATCATAGGCTAGTGATTTGAAATTAAATAAATTTAAATATTTCCTTTACTTAGTAGAAGTTCATAGGATGGTATGGTTCATTTGTGTGATATCTGTCCTGAATCTTTGGGTACCTCGTGTCAAATAATTATTTATTTAATCATTTTCCTAAATCAGTCACTGTAGCATAATTGACACCCCCCTCCCCGCTTTTGGCTTTTACCTGTAAACTGATTCTGAAGGTGAACCTAGCAGAAACAGTATGTGTGAAAACTGGACATGACTTGTACAATTTGGATAAGCTATTCATGACATTTTACTTTCAACATGTTTAATAACCTTTTGGGTGCCTAAATAAAACTGAGTTAATTATAGTGTAACCTTTTGTTCTATTTGGAGAGTGTTAAGGGATTTTTGAATACGCTCCAAAATTCACCTTCATCAAGTGAGCTTAGAAAGCTCTTTCTAGAGCAGGAATTCTCAAGACTTTACCTGCATGATTGTTTCTACTTTTCTGGCCACTCTTTTTGTTTTATTTTTAAAAAGAAGAGTAGATTTTCCCTGCTCTTTGGAGATAGTATTGATGAGTTTTAGAGTTGAACGCACCTGTTTTCAATCGTGACTCTACTGCTCGTTGGCTCTGTGATCTTGGGTGAGGGAATTAATCTTACTGAATCTCTCCTTGCTCATAGGATAGATGTGGGGGGTAAATAAAGTTACATGTAAAGCATTTAGCACATAATGGACGTTTAATTCATGTTAACTTTCATAACACCCAGAATTTTTCTTTTGTAGCACTAGCCACAATTGCAGCTAAATAATTATGTAATTATTTTATGTTTTTCTTCTCATAAGCTTCATGAGGCTAAGGCCCAAGTCTGTCTATTCCCGGCTGAATTCCCAGCATGCAGCATAGTGCTTGGCATGGCATATAATAGATGCTCAGTAAATACTTGAATGAATGAAAGTGACTCACCTCCTCTTCTTAACCTGTCCTCCCTTGACTTAAAGGACAGTGTCCTGAACTTATTTCCTGAAAGTAGATCATAGAGCTTATGATTTGCTCTCCAGAGTCAATTCCATGGTCTTCCACTCTCCTCCTTGCTTACTGTACCGCAACCTCACTGGATTCCTTGCTGTTATTGGGTTGTACCAGGTTTCTGTGTTTGCTGTTCCCTCTGCCTGAAATACTCTATCCTTGGATCTTCACATGGTTTACTTCCTCACTTTTTTCAGATCTTTGCTCAGATATTACATTATTAGACCATCATATTTAAAAAAGCCACTTTACTCC
This sequence comes from Lagenorhynchus albirostris, assembly GCF_949774975.1. Lineage (NCBI taxonomy): Eukaryota > Metazoa > Chordata > Mammalia > Artiodactyla > Delphinidae > Lagenorhynchus > Lagenorhynchus albirostris. Next base: position 8,420,139 of record NC_083105.1, read on the forward strand.
CCAATCCCAGGCATTCCCTATTTCCCTTATCCTGCTTCACTTTCTCCACAGGATTAATCACCCCTTGACATGTATTTATTTGCTGTCTCCTCCCACTAGATGATAGTCTCTGCAAGGGCAGGTACTTTGTTTTGTTTATTGTTGTGTCCTCAGCACCATCAATACTTGGCATGTAGTAGGTGCTTAAATATTTTTTGAATGAATTACTGAATGAAGGAATGGATATTTTCATTCCTGTTTTTCCTCCCAAGTGGTATTTAACATAGTTGATCACTTTCTTTCTTGAACCATTTTATATTCTTGGTATGACATGATTCTCCTAGTTTTTCATCTAATACCTTATCCCTTCCTTCTACCTCTCCTGCCATTCTTTCTCAGTCTCTTTTGCTGGCTGTTTTTCATCCTGGCCTGAGTGTGGGATTTTCTCAGGACTCTGGCTCAAACCCTCTTATTGTCTCTCTCTGTAGGAGATCCCATCTAATCCCATAGCTTTAACCACCAGTTACATGCCAATGATTTCCAAATGTGTATCTCTGTCTTTTTTTGAACACAAATCACTTTGCCACTTCTACTTGGATGTCTCACAGACACCTCAAATTTACATTTCAGACTGAACTTTTTTTTTTTTTTTTTGCGGTACGCGGGCCTCTCACTGTTGTGGCCTCTCCCGTTGCGGAGCACAGGCTCCGGACGCGCAGGCTCAGCGGCCATGGCTCACGGGCCTAGCCACTCCGCGGCATGTGGGATCTTCCCGGACCGGGGCACGAACTCGTGTCCCCTGCATCGGCAGGCGGACTCTCAACCACTGCGCCACCAGGGAAGCCCTCAGACTGAACTTTTAACCTTCATTTCCTCTTGTCAGAGTTGTTCTTGCTCCAGTGTCCCCCATTTCTGTAAATGGCACTTCTGTCCACCTAGTTACATAAGCCAGAAATCGGAAGGGTCATCTTTGACATTTCCTTCTGTCCTCACATCCATTCCATCATCAGTTTCTATTAATAATCACTCCATAAATATTATCTCATTTGTCAACTTCTCATTTCTTCTACTAAAGCCACTCCAGCTAGTCCAAGCCATGCTCTTTCCAGGTCCTCTTCAATAAATTCTTAGCTAATTTTCCTGCTTCCAGCCTTCCCCCTGACTCTTTCTCCACAGTGAAGCCAAAGTTTCAAATGCCAATTTAATCATATCACTGTTCCTCTTTCCCTAAGCCTTTCACTGTATGTAGGCTCCAAGCAGATAACTTACATGAATGGAATTGGGTAGGTCAGGGTTTTTTAATAAGGAGTGGTAGGAACTGTAGCAGTTGGAGAGAACGTGCCCTGTCTAGAGAGGGCAGCCACTACTCAATTTTGATATATTGCTGACATGTGGGAGTATTGGCCCAGAATTGCTGATCTTCTGATTTTTTCCAAGGGAAGCCAGAAATCTGGATTTTTTTTAAATTGTGAATTTTCTCTATTTTAAAATGTTGACAACCAATTTGAATTTAAAAGATTTCTATACTTAGGAATAAATTTACTGAAATACATAAAAAACTTTTACATTGAAAATCACAAAACATTGCTGAGAAAAATTAAAGAAGACCTAAATAAGTAGATGTGTACAGTGATCGCAGTTTGAAAGACCCAGTGTTGTTAAACAGTCCACTTTGCCCCAAATAATCTAAAGATTCAGTGTGTTTACAATCTAAATCCCCACAGGCTTTTTTTGTGGAAATTGACATGCTGAATCTAAAAGGTATGTGGAATTGCAAAGCATTTACAATAGCCAAACAACTTAGAAGTGGAAGAACAAACTTAGAGGAATTAAATTACCTGATTTCAAGACTTACTATAAAGCTAGAGTAATAAAGACACTGTGATGTTGGTGTAGAAAAAACATATTGAGCATCGACCACAATAGAGTCCTGAAGGGGACACATATGATCAATTGGTTTTTTAGCAAAGGCTAAAACATAATTCAGGAGGGGAAAGGATAGTCTTTTCAAGAAATGTTGCTGGAACAGTTGATGGATGTTTGCGTGTAAAGTAATGAGTCTTAATCCCTGTCTCACACTATACAGAAAAATTAATTTGAAGTGGCTCGTAGACCTAAACATACAAACTAAAGCCCTAAAATTTATAGACAAAATTATAAGAGAAGATCTTTGTGGCCTTGAGGTAGACAGAGGTTTTTTTAGGAACCAGAAAGCCTGAACCAACCATAGAAGAAAAAATTGATAAATCAGACCATATCAAAAGTAAAACTTTCTTTTCTACAAAATATACTGTAAGAAATGAAAAGGTAAGCCACAGGCTAGGAGGAAACATTTATAAACACACATACTATCTATATATCTATGTATAGATATATATATACACACACACACACATACACACACACATATATGACTTAAATCCAGAATATGTGAAACACTTTAAAATTCAGTAATATGACAAATGGCCCAGTTAAAAATGAGCAGAAGTTTATGTAGACCCTTCACAGAAGAAAATATATTTGAATGCCTAAAAGCATATGAAAAGGTGCTCCACATCATTAGTTACCAGGGAAGTACAAATTAAAACCACAATGAGATACTACTTCATACCCACAAGAATAGCTAAAAATTAAAAAAAAAAAGACAATTCCAACTATCGGTGAGGATTTGAAACAACTAGAATTAATGTATGTTACTGGTAGCAGTGTGAAATGGTATAGCCACTTTGGAAAACAATTGGTCAGTCTCTCCTAAAGTCTCTCCATCCTCCTCTTTGGTGTTTATTGTCTAAGAGAAATGAAAACATATGCACAAAAAAACCACATCAGTGTTCATGGTAGCTTTATTCATAATAGCCAAAAAACTGGAAACAGCCCAGATGCCATCATCAACAGGTGAATAGATAAACAGTGAATTATCGATACATGCAGCAATGTGAATGAATCTCAGAAACATGTTGAGTGAAAGTAAGACACAGAAGAGAACTTACTGTATGGTTTCATTTATACTGAAGTTTTAGAATAGGCAAAACTAATTTATAGTAATAGAAATTAGGTCCGTGGTTGGCTGGGGTGTGTGTGTGTGGAGATTGACTGAAAAAGGACATGAGGGATGATGGGCATGTTTTTTTCTTGATTTGGCGTGGTGACTACACAATAGTGTACATTTGTCAGAACTCATTGAACTCCTTGAAAATGTACACTTCAAATGTGTGCATTTTATTGTGAGTAAATTATACCTCAGAGTTGATTTTAAAAAATACTGTACGGTCAGCACTGTGGATTAGACAAAAGATGTGTGCATGCCAAATTTGGTTGAGGTCAGCCAGTTTCTAACAGCCGATCTATACCCCCACTCGTGCATACACTGCAAGAGGGCCTGGCCTGTAATAGGTCTTCAGTTTCTGTTCAATGAATGTTGCAGCTCCCTTGCAAGAAAATATCCCATCCTTTATCCTGCAGTTTTCTGACTCCAGTCATTTTTATGGAGTTAATTATTTGGTTTCTTCTGGCCCTAGTACCTTGAGTACAAATCAGTCCATTCATTCTTTCAAATAATTACTGAGCATCTACCACATGTAAAACCCTGACCAAATAAAGTACTTGCTAACTGTCAGTTGATTTTATATATATATATATATATATATATATATATGAAAATTACATTTGACTTATAAAAGCAGAGGCTTGGTAAGCTCTTCTTGCTTAGAATGTTTCAGCTACTATTTCTTTGTCTTGAGCATTTACAGTCTGCTATCTGTGGAAAAATAGCATAGGCTTAATAACAGACTCTTTACATAGTAACTTCTCAGATGAGAGGAAGCAAAACATTTCAGAATGTCATTCAGTTTTAGCTGTAAAAATGGCAGATTTCTTTTCTAGTCAGAGTCTATGAGGGAGGAGGGGACTGACTTAATTGTGTTGCTAGGACCAAACTGCTTCTTGGTCTTATAGTGAGTCTGCATCTGTATGTTGTCTTCATCAAATTTGGTTATGGCTGTGTACTTTTATAGGTCACCAAGCAGAGTTATTATGTGGTTTTTCAACCAGAACTTTAAAAAGCACTGGTTATCATTCTCTACTGATAATTGTTCCTTTCCTGACTTTGATAGAGCTGCTCTGAATTCTCCAAATAGCCTTCCTCCTCCCCTTCCCTAAACTATGTCCTTGCCAATTTTAAAAGTTAGCCTAAGGCTTAACTCCTTTACAAAACAACTTTCCTTGATTAATACAATCTCAAACTTGTTTTCAGACTCTCCTCTCCCCATGGTACCCTCTTATTATTTCTGTCTCTCTTTTTTCTTGGGGGGGGGGGCTCACCATGTGGCATGCAGGATCTTAGTTCCCCTACCAGGGATCGAACCCTTTCCCCCTGCAGTGGAAGCGCCGAGTCCTAACCACTGGACTGTCAGGGAATTCCCTCATTTCTCTTTTTTTACTTAGCATTTCTTTTTTTCACCAAGATCTTTTCTTCCTATTAACGTTATAGTTCATTGCGGGTGGGGGGTGACAGCTGTACCATTTTCTCTCTGTGTATCTAATATAAGATCTGTACCAAGTGGGTTTAATAAATAAAACAAAGATTGATGGTACATTCTACTGTGAAGGTAAGTAACATGTAACTCAGATTCCATAATGGTGAAAAGCACAGTACTTTAGATAACTGTGGACCTAGGTCTTTTCTCCACCTTTTGTTGGCACAGTTCCCTAGGAAGGAAGCCAGGGAGATTAAGAGTTGCCTGTATCTGATAATAGCCCAGAAACTTAAGAGCAGGCAGTTCCCACAGCAGCAATCTGAGTCCAGTAAGAGAGCTTAATGAACTGCCTGTACCTGTACAGTCATCAGAGTTTGTCTCTGTGCTGAGATATCAGAGGCACTGAATGAAAGAAAGTTAACAGGAGTATGAGAATGAGGAAAAAAGAAGTGGGCGTTGGAATTGGATACATGTGTAATCTTGATAGTTTATTTTAATTTGGAAAGATCTGTTATGCTCATTGACACATTTTTCTGATTAAAATTGTTTCTACTTATGCCTGTGCTAAAATTAGTATCATACTAAAGAGAGGACTGTGGTTTGTCTGCCTTTCAGAATATATTATTTCAAATACCTTTTATCTTTGAAGGATTCAGAATCTTCAGTCATTTCACTATCTAAGATTAAATTTACTTTCATTTTACATTCTCACCAACAGTGCACAAGCGTTCCAGTTTCTCCACATCCTTACCAGTGCTTGTTATTTTTTTTCCGTAGTAGACATGCTAATGGACATGAGGTGGTGGTCTTTTACATATTCAGTGTTTTCATCTGTGACTGGTAGGTAGCATGATGTCGCCTCTATAGTTCTTATCACAGTACTGTTTTCCTCCCCAACACTTATCAGTCATATCTGAAGTGCTTAATTTTTTACTTGTTACCATAAGAGCCATAAGGGTAGGGACCTTGTCTGCCTTCATCACTAGTATCTCTAGGGCTGAGACAGTACCTGACACATTATCCTTGCTTAGCGAGTATTTGATGAATGAATGAATGAATGAATGGAAAGGAGAGAGGCTTAGTGTAGTGGTTGAAACAAAAGACTTCCTTCGGCATCAGACCGACTTGGGTTTGAATCCTGGTTTCCTTATTTACAAAATGCTTTCCTCATAGGATTGTGGTGAGATTAAGTGAGATCACATATGTAAAACCCTCAGTACAGCACCTGGCACATTGTAATTATCTGGTAAGTGGCAGCTATTATTATTAGGGAGAGGTCAGCTGGCCAATGGGGCATCAGTAGGCGTGGGGCTTAAAAAAACCCTCATTTTGTCACTAATAAGATGTGGCATTTTAAAAAGAATTTTAGTTATTTATTTGGCTGTGTCAGGTCTTAATTGCAGTGCACAGGCTCTTCTCTGCGGCATGCGGGCTTCCCTCTAGTTGTGGCACATGGGCTCTAGAGCGCTTGTGCTCAGTATTTGCATCGCATGTTGGATCTTAGTTCCCTGACCAGGGATCAAACCTGCGTCCCCTGCATTGGAACGCGGATTCTTAACCACCGGACCACCAGGGAAGTCCCATAAGCGGTGCAATATTGATCAAGTTGTCTAACCTCTTTAGTCTGAGTTCTTTTCCCCTGTAAGAGCATTAATCCCAAAAGGCCCTTCTGTGATTTTCATTTGATCCTTCCATTGGTCACTGTGTTCACTCCAGCAGTCAGTCATCACCATTTCACACTATCTCAACTTTAATTACAGTAGGAGATTGTTCACCTCAGAGTCTGAATCTCAGAGCATCTAAATGATAGAATTAATTTTTTAAATTTATTTATTTTTATTTATTTTATTTTTGGCTGCATTGGGTCTTCGTTGCTGCACACGGGCTTTCTCTAGTTGCAGCGAGTGGTGGCTACCCGTCGTTGAGGTGTGTGGACTTCTCATTGCGGTGGCTTCTCTTGTTGTGAAGCATGGGCTCTAGACCTGCGGGCTTCAGTAGTTGTGGCACGTGGGGTTCAGTAGTTGTGGCTCGCAGGCTCTAGAGTGCAGGCTCCGTAGTTGTGGCGCACGGGCTTAGTTGCTCCGCGGCATGTGGGATCTTCCCGGACCAGGGCTCGAACCCGTGTTCCCTGCATTGGCAGGCGGATTCTTAACCACTGTGCCACCAGGGAAGCCGTAGAATTAATTTAAAAGAATACTTTATAGAAAAGATCATTCCATTTCAAAAGTTAAACCATTAAAATAGTTGAAAAATAATTTGCCCTAATATGAAGTCTTTAGTAATGATTTAATATGCCAGGTTGTGTACGACCACTTAGTGATGATAGAAGTGGAGGAGTGCAGATTGTAACGTAGACTGCAGTGATAGTTTGGTGGTTTTGCTGAGTTGTGTTGCACTCAGCTCTTGGGGAGACTTGCTTTAAAGATACCTTTTTGTCCATTTGCTATGCTGTTGTATGATGGAGGAAATAAAATAACCCTTAAGAGAAGACTTCTGACTTCTAAAATGTTGGTGGTTGTGTCCCTGATGTTCTTAGCAAATATAGGCCCAGATATTTAAACTCAATCTGGCTGGGTTTGACAGAAAGAGAATTTCATCAATTTTCCCAACTAAGTAAGATGTTGTGGCTCCGTCCAGCAGTTATTTGTTTTTTTTGTACAAATAACTCAGAGCAGAGAATGGAAGAAACTTGCTTTTATTACCTGTTTTATGCTAGCCACTGTTAGGGGCTTTCATGTACACTGTCGTTTGTTTATTTATTGTTGGCTGCATTGGGTCTTCATTGCTGCACGCAGGCTTTCTCTAGTTGCGGCGAGCGGGGGCTACTCTTCGTCGCGGAGCTCAGGCTTCTCATTGCAGTGGCTTTTCTTGCTGCAGAGCATGGGCTCTGGGCGCGCGGGCTTCAGTAGTTGTGGCTTGCAGGCTCAGTAGTTGTGGCACGTGGGCTTAGTTGCTCCGCAGCATGTGGGATCTTCCCAGACCAGTGATCAAACCCGTGTCCCCTGCATTGGCAGGCGGATTCTTAACCACTGTGCCACCAGGGGAGTCTGTCTTATTTGGTTTTATTTGTTGATGGAATAGTTGTTTTTGCACGTACATGTTGCTCAGTGTCACCACCCTAAATCACTTACAGACAGTCCTGGAATGGTCCTTGTACATGAATCCCTATAAGCTTTTCTTAGGGAGTCACTGCTGCTAGCCCCAAGAAAGTATAGGCTGCCTTCAAGGAGAAGCTCCTTTGGCTTCATTAAGGGCAAATAACTTGGATAGCTTTTGCCACCAAACTCCCTTGTCTCTTCAGAGGTGCTTTCTGGTGGTCTGTCTCCAAGTAGGAATCCTAAACACTTTCCCCACTGAAGAAGTATTACAATTGGTGGTTAGACTCCCAGATGAACACACACACACACACACACACACACACACACACACACACATACACACATATGTGTAAACTTATTTATCTATTAGTACATTAGTCATGTGGAAGACTTTCTGTAATTTAGATCTCTATTTAAACGTTTATTTAGTGGAAAGAGTATGGGCCATGGAAGCCACTTAATGGTTGTGTGACCCTGAGCTAGTATCAACTTCTCTGGGCCTGTGCCCTCATCAGTAAAAGGGGGGGATATATTTCTCTTGTAGGAATAATATCAAGATTAAGTGATGCAATGTAGGTGTAGCCCCACAGATGTTGGTACTGTCTATTGCTCCTCTTTCCATTCTGTTTTTCAAATAACTGAGTAAAATCTCTTTGAGCGTAACATGGTTTGTTAGTGCCTTTATCAAGATTGCTTAGTCACGTGCCCCAGGGCTTGACAATGGAATTTGTTTTTCTTTCTTTCTTAACTACAAATGCTATTAGAAATTTATTCTTGGGACTTTCCTGGTGGTCCAGCGGTTAAGACTCCATGCTCCCAGTGCAGGGGGCCCGGGTTCCATCCCTGGTCAGGGAACTAGATCCCGCATGATGCAACTAAGAGCCTGCATGCTGCAACTGAAGATCCCGCGTGCCGCAACTAAGACCCAGCGCAGCCAAATAAATAGATAATTTTTTTTTTAAGAAAGGAAATTTATTCTTGTTTAGACTTTGGAATGAGAAAGCTTTTTTAAAAACAGAATTAAATGGGTTTGCTTTAGGCATCTTGCTGAGATCTAGCCAATTTGGACAGGAAAATTAGAATTGCTTTCATAGTAGAGTTCCCACCTGGGGCATAGTTGGCAATAAGAAAGGTTGTGCGATCACATTCCTTATCAGATGTTCAGTAAAGTTTATTGTTACCTGAAAAACTTGAGGAAGGTCCCTACTCCTTGCCTTTCAGTCAAGAAGCTGATTGTGGATTAGGAGATGAGTAAATGAAAATTAATCTGACTTTGGCAATTGGAGAATGAGAAAAATGCTTACCCCCAGGCATCTAGGCTTGTTTCCACTTCCCAGAGAGCTCCTCAGAGGTCATCACCCATTGGTAGTAAGCATTAAAAACAAAACAAAACAAAAAAAACTGTAGGTGAAGCCTGGACTAAGTAGGGTAATTTAAAAGATTTTAGATTGGTAATGGAATGCAGACATGATTTTTTTTTTTTGCGGTACGCGGGCCTCTCACTGTTGTGGCCTCTCCCATTGCGGAGCGCTCCGGACACGCAGGCCCAGCAGACATGGCCCACGGGCCCAGCCGCTCCGCGGCATGTGGGTTCCTCCCGGACCGGGGCACGAACCCGCGTCCGCTGCATCGGCAGGCGGACTCTCAGCCACTGCGCCACCAGGGAAGCCCCGCAGACATGATTTTTACTGGCCAAAATCAATTTTGGTTTTACTCATCTAAAATTCCTCTTGGTAAAAATTATTATTCTCTTTCAATCCATTCTCTCCAGAGTAGCAGGCATGATCTTAAAAACATAAACTGAATCATGTCACTTCTCTGCTTAAAACCCTCACCTCCAACCATTTCCCATGACACTTAGAATAAAATCCAGATTTCTTCCCATGACCTACATTGCACACATGCTTTGTCTATGCTGACCTCACCACCTAGTCCGTCCCGCCTTCAGTCAGTTACATTATCATCCCTTGGTATGATAATAGTTGTTCAGCTTTCCTTATCACCATGTTTACAAAGTAGATTCTTTCTGCTCATAAAGTTCCTTCTTTGATTTCTTTGTAACTTGGAGAAGTTTGTAATTAGTTTTCTGCTTGATGGCTTGATTACTTACTTGTTTTTGTCTTTCTGTGCTCTGAGATTATAAACCACATGAGGGCAGGGACCATGTTTTATCTTTTTTTGTCTGGTACATGCTGGCACGTGGTAGGTTTTTAATATATATTTGTTGAATGAATGACAGTTTGATAATTTCTGCTATATAGGGAAATGGATACTTTAGTTCATAAAGGAACAGGCATTTTCCTTTTGATCTGACAGTCTCTAAGATGATAAAGGTCAGCATGGGAAAAAAGAAATGATTTGTTTCTCTGGGTTGAATCTTTCAGAATTAATTTAGATGGTGCCTGGGAACCTTTTCCCGATTGGCTAGAGTTCGATTAGATCTCCCTCTTGTTTGGTCTGTGACACTGTGTGCTTGCCTCTTTCATAAAACAGATTACTACTGGATTCTTTGAGGGAGAGAGAATTTAGTTTATCGTTGTATCCTCAGAACTCAGGTTGGTGCCTGGAACCTGCTAGATGTGCTTGATAAGTATTTGTTCAGTGAGAAATAAGTGTTAAATTTGAGATACATATTAAGAAACGAACAGTTTTTATTCTGGTAGATTATGGAGCTCATTGGTTCCAAGAACCACTTTGTTCTTTGTTTTTCAGGTTCACCAGATCATGACATAAGTTAAAAAAAAATTAAATCTTTATAATGGACTATTTCAAACACATGTAAAAGTAAAGAGACTAATAAAGTCAACCACCACCATGGACCTGTCACCAGTTTCAACAATTATCAACACATGACCAATCTTGTTTAATCTTGCTCCCCTCTTCCGCCTCAGTATTTTTTTTTTTTTTTTTGTGGTACGCGGGCCTCTCACTGTTGTGGCCTCTCCCGTTGCGGAGCACAGGCTCCGGATGCGCAGGCTCAGCAGCCATGGCTCACGGGCCTAGCCGCTCCGCGGCATGTGGGATCTTCCCGGACCGGGGCACGAACCCGTGTCCCCTGCATCGGCAGGCGGACTCTCAACCACTGCGCCACCAAGGAAGCCCCCGCCTCAGTATTTAAAAACAAATCCCAGACATTATATCATTTCATCTGTAAATACTTCAGAAGGGTATAATCAGTTTAAGAACTAGTTAACTTTTGGAAAAACCTGATAGAAAAATTCCATTTGCCTCCTTGAATCTAATTGTAGATGCCAGCTGGTGAAATTCCATGTGCTAAACCACTCCCAAGGCCTGACTCACTATTGACAGCATATACTCACTTGTAATTGCTGAGATAGCAGTAGTTTGCTGGAATATGTTATCGTGGTAAAGTATGTTTCTATTGGATATAGAGAGATTACCAATAAGTGAAAACTCGTAAGTCAGAGAGAAGTTTTTTCCTTTAGACATGTGTAAAGACAGATGATACTTCTGACACTGTGCATTACAAGCCTTTGAGATTTCGTCTGGAAAATGAAGATGAAACATGGTTTGTGGATTAATAGAGTAATTTCCCATAGTACTTTGTGGCTGGATTCTTGAGAGTCACAATTGGTGGTACAATGAAAAGTAAGAGTGCTGGAAGACTCAGAACTAGAAAGACTCCTAAGCCTTGGGACGTGGAGGGGTTAGAACTTGGGCCAGCAGAAAAGACACGTGGCTTGGAAGTGGTTATGGTTAGATTTATTCTAGAAGTTAAAGTTGTAACTTAGATCTCTGTAAGTAGCCTAGGTGAAATAAAATTTCCTTTAGGACAGGAAGAGAAGGCACTGTTTTCTTTCAGCAAATATTTTAAAGGATTAAGTACTACCTTTTAAAAATTTGGAGGTTGGCACTGAGTGAATGGTTGGACTAGAACAGTGTTTTCCTGTCATTCCAAGTTTTTTTGGTGGAAAAGAGATGAAGGGGGGATGTAAATGATCATAACTGCGTTTAACTACTTTTCTTTAACCAACCATGTAAGAGAACAGGACTGATTCTAAGAGGCTACAAGTCCCAGCCCTGCAAGGACCACAACCTTGCTTTCTTCTTAGCCTGAAGCACTATATGAGTCTTCTGTATGTTAGATTGGTAGGAGGTGATCGTAAGTTAATTCTTGGCAATTTATTTTGAAAAGCTGCTCTTTTATTCTTGCCTTTGTTCTCCCATAACCCTTAGTTAATTCCTCTAGTAAAGTACTTAGCATACAATGCCTTGAATAGGGATTTTGTCATAGTCATCTGTGTATCCTTAGCATCTAGCACATGGTCACTTGGAAAATATTTGTTGACACATGATGATCCCTTTCCAGCCCTGAGATGATGTGATTTTGCGACTTCTCCCATGGCCTTGACTCAGAATGTGAGTGTGGTACTAGTTCTATGTAGGCTCCTCTCTTTATTGTTCTCTATAGATGCATTTGTTCTCAGGCTCTGGACCGTTCTCTTCTTTTGGGACCTTCCAGGGAACAGAAGGAGAGAAAAATTTGTGTTTAGAGCAAGAGGAGTATGTGAGACTGAAGATGATCATGTTAGGATCACTGGAATCCTCCAGCTGCCATCAGGATGAAGAACTCAGTGTTGGCTGAAGAATTCAGATGCCAAGAGCTCATTGTATTTTATTATTATTATTTTCTTATTCCTCCTCACTTACTGTGATTTGACCCCCTACCTATAACTGTAGGGTGGAATGAATTTTAGTCCTGATTTTCAAGCTTTAAAGGATACAGTCAGTCATTGGGAATTAAACAGCATCAAACTATGAGTATTTTTTTTCGGGTATATTGTAACTGCTAAAATTAATTTGTTATAAAATGGTAGCATCTAGGCCAAACTAACCTATAGTTTATCTTCTATTACAAGATAGTGAAATGGAAATGCTTTTAAAAACCATTATTTCATCAATCTGACCCAGTTTACCTGTTGGAAATGTTGGAAGGCCAACTATCTCAAACAACATACACAAAACTAATAGTGAACTATTCATTTTCTTCTCTAAACTTAATTTTTTCCACCCTCAGCTTTCCCTGTTTTATTTGACGACAGTCCTACTCTTTTAGTTGCTCTGATCAAAACTTTGGACTCTCATTTTTCTCTCATACCCCACATCCAGTCTGCCATGAAAACTTACTGGGCCCACCCTCAAAATATATCCAAAATCAGCCACCTCTCACCTTCTCTGCTGCTACCGCTGTGGTCCAAGCCACTGTCCTCTCTTGCCCGGATTATTGTAGTGCCTCCTAACTGACCTCCCAGCTTCTACCCTTTCCTTTGTTTTCAACACAGCAGCCTGAACCATTCATTTTATACCTAAGTCAGATCATGTCACTTCTCTGTTCAAAAGTAGTGGCTCCAAGCCAAGGAATGTAGGCAGCCTCTAGAAACTGGAAAAGGCAAGGAAACATTCTCCCCAAGAGTTCCAGAAAACAATTCATCCCTACCAACACTTTGATTTTAGCCCATTGAGACCTGTGCCAGACTTCTGCCCTTCAGAACTGTAAGATAACAAATTTTTGTTTCTTTTAAGCCACTAAAAAAAAAAAAAAAAAGCAGTGGCTCCCCTGCATTGGCCCCCCCGTTCCACTCGGAGTAGAGAATGCTGTGAGGCCTTACATTATCTGGTCTTCTAGTAACCTCTCTGACCTTACTTAACTATATCCCCCTTGCTCCCTCTGCTGCAGCCACACTATCTTTCTTGCCGTTCCTTGAACACGACAGTCCTGCTTCTGTCTTAGGGCCTTTGCATTGGCTGTTACCTCTTTCTGGAATGCTCTTCCTCTAGATATCTGCATGGCTGAATCTCTCAAGACTGTCGAATCTTTGCTTGTGTCGCTTTCTCAATGAGGCCTACTCTGATCATCTTATTTAAAGATTGCAAGTCCTCTTCCCCCAACACTTCTTATTCCCTTTTTTCTGATCTGCTTTTTCTTTTTCTTCCCTAAAGCATTCATTACATTTTAAGATCTTTGTAGTTTACTTTTTATATTTATTATTTTATTATCTGTCTCTCCCTATTAGAATATAAGCTCCACGAGAGCAAGGATCTATGCCTTTCTAAATCACTGATGTGTCTTTTGCAACTACAGTGCCTGGCACATAGTAGGCCATCACTAAATAAACGAATAATCACTAATAAATAAACGAATTGTGAGCTACCGAACTGTTTCTTTTACTCAGATCCATGATTTTGCAGTACCTAGAGCCGATACCAACAAAGCAGTTTATATGTTTGAATACACCACCAATAACAACTCTTCATGGTCATTCTGAAAGATAGGTGGTATTATCCATCTATTATTTTTTAGCGTCTCTGAGCCTCAGAGAAGCTAAGCAACTTATCCCTAGATCATATGGCTCATAAAGGTAGGAGCTGACATGCAAATCCAGATTTGACTCCAAAGCCTACATTCTCTGCTGCCATATTATATCTCCTTAAACCATTCATTCAACAAATATTTATCAAGTGCCTACCATGTTGTAGGCACTGCTGACAAAGCAATTTATTGCAGGATACTAACAAAAGTATTTTAAATTTTGTCATTTTTGTTCTTCTTGAGCACTGAGAAGTTTAATGTATTTATTTTATTTATCTGCAAGCTCTGCTTAAATGCAGGTAGAAATAAGCATGAAAATGCCTATGGTAAAACTTTGGTTATCCAGAGATCAACTTTGTGTCATTTTCAAGCATCCAAAAGAGTTCTGAACGCAAAACCAAGAAAAGGAAAAGCAAGTGCCTTAGATAGTCAAGAAAGAACTTTTGAGCATTGTTGACAATTCCTGAGAAGACTTGAAGTGCCAAAAGTGCTGTGAGTAGTCAGTTCTTCCAGAAATTGAAGGAGTGTGTTGCTTAAACTGGCAGTGTCTGGTTATAAATAGATCAACATTTTTTGAGAAGAAAGCCAAAAAGCATAGGTGAAAGGATATTAAGATGTGCAGAGAAGGCAGAATGGAGTATGGTGGTAGTCATAGTGTGCAAGATTTGAAGTGACTAGTGCACTGAATGAGGGGTAGACTCTTGAGAACCATGATGAAGAGCCAGATGATAAGACACTTGTGGGGTGGAGATGGACCAGTGCCATAGGAACACCTTCGAATGCAAAATGTTTTGAAGCCGTAGACATAAGAATCCTCTCCTTTGAATGCAAATGAAAACCACAATGAGATACCACCACTTCACATCCATTAGGATGGCTATTACCAAAAAACTGCAAGGAGGAGAAACTGGAACCCTGTGTATCACTGGTGTAAAATGGTGCAGCCACTGTGGAAAACAGTTTTGTGGTTCCTCAAAAAGTTAAACACAGGGGGCCCTCCTTCGTGGCGCAGTGGTTAGGAATCCGCCTGCCAGTGCAGGGGACATGGGTTCGGTCCCTGGTCCGGGAATATCCCACATGCCACACAGCAACTAAGCCTGTACGCCACAGCGACTGAGCTCGCACTCCAGAGCCTGCATGCGACAACTACTGAAGCCCGTGTGCCTAGAGCCCATGCTCCGCAACAAGAGAAGCCATCGCAGTGAGAAACCTGCGCACCGCAAAGAAGAGTAGCCCCCGCTCGCCGCAACTAGAGAAAGCCCGCGTGCAGCAACGAAGACCCAGTGCAGCCAAAAACAAATAAATAAATTTATTATTTTTTTTAAAGTTAAGCACAGAACTGCCATAGGTACAGCAGTTCTACTTCTAAGCAAATATCCAAAATAATTGAAAGAAGGGACCTAAACAGATACTTGTATACCAGCATTCATGGCAACATTGTTCATAATAGTTAAAAGATGGAAACAACCTAAATGTCCCTCCACTGATGAATGGATAAACAAAATGTGTTATGTATGTACGATAGGATATTAATCTGCCTTAAAAAAGAAGGAAATTCTGAAACAATCTACAACATGGGAACCTTGAAGACATTATGCTAAGTGAAAGAAGCCAGGCACAAAAGGACAAAAATTGTATGATTCCACTCATATGAAGTACCTTGAATAGGTAAATTCATAAAGACAGAAAGTAGAATAGTGTTACTGGGGGCTAGAGGGAGGGGAAATGGGGAGTTACTGTCTAATGAGTACAGAGTTCCTGTTTGGGATGATGAAAAAGTTTTGGAGGTGGATAGTTGTGATGGTTCCACAACATTGTGAATATATTTAATGCCACTGAATTTTACAGTTAAAAATGGTTAGAATGGTAAATCTTATGTCATGTATATTTTACCACACCTATACACAAAAGAACCCTCTCCTCATGTGCATGCATGTGAGTGGGAGTGTGTACGGGGAGGGCACAAATGTGCCATGCCACACTGAAGGCTGGTCCCTCCCGCTCAGACGCTCCATTTCAGTGATGGTGGAGATGTGCTCTCTCCGGTAGTGTGATAACCAGCCAAGTCATTCAGCTGCAGCCACATTTGTAAGCACAGGAGAGCAATTCAGTCATTAAGAAAATGTTAACTTACAAGAAACTTGAAATCCTTTCTGGAAAGAAGTACTAGGGGACTGGGTGGGAAAGAGACCTACTTTTCACTATATGCTCATTGTACTGTTAGGTTTTTTTAAACCATAGTTACGTACGTATTACCTATTTTGAAAAATTAAAATAATTTATTATGGGAAAAAAGCAAGGAATAATAAAAGAATTATTGATTTTATTCTGTTTAAGAAAATAGGAATGTACGTGTTTAAGACTTGCTGCGGAGGTGTCTGAGTCAGCTTTGAGGTCTAAACATGATTAGAACACTGATAGACGGACTCCTTTGTGAATCCACTCATAATAGGGGCTTTGCTGCGGTTTACTCTCCACCAATACCACCTTACAGTATTAGGAGAGTCACATAAGAGGACAGATGTTCAAACACCTGGATTTTGCTTTGCAGTTTCGAAACGTGATAGCTATATGTGCCCATCCAGAGCTACATCTGAGTCTTAATACACAGTGAAATAGGAGATGCTTCCATTGCTTGTTATGGGGTGACGGCAGGGGAAGGTGAAACTGGGAGCTTTGATAGACTTGGAAACTCTTCTTATGAGTGGAGGGTTTGAGATTTTAGTTTTTTATTTGTAAAGTATTGTCTGTGTTCTAGTGCCTTACCAAGCATATGTTAGGTTGAATGCTGAATGCTGCAGCTGGGTTGACCGGCCGGGTCTTACTTATTCCCTCCCTCCCTCCCTCCCTCTATAATATATATGTATATATAGTACCTGTGGTATTGCTTCCTTTTTCCACTTGTCACCTTAATTAATTGTTATATTAACTGTAATTTTTATATCCAAGTTAAATTGATAGTAGGAAAGGAAGGGCTTTTGGTGCATGTGAAAGGCAGCAGGTTTCTAGTCTCTTCTAGAGGAGGTTATAGACACACTCTGGGAATGCAGCGGTCTTTCTCGACTCCCCTTTTGAGACTCTAGTAACTCCAGCCAGTACCGGCACTTCGAGGGGGCTGCATGGACCGACATTTCTGACTCCCTTACTTATTCCGGGAGGCCCACTCCACTTAATACTTATCTTTGGAAGTGGAAGAAAGAGCAAATAGAGGAATCAGGCAAAATGAGGTTAAGATATTTTTTTTAGGTGTTCAGTTTGAGGAGATATGTAACCATACCTTTTAGAGGCTGATTGCTTAAAAACCAAGCATGGTTAAATGAACCAAGTTCATTTATTTAATTGGGAATTGTTTTTCTCCTCCTTTTTTGATATCACAGTCAAACCTTTATATTGATTTTTCTTTCCTCTTTCCTCCTTTTCCTTTTTTTCCCTTCCATTTTATTTTTTTGTTACTTTCCTTTTATTTTTTGCATCTCTTCCCTGCAAATTAAAATGAGACAGTAGAATTCGTTTAGAAGAAATATTTGTTTGAAGGAAGACCCTGAATTCTATGAAATTACTTTTTTAATATTTTCTAATTTCTCTTTTGATTTTTATCATTTATTTATTTATTTTTAAAATAAATTTATTTTTGGCTGCGTTGCGTCTTTGTTGCTGTGCACGGACTTTCTCTAGTTGTGGTGAGCGGGGGCTACTCTTCGTTGTGGTGTGCAGACTTCTCATTGTGGTGGCTTCTCTTGTTGCAGAGCACAGGCTCTTAAGCGTGCACACTTCAGTAGTTGTGGTTCACGGGCTCTAGAGTGCAGGCTCAGTAGTTGTGACGCATGGGCTTTGTTGCTCCACGGCATGTGGGATCTTCCCGGACCAGGGCTCGAACCGGTGTCCCCTGCATTGGCAGGCGGATTCCTATCCACTGTGCCACCAGGGAAGCCCTATCATTTATTTATTTATTTATTTGCATCGGGTCTTAGTTGTGGCAGGTGGGCTCCTTAGTTGCAGCAGGCGGGCTCCTTAGTTGTGGCACATGGGCCCCTTAGTTGCAGCAGGTGGGCTCCTTAGTTGCGGCAGGCGGGCTCCTTAGTTGTGGCATGCAAACTCTTAGTTGCAGCATACACGTGGGATTTAGTTCCCTGATCAGGGATTGGACCCGGGCCCCCTGCATTGGGAGCTCTGAGTCTTAACCACTGTGCCTCCAGGGAAGTCCTGAAATTGCTTTTTTGTGTGAGTGTGTGGGAAGTTTATATTTCAGAAGGTAAGGATAATGTCATCTTAGACTGTAAAAATTATTCCCATACCCTTAGGGATGTAAGAAAAACCTTTTAAAGCTAAACTTCTAGCAAAGATTCTACAGGTTATTGAGCCAAAAGCATTGAAAATAACTGCTATAGTCTTCTACTGCCTAAGTTTTTTGTTTTTCCCTCTGTACGCGGGCCTCTCACTGTTGTGGCCTCTCGCATCGCGGAGCATAGGCTCCGGACGCGCAGGCTCAGCGGCCATGGCTCACGGGCCCAGCCGCTCCGCGGCATGTGGGATCTTCCCGGACCGGGGCACGAACCCGCGTCCCCTGCATCGGCAGGCGGACTCTCAACCACTGCGCCACCAGGGAAGCCCAACTGCCTAAGTTTTTAAGGGTCAGCATTTCCAAATCTTCGGGGCACACATCTAATTATTAAATTCTTCTCAGGGAATGAATGCAGGTATTTAAACTTTTCTTCTGTTGTAATTTCCAAAACATTTTCTGTCTTAATAAAACAGTGTGTTTAGTAATATGTAGTAGAATAAATAAATTGGACTGGTAATCAGATTCTGCTCCCAGTCTTCCTGTTAGCAAGTCATTGAACCCCTTCTGCTCTGGTTCCGTAACTGAAATCGAAGGGACTGGATGTGTGAGCTTCTGAGGTTTATTTATAAAAATTTAGTCATTCCAGGTTTTATTAGCATTTTTCTAAAGCTGATAAAGTAAAAGATTAAAAAAACTTTGCTAATAATACTGTTCATATGAAAAATATAATTTATTTCAATATAAAGTAAGTTAGACTTTGATTCTGAAGGGGCTTAGTCAGTGGATGACTAAAACAACCTTTTTATGAGATGATCTCATGTAGAAATCAGTTTCAAAATACATTCTCTGACACCTTGGAACTAAAACTCCAGGATCTCATTTTAGGTGAGATTAATAATTGTAAGAAATCTGTCATTAGCTTATATCTTATTTCTATTTAGATATTTAAAAATAGTAACTCATCACTATTTAGTTGACTTTTTCTGTTATGGCTTTCATTGAAATACTGTTGCTTTAGTCATTCTCCCTACGTTCCTTTTCCTGAGAATAAAGGATTGAGCTCATACCTTTGCATAACAATCTAGAGAGTATTTTAAGCTTGGCATGTTCAAACCTGGCAGACTCGATTAATATTGGACAGACTAGCGCATTAGAACACTTTTTTTAAGTTCCAAGCCACAAATTGTGCTTTCAGTGAACACGGACATGTATAAAATTAATACTTAAGCCTTGAATAGCATAGACATTCAAAAGGCCGGTTGCTGTGGGTGACTGATTTTCAGCGAGGCTCCTGCTTGCCCTGCATATTTCTTCCTCTGCTTTAAGCAGTGACGAGAGCAGAGTTAAGAGAAGGTCTGGGGCTTCCCTGGTGGCGCAGTGGTTGAGAGTCCGCCTGCCGATGCAGGGGACACGGGTTCGTGCCCCGGTCCGGGAAGATCCCACATGCCGCGGAGCGGCTGGGCCCGTGAGCCATGGCCGCTGAGCCTGCGCGTCCGGAGCCTGTGCTCCGCAACGGGAGAAGCCACAACAGTGAGCGGCCCACGTACCGCCAAAAAAAAAAAAAAAAAAAAGAGGAGGTCTGGTCCTTCGGTGCTCTGCTACCTTTTGTTTTCGGCAAAGAAAATGGCTGCTGTTTTCCTTTTTAAACTCTTACCATATGGAATGTTTCTGTAAATAAACCTTGGATTTATGATTGGACTTCTAAATTGTAACCTCTACCGCCCGTTACTAAAGCCAGTATAAATACCTATTTAAACATACATACTGCCTACAAAGTTGTGGCATCCGTTCACTGAGAAAGGTCACCAGCCATAATATCTAAATAGTCAATTCAGTTAATTTCTCCTGTGTCTATTGACATGGATGAGGACCTCATTTTGTCATCAAGCAAAAACTAGTCAGCTGGTAGTGTTTGGTGAATCCACTTTGACTTTTTTGTGCATGAATTGTTGGTGTAATTATGTAGCAGACATATTCATGAAGATGTAAAAGTGCATTAGATTTTTGACAAACTGAATTGTTTAAGTGTACTAAATGGGCTCACTTTTTAGAAGAATCCTATCGTTATTTATTTTGTAAATTTGAGTCAGTCGGGCCTTCAGTCAACAAGTGCATATAATGGGCACCTATTACATGCCAGACACTGTGCTAGGTCTTGGAGTATATAGAGTTGTAGAAAAGATGTTACCTGTTCAGACAAGTAAGAGAAAAAAAAAAAAGGAAACCTGGGGACAGTAGAATGTTTTATCATTGTAATGGAAAAATGGACAAATGCCATGTAGGTGTGACAGAGAGGCCAGTAGATTAACTCTGGAGAATTGGAAGAGGTTATAGAAAAATGTTTCATTTGCATCTTAAACAATATTATTTACAATAATGGCTATATCTTATTGAGTGCCTACTGTATACTAGGACTAGTTAATGTTACCCACCAGGGAAAAGGTGGGGAAAACATTCAAGGCAGTAGGAGAAACAAAGGAGCTATCAAAGATTGTGTATCCTAGAATGAAGAAGTCTGGTGTGGCTAGCGGGGATGGGGAGGGAGGTCAGCGGCCAAGGCAAAGGGTAGTCAGACTGGATGGGATCAGATTATGAAGGACCTCAGATAGAGTCTGTCTGTCCCCGCCACCATGTTTTTGTTCTCGTTTCCTTTCCTGAAGAACCTTTCTCCTCTCTTTGCCAATTTTATTATTTTTTTTTAAAGGTGCAGCTTTAAGGCAGCTCTTCTGTAAAGCTTTCCTTTCCTTTTCCCAAAGGTTATTCATTTTTTTTACTGAATGATTGCACAAAGAGAGTGTACCTCATAATAGGGCATTCCATTTCTTGAACCATTTCTTGGATTTAGTCTGATCTCCCCAACTAGTTTCTCAACTCCTAAAGGGCAGAGAATAAATCATGATTAGCATCTACTATAGTGCTTAGCCCACCATGGGGACTTAAGAAATGTATAATGAGTGGATGAATATGGAACATATATAGATATCAACCATTGAGACAGCCCAGCCACCGTGGTTGAGATTGCCTACATTTATTTAAGAGGCATTTCTTAACACAAGTAAGAGCAATTTTCAGAGGTATAGGCCAGTTGTCATTTGGATGTAAAATGAATTAGTAAGAGTATCTCATAGGGTTGTTGTGAGGATTAAATTAGTTAGTACATTTAAGCACTTAGAACAGTGCCTAGCATATAGTAAGTATTCAATCAGTGTTACCTGTTATTTAACTCCACATATCTGGGCCTTTTTGCCAGTGACACTCAGCTACTGTTGTGGTCGTGGAGAGGATAGAAAGCAGATAAGAAACAGCTTCTTACCATTGAAACCAAATATGCTGTAGGAACTGGAAGAACTGCTTATATTGCATGAACTTTTATTTTTCTGTTTGTGTTTTAGTGATCGAAGGGTATGGTTGGCATGGAATTGAATTTCATCTGTCTGTGGGAATTGTAAACAAGGTAGGTCCCAGGTTTATTTATTCTTTCCTGCCTCCTTTCTAAGGTGTTTGTTAGTATTTTCAGTTCTACTGAAATAGAATTGATCAGATTTGATTATTGTTTAGGGAAACACTCAGCATGGCCCTATGATGGTCTGTCACCATGGTTTATCTAGTGTTGTGGACTACATCTAGTGTCTTGTCTGAGGGTATTGAATGCCAAGAAACAGCACAACCGATATAAAATTTTGGTGGTCATAGAACAGAACCATGAATTCACACACATGCACACACACACCATGACCCACTCCTTAGAGGGCAGAAGTTCTTGTATTGGAGCCATTATGTAAACCAGCTTGGGGTAGTGGGAGGTGACAGGCTAGCTGATTCTTCTGGTCACTAAAATTCAGTAGCTTATGTGAATGGTAGACTAGATGCAATCAAAGGGCTTATCTTGACAGTAACCAGACCATCACTGACAACTATAAATTTTGTTACTGATGACAGAATCTGTCCATCTGTAACCACTAGAGTTTGTTTTGACACAGCATGCTTGTGTTCCTATCTTAAGCTCCAGAGTCTGAACAAAAGTACACCAGATATGACTTTGGCTCATGTATCTCTCTTGTATCAGATGCCCACAGAAAAGAGCTATAGACGGCAGCCTCACACAGCTCTGCAAACCTATTTTTGGCAGAACATTTCCTGTCAAAGTAGGGACTAGTGCTGTTTCATGTAGTTTTAGTTTCCCATAATCTTAGGTATGTGGAGACCCCATTGCTCCTTGGTGCAGGAAACTTGGATCATTTGGAGAGTGAAATTGGTAGCGAAAAAAACCAATGGCAGTACTCCCCAAAATCCTCCAACTAAGAATCCTGTGAACTTGAGCATGGGGTTCTCTGGGTTGATGACAATCTTTGGACTCTTGCTGCACCTGCACTTAGAATAGAATAGCTTCTTGAGACTGGCTTCCAGTCACAAAGAACAGGAACTGCTAATATATTGCTATGGGGAAAAACAGTTGAGCCACTTCCTATAGCAGAAGGAACATGGTCCTTGGAACTGACACTGTTACCTAGGAAGGGAGGTAGAGAGAGTAAAGTTTAACTTTTGCAAATCAGTGCCTTCATCATCATCTGGTGGCCTGAATTTTCAGAGTCTGATCTAGGTGTTCAGTGAGGAAATTATCTTTTTTCTATTTTCCTGCTATATATTGGGGTATAATGAGCAGGAACTGTTTTATGGAAATACTCTTAAGAATTAATGGAAAGGAAAGAAAGGAACTAACATTTATTGAATGCCTAGTAAAGGTTTGGCATGGTACCATAAACTTTAAAGTTCATTGATATTACAATTTTTCAAGTCTAGATGGATAATATCGTGAATATCACTATCTTGAACTATTTTGACTTTTATTATAGCCACTTAGAGGAGATAGAATTATATATTAATACATGCTATTTCATTTGTATCTGCTAGAGCATTCTTTTATGGAGGAAGAAAGAAAATACCTACATGACTTTTGAGTTTTTTTGTTTTTATTTTCTGGGCTTGCTACTGATTTAGCCAAAGTCAGAGAGGAGACTAGCAGGTCTGAAATTAGAGACACCTGTGCTGTTTTGGAAGCTGAGACTCTTGATCCAGGGTTCGCTGAAGTTGGTGCAGGGGAGGTCAGAGTAGGTTAATATTTTCATAGCTCAAAGCAAATGTGAATTGTGGTTGTTTATAGGTGCATTTTTGCTTGATCTTTGTTTGTAGTTACAAATGGGGTAAACAAAATACAGTACTGCTGTTTTGGGAAACTTCTGCAAAAGTCCCTGAACCAATGCAAATTAAACTTCTTCAAAAATAACAAAAAATTCCCCATGTGGATATTTTGACTGAGGGAATTGACTGTTGCCATCAGGCTTGTAAAGAAATTAACATACATTTTAAAAAACAATTATATATTTGATTTTCTGCTTTTAAATTTCTTTAAATTCTTCTCATAGGAGGTACCATCTCTGTATCTCAGGCACATGCAATAATGTGAGATCAGAATAAATTGTTACTCTCTTCTAGGGGATAGGAAATTAAGTCAAAGTGTTCCTTCTCCTTATTCCCCATTTAAGGGTTCCAAATCCATTGTCTTTCTACTCTTAAGATAGTAAGATTTTGTGGTCCTAGCCAGGTTTGTAGAGAGTTACCCAGAGACACAATACTGTCCTTTATTTGGCTGAAATGAAAACATTAATATTTCTTAATCTATGAAAAATTTCCTTTTTATTTTCTTGTCTGTCGAATGAATTACTGTACTTTTCCTCTTGGCTACTTCCTTTCTTTAGTCAGAAAAACTCTTAATAATATAATTTTCCCTCCTTGCTTTAGCGAACAAATACCACTTAAAAAAAGAAAACAACTTTATTGAGGCATAATTCATATACTGCAAAATTTGCCTTTTTGAGGTGTATGACTCAGTGATTTTTATCAGATCTGTAGAGTTGTGTAATCATTATCACATGGCAGTGTTACTTTTCCAGCATCCCCAAAAGATCTCTTGTAAACACCGTTTTTTAACTTCCTCTAAAGTCATCCACAGATTTTGTTGTTGTGCGTCAGATTTAATCTCCTTTCTATAAAGTTTCCTAGCATTCTATCGCATGTCTTCTTCCCCCTTTATTATTTTTTATTAGAAAAAATTTTTTTAGCGTCTTTATTGGAGTATAATTGCTTTACAATGGTGAGTTAGTCCCCCTTTTATTTTTATATTAGTTTCTTATTGCACATCAAGCATATCATCCTTTTGTCATTTTAAGTCCATTCTCTCACCTCTTTTAAAACAGTGTAATCTTATTTAAAAAGAAGGGCTTTAATTTTTATTCAGAGTTATTCCCCCCACCCCCCGCACAAAAACCTTAGGTCTCTCAGTAAAAGCTCTTGCATTATTCTTGGTTTCCTGTTCACCTCACTTGTTATTTATTTATTTTTAAAAGAAATCATGTATCTGGTTATTTCTCTTTGTATATATAGATTAGATATTTGCCAGTTTGGAGAATTCTGCTTGGTACAGGAGTGTTCAGATGCTTAGTAGATAAAATAAGGTAAATGAATATTCTGGTACTCCTGAGCTTTTAAAAAGTTTATCAGTGTATTGGTTATCTGCAGTTGACCCTTGAACAACATGGGTTTGAACTGCTTCACTTATACGCAGATTTTTTTCAATAAATACGTATACTGGGACTTCCCTGGTGGCACAATGGTTAAGAATCTGCCTGCCAATGCAGGGGACACAGGTTCGATCCCTGGTCCGGGAAGACACCACATGCCACGGAGCAGCTAAGCCCGTGCGCCACAACTGCTGAGCCTGTGTGCCACAACTACTGAAGCCCGCGCACCTAGAGCCCATGCTCCGCAACAAGAGAAGCCACTGCAATGAGAAGCCCGCACACCACAACGAAGAGTAACCCCCTCTCTGCAACTAGAGAAAGCCTGCGTGCAGCAATGAAGACCCAACGCAGCCAAAAATAAATTAAGTAAATAAATAAATAAATAAATAAATAAAATACGTATACTACTGCACCATCTGTGGTTGGTTGAATCCTCGGATGTGGGACCACAGGTAAAGAGGGCTGACTATGGGACTTGAACATCCGCAGATTTTGGTATTTGTGGCAGGTTCTGGAACCAATTCCTTGTGAATACTGAGGGATGACTGTATTTCAACATAATAAATTATCCTAAAACTCAGTTTCAACAGCTTGAAACAACAATAAATGTTATTGTACACAGTTTCTGTGGCTCAAGAATCTGGGAGCATTTTAAGTGAGTGATTCTGGCTCATGAGGTTGCACTCATAATGTCTGCTGGGGCTGTGGTCATCTGAAGGCTTGACTGGGGCCAGTGGATCCACTTCCAAGGTGGCTCACTCACATGGCTGTTGGCAGGAGGCCTCAGTTCCTTAACAGATGGACTTCTCCAGAGGACTGCTTGAGTTTTGTCACAGCATGGCAGCTGGCTTCCCTCTAGAGCGACTAAGCTGAGAGAGTAAGGAGGAAGCCACAGTACCTTTTATGATTTCATGTCAGAAGTCACGTATTGTCACTTCTGTTACATTCTGTTCATTAGAAGAGAGTCACCAAGTACAGCCCACACTCAAGGGAGGGGGGTAGTAGTTTCCACCTTTTGCACGGAGGAGTATTAAAGAATTTGTGGGTATATTTTAAAGCTACCACACTTGGTATTTTAATGACTTTATTTTTTCCTATGGGAGTTCTGTAGCTGCTGCCTTTGTCCTTTGTTTTCAGTAGAATTTAGTTTTTGTTTTATTGTTCATGTGTATATCTAGGTTATGTTTTAATTTCTTTTTGGTAATGGAAGCTTTAACATTTTAGTTAAAATGACTAAATAGGTTATAAATAAAACATAAATTTAGGGGTTGAGAGTATATGGTGTAGTTTACTGGTAGGTTTTAAAATTGGGCAAATTTTCTGGTAACAGAGGCTTCTGTATTTCCCTTCTCAGACAGGTTGTGAAGGAGTAGGATGTATACTTGCTGTTGTCACTTCCACATCTCTTTCTACTTCTTAATCCACTGAGTTGTTCACTGCACATGGGTGCCAGCCTGAGGGTGTGTGTATGTGTGTGGGGGGGCTGAAGTCCACCCTGAGCCCTGCTTGTCAATCTGTGTGCCCACCCGAAGAAGGCACCCTTTATGAATTTGCATTTAGGTACCCTGTGGTCTCACTGAAGTCACCAGTCACTATTTTGTCCATATGCCAAATCAGTGAATACTTCTTTCTCTACATTAATTGGTTCATCAGGTATTTATTGAGCACCTTCGGTGTGCCAGGCATTGCTAGGGGCAGGACTCCTCTGAGGCATTTGGCACTGTTTAGGATTTTATTTTCTCAAGGCTGTCTGTCCGCAGAAGATCGTATTCTTCCCTCCTTCCTCTTTGGCTGCTGCTTCTCAGCATCTTTGGTAAGCTTCTTGTTCCCTGCTTAGCTCTCCGTTGTTGATACCCCCTAGGTCTCTCTAGTCTTGGTTGTAGACTTTAGCTCTCATCACTGTCTACGTTCTTTGAGGATCTCTGCATCAAAACCTCTGGTTTCAGTCACTGCTTATTTGCTGTTGATTTCTAAGTAATTCCTTCACCCCAGACCTCTAACAAGTGCTAGACCTATTGATCCAGCTGCCTCCTGGGCATCTCCATATGGGGGTTCGTTCCATAGGTGCCTTAAACTTAACATGTCCAAACTTATCTACCTTTCCCCACCTCCACCACCTCCTGCACCTGTTTATCTCCTGTATCTGTGAGTGCAACATAAATCATTTCTTCATTCATATTACTTGTGTTAGAGACCTGGGAAATAACTTAGACCCCTCCTGTTACCACCTCACTTTAGGCCTATTTTGTTTTTAAAAAAACAGCTTTACTGGGATATAATTCAGATACCATACAAGTCGCCCAAATAAAATATACAATTTTGTAGTTTTAGTATATTCATAGAGTTGTACAACCATCACCACAGTTTTAGAACATTTTCATCATCCCTCGAAGAAACCCCATAGATATTAGCAGTCATTCCCTATTCCCTCCCTCCTCTCAGCCTCTCCCTTCTCCCCCAGCTGTAATATAAGCCCTAACCTACTCTGTAATTCGATAGATTGCCCATTCTGGACAGTTCATATAAATGCAGTCATAAAATGTGTGCTATTTTGTTATTGGCTTCTTTCACTTAGCATAATGTTTTCAGGGGTCATCTGTATTGTAGCATATATCAGTACTTCATTCCTTTTTATGAATGAATAATATTCCATTGTATGGATATACTACGTTTTAAAAATAAGTGTATTAGTTGATGGACATTTGGGTGGTTTGTACTCGTCGGCTATTATGACTAATGCTGCTATGGCCATTTGTGCCCAAGTTTTTGTGTGAATGCATGTTTTCATATTTCTTGGCTGTATACTTACAGGTTGAAGCCTATATTTTTTTATCCCTCTGTATTATTGCAGTAGAATTCTAACCAGTCTCCCTGCCTCTTGACTTGCCACCTCTTTAATTTGCCCTCCACTTTACTATCCAAGTGATCTTTCTGACATGGAGATTTAAGCACATCACTTCTCTACGTCTGTGTCTTGTGTGGCTGTGCGTTGCTTTCAGGATAAAGTTCAAACTCAGCCTAACACACAGGCCATTTTATGATCTGGCTCCTGCCTTCCTTTTTTTTCTTGCCATACTTTTCATTCTTGTTAGCCTAACCTCAACTGATGTCAGGCTTTTTCCCATTAAGATTTTAAAGCTTCTAGAATGGTTAATCACTCTCTTTCCATGGGAAATGACTACTTATTCTTCAGAAATCAGCTCTGGTCCCATTTGTGGTAAACTTTTTATTATCTTTTATTTTATTAAACACCCTTTCTCTCTGCTCTTATAGTACCTTTACTGTAAGTGCATACTTTTACATAATGCTTATCACACTGTTCTCTGGACATTGACTCTTTTATTTAAATTATGCAAATATAGCATTGGATTTATGCTTTTTAAAAATATTTTACTTTTTAAAATTAATTAATTTTATTTATTTATTTTTGGCTGTGTTGGGTCTTTGTTGCTGCACGCGCCCTTTCTCTAGTTGCGGCGAGTGGGGGCTACTCTTCGTTGCAGTGCACGGGCTTCTCATTGCGGTGGTTTCTCTTGTTGCGGAGCGCGTGCTGTAGGCGCGCGGGCTTCAGTAGTTGTGGCACGAGGGCACAGTAGTTGTGGCTCGCAGGCTTAGTTGCTCTGCAGTATGTGGGATCTTCCCGGACCAGGGCTTGAACCCATGTCGCCTGCATTGGCAAGCGGAATCTTAACCACTGCACCGCCAGCGAAGTCCTGTGGATTTATTCTTTACAGAAATTTTTTTTTCTTTTCCATTACGGTTTATTACAGGATATTGAATATAGTTCATTGTGCTATATAGTAGGACCTTGTTTATTTTATGTATAATAGTTTGTATCTGCTAATCCTAAACTCTTTAATTTATCCCTCCCCCACCTCCTTTCCCCTTTGGTAGCCACAAGTGTGTTTTCTGTGTCTGTGAGTCTGTTTCTGTTTCGTAAATAAGTTCATTCGTGTCATATTTTATTTTTTTAATTTTTGTGGTACACGGGCCTCTCACCGCTGTGGCCTCTCCCGTTGCGGAGCACAGGCTCCTGACGCACAGGCTCAGCGGCCATGGCTCACAGGCCCAGCCGCTCCGCGGCATGTGGGATCCTCCCAGAATGGGGCACGAACCCGCGTCCCCTGCATCGGCAGGCGGACTCTCAACCACTGCGCCACCAGGGAAGCCCCGTGTCATATTTTAGATTCCACATATAAGTGAATACCACGTTTGGTATTTGTCTTTCTCTTTCTGACTTACTTCGGTTAGTATGATAATCTCTAGGTTCACTTCAGTTAGTATGATAATCTCTAGGTTCATCCATGTTGCTGCGAATGGCATTATTTCATTATTTTTTATGGACGAGTTGAATTCCATTGTGTATATATACCACATCTTATTTATCCATTCATCTTTCGATGGACATTTAGGTTGCTTCCATGTCTTGGCTGTTGTAAATAGTGCTGCTGTGAATGTTGAGGTGCATGTATCTTTTCTAATTAGAGTTTTCTCTGGATATATGCCCAGGAGTGGGATTGCTGGATCAATGGGTAACTCTATTTTTAGTTTTTTAAGGAATCTTCATACTGTTTTCCATAGTGGCTGCACCAGTTTACATTCCCACCAAGAGTGTAGGAGGGTTCCCTTTTCTCTGCACCCTCTCCACCATTTGTCATTTGTAGACTTTTTAATGATGGTCATTTTGGCCGGTGTGAGGTGGTACCTCATTGTAGTTTTGATTTGCACTTCTCTAGTAATTAGCGATGTTGAGCATCTTTTCATATGCCTGTTTGCCATCTGTATGTCTTCTTTGGAGAAATGTCTTTTTAGATCTTCTGCCCTTTTTTTGATTGGGTTGTTTGTTTTTTTGTTATTGAGTTGTATGAGCTGTTTGTATATTTTGGAAATTAAGCCCTGGTTGGTAGCATCATTTGCGAATATTTGCTCCCAGTCTGTAGGTCGTCTTTTCACTTTATTTATGGTTTACTTTTCTGTGCAAAAGCTTATAAGTTTGATTAGGTCCCATTTGTTTATTTCTGCTTTTATTTCCTTTTTTTTGTGTGTGGTACGCGGGCCTCTCACTGTTGTGGCCTCTCCCGTTGCGGAGCACAGGCTCCGGACGCGCAGGCTCAGCGGCCATGGCTCATGGGCCTAGCCACTCCGCGGCATGTGGGATCTTCCCGGACCAGGGTACGAACCTGTGTCCCCGGCATCGCAAGCGGACTCTCAACCACTGCGCCACCAGGGAAGCCCTCTGCTTTTATTTCTGTTACCTTAGGAGACTCACCTAAGAAAATATTAGTAAGGTTTATATCAGAGAATGTTTTGCCTCTGTTCTCTTCTAGGGGTTTTATGATGTCATGTCTTATATTTAAGTTTTTAAGCTATTTTGAGTTTATTTTTGTGTATGATGTGAGGGTGTGTTCCAACTTCAGTGATTTACATGCCCTTGGACATTGATTCTTCTGTTTGTTTCCCCAGGTAGACCACAAATCTCTGAGGGAAGGAACCATATCTTCTTTGACTTGGTGTCTCCAGTGCCTAATAAAAACAAAAAAAAAGTAGCTAGTATCTACTGGTTGTTTAATATATGACAGGCAGTACTCTAGCATTTTACATATATTTTGTCATTTATTCTTCAAAACAGCCTTGGGCTTCCCTGGTAGCGCAGTGGTTGAGAGTCCGGCTGCTGATGCAGGGGCCATGGGTTCGTGCCCCGGTCTGGGAAGATCCCACATGCCGTGGAGCGGCGAGCCTGTGCTCCGCAGTGGGAGAGGCCACAACAGTGAGAGGCCCGCGTACCGCAAAAAAAAAACACAACATAAAACAGCCCTTTGAAGTAAGTACTGTTATTATCTTCCCTTTAAAAATGAGGATATCAAAGCACTAAGAGATTGAGTAATTTGCTAAAAGTTACACAAATAGCAGATAGTGGAGCTGGGATTTGGTAGAGCTGGGATTCAAACCTGCACACTCTGATTCCAGAATCTGTGCTCTTATTTTTATTGTGTAGCTGCCATGGAGTCTGACACACACATATATATAATAAATATTGGTGGGTGAGTGAACACTCACTGTTTCTGCATGCTGGGCCTTTACTTTAGAAATGGTTGTGTTGAGGTTCCTGCCAATACTATGTTTATGCTTGGGGTTATAAAGAAAGGAAGATGGGGTTTGAGTTGCAGTGGCCTGAATTCCTATCTTACTCCCTGACTTCTGCTTCTTGATTCGTTTCTCTTTCCTTTCTTCTTCCATAGAGAATGGTTCTGTTATTCTGTCTTAATTCTTTAGGTAATGTTTACATTAAGGTTCCTGAGCTTTGTGTCTTGAATTATTTTCCACCTCAACCTTTTATTTTGGTAAGAATAATACAGTGATCGTCAAGAATAGTACATATTCACCAATTGTGAATGTTTTGCCACAGTTTTGTGTTCTCTCTCTTTCTCTTTACACACATGCACACATTTATATATTGTTGAAGCATTTAAGGATTACTTTACTCCTAAATATTTCAGCATTCATTTCTAAAGAATAAGGACATTTCTCTCATATAACCACGGTACAGTTGTCACACTCAGGAATGACAGTATTGATGTATTATCATTATCTAACATGTAGTCCACATTGTACATATTTCCTTAGTTGTTCTAATAATGTCCTTTATAGCTTACTTTAAAAACTTTGAGATCCAGAATTCAGTCAGGAAATACATTGCATTTCGGTATCATGTCTTTTACCCTGAAATAGTTCCTTAGCCCTCTTTTAGGAAGGGAGAGGTGTCTTTCATGACATTGACATTTTGGGAAACCGGTTATTTTGCAGAGTATCCCTCAGTTTGAATTTATCTGCTTCCTCTTGAATAACTTCAGGGTAAATATTGTGCGCAGGATGTTTTGTCTTTCTTAGTGCTTCACATCAGGAGGCTCATGATGTTAGTTTCATTTTCAGTGATGTTAAATCTCACTTTTGGTTAAGTTTCTATGTGCCAGATTTATCCATTGTAAAGTTGCCTTTTCCCCTTTGTAAAATATAATCAGTTAGGGTAATAACAGTTATTTCCTTTTGATATCTTTTTATTAAATGTATTTTATTTATTTATTTTTGGCTGCGTTGGGTCTTCGTTGCTGCACGCGGGCTTTCTGTAGTTGCGGTGAGCAGGGACTACTCTTCGTTGCGGTGCGTGGTATTCTCATTGCGGTGGCTTCTCTTGTTGCGTAGCACGGGCTCTAGGTGCACGGGCTTCAGTAGCTGTGGCTCGTGGGCTCTAGAGCGCAGGCTCAGTAGTTGTGGCTCACGGGCTTAGTTGCTCCGCAGCATGTGGGATCTTCCCGGACCAGGGCTCAAACCTGTGTCCTCTGCATTGGCAGGCCGATTCTTAACCGCTGCGCCTCCAGAGAAGCCCCTTTTGATATCTCTTGAAGTAATGAAGTACCATGTGGTTGTCAAAATAGAAATGCCTCTTAAGGAACAATTAAGCAGGCTAACAGTTTAAAAATTGAGTATTATGTGCAAGGCAGCACGTACAAAATGGAGTTCAGAGTTCATTTAATTTGAGCTTCTTTGTAATGTGAACTTTTAAGTGCAGAGTTTAAATATGATTGCTTAAGAGCCTTGGGATGAAAATTGAATTTTTCTTGGGTCACAGGAATTTTTGCTGATAACCTTTTCATAGTTAACTTCAGTGTATTAACATTTTTCATAGTTTTCAGATAAGTTCTTTCCTGCTCTTAAAGTCCCCTCCTCCTGTGTTCTTATTTGTGCCTTGAAACAATATAACTCTTGGTGCGGGCTCTGGAGTTGATCTGGGTGTGACTCCTGGCTTAGCCACTTAGTCACTAGATGATCTCTTTTTTTTTTACAAACTTATTTATTTTATGTTATTTTATTTTTGGCTGCATTGGGTCTTCGTTGCTGCATGCAGGCTTTCTCTAGTTGTAGTGAGCGAGGGCTACTCTTCGTTGCGGTGCATGGGCTTCTCATTGCAGTGGCTTCTCTTGTCGTGGAGCATGGACTTTAGGCACGTGGGCTTCAGTAGTGTGGCACGTGGGCTCAGCAGTTGTGGCACGCGGGTTCTAGAGCTCAGGCTCAGTAGTTGTGGCGCACGGGCTTAGTTGCTCCACGGCATGTGGGATCTTCCCAGACCAGGGCTCTGACCTGTGTCCCCTGCATTGGCAGGTGGGTTCTTAACCACTGCGCCACCAGGGAAGTCCCTCAGTTTCTCCTCTTATAAGCTTGCTGCAGGTGTTAAATAAGCATTTGGCACTGTTTCTGGTCACATGTGTTTAGTAAGTGTTATATATTCTTCTCAGTCTGATGAGACTTGTTACATATTATTCATTGACTTTTCCCTTAAGTCTGTGCACTGCACATATATATATAAACATGTAAATGTACCTGGAGACTTTGTTCAAGGAAATAATCTTAGACATTTTTTCTGTAATTCTCTCTGTCCCATCCTTTCTTCATGAAACTTAGGGGAAATGTAGATTCACTTTTAACGTAGAATCCATATGTTAACCTTTTTTTTCCCCCCTTAAATGTCTACATTTGCTGTATCCTGCTTGGAAAATAGCAGCCAGGGACTGCCTAGTGCTAGGAAAAAGGTGGTAAATATTCTTTCTACTTCAGACTGCTTGATCTTAATGCTTCCTTGGAAATGGGTAAATTCCAGGAACTGATAGCTGCCTGACCTTTCTGCCCTGAGTTGGAGGCCATAATTTATTATGTGGCAATCAGTTGAACTAAGGAGAATCATCTACATTTTTCAGTGGTTCTCAATTGGAGAGGTACCATATCTCCAGAGGGTATTTGGAAAAGTATGGAGGCGTTTTTGGTTGTTACAGTGACTGTTAGGGGAGGGAGGAGATATGCCACTCGCATTTGGTGGGCAGGGATCAAGATAACAGTCCAAAACAAAGAATTGCCCACCCAAAATGGCAATATTGTTGCTGTTGAGAGACTCAGCTAATTGAACCTAAAGACTTGACGAATTGGTAGATAATGTTTTATTTTATCTCAGTTATTTAATAAAAGGTTATTGCTTAAGGCAGGAAATTTTATGAAAGAATCTTTCAGAGCTGTAGTATATAACCTCTGAATCCTTCAAGGAGAAGTAGGCGTATTTTCTTATTTGGGAGAGTAAGATTTTTTCCTGAAAATTCTGAAAGCAGTGCCATTATGAATGTGCATTGGTGGTGTCTCATCCCTAAAATTAGGAGTACTTGAATGGTTAGAATGGTTTAGTGGTTAAAGAAAATTGGCATTATATTCCTTTAGTAATCTGTATATCTCCATGGTTAGTAGAAATAACATAATTTGTGCTTGGCATTCCAGTGATGCTTGAATATTGCCTGTGCTGTTTTTTCTTTCTTTCTTTTTAAAAAGACCAAATGATGTATTTTTTTGGCAGATCAATGAGATTATATTAGGTATGTATTTGAACTTGTTGTAGCTTGTTTCATTTGAACCTAATGTAGAACTTTGACAAAAATTTTAGGGAAGGTAAGTGCTCTCAACTTCCTACGGAAAATTTCACAAATTTTTTTGGACTGTGACTCATAATTGGAGACATATTTTATATTAGAATCCAGTTATACAATAAGTACATAGATATCTGAAACAAAAGTTTCATGAAATAATACCCTTACTACATTCTGATAGTTTCTATTTTATTTAGTTCAAAATGCTGACCTTGGTCTATTAAATTGATTTCATGACCAGTGTATTACAAATTGCAACATGAAAAATACTGCTTTAGGGTATACATTCATGCGATTCTAACCCAAGTTTTAAAATATATCCCAATTATGACTATATCTTTTCTTTAAAAAAACTTTTTAAAAATCATAATGGTAAGAACACTTAAAATGAGATGTACCCTCTTAACAGATTTTTTAAGTGTACAATACAATAATAATATCTATGTGCACAATGTTGTACAGCATATCTTTAGAACTTATTCATCTTGCACACAAAACTGAAATTTTATACCCGTTGATTAGCCTAGTCCTCTTTAACCTTCCCCCCTAGTCCCTGGTAACCACCATTCTATTCTATGAGTTTGACGATCTTGATACCTCATATGAGTGGAATCATGTGCTATTTGTGCTTCTGTGACTGGCTTATTTCACCTCGCATAATGTCTTCAAGGTTCATCTGTATTGTTGCATATTATAGGGTTTCCTTCTTTTTTAAGGTTGAATAATATCCCATTGTGTGTGTGTGTGTGTGTGTGTGTGTGTGTGTGTATATATATATATATATCACCTTTTAATTTATTTAAATTAATTAATTATTTTGGCCATGCTGTGCAGCACGTGGGATCCTAGTTTCCCGACCAGCCCTGCGCTGGAATCGCAGAGTCTTAACCACTGGACCACCGGGAAAGTCCCTGTATCACCTTTTTAAAGTTCATTAATCCATTAGGTTGTTTCCACATCTTGGCTGTTGTGAATAGTGGTGCATTGAACATGTCTAATATCTCTTTGAAATCCCAACTTCAGTTATTTTGGAAAAATATCCAGAAGTGGGATTGCTGTATCATATGGTAGTTCTATTTTTAATTTTTTCCGAGGAACCTACATGCCGTTTTCCATAATGGCTGTACCGTTGCATTCCCACCAACAGTGTATGAGGGTTCCAGTTTCTCCACATCCTCTCCAACACTTGTCTTTTTTTTTTTTTTTTAAATAATAGCCATCCTGACAGTATGTGGTGATAGCTTATTGTGGTTTTAGTTTGCGTTTTCCTGATGATTGGTTGATATTGAGCATTTTTTCATATACTGTTGACCATTTGTATGTCTTCTTTAGAGAAATGTCTATTCAAGTCCTTTGCCCATGTTAAGTTGGGTTATTGGTTTTTTTGCTATTGAATTGTAAGAATTCCTTATGTATTTAGGAAATTAACCCCCTATCAGATATTTGCAACCCCCTATGCAAATATTTTTCTCTCATTCTGTAGGTTTCCTTTTTCCCCTGTTGATTGTTTGCTGTGCAGAAGTTTTTTAGTCTAGTATACAGTCATCCCTCAGTATCTGTGGGGAATTTGTTCCAGGTGCCCAACAGATACCAAAATCCGCAGTGTTCAAGTCTCTTATATAAAATGGTATAACATTTGCATATAACCTACACACATTCTCCCGTATACTTTAAATCATCTCTAGATTACTTATATTACCTAATGCAATATAAATGCTATCTAAATAGTTGCTTGCATGGCAAATTCAAGTTTTGCTTTTGGGAACTTTCTGGGATTTTTTTTCCTGAATTTTTTCCATCAACAGTTGGTTGAATCTGAGGATGCAGAGCCCACAGATACAAAGGGCTGAATGTAGTCCCATTTGTCTATTTTTGCTTTTGTTGCCTGTGCTTTTTTTTTAAAATAAATTTATTTATTTTTATTTTTGGCTGTGTTTGGTCTTCGTTGCTGCGTGCGGGCTTTCTCTAGTTGCAGTGAGGGGGGCTATTCTTCGTTGCAGTGTGCAGTCATGTTATTGTGGTGGCTTCTCTTGTTGTGGAGCACAGGCTCTACGTGCGCGGGCTTCCGAAGTTGTGGCACACGGGCTCAGTAGTTGTGGCTCTCAGGCTCTAGAGCGCAGGCTCAGTAGTTGTGGTGCACGGGCTTAGTTGCTCCGCGACATGTGGGATCTTCCTGGATCAGGGCTCGAACCTATGTCCCCTGCATTGGCAGGCAGATTCTTAACCACTGCGCCACCAGGGAAGTCCCCAGTGGATTTATTTTTCAGCTCTCTATTCTATTCCACTAATCTGTTTGCCTGCCTTTATGCCACTACCATATACTGTTTTAATCACTGTAGCTTTATATTTTGAAATCAGGAAGTGTGATACCTCCAGCTTTATTCTTTTTCAAGATTGTTTTGGCTGTTTGGTGTCTTTTGTGGTTCAGTATGAAGTTTAGAATTGTTTTTTCTCTTTCTATAAAAAATACCATTGGGATTTAGATAGGGATTGCATTGAATCTGTTATCTCTTTGGGTAGTGTGGACATTTAAACAGTATTAAGTCTTCCAGTCCATGAACATGAGACATCTTTCCATTTGTTTGTATCTTTAATTTCTTTTGTCAGTGTTTTATTGTTTTCAGTGTACAAGTCTTTCACTTCCTTAGTTAAATGTTTCTTATTGTTTTATTCTTTCTGATGCTATATCGTAAATGGGATTCTTTCCTTAACTTCCTTTTTAGATAGTTTATTAGTGTATGTTGATTTTTGTATCCTGCAACTTTACTGAATTTGTTAGTTCTAATAGTTTGGGGTTTTTTTGTGGAGTCTTCAGGGTTTTCTATATATAAAAACATGTCTGTAAACAGGAACAGTTTTACTTCTTCCTTTCTGATTTGGATGCCTTTTATTTATTTATTTTTCCTTGCCTAATTGCTTTGGCTGAGTACTCTTTTAATTAGAAATGGTGAGAGTGGGCATCCTTGCCTTGTTCCTGATCTTAATGTCCAGTTTCAGTGTTTCACTGTTGAGTATGATGTTAGCTGTGGGGTTTTTCTATATGGCTTTTGTTATGTTGAGGTAATTTCCATTTATTCCTAGTTTGTTGAGCTTTTTTTTTTTTTGCGGTATGCGGGCCTCTCACTGCTGTGGCCTCTCCCGTTGCGGAGCACAGGCTCTGGATGCGCAGGCTCAGTGGCCATGGCTCACGGGCCCAGCTGCTCCGCAGCATGTGGGATCTTCCCGGACCGGGGCA
This sequence comes from Lagenorhynchus albirostris, assembly GCF_949774975.1. Lineage (NCBI taxonomy): Eukaryota > Metazoa > Chordata > Mammalia > Artiodactyla > Delphinidae > Lagenorhynchus > Lagenorhynchus albirostris. Next base: position 8,457,578 of record NC_083105.1, read on the forward strand.
CGAACCCGGGTCCCCTGCATCGGCAGGCGGACCCTCAACCACTGCGCCACTGGGGAAGCCCTGTTGAGCTTTTAATTTAATCATGAAAGAGTGTTGGATTTTATCAAATGCTTTTTCTTCATCTATTGAGATGATCATGTGATTTTTATTCTTCATTATGTTAACACAGTGTATCATATTAATTGATTTGTGTATGTTGAACCATCCTTGCATCCCAGAAATAACCAAATCTGACTATTTGACTATCTGCTCCACTACTGCTCTTGTCTAAGCCACCTTCATTTCTCTCTTAGACTTCTCCAGTAGTCTCCTAATTGCAATCCCTGTTTCCTCTCATGTTCTACCCCCATCCAGCTCTGTTCTCCTTTCCACTGTCTGAATGATGATTTTATTTTTTTTAATTTTTTTTTTTTTGCGGGGGTGATCTTAGTTCCCCAGTCAGGGCTTGAACCCAGTCCCTCGGCAGTGAAAGTGCGGAGTCCTAATAACCACTGGACTGCCAGGGAATTCCCTGAATGATGATTTTAAAATGTTATTCCGGTCACAGTATCCCACTGACTATTGCTTTTTGTTATAAATCTAGCCTATATGTTTTTTTAAAGGCTTATATAGTTTAATAAAAATTTAAAAATTAAAAGTTAAGGTAATCACCGATTTCATACATCTAGAACAAGTTATATCATGGAGCCCTCTTGCTCAGTAGCGTTGAGGCTTAAACAGAATCTTCTCATCCCTCTTTGCTCATTTGCTGTTCTCACAGTCCTGCTGTATTCAGTTTAATTCCAGTGTATCACTTGGCCCCTTTTTGTATCTACTCTTCCTTTCAGATTGGCAGAGATGGTAGCTGCTCTTCATTTTGTTGTAACTTCTTTTGGAGAGGGAGTGGTAAGCCAATATGAGAGCAGATTTTGCATTTTATTTTATTTTATTTTATTTATTTATTTTTTTTGCGGTACGCCGGCCTCTCACTGTTGTGGCCTCTCCCGTTGGCGGAGCACAGGCTCTGGACGCACAGGCTCAGCGGCCATGGCTCACGGGCCCAGCCGCTCCGCGGCATGTGGGATCTTCCTGGACTGGGGCATGAACCCTTGTTCCCTACATCAGCAGGCGGACTCCCAAACACTGCGCCACCAGGGAAGCCCGAGATTTCGCATTTTAAAGGACAGGATAACGTGCTGAATCAAATATCCCAGAATCCTCCATACCTGTTTCATCATTTGTTTACAGAAAATGAATATGGTAGTGTGGAAATGCTGAGTTGGGAGTCAGCAGGTTGGGGTTCTCCTCCTGGCTTTGCCACTAATTCATTTGGTAACATTGAGCAGATTGCTTATAACTCTTCTGAGCTTTAGTTTCTTCATCATCTGAAATCATTGAATACTGTAGATTTCTTCAAACCCTAAAATTCACCAATTCTACCACCGTTTGACAAGGTTTTGAGACAAAGAGTCTCTTTCTCTACTCAGCCATCCTGAATCTGAATGCCTAGAAGGAGGAAAATAAGTTTTAATTTATCACACTTGATGGGACTATTTCCAGAATTGTGGTTATAAAATAGTGTAAACATATAAAATACAGCAGATAACAAATAATTATATATACTCCTGGGGGGTGAAAAATGTAGATAAGCAGTTCCTTCCTGTGCACTTTCTGTGAATTGCTCTGTAGTCACGATTGTATGATCTGCTTTAAAGAGTCTTTTGGGCTCTGCTTTACTATGTTTTCCTTGAGTCACAAGGCTCATTTCTTGCGCCATTCTCTTTGTATTATGTTTTGTGCCTGGAGTGTACGTAATTCAGCCAGAGGTACGTAATTCAGCCAGAGGTAAAGCTGGAGAATTCATTGCTTTGAGAGTGGGAAACCCTCCACTTACATCCTGAGGCAGTTTTGCAGGAGAATTCAGCACCAGAAAAGATAAGGATACCAAAGTTATGACCGCCCTGTTTGCCACTGCTGTTACATAGGGAGCTAAGGTTTCCTTATTACACGTTTTGTTTTTCATCAAACATTGTAGCTTTCTCTGAGATGCTAGTGAGCTGTCCTGTGACTATATTTGCTTTCAAGTTATCAGGAAGATTGGTGGACATCCATTAACGTCCTAGGAAAATAGGTAAAACAAGATTCTGGTGTTTTAATGAGTAGAATTGTTTGGTGGCACTCAGAGTCTTCAGGCTCTTGCACAGCCCTATTTGTTAAAGGCTTTTTACCTCATTTGGTAAAAGAGATAGAACATGTGCCCTAAAATCTATTAGCTGCTTTAGTCCAGTGAGGCACTTACCATTGCAGTGCCTAATGAAGGGCACTGTACTGTGTTCAGCTCACCCCCATGTACTCATAGCCAGATTACCGTCAGCCTTTTTTCAAACAGAAAGAACAGTGATGTGCATGCTGTGTGTCTCTATAACACAATGAACTGAGTTTTGGGCAAATAAAGTCTAAAAGGAACTTACGGTATTCCTATGTTGTTAGGTAGGTTTACCCTGATCTGTGAACAAATCGTGACTTTTTCTAAGGAAGTCAATGTTAGATTAGACTGCCTTGCATCACAGAGGGTGTGTGTGTGTGTGTGTGTGTGTGTGTGTGTGTGTGTGTGTGTGTGTGTGTGTGTGTGTGTGTGTGTGTGTGTGTGTGTGTGTGTGTGTGTAAGAGTTAAAAGCTTTATTCTGTGGCTAAATTAAAGGAAGTGACCTAGGGACATTTTTTAGGCTATGAATAAGAGTAAATTGATGAATTTCTCTATAGAAAGTAGATTAGTGGTTGCTGGGTACGGGAGGAGGGGGAAATAGAGTGACTACTAACAGGTGTGAAGTTTCTTTTTAGGGTGATGAAAATGTTCTGGAATTAGATAGTGGGGATGGATGCACAGCTTTGTGAATATACCAAAGACCACTGATTGTCCACTTTAAAAGGGTGAATTTTATGGTATGTGAATTATATCCCAGTAATGCTGTTCTATTATTATTTTTTTTAAAGGACTAAATTATCTGTTTATGGGTAAGATATCTCTCTTTTTTTGCTGGATAGAGCTGTGTGAAATTCTAACACATGGGATGCTTTTATTAAAGATAGCATATATCATCCTTTTTCTAAAGGCCAACTTGAAAATCCTAATTATAACGAAAAATTCTGTTTTATTGAAAGATTGAATGTGAAATTTAAAATTCTGTAGTATATGACTCTATGGGTGAACATGGGAAAGGAGTAAGTTGTGTATTTCATATATGTAATGATCTAGAAATAGAAACATTACAAAAGAGAAAGCACATTTGTCTAATAAAGCTATAAAAATTGGCTCATTCTCAAATAATGAGATACTATTTCACACACTTCGATTGTGCAGATGTATCTAAAGTTTAATACTACCAGTTGTTAACAAGGCTGTGGGGAAGAGAAACCCTAATACACTGTAGAAGGATGTGTAATTTTTGGCAAGATTTTGTGAAGTTGAAAATAAATATATCCTATGAACCAGCAGTTAAAGGGATATATAACTCTACAGAGTTACATATGCAAAAGGAAACATGTACAAGCATTTTTATTTCAGTCAAATTTGTAATAGGAAAAATTTAGAAACAAATTATCCAACTACAGAGGAATGGATAATAAAGCAGTAGTATTTTAATGCAATTTATTATTGTTATACAGTCAGAACGACAAACCAGGTTCACCTGTGTCTACATATATAAATCCTGGAAACATTTTGTTGAGAAAAAAAGAAAGCAAGTTATAAAAAGTTAAATGTGATACCACTTGATTGTTAAAAACAAAATAAAATAATCTGTGTTGTCTGTGGATCCATACATATGCTGCAAATTTATTTTTAAAAAAGATGGATTAGGGGCTTCCCTGGTGGCACAGTGGTTAAGAATCCGCCTGCCAGTGCAGGGGACACGGGTTCGAGCCCTGGTCCTGGAGGATCCCACATGCTGCGGAGCAACTAAGCCCATGTGCCACAACTACTGAGGCTGTGCTCTAGAGCCCGCGTGCCACAACTACTGAAGCCTGCATGCCTAGAGCCTGTGCTCCGCAACAAGAGAAGCCACTGCAATGAGAAGCCCGTGCACCGCAACGAAGAGTAGCCCCCGCTCACCGCAACTAGAGAAAGCCTGCGTGCAGCAACAAAGACCCAAGGCAGCCAAAATAAATAAATTAATTAATTAAAAAAATATGGATTAGAAGAAGATGTATTAATTTCAGCAGGATTGTTACTTTTGACGGGGCAGAGCACACAGTGGAATGAGCAGGGAAACCAAGTTACCTCCAGTTTTCTATTTCATAAAAAATTCTGGGGCTTCCCTGGTGGCACAGTGGTTAAGAGTCCGCGTGCCGATGCAGGGGACACGGGTTCGTGTCCCGGTCTGGGAAGATCCCACATGCCGCGGAGCGGCTGTGCCTGTGAGCCATGGCCGCTGAGCCTGCACCTCCGGAGCCTGTACTCCTCAGTGGGAGAGGCCACAACAGTGAGAGGCCCGCGTACAGCAAAAAAAAATTCTGAAGCCAATACAGCAGTATGTTATAATTGTTATATTTGAGTTTGTTATATTACACTTTTCTGTATTTTAAATTCTTTCACAACTAAAAATAAAAAATAAAAGTGAAAAAAATCATACAGCATTGGTTTAAAAAAAAAATCTGTCAGCCTACACATTTTTCCTCAAATGTTTTCTTATTTATATTCATAGAAATGATTCATCCTAATGGTCATGAACATTAGTTTTTGAAGAAGTGCAGAAATTGTAAGTGCTATGGGTTATTTCATATTTTTATTTTAAAATCCTCATATCCATATTTTGATATTTTTTTCCTTGATTGAAATATGCTTGATCAACACTGTAGCATTATACAGTAGCACATTAGTTATTGGCATGGTTGAGTTCTTATAAAATGTGCACGGGTTTTTATGTTTTATAGTTAGGACTTAGCTTTTCATCTATGACAGCACCTGTGTGTTTTAGTAGTGGTGTGAGAATGCTGCTTAGGAAGGGTCACAGGGCTCCCTTCAGATGTTCTTTCACACACTTTGAGTCTAAGGAAGGCTGTCAACTAGTATGATATTGGCAGGCACTAATGACATTAATGACTTCAAAGTTTATTTGTTATTAATATTATTTTTTATAAACATTTACTGTATATAATAAGAAAGTGTAAATCACCAGATGGAAGTGTACTTCTGAACTCTTTAGAGTAGAACTTTTTGCAACTGAACAATGGAGTGGGGGGATAGATGATGATAATTATTTTAGCTGCTCATCTTAAACAAACCTTAGAGAAATAGCACAAGATATGCATGCCTTTATGAGACTCGAGAATTCCTCAGTTTTTATCTTTTAAGTAGCAGACTTGGCTCTGGATAGTCTCCCTAACAATAACAGTTTCCTTCCTGTCATTCTTAGAGGTAAGGATGTGACTAGGATCTCTTCTGTTTAGTATAGAAAATGTTCCCTTCCTAGTTTCACTTTTTTCCAAGAAATGATTGAGTTTTTATATTTTAGAATGAGTTTTCAAGTTAGACTTTCCCCTGCAGCAGTTTTGTGTTTTTTAAAATTGAGGTGTAATTGACATATAACATTACATTAGTTTCAGGTGCACAACATAATGATTCGATATCTGTATATATTGTGAAATGAACACCTCAGTAAGTCTAGTTAACATCTGTCACCACACATAGTTACAGATTTTTTTTCTTGTGATGAGAACTTTTAAGATTTACTCTCTTAGTGACTTTCAAATATGCAGCACAGTATTAACTACAGTCACCATTGCTGTACATTACATCCCTTGACTTATTTCTTTTATAACTGGAAGTTTGTACTTTTTGACTCCCTTTACCCATTTCGCTCACCCTTTCATCCCACTTCTGACACTTGCCAACCTGTTCTTTGTATCTGTAAGCTCGCTTTTTTGTTTTGTTCTGTTTTTTAAATATTCCACATGTAAGTGAGATCATATGGTATTTCTCTTTCTCTCTCTGACTTATTTCACTTAGCATAATGCCCTCAGGGTCCATCCACGTTGTCACAAATGGCAAGATTTCATTCTTTTTTATGGATGAGTAATATTCCATTGTATATTTTTACCACATTTTCTTTATCCACTCATCCATTGATGGACACTTAGGTGTTTCCATGTCTTGGCTATTGCAAAAATTGCTGCAGTGAACATGAGGGTGTATGTATCTTTTCAAGTTAGTGTTTTTGTTTTCTTTGGATAAATACCCAGAAATGGAATTGCTGGATCATATGTTCTGCTTTTAATTTTTAGGGGAACCTCCATACTGTTTTCCACAGTGGCTGCACCAATTTACATTCCCACCAGCAGAGCACTAGGGTTCTCTTTTCTCCACATCTTCACCAGTACCTGTTATTTCTTAATTTTTTGATGATGGGCATTCTGACAGGTGTGAGGTGATGTCTCATTGTGGATTTGATTTGCATTTCCCTGATAATTAGTGATGTTGAGCATCTTTTCATGTACTTGTTGGCCATCTATATGTCTTCTTTGGAATAATGTCTATTCCAATAACGCCCTTTTTTTTTTTTTTTGCGGTACGCGGGCCTCTCACCGTGTGGCCTCTCCCGTTGCGGAGCACAGGCTCCGGACGCGCAGGCTCAGCGGCCATGGCTCACGGGCCCAGCCGCTCCGCGGCATGTGGGATCTTCCCGGACCAGGGCGCGAACCCATGTCCCCTGCATCGGCAGGCGGACTCCCAACCACTGCGCCACCGGGGAAGCCCGCCCTTTTTTTAATCAGTTTTTTTTTTTGCCCTTTTTTTTTTTTTTACTATTGAGTTGAATGAGTTCTTTATATATTTTGAATATTAACTCCTTATCAGAGATGTGATTTGCAGTCATTTTCTCCCATTCAGTAGGTTGCCTTTTCAATTTGTTGGTAGTCTCCTTTGCTTTGCAGAAAGAAGCTTTTTATTGATAGTTTTGGTGTAGTTCCACTTACTTATTTTTGCTTTTGTTGTCTTTGCTTTTGGTGTCAAATCCAAAAATGTAATTGCCAAAGCCAGTGTCACGGAGCTTACCGCCTGTGTTTTCTTCTCGGAGTTTTATGGTTTCAGGTCTTACATTCAAGTCTTTAATCCATTTTGAGTTGATTTTTGTGTTTGGTGTAAGGTGGTGGCCCAGTTTAATTCTTTTGCATGTGGCTGTCCAGTTTTCACAGCAGCATTTATTCCAGAGACTGTCCTTTCCCCATTGTACATTCTTGGCTCCTTTAGGGCAGCGTTTTTTTGAGCTGGGGTATGTGGGTGGGGGAGAGTAGTGCTATTGAAAAGATCATGAACTCTGAGGAATTTTTCAGGACAGTAATTTAAAGAGATCAGATTTAGATTCAGCAGGAATGGTTTTCTCTGTCTCTGCTCTTTCCTTTTCTGCATAGCTTTTGAAGGCATTTCAGTACTCTAGAGATACTTAGAAGTGTTTACATAAATATGCCATGTTTGGGGCCAAGGTGGTGTTTTATTTATTTTGCTGCATTTGGTCATTATCAACTAAAATGGTTAATGTCTACTGTATACACAACATTGTTTAAAGATGTCCTCTCCCCCACTCCAAAATGAGGTCCTTCAAGTTAGAAACACACTCATGTCAGGAATGTTTGGGCTTCTCATCTGTAGTCTTCTGTTTCATTAATTATCTTAATGGTGACAGAAAACAAACTACTTTAGTTAAATGTTATATTGGAGTTTTTTCCCAGTAGACATTTTTGTATTTTTAAAGATACACTTAACACATTGAAAGTAGGGATCTCGTCGTGTGCAAAGAAAATTTGTGTAATCTCCCCAAACTCCATTTTTGGAATTATTTGACATTTAAGCCAAAACCTGACTTGGAAACATAGTTTTTCTAGGGCATTACAGATTTCTACCATCATTTAGAATCTCTTGGATTGTCCCATTGAAAGGTGGGAAAAGTAAGTTTATGGTATAAGTGGAAAACTTCTATGCCATAAAAGGTGTATCAGGGGCTTCCCTGGTGGCGCAGTGGTTGAGAGTCCGCCTGCTGATGCAGGGGACATGGGTTCGTGCCCCGGTCCGGGAAGATCCCACATGTTGCGGAGTGGCTGGGCCCGTGAGCCATGGCCGCTGAGGCTGCGCGTCCGGAGCCTGTGCTCCGCAACGGGAGAGGCCACAACAGTGAGAGGCCGGCGTACCGCAAAAACAAAACAAAACACACAAACAAAAAAAAAACAAAAGGTCTATCAGCATTCACCCAAAAGTTACTGAGATCAGTAACTTATCGAAGAGCACCTTGTTCTTTTTTTTTTTAAATTTACTTCTATTACTTGTTGCCAGAATGCTATTTAAGAATGCTACCAAAGAATATCACTGGAGTATATTTAAATGAGAGAAATTGCTTAAAAATAGTATTTGTTGAGTTCTTACTCTGTGTCAGCATTGTTATAAGTGTTTCTCATGTATTATCTCATTTATCTTTGGGGTAACTCTGTGAGCATCATTATTATCTCCATAAGCATTACTAGCCTAAGGTCACACAGCCTAGTAAATGGTAGTGTAGACATGTAAAATCAGGCCCTTTGACTAAAATACTCATGTTCTTTATCACCATATTGGTTTAATAAAGTCACCATAGATTGTTTATATCAACCGAATTTCAAGTAGTTGAGCTATAGAGATGCCTGCAAAGCAAATACTTTAAAAGATTGGACTATTTTTAAATAATACTTTTTCAGTTCAGAATTTACCCTAAAGTGAATATATTTTTTTGTGAAAAATATTTGAACACGTCTCAATATTTTGTATCTAAATCTAGAACTTTGACTTATATAGGTCTATATTAGGTAGCTAATTAAACTATTCCACCTATTTATTGAGCAGTTGAACGTCTTCTATACAAGGCCCTGTACTAGCTGTTGGGAACAAAATGGAGAAGGGAGTTAACATTTATTGTACACTTGTTATATTTCGGTTGGTCTTTAGGTCTTCATCTCATTAATCCATACAGTAACCCTGTTAGGTAGGTGTTATCCTCATTTTATAGCACAGAAGACTGAGGCATAGAGAATTGAAGCTCTTGTAACCTAAATGGCAGCTCTAGAATTGGAACCTAAGTCTACCTGACAAAAAAAATCCATGCTCCTTTTCTGACTCACTGTGCTGCCTTGTGTGTGAATATGTGTTCCCTGTTTCTAAGAGATTATAGTCTAGTCCAAGGGTTCGCAAGATGGACTGCTGGGGGTCCCTGATTCACTTTCAAAACTGTCTTTGTAATAATACTAAGATATTATTTCTCATTTCACTGTGTTGATATTTGCATTGACGTTGTAAAAGCAATGGTGGGTAAGACTGCTGGCATCTTAGCATGAATTGAGGGAGTGGCACCAACTGTACTCAGAGTTGTTGTATTTTTTTTTTTTAACCACTGTGCACTTACAGGGAAAGAAAAAAGTAGTTTCACTTTACAAATGTCCTTGATGAAGCCGTATGACTTTTTATTTTATTAATTTTGGACCCTCTAGTGTATATACCTTTTTTAAAAAATTGAGATATAAATCACACATAAAATTCACCTTTTAAAAGTGCACAATTCCTTGGTTTTTAGTATATTTACAAGGTTGTACAACTATTGCCACTATCCAATTCTAGAACATCTTTATCACCCCCAAAAGAAACCCTTTTTTTTTTTTCGGTACGCGGGCCTCTCACTGTTGTGGCCTCTCCCGTTGCGGAGCACAGGCTCCGGATGCGCAGGCTCAGCGGCCATGGCTCACGGGCCCAGCCGCTTCGCGGCATGTGGGATCTTCCCAGACCGGGGCACGAACCTGTGTCCCCTGCATTGGCAGGCAGACTCTCAACCACTGTGCCACCAGGGAAGCCCAGAAACCCAATATTTATTGGCAGTTACTCCTCATTCTCCTCTGACCAGGCAAATACTAATCTACTTTCTGTCTCTATGGATTTTCCTATTCTGTATTATTCCATTTATATGGAATGTATGTGCTCTTCTGTGTCTAGCTTCTTTCACTTAATATACTGTTTTCAAGGTTCATCCGCGTAGTAGCCGTTGCTTCATTCTTTTTTTCTAAACAGCTTTAATGAGATATAATTCAAATACTGCACAATTCACCCATTTAAAGTGTACAATTCAGTGTTTTTAGTATATTCACAGGTATGTGCAACCATTACTGCAGTTGATGTTAGAACTGTTTTATCACCTAAAAGCAACCTGTACCATTTGGTTATCACTATCTTCCAGTCTCCCTCCCCCTCTTTCCAAATAAAGAACCACTAATTTACTTTCTACCTATAGATTTCCCTATTCTGGACTTTCATATGAAGGGACTCGTATAATATGGTTTCCAGTTTCTCCACATCCTCACCAATACTTGTTATAATATGACTTTCTGGTTCTGGCTGTCCTAATAGGTGTGAAGTGGTGTCTCATATTCCCTAATGACTAATGACGTTGGGCATCATTTCATGTGCTTATTGGCTATTTATACACCTTCTTTGGAGGAGTGTATATTCAAAACGTTTGCCCATTTTAAAATCAGGTTATTTGCCCTTTTATTGTTGAATTATAAGAGTTCTTTGTATATTCTGGATATTAACACCTTATCATAGCAGTCCCCAACCTTTTTGGCACCAGGGACCAGTTTCGTGGAAGACAGTTTTTCTGTGGACGGTGCTGGGGAGGAGGGATGGTTCAGGCAGTAATGCGAGAGATGGGGAGCAGCAGATGAAGCTTTGCTCGCTTGTCCACTGCTCACCTCCTGCTGTGCGGCCCAGTTCCTAACAGGCTGCGGACCCATTCTTGTGGGAGAAATCACTTCTTGATAGTATCACTTGATGCACAGAATTTAAACATTTTGATGGTCCACTTTATTTATTTTATTCTTTGGTTGTGCTTTAGGTATCATACCTAAGAAATTGTTGTTTAATTGAAGGTATGAAGATTTATACCTATGTTTTCTTGTAAAAAGTTTATTTTTTATTTTTTTGCTGTACGCGGGCCTCTCACTGTTGTGGCCTCTCCCGTTGCGGAGCACAGACTCCGGACGCGCAGGCTCAGCGGCCATGGCTCATGGGCCCAGCCGCTCCGCGACATGTGGGATCTTCCTGGACCCGGGCACGAACCCATGTACCCTGCATCGGCAGGTGGCCTCTCAACCACTGCGCCACCAGGGAAGCCCAAAAGTTTATATTTTTAACTCTTACACTTAGGTCTTTGATCCACTTTGAGTTAATGTTTATAAATGGTGTTGAAGTAGGGGTCCATCTTCATTCTTTTTATGTGGATATCCAGTTGTCCCAGCACCATTTGTTGAAAAGATTATTCTTTCCCTCCTTGAACTGTCTTGGCATTAATTGTTCATCAGTTTGATCCAGTTAAATTTGGACTGGGGTAATTTTTTAGGCCCAGTCTTTGTGGTTTGTTCTGACCCCAGAAGAGGCTCTTCTTTGCTGTCTCTTGCCCTGGTTCTTACTAGTGAGTTACCTGGCCTGTGGTTTAGTTTGTTGCTCCTGATTAAGAGGAGCTACTTTTCAAGAACCTCCTTAGGCCTGAATTTCTCTACAGTCTGTCTCAAATAAAGCCAGTTTCTTTGGGGAGAGCTTTGGAGCTTTCTTTTCTTATGGACTACTTCACCCTCTGGACAGAATCTCTGAGTCATTACTCTGGATGTTGACCAGGGTGGTTTGTCTAATTGTCTTGTCTGTCCTGGCATGGAACCTTTGCCCTGTGAATTGGGGAGAATACCGTCTGGACCCCAGGATTCTTGGATGGCTGCATCTTGGATACAGCCTCTGTCCTATGGATGGGGGCTGGGTGGAGGAAGAGGCCCATTATCTCCTGGTCCCACTCACCAGGAATTTAGCCTTTTCAGTGGAGTTGTAGAAGATGAGAAATCGTGGTGACCTGCTCCTTCTGGTGATTGGTTGGGAGCTGAGGAGAGAAGGAGTGCCTTCTTAGTCACACCCACCTGGAGCGAAGCTCCAATCAAGCTAACTGCGGAGTAGTGGATTGTGGCTCAGATGCCACAGACGTTCACTGTTAGCACGTTTTAGTAGATTCTCTTGAATAAATACTTCTTTATTTGCTGTATGGCTCTAGGACCATTTCCAGAGAATTAATTTTTCTTTTTAGTAGTTTTCACCAGCTTTGCTTATTTTCCAGGGAAGTTTGTCCTTGGAGCCTCTCATGCTAAGATCCCAGAAGTGGAAATCCTTAATTTACACTCTGGTTGGGATTAATATCAACTTAATTTCAATAGTATACAACAATTTTGCTCCTATATAGTTCTGTTCCCCCCTCCCTTTTGCTGTTAATGTCGCAAATAACAACCCAGATTTATAATTCTTACTTTATGCATTTGTCTTCACAGACAGGAGAAAAAAGAGAAACAAAAATGCATTTATATTGTCTTTTTTGTTTACCTATATAGTTGTCTTTATCTGTGCTCTTTATTTCTTCATGTGGATTTGAGTTACTCTCTAGTGTTCTCTCATTTCAAACTGGAGGACTCCTTTTAGCATTTATTGTAAAGGCAGGTCTACTAGCAACAAATTCTCTCAATTTTGTTTTTCTCAGAATGTCTTAATTTTTCCTTCATTTTTGAAGGATAGTTTTGCTTGATATAGAATCCTTGGTTATTTGAATTGAATATCTCTTGTACATGATGAGTCACTTTTTCTTTCTGCTTTCAGGATTTTCTTTTCTTCTTTCTGTATTTTGAATATGATGTGTCTAGATGTGAATCTCTTTTAGCTTACCCTCCGTGGAGTTCATTGACCTTGTTGAATGTGTAGATTAATGATTTTCATCATATTTAAGAAATTTTCAGCCATTATTTCTTCAAATATTCTTTCTGCCCTTTTTCCCCTCTTCTGGGCCTCCCGTTATGCATATGTTGGTAAACTTGATGGTGTTTCATAGGTCTCAAGGGACATTATCATTTTTCTTTATTGTTTTTTTCTTTCATTTCCTCAGATTGGATAACTTCAAGTTCACTGATTTTTTTTTTCTTCTGCCTGGTCAAATCTGCTTGAAACCCTCTGGTGAATATTTCATTTCAGTTATTCTGCTTTTTCAGAATTTCTGTTTGGTTCTTTTTTATAATTTCTAGCTTTTTACTGATATTTTCGATTTGGTGAGACATTATTCTCACACTTTCCTTTAGTTTGTAGGTATGGTTTCCTTTAGCTCTTTGAACATATCTGAAACAGCTGATTTAAGATCTTTGTAATAGGTATAACTCTGGGCTTCCTCAGGGATAGTTTCTTTTGCTACCCTCAGCATGTATTTTCTACTTTATAATTTGAAATGACTGTTCAAGCTCCAGCCATACAATCTGTATTCCAGCCATCAGGAAGGAGGAGGAGCTGAAGACATGCTTATTCCCTTTGTACTTCCTAGAAGTTCTATATGACACTTTTGCTTATAGCCCATTGGCCAGAATGTTATCCTATCATTACACCTAGTTTCAAGGGAGGCTGGGAATTGTAGTCATTAATCTGGGTTGCCATTTGCCTGAGTCTTTTATTACTGAGAAAGAAGAGAAGAATGGATTGGGGGTTATAATTAGGATTTTGGTTTTTTAACTGTAGTCTGCTCCTTTGGTTATTCTAATATATATGCCTACCCTTCTTTTCACATATACAACACATTCACCTCATCCCTAGAGAGACTACCCCAATGTTTCATTACTGCATTCAACACAAAGCCCAGGATGTCTGAGTAATGTGCAGTCTTCTCTGGTAGGAATGGTTCAGGGCTTATAAACTAAAAGACAAGGTAACTGCCCCCGAGACAATTAGTATACAATAGGTGTAATAGAAATAGGATGATAGCAATAAAAAATTACTGCCTGGAAAATTTCTGTCTTTTTATTGATATTCTTTATTTGGTGAGACATGATTCTCATGCTCCCTCTAGTTTTTTAGATGTGGTTTCCTTAGACATGGTTTCCGAAAAGGGGAGACTTGGTAAACATATAAAAGTCTCTGGCCCATAGCAATTATTAAATGCTACTGTGTAGGAAATTTGAAGACTTTCTGTCCTGACAGAGGAATACATTTCTGGATTAAGCATTATTTTTAAGCCTGATGACTCTGGTCTTTTCTTACTTGGATCTGTGCCTTGCCTATCTCCACCCCATCTTAATTTAATGGCAGTCACAGTGAGGCTATCTGAAACAGTTGGCTTGTGTGAGAAGGCAACCCTAAGCACCCCTCCCCACTGCTCCCCCCAACCCCTGTCCACTTTGTTTTGGCAATTGGGTTCATAGCCTTTATATGGGCAGAGCTCCAGTCCTATCTCTGTTTGGCAGCCACTACTTTAAATATTTATTTATTTATTTATTTAGCTAGCTAGCTGCACTGGGTCTTAGTTGCGGCGTGCGGGATCTTCGCTGCGGTGTGTGGGATCTTTAGTTGTGGCATGTGGGATCTAGCTCCCCGACCAGGGATAGAACCTGGGGCCCCCTGCATTGGGAGCACGGAGTCTTAACTGCTGGACCACCAGGGAAGTCCCTGGCAGCCACTACCTTTAACTGCACCATTTTGGAATACAGAGTGGTTCGCTCTTTCTACCCTATAAGGCTCCAAAGTAAGAGGCTTCTAGTGAACTTAGATTGCAGGCCATAGGAAAGAGTACACCTTCCTTAGCAAGGATATGTTCCTTTTTATCTTTTCTTATTGACTGACTAGCTCTAGTCTGAGTTTTACCTCTCTGATATAATTTTGTCGAAAGTTGCAAGAAGCAGCCAACACATACAACATTCTGAATCTTTCCCACTATTTCCCTTAAAGCTATAGCATTCCAATATAATCAGGCAGTGCTTTTTAAAAAAAATAGTTATTTATTTGGTTGTACTGGGTCTTAGTTGTAGCAGGCGGGCTCCTTAGTTGTGGCTCATGGGCTCCTTAGTTGCAGCTCGCTAGCTCCTTAGTTGCAGCACATGGGCTCCTCAGTTGCGGCATGTGATCTCTTAGTTTTGGCATGCATGTGGGATCTAGTCCCCTGACCAGGGATT
This sequence comes from Lagenorhynchus albirostris, assembly GCF_949774975.1. Lineage (NCBI taxonomy): Eukaryota > Metazoa > Chordata > Mammalia > Artiodactyla > Delphinidae > Lagenorhynchus > Lagenorhynchus albirostris. Next base: position 8,472,578 of record NC_083105.1, read on the forward strand.
GAACCCAGGCCCCCTGCATTGGGAGTGTGGAGTCTTATCCACTGTGCCACCAGGGAAGTCCCCAGGCAGTGCTTTAATGAGATGTTTTGCCGTCTTCAGTATCTGAAGGCTCACCAGAAATGTTATAATCTTTCTCATGAAACATTCTGTTCCTGGCACCAAATTCTGTATTAGGATTATGTTCAGCCATTTGTGATTCCAAAAAAGTAAAATAATAGTGGTTTTAAACATGATATAAGTTTACTTTCTTCTTACGTAAAAGAAGTCCAGAGATAGGTAACCCAGGGCTAGTGTGGTGCTCCACAGTGTCAAGGAACCAGCTTCTATTTTTGTTGCCTTGCCATTCTCAGCATGTGGCTTCTTCCTCATAGTCTGAGATGGCTACTTGCATTCCAGCACCTCATCCATATTCCAGGCAGCAGGAAGGAGGAGGGTCCAAAGAATAGTGTACTCAGTTCCTTTAAGGACATTTCCTGGAAATCACACTTAATACTTTTACAGGCATACCTCGTTTTATTACGCTTTGCTTTATGGTGCTTCACAGATGTTGCATTTCTCAGAAATTGAAGGTTTGTGGCAACCCTGCATTGAGCAAGTCTATTGGTGCCATTTTTCCAACGTGTCTCTGTATCACGTTTTGGTAATTATCGCAGTATTTCAAACTTTTCATTATTATATTTATTATGATGATTTGTGATTGATGATCCTCGATGTTACCACTATGACTCGCTGAAGACTCAGATGATGGTAAGCATTTTTTAGCAATAAACTAATTTAAATTAAGGCATATGTATTGTTTCTTTAAGATGTAATACTATTGCACGCTTAATAGATTATAGTATAGTGGAGACGTCACTTGTATCCACTGGGAAACCAAAAAATTTGTGTGACTCGCTTTATTGTGATATTCGCTTTATTGCAGTGGTCTGGAACCCAACCTGCAATAGCTTCGAGGTATGGTTGTATTCATGTCCCATTGGCTCGAACTCATGGCCACATCTGGCTACAGGAGAGGCTGGGAAATGCAATCCGCATTCTGGCAAGCACTTAGCTAAAGTTCAGGTGTTCTGTTAGTTTCGACATGCATGTGGGATCTAGTCCCCTGAAGAGGAGAAAGTGGATATTGGGCAAAACCTCCAGTGCTTCCCATAGTGATCCAGGTGAGGTTCTTTTGCTTTCTGCTTATTGGTCGTCTCTGGTATTTAAAAACACTCCTAATTCTCTTTCTGTTGTATTCTCTCTTTCATATCATCTAAAACTTCCCAGTTACTACATTCGGATGCTTTCATTTCTTTTAGATATAGATCACGAGTGTGCTTCCTTTCTGCTTCATTGATTTAGAACCTTTCCATTTTAAGATATGCCACCAAGACATTAGAATATTTCCATGCTGGTGTGCACTTACCTTTTTCTTTCTTTCTTTCTTTTTTTTTTTGCTATACACATCATGCTTATTGCCTGCACAGATGCCTACAAAATGCGCTGCGCTAACTGCTGACTGCTACTGTGTGTCTTAGCATTTTATAAATTCTACAGTCACTGCTCTTAGATGTAGCTGTAAAGTGGAGATTCCTGCAGTGCTTTGGAGAACACTTTTGCTGTATTTTATATTTGTTTGGGAAGTGGATTTCTTTGTCTGTACTCTCTCTTCCCTCTTTATTTCAAAGCTTTAAATATAATTGTACTGAAGTTAAAATCATATTTACTGATGTCTGTTATATTTTATTCCATCAGAACTTCTCAGCATCTCTTTTTAGAAATATTACTTGGCTAAGAGTAATACTATTTGAAACAAGAGGCTGTCAGAAGGGAAGAATAATGGAACATGACTTAGGAGCTGTTTTTATTTATTATTATTATTATTTTTTTTGCGGTACGTGGTCCTCTCACTGCTGTGGCCTCTCCTGTTGTGGAGCACAGGCTCCGGACCCACAGGCCCAGCGGCCACGGCTCACGGGCCCAGCTGCTCCGTGGCATGTGGGATCTTCCCAGACCGGGGCACGAGCCCGTGTCCCCTGCATCGGCAGGCGGACTCTCAACCACTGCGCCACCAGGGAAGCCCCCAGAGGTTCTGCCTTGATTGAAGCCTTTAATGACCATGAGCAACTGAAAATGCATTTTTAAACACGAACTCTGCACTGTTTACTGTGAAGGTAATGTGAAGAGAAAGTGCTTTTGTATGGTAACTAATCTTGTCAGAATAGATTCATTTAATCAATAAGTTAGCTTTTATAGTTAAAGTGTAATCAGAAGGATAATTGATGAGAATGCTGGTGGTGTTTCATCTCAAATGCTGCAGTGCTGTCATAGATTGTACATTGTCCTGAGGGTTCCTCACTGTAGCACCAGTAGGTGACAAGGAGCCATAGCCTAGCCTCTTCTCCTTGACCCATATTGAAGATTCTAGTCTTCAATATACTTTTTCTGTAGCAGAAAAACCCAAATGAACTTTTGGGCCAACCCAATATTTGTGTTTGCTGTATTCCTACAAAATTGTGACAGTTTCTGGATTTTTTTCCTTCTTTTTATGGCAAAATATTTCATTCTCAGTGTTTTGAAATATTTGATCAAGAATTTAGGAAAATATTCATGACTCCTTTTATAAAGAGGGAACATATTCTTAAGATGTGGGGAGAGAGCTCATTGGGAAACCTAAGGATGTGAGGCTCTGGCACTGGAAAATAGTGCTTCTCTTCAAACACTCCATTGTAGTGTGGAAACAAAGCACAATACTGTAAACGTCTTCCGTTTCCCCCAACTGCTGCCTGTCTTCATCATAGGTGAGTTTTGTCTCAACAAGTTTTTCATTCCAAAGGTAGTATGTTCAAAAATAACTAGTCTTTTTCATATTATTCATACCTGAACAGCATCACTAGGGCACATTTTCTATACTGTGGCCTGGCAACATTTCAGGTTGTCCTGGCTTATTAATGGAGTGTAAGGTTTTAGTGTCAGAGTGGAAACGACAGAAAAATTCCTAACTTGAAAATTGTCTTATGATGGATTATGTAATTTTGTAGGTGAATACACAAATATGTTCAGATCATATTTAAATTTATTCAGGTCTTTTATACATAGCATGTGGACTGCTGAACATCCGTCATTCTTTCTCTTAGAGAAGAAATTTCTTTCTTTTTTTAAAATTAATTTATTTATTGGCTGCGTTGGGTCTTCGTTGCTACGCGGGCTTTCTCTAGTTGCGGCAGGCGGGGGCTACTCTTCATTGCAGTGTGCAGTCTTATTGCGGTGGCTTCTCTTGTGGAGCAAGGGTTCTAGGGCACACAGGCTTCAGTAGTTGTGATGTGGGTGCTCAGTAGTTGTGGCTCACGGGCTTAGTTGCTCCATGGCATGTGGGATCTTCCCGGGTCAGGGATTGAACCCATGTCCCCTGCATTGACAGGCGGATTCTTAACCACTGCGTCACCAGGGAAGTCCCGAGAGAAGAATTTCTAGAAGGCAGATAGAATTCCACAGTTAAAAATTGGAACATATTTGAACACCACAGAAAAGGGATCAGGAATCATAAGGAAAGCATATCTGTAGTGTTTGTGGGCATGAATATAGTTTAAGGAATGTAATGAAGTCATGTTGCCAAAATAGTGCTTTAAATCTTAAGCAGCCTTTTCTTGAGGAGCAGGGAATTGGAGATAGGGATTTAGGCAAATTGTCAAATTTCTCTTAAATGTTTGCAACAAAATGCCACCTTGTAGTTAAACTCTCTATACTTTTCAGGATACCTTCTCATAAAACCCTTTAAGATAACATGACAGAGAGTAACAATTTTTATTCAGAGTGACTTGCCCAGGGTCATATCACCAAACTCAGTGATTTAAGATACTGATATAGGTCACATAACTTTTCCCCAAAGCAACATTATTGTAATTGTTACTGGGGGCCAGGCAGAATGGTAAATTATACCAAACTCAAAAGTCAGGCAGCAGGCTAAGGTGAACAATTTCCCCTACAGTCTATTCTCTACACAGCTGCCAAAGTGATCTTTAACAACATGTGTCAGATCATATCACTCCATTGCTTAAAACCTCCCAGGGGCATCTAGTTTTTCCTAAAATGTATTTCTCCCCTCCTGTTCTGCTCTCTGCCCAGGCTGGTCTTTCAGTTCCTTGAAGATGTCAAGCTCATTCCCACCTCATGGTCTTTGAACTTGTACATGCTGTTTCCTCTGCATGGCTGGCTGCTGCTTGTCAAATTCTGGTAACATCAGATTGTGTAGTGGTTAGAGACATGGGCTCTGAAAGCTGATTCTCTGCGTTCCAGTTATTTAACCTCTCAGTGCCTTCGTTTCCTCACCTGTAAAAAATTGGATAAGTAAATGCCTGTTAGTGTTGTGAAGGTTGAATACACACACATACAGTGCCTCACACAGAGTAAGTGCTCATTAAGTGTTGGCTGTTATAAAAGTCTCAGCTCAGAAATCACCTCCTCAATGAGACCTTTTTTTTTTTTTTTTTTTTTTGCGGTACGCGAGCCTCTCACTGTTGTGGCCTTTCTCGTTGCGGAGCACAGGCTCTGGACGTGCAGGCTCAGCGGCCATGGCTCACGGGCCCAGCCGCTGCGCGGCATGCGGGATCCTCCCGGACTGGGGCAAGAACCCGTGTCCCCTGCATTGGCAGGCGGACTCTCAACCACTGCGCCACCAGGGAAGCCCAATGAGACCTTTTTTGAACATTTAAATTAACCTTCCTCCACCCCCCCCATAATACTTAACAGTTACCTGAAATTATTTTATTGTGTATTTATTTACTTTTATTTTTGTGTCTCTCTCACTATAACGTAAGCTCCATGAAAGCAGGAATATTTTCTGTGTCTTGCATTTCCAGTTCCTAGAACAGTGCCTGCTCAATATATATTTGTTGAGTGAATTAATGGAAGCCAGATCCACCCCAGAAGGTCTTCTTAGGTGACATTAAGACTGAAAAGCAGTTTGTGTCACTCAGTTAAAGGTGTTCCCATGTGTACCCAACACCATTAAGTTATGTTCTAAGCTATGGGTATCTGGCAGGGGCTTGTAGAGAGTGGTGTGGAGAGGTAATACAAAGAAAAGGAGTTGAGCCTGCAGATAAAATACATATCTTACTTTTCTTTATTTTAAATGTTTTTATTTATTTCTCCTGCTTCCAGCTGGTAAGTTCATGTCCTTTTATATAAGCCCTTAAGCTTACTTGTGTCTTTAAGTTTAGGGACAGCTGGTTGCCCCTCAGCATTATAAAGTTACAGCTTTATTGAGCTTCTTCTAAAATAGTGTGAGTAGAAAGTACCGATATGTAATTAGATACTCAGCTGTATATGATAATTTTAGGAGTCAGAGGGATGCTCTAAAACCAAAGTAGGCTATCTGAGACTAGGAATTCCTGAGTTATCAACAGAGTCAGGTATGATAGCAATTTCTCATTCCCTTATATCTATACCTCTGCCTTTTCCTCTTACTAATACTATCACTACGCTTTTTGTTTTGTTTTCTTCCTATTCTTGTATTCCTTTTTGTTTCTATCCTTCTACTTTCATGTCCATATTTTCCTTCTTATGTATATGATGGAAACTCAAATGATGTTTCTATTATTTGGCTTTGGCTCCTGCACCCAGTACCCAGAATCAGATTGGTCATCCTCTCAGATAAATGTCCTCCTCCTTTCTTGCCTGCTTCTTTTAGTAGAATCACCGTTCTATCGGTCACTCTGGCTTAAAACCATGGAGTCATCTTGACACCTCCCTTTCCTCAGCCCCACAACCAAATACAAACATGTCCTATCACTTATAAATTCTGTCTCATTCATTCAGCATGAACTCAGCAAAGAGTAGAGTTTCTGCTCTGTGTCAGGTATGACTCCATGTTGTGTGTGACAGTTCCCATCTTTCTACATTTGCTACCCAAATTCAGGATCTCAGTAAATTATACTTTGCCTAGTGAAAGTAGCTTCGTAACTTTTTTCCCAACCTCATATTCCTTTTTTCCAATCCCGTATTTATTGTACTGCCTGATTAATTCTCTAAAACATGGTTTGACCATGTTATTCCCTACTTCTTTTTTTTAAAAAATTTTTATTTTATGTTGGACTATAGTTGATTTACAATGTTGTGTTATGTTCCCTACTTCTTAGAGTGAAACTCAGCTTGCTGTTCCAGTCATATCTCGTATATTGTACAAGTACAGTCTTGTACTTGATTGCCCTTTTAGAACATACTCCACACTTTCTCACATCCATGTTTTTGTTCGTGCTGTTCTGTCTCCTGGAAGAATATAAGCTCCCTGAGGGCAGGAACTTTGTTTTATTCAATGTAGTATCCTGTAGCACCCAGAACAGTACCTGGCATGTAGTAGTTACTCAGTAGATATTTATCGAAAGAATGAATGAGAAGTAAGTGAATCTTGACAATACTACCTATTTAAAAAAATTTTATTGACATATATAGTTGATTTACAATGTTGTGTTAATTTCTGCTGTACAGCAGAGTGACTCAGTTATGTATATCCTTTTTCGTATTCTTTTCCATTATGGTTATCACAGGTTATCGACTATAGTTCCCTGTGCTCTATAGTAGGACCTTGTTTATCCATCCTGTATCTAATAGTTTGCATCTGCTAATCGCAAGCTCCCCACCCTTCCCTCCCCCACACCCCCTTCCCCTTGGCAACCACAAGTCTGTTCTCTGTGTCTGTGAGCCTGTTTCTGTTTTGTAATACTATCTATTTTTTATGACTCTTCCCAAACATTAATATTACCTCTCTTAGGAAGCCTTTTCTGATCTTCTGTGTATTTCTATTTAAACATAAATACCTACCTGTGACAGAACCATTTTCCCTCTTTTTTTTTCTGTATCAGTGCTGGCTTTGATTGTGTATGTCATGTGGTTGCCATGAGATTAATATAGTCAGTAAATGAACAAATGTTTGTTCTTGTTCTGCGTCAAGTATGATATCTAGGTACTTGAGTCAAAAGGACAGTAGAATGGAATTCCTTTCCTCAGTGAACTTAACTGCCTAGTGGAGGATCAATCCATTTTAATAGTAGTAAAAGTAAGCAGTGAGAAGCAAGCCTGGGATCTTATGGAAGCATAGCCTTTTGGAAGGGGTTGGGTAATAGGGAGAAGGGGGTAGGTTGGGGAAGAAGAGGCAGTTCTAGACTGTCACAAGTAGAAAGCAACATATGGTGGGAGCAGTGGGTGCTTAAAGGGGAGTGTGAGAAATGAAGCAGGTACTCTGAAGGGCCTTGTACTGTTGGTATTGAAGAGGCAGTACTATATTGTTACCTTTTGTCTGTTTTGTTGGGATAAGAGGAAAAACTTGGATGACTGATTCCCTGTAGAATGATCAGGAGGCGCTGAAACCCTGAAGTGAGCAAAAGCTGTAGCTCCATGGAACTTTCTGAAAAAAATTACTTGGGAGGTAAGATTTTTGTTACGTGGAATGCCTTCCTACTTGATTGATAGTCTATATAAGCAATTCCAATTTGAAAATAAGTTTTTTCCTGAGAATTTGAAAGCATACTCTACTGTGTCAGTTTCTAATGTTGATGTTAGGAAATCTGATGTCATTCATTGTATCTCACAGTGTTGTGGGCCAGGGATTTGGGTGGGGCTTAGCTTGGGGGTTCTTCTGCTCCACATGGTGTTTATTAACTTGGGTCCACATGGTGGCATTCAGCAAGTGACTGGGCGTGCCTGAGGGGTGTCCAGGAGTATACAGGCCTGACACCTTGGTGGGGATGTCTGGAAGGCTAGTCTTAGCTAGATCCCTTTTCTTTTCAGTGTAGTCTTGAGACCTCTTCTTATGGTCTCTCCGTCAGAGCAGTTGGACTTCGGGGAGTACAGCGCTCCCAAAGATCAAGGTAAAAGCTGCCAGTCTCCTTAAATTCTAGACCTGGAACTGGCATAGCATCATTTTCACTGTACTGCATTGTTAAGGGAGTCACAGCCCAGCTCAGATTCAAGAGGAGGGGAAATAGACCTCACCTGCCAATGGGAGAAGTGTCAGGGAATTTGCAGTCATCTTTAATCTGCCATACCACTCTTCATGTGCTTTCTGTTGCTTTGAGTTAGATTATATTTTCCTGTTTCTTGTACTCCTTGGTTTTGGATGACTTCTAAGATGAAGAGGGAGCAGAAAGGCCTTTTCTTTGCCATCTGTAGTAGCCTGAGTAGTTTTTAAGACATCTGAAGATAATGGGGATGGTGGTAACAGAGATAAGGGCAGCTAGCTAGCCAAGGCTAGGTGTTTTCCTCACCTTTCACTGTAGGATCTAGGGCAGTACCTAGTACATAGTTAGCTCTCAGAAAATACTTGTTCTCAAATTCCTTTGTGTCAAATTATATATATATATATATATATATATATATATATATCTGCTTAGACAGTAAGAGTTTTAAAGATTTTGGTTTATCTGTTGAAGATAAATCAAGGAAAATAAGAGTAAAAATCTGTACAGTTAAAAAAAGATTCATTAATTGATTAAAAAACACTTTTTATACAGAGAAATTTTTTTCAGAAGAGTAATATCATTTGGTTGTATGAAACTCTTTGTCATGGGTCATAATAAAAAATCATGTTAGTATATACTTTTTTAGAGTTATCAGCTGTCTGCCTGAGCTCTTCCATTTCTCTAACACATTTTGTGCTATTGCGTCTAGTTAATGTGCTGCTCGGCACCAGCAGAAGGCATGCAGCCCAAAAAGGGGGTGAGGTGGAGAAAAGATGAGGGGGAATCAAGCCAGCAAGAGAGGGAAACAGATGGGTTGTGGGAGATGACCCTGCCCCCATGTTGTTTTTGTTCTGGCTGCTACAGATCGTATGTGAATCAGCAGCCAAAAGATTGGAGTTGGTGATCCTATGATGAAAAAGAAAGTTTGATTTTGGACTCAGTAGAATTATAAATTTACAACACTAAAACATGATGCAGATTTTTTCTTTTGGTTATTTTAATTATCTTTCCTTTGAGACGTGTCAGAAAGTATTTTGAGATATAACTCTTTAATTTTTCTAAATAATATATGTATAATCTGAGATGACTGTTACTCTTTTAGCTTTTCTTTTTCATGCAAGTTTTACAGTAAATAAAACTTTAGGCATATTTAGGAACTGGTAGAGGAGACTTAATCCATGATGGCGATTCCTCAACATTTTTGGATCTTGTCTCTAGATGGTCAGAGTTTACTAGGACTTTCTCCTGTGAGCTATTTAAAAATGAGTAGAAAGTCGTATGTTTGCTAGAGAAATAAATCTTCCCAATGTATATATTTCATGCTAAATATTCTCTCTTTTCTTTTGTTAGTGCTTGTGCTTGACTTTTGTTTGGCTTATTTTCTAAGGTCAAGATTAAGGAAACCTTGCTTTATGTCTCACCAAGTCTTCACTTTGTCCTATGGAAGAATCTTATTTAAAAAAAAATTTTTTTTAAACATTATAAGAAAAAAAACATTATAAGAATGTTAGCAAACGTACACCAATATAGAGAGAATAATAGTATAATGAATCTCCATATACCCAGTATTCAGCTTCAACAGTTACCAGTGTTCTGTCTCTCTTGTTTCATCTGTTCCTCCTGCCCCTTACAATTTTTTATGGAAGAATTTTATTGTAATACCATTTAATGTTAGCATTTTGAAAGGCTATATCCTGAAACTTTTGAAATCTTTAAATTAAATACTACTGTAGCATATAATTTGCCCAGTAAAAATGTTTGGTAAACTTTATAGGTATGTAAAATTTTAAAATGACCTCTTCAAGCCCTTAATGATCCTATAAATATGGAACTTAATCAGTTACTAAGCCATTAAAATAAGTTCTGAATGGAACACTCAGTAAAACAGTTTTTCAAATTGCTTTTTCTTTCATTCCAGGCAGTGGCAGGCACAGTCATGGTCCAGGTCACTACGGAATTTAATATTCCTTTCTTTAATCTATTAAAAATGTATGAGTTCTGAAAAAGATCACTTTTTAAACGTCTTCATTTTTTCTTTATGCCTAGCACTTGGGTTGACTTGGGTTGACTTTCTTTTAGGGCTCATAGTGCACATTTTCTTTTAAAAAAATCATTTTTTTTAGAGGTACTGGTTATGTGCATTAAGTACATACCAGAATTACAGACGCATGCAGTTTAACTTCAGACTTCATTAGAGAAATCATGACATCATGTGATGGATGGATCTTTATTGTCTTTTAGGAGCAGTAACACATGTGAATGTCAGATCTCCAAATCTCAGCAATAATAATAATTTTCTAATTCAAAGTAATAGGAGGAAGGTTGTTCTGAATTACTGAAAAGTAAATTAAGGGACACTTTAAAGAATAGACAGTTTATTCTTTCAATTGAGCTCAATGAATGAGTTAGTTTAGTAAATTATTTCTTAAGCAGAGATCTTGCCAAGCCATTAAAAAATTATTGTGGTAAAAAACATATACTAAAGTTACCATCTTAATCATTTTTAAGTGTATAGCTCACTAGTGTTAAGTATATTCACATTGTTGTACAACAGATCTCTAGAACTTTTTCATCTTGCAAAGCTAAAACTCTATGTCCAGTAAACACTACTGCCAGGCCATTTTTTAAAAAATTTTATTTATTTATTTATTTTTGGCTGTGTTGGGTCTTCGTTTCTGTGCGTGGGCTTTCTCTAGTTGTGGCGAGCGGGGGCCACTCTTCATCGCGGTACGCGGGCCTCTCACCGTCGCGGCCTCTCTTGTTGCGGAGCACAAGCTCCAGATGCGCAGGCTCAGTAGTTGTGGCTCACGGGCCTAGTTGCTCCACGGCATGTAGGATCTTCCCAGACCAGGGCTCGAACCCGTGTCCCCTGCATTGGCAGGCAGATTCTGAACCACTGCACCACCAGGGAAGCCCTGCCAGGCCATTTTTAATGGAAATGCGAAATATACATTTACATATTAACGTTGACTGTGTTATGTGCTAGTCTCTTTTGTAATCGTGTAAAGAATTATGCATTATGAGGCAGTATTTTAGTTTTTCTCTTAATCTGGTAAACACTATAAAATTGGTGGCACTCTTTTATCCTACCCCTCCCTCAAGTAGCATAAAATATTTCTTAATCTCATACTTCATTATGGTATCACAGGTATCAGTGAAGTCTGAAATAATGGGATTTTGCTGTTTGGTTAAGGATTTTTTACGTGAAACTATGATTCTACCCGAGCAAATTGGAGTACTTAAGTGGAATGATGTTTGCTGGTTCCTATACTGACTTCCAAACGTTATATTTAATTTTTCTGTATTTTTTCATACAGTCTTCTTGTATTGTTCAGATTTTCCTCAAGACTTGCCTGTCTTGGTCCCCAGACAGTCTTTAAATATCTTTCATTTGCTTCTGTCTTTTTCAGACAGGCATTTACCAAGTGGCTGTTAATATGCAAATACTATTTGCAGGGTCTGTCTACTGTATACACACACAGTTGCTACCATCTCAGTTAAATTTCTCCATTTTCTAATGAGAGATATGAACTCATATAATCTATAATGATTTAACAACTTTTTTTCCAGTTTTATTGAGATGTAATTGATATATAGTACTGTATAAGTTTAAGGTGTAAGTAGTGACTTGACTTAACCTATATTGTGAAATGTTTACCACAATAAGTTTTGTTAAGTCATCATCTCATATAAATACAAAAACATTTTTTTTTCCTTGTGATGAGAACTCTTAGGATTTACTCTCTTAACAGCTTTCAGATATACCAGGTAGCAGTGTTTACTTATCTTATAATTGGAAGTTTGTATCTTTTGGCAACCATCATCCAATTCCTCCACCTCTCACCCCAACGACTGGTAACTACAAGTCTGATCTCTTTTTTTTATGAGGTTTTTAAAATTTATTTATTTATTATTTTTGGCTGTGTTGGGTCTTTGTTGCTGTGCCCGGGTTTCTCCCTAGTTGTGGCGAGCGGGGGCTCGCTACTCCTCATTGCGGTGGCTTCTCTTGTTGTGGAGCACGGGCTCTAGGCACGCGAGCTCAGTGGTTTTGGCTTGTGGGCTCTAGAGCGCAGGCTCAGTAGTTACGGCGCATGGGCTTAGTTGCTCCACGGCATGTGGGATTTTCCCGGACCAGGGCTCGAACCCGTGTCCCCTGCATTGGCAGGCGGATTCTTAACCACTGCACTACCAGGGAAGCCCCCATGAGTTTGTTTTTATTTTTCTGTTTGTTTTTTAGATTCCACATAAGTGAGATCATACAGTATTTGTCTTTTTCTGTCTTATTTATTTCACGTAGCATAATGCCCTCAAGGTCTGTCCATGTTTTTGCAAATGACAGTATTTCCTTCCGTTTTGTAGCTGAATAATATTCCATTGTATATTAACAGCTGTTTATTGAAAACCTGTAACTGTATGTGAAGCTACTTTTCCTAGGTCTTAAGACGGAAGTTTTTGGTTTTTTTTAATGAATTTATTTATTTTTATTTTACTTATTTTTGGCTGCATTGGGTCTTCATTGCCGTGCATGGGATTTCTCTAGTTGCGGTGAGCGGGGGCTACTCTTTGTTGCAGTGCGTGGGCTTCTCAATGCGGTGGCTTCTCTTGTTGCGGAGCACGGGCTTTAGGCGTGTGGGCTCCGTAGTTGTGGCTCGCAGGCCCTATAGAGCGCAGGCTCGGTAGTCGTGGTGCACGGGCTTCGTTGCTCCGTGGCATGTGGGATCTTCCGGGATCAGGGCTCGAACCCGTGTCCCCTGCATTGGCAGGCAGAGTCTTAACCAAGGCGCCACCAGGGAAGCCCAAGGTGGAAGTTTTGATACTGTCCTCCTCCTGCTTTCCTTTAGGACTCAATTAAGAGTGGTTTTTTTTTTTTTTTAACTCACACCTCAGTGCCATCATCCATGTGCGCATGTATGTGTGAGCACACTCATATGTTTCAGGGTGGGGAGGGTATTGAGGACTCTTTCCTAAGGAGTTTGGGTCTCAAAGGATTGTTAAATATCCTAAAATTGAATTTTTTAGCCTGAAAAGGCTGCTGTTAAGGAAAGCAAATACTCCCTTTCAGGGTCAGTGGCAAAGAAAAAGCCAGATGGATTAATCATGTATAACAGTTGTTTTTTCCCAGTACACATAGAGACATGGCTTAAATGATGGTAAGTCATAGGCAAGATGGGAAAAAATTTTTTGAAGTTCAGATTCTGGATTTTCTTGGTAAACATTTGTTATTTTTTAATTCCTAAAATTGTTCAAACCCTCAAAAAATTCTTTTCCCAATGTTTGCCCATACTACCTCTTAGATTATTGAGTTCCTAATATATATATATATATTTTTTTTGAACTTGCCTCTCTTTCAGCATTTTTGGAGTAGAGAATCCTTCTTAATGTCTTTATTCTTCCTAATGTCACCCCCCTTCTTAATTGGTCTTATCTGATCTTTTCCATTCCATTTTACATTTTATGAAGAGCAACCAGAACTACAGTCAGGTTTGGGCACATTATAGCCTTACGTGAAGGTAGAATGTGATGGTCCTTTTAGTTTTCAGTGCCTTTCTTCATTTCATGGCTTTCCAATATTTTGTTGGTTTCTTAATCTGAAGCAGATTAAAGTCCTCACTAAAGTCTGCAGGGAACTCCTAGGTCCCCTTTTTAGATTAAGAATTATAGCCTTTTCATTATAAAAGCAATATGTGTGTTTTAGAGAAAATTTGGAAACTAAAGAAAGTAAAACTTTTCATAGTCCAAACAAACAAAACCCATTTTGTGTTTTGGTAAATTCCCTTATGGTCTTTTTTTCTGTGTATAATATTTTTATATGAATATGTGTTTTTATCTTTTTGTAAACTTAATTTTAGATAAACAGTTTCCACATTTTAATTTGTAAAAATTATTCTTAATAATTCCACAGCATTTGGTGGATGAATATAGTCTTAATTCCCTTAACCATTAATTCCCTTGTTGTTAAAAAGACTTTCAAATTATTTGTATTCTTTTTCTTTTTTTTTTTTTTTTTTTTTTGCGGTACGCGGGCCTCTCATTGTTGTGGCCTCTCCCGTTGCGGAGCACAGACTCCGGACGCACAGGCTCAGCGGCCATGGCTCACGGGCCCAGCCGCTCTGCGGCATGTGGGATCTTCCTGGACCGAGGCATGAACCTGTGTTCCGTGCATCGGCAGGCAGACTCTCAACCACTGCGCCACCAGGGAAGCCCTGGGGATTGTTTTCTTAAAGAAATTTTCTCCCCTGGATTATGTTGGTACAATATGATACTTTAATACCTTGTACTCATTAAGTATTATTTCACAAGATATTTTTCCTTAGTAGTTGGAAGGTAACATTTATCTCATAGCTATTTCTCCTTGACCACTATTTCCTTTTATCCCACTAGACACGTGTGTGTGTGTGTGTGTGTGTGTGTGTGTGTGTGTTGGTTTTATTTCAGTCGTACATTATCCTCCTGAGTGATATAGTTGAGGACACTTACCGGACTTGAAATCTCATGCACTCTGTGAGCATAGTAAAAATTTAATAATGATGCTAGTTTACTTTACAAAAAGCTTTTAAGAATAGTGGTAGCTCACCAGTACTATAATTTATAATAATTAGTATTCAGCATGTATTCAGTGGAATAGTCTTTTTTCCATAACTAAACTTTTAATTTCTCCTTCCATTTCCAGGTTGCTATCACGAAAGCCAAGGTGGATTTCTCCAGTGTAGTGTGCCTGCCCCCTTCCGTCATTGCTGTGAATGGGCTGGACGGAGGAGGGGCTGGCGAAAATGATGATGAACCAGTGCTGGTGTCCCTGTCCGCGGCACCCAGCCCCCAAAGCGAAGCTGTTGCCAATGAACTGCAGGAGCTCTCCTTGCAGCCCGAGCTGACCCTAGGCCTCCATCCTGGCAGGAATCCCAATTTGCCTCCACTTAGTGAGCGGAAGAATGGTGAGTAGATATGGAATTATTGAATTGCCTGATTTGAACCAAGGTCTTCATGTTTCTAATGTCATAGATCCTTACTTTATTTTATGTCTCTTGAAAGTTTCTTATAATCTTAATATTTCTTATAAAATAGAGAAATGATAAGTTTAGGTGGTCATTGTAAGCCCAACATTTCTTGCCTGGGTTATCATAATTGGTTTCTGGGTTTTTTTCCTACTTCTTTGCTTCTCCCCATGTAATATTTCTCATTTTGTAAACCCATATACACATTTATGTAATACATATATTAATTGGAGAGGGAGAACTATATTGTATGTGTTCTTCAGAAACTTGTGTTTATTGTTCAATATTTATTTTCCCTGTGAGTTATTAAAGGTATTCTGTATTTTCTTATAATCTAATCTGTGAATCACCATTTATTGAATAGTTCTTCTTTACCCTAGTGATATTTTTTTTTGGCTGTGCCACGTGGCATGTAGGGTCTTAGTTTCCTGACCAGGAATCAAACCCATGCCGCCTCAGTGGAAGTCTGGAGTCCTAACTGCTGGACCACCATAGAATTCCCTTCCCTAGTGATCTCTAATGCCAGCTTTATTCTGTTTCTCTGTGTACAGGAGTTAGTTTTTGGGCTCTCTGTTGTTTCACTGATCTCTCTATCTCCGTGTCTTTACATCATTTTAGTTACTGTTGCCATCTGTTAGGACAGGTCTCTCCTTGCCTTTTTCTTCTTCAAAGTTGTTTTGGCTAATCTTGGCCTTTTATTTTTCCATAATTTTAGAATCAGCTTGTGAAGTTCTACAAGAAAACCCATTGGGGTTTTCTCATCCAACATTTTATTATGAAAAAATTCCAACATATGATGAAATAGAGAGTTTTACACTGCTCACCTTTATATCCACCACTCAGATTCTACCATTAACATAATATTTTCTTTATAGTAGATCTATCCATCCCACTGTCCATCAATCCACCTTATTTTTTGGATACATTTCAAAGTAAATTGCAGATATCAGTATATTTCCGTTTTATTGAAGTATAACGTTGATACAGAGTAACACAAATTGTAATCATCCTGGTTGTTATTACAAACAAAGTGAGTACACCTGTGCGTAATTACTATTTAATAAAGAAGTAAAATATTTCCAGCACCCCAGAACCACCCCTTGTGCCTCTTTCCAATCAGTACTCCCTCTTCCTGATCAGATGAAACTACCATCCTGACTTTTAACACAGTAGTTTAGTTTTGCTTGTTTCTAAACTTGATATAAATGGAATCATGCTGTATGGTGTTCTGTTGGTGGCTTCTTTTATGTTTTTGAAATTCATTTGGGTTGAATTGTGTGTGGCAATAGTTCATTTTCATTGCTATATAACCAATCCATTTTATGAATGTAATTTGTCCATTTTTACTTTTGATGGATATTTGGTTTATTTTAGTTTGAGGCTCTTATGAATCATGCTGCTGTGAAGTTCTTGCTGGGATTTTGATTTGAAATATATCATTTATAGGTTAAGGGGGAGAATATACATTTTAAATATTGGGTCTTCCTGTCCATTAGTTAGTTTTATCTCTCCAATTAAATAGGCTATCTTTAATATCTACCCACAGATTTTATAATTTTTTCCATAAAGGTTATGCAAATATTTTATTAGGTATATTCCCTGGTATCTTTTTTGGGGGTAGACATTATAAGTGGTATATTTTTATAAAATTTTTTTGTCTCTTTGATACTGGGGTTTAGAAATACCAAACCTTTTCAAAACTCCTCTGGCTTTTCTACATCTCTACCCTCCATTTGGGAACCCCCCTCCCCAAACGCCACCGTGCCACCTTCTTGCTAACTCTTACTTGTCCTTCAGTATTCTGTTCAGACATCACTCCCTTTGAGGAGCCTGTCCTCACTCATATTCAGTGTTACGTGCCCCTCTTTGTGTTTGCCCAGTTGCCCTTTGTCTTCGTACTTCATCACCCTGTGTTGTAATTGGAATTCTCCACCCAGTGGGCCTTTGAAAACTGAAATCAGACATTGTCACACTCCTCTCTCAGAACTCTTCAATATCTTCTCATGAGGCTTATGATGAAATCATAGTTTTTACGACGTGGTCTTGGTATCACCTCTCACCTGATTTCTTTTTTTTTTTTTTTTTTGTAGCTTAAATCTATTACCTCACAGCTAACCCATGAACAACATCACCTGATTTCTTACCTCTGTTCCCCAGCTCACTCTGTTCCAGCCACACTTACTTTCTTGTTATTTCTTGAATATATCAAGTATGCTACTGCCCCAGGGCCTTGATACTTGTGCTGTTACTGAAGTTCCTGCACAAATGTTATTTTCTCTGGGAGGCCTTTCCTGCCTATCTTATTAAGATAGCACCTCCCATTACTCTCTATCCTGCTTTGTTTTTCTTCTAAGCCCTTATTATGACCTATGTGTGTGTGTGTGTTTATGTGTTTGTACATGTGTGTATATATGTTTGTTGTCTGTATTTCCCCTCTCTGATAGTACATTTCATGAGTCCAGAAACTTTATTTTATTCACAGTATATATTTAACTCCTGGCTCATAGTGGGCACCCAATAAATATTTGTTGAATAAATAGATGAATGGTTTACTTGTTTGTGGCAAGAACTCTGTTTTACATGCGTAGTGGGAAATGTAATGGAAACTCAGGCATTTTTTATTTTGGGAAATAGTGGACACTCAAGCAGTTTTCTTGTGTTCTTTTCCCATTTATAATTTCTACTTGTTCACCCAAGATGGCAGAAAGTTCAGCTTATTTATACGTTAAGGGGAAAGAGTCCAGAGGGACAAGCTGGAGACAGAAAAGGGGAAAGGCTAACTGATGGAGCATTGTTCCTGGGAGATGCGAGAGGATGGGATCCAAAGGCATTGGCTCTGCCTTGAGTGTGAGTGGGGACCAGCATTCCTCTGGGATGGGAGGAATGGCAGTGAAGGTGATGACAGACAGCAAACAGCAAAACTGTCATATCTTGGGCAGGAAGTAGAGAAAATTGGTGCTGACAGCTGTGATGGTCTCAGTGGAGTAGAAGGCAGCTGTTACTGTTGAGGCAGAGGTGTTGGTGTATCTTCAGCCTTTTTTGTCTCAGCTCTTTGCCATATAAATCAGCTGATTTTCCCCCCCATTTTGAACAACAACAATTCTCTAACCCTCCCTTTAAAGTCAAGCTCCTGAAAGAGTAGTTTACAGTTACTGTCTCTCTACTTTCCCACATTCCAGAGACTTCACTGCATTCTGGCCTCTGTCCCTACCTCTCTTCAGAAACTGCCATTGCCAAAGTCATTAGTGCTCTTTTTGTTGTAGACCAAATAGGTACTCTGTGTTCTATTTGACCTCTTTGTAGCATTTGACATGGTTGGCTATGCCCTCTGACTGAAACTTTTCCTCCACTGACATCTGTGACACTACTCTTTACTGGCTTTTAAAACTCAGTCTTTCTAGCCACTCCCTTCTCTGCTCAGATCTTTTACTATCTTTCTCTACTCACCTCTTAAATTTTATTACTCTCCAGTGTTCAGCTCTAGAGCTTCCTTAACTTCTTACTCTATATCTTTACCTTGAATGGTTTCCCCCAGAACTCTGGCTTTAACCTCCATTATATGCTATTGATTCCATGTTATCTTTCCAGGCCAAGTCTCTGCCCTGAGCTCCAGACTCATATGCTTGGCTGTCTGTTGAACACCTTCACTGGATGTGCCACAGACTTAGTACGCTCAGAGCTAAACTCATCATCTTACCGCTGTTCCTACTGAATTCGTCATTGTAGAAATTGGCACCACCTTCTACCCAGATGTTCAGACCAAGGGGTTGCTTTGTTTTGTTTTCTTTCTGAATGAAATCTTTAAGGGTTTTATTTGTTTTATTATCAGATAAAGTATAGGAAAAAAGAAAATGAAAATTCCCTCATGATTATACAGTTCAGTGATAGCTAATGGCAGCAGTTAATATATTTTCTATCAGTTTTTATTTGTTCATTCGTTTACTTTTACACATATATACTCTGTATAAATGGTTTTCATGTAATATTATTTTATGAGATTTTACTATATCATTCAGCTATATTAGAAAACATTTTTTTCTCTGCTTGATATTTGTATTGTGTGTATACAACATTTAGCCAGTCTCCTGTGAGACCTTTACCTTGTTTTTATTTTTTTATGTTATAAATAATACTGTAGTAAGCATCTTGGTATATAAATCTTGCAAGTAACTGTAGGACAAACTCGCAGAAGTGGATAAAAAGATAAGGACATAAAGAACATTGTGTCCTTCTGGTCACAGAAGTAACGTGTTTGGGTATGAAGTTTTTAATTTTTTGAAGTCATTATTTCCAAATTGTCCTCCAGAAAGATTATAACATGCTAATTTTAGAAGTAATTTTTTACTCCATTTCCTTTCTATCTCCTTTATCTTTCCTCCCAGCCACCAGTCACCAATTTTTGTAAATTCCACAATGGTCATATCTACTGAATTCATTCTTTTCTTGCCATCTTTACAGCTGCCACTTAGTTCAGACTCTTTTTTTTTTTTGCGTTACGCGGGCCTCTCACTGTTGTGGCCTCTCCCGTTGCGGAGCACAGGCTCCAGACGCGCAGGTTCAGCAGCCATGGCTCACGGGCCCAGCCGCTCCGTGGCATGTGGGATCTTCCCGGACCGGGGCACGAACCCATGTCCCCTGCATCAGCAGGCGGACTCTCAACCACTGCGCCACCAGGGAAGCCTGGATCAGACTCTTAATAATGTCATACTTGGATTACTGCAAGAATGGCCTTCTAACTGCTCTCTCCTTGTTTCTCATCTTGTCCCTATTGCCAATGGGATGATCTTTCTAAACCATAAATGAGGCTACTGCTCTCCTGCCTAAAATCAGTTAGCAGTTCCCCATTTCCTCCCTTTATGCTCCTCATCTTGGCAAACCTTCATAGCCAGTTTCTGCCCTGCCTCTCATCTCTTCCCGCTCACAATAAAATATTTGGGATTTCCCACAAGAGACATTTCCACATCTCAGTTCCACTTCATGTCCTGTTTTTTCTTCCTGGAATGGCCTTCATCCTCTTCTTCTGGCTAATGTTTCTTTCTAGTCAAGAACCAGGGTAAGGGCTTCCCTGCTGGTCCAGTGGCTAAGGCTCCACACTCCCAGTGCATGCTGCCTGGGTTTGATCCCTGGTGAGGGAACCAGATCCCACATGCCTCAACTAAGAGTTTGCATGCCACAACTAAGAGTTCTCATGCTGCAACTAAAGATCCTGCGTGCCGCAACTAAATATCCCGTGTGCTGCAGTGAAGATCCCATGTGCCTCAGCTAAGACCCCAGCACAGCCAAAAACGTAAATAAATATTTAAAAAAAAAAAAAAAAAAAGAACCAGGATAAGGTGCTGCTTCCTTCAGGACTTCTTCTGTAGACTCCCAACTTAGGTTAGGGGTTTGCCCTTTGTGTTCTTCCTAAGTACCCTGTGCATAATTATCTACTTATTTGTTATCATATTTGACTAGATGAGAAGCTTTGTGAAAGCAGGAATTATGTCTGTCTTATTTATTGTGGTATCCTTAGTGCCTAGCCAGAAACTAACGTGCTAATCAATCAGCAAGGGTGCTTGTTAAACGCAGATTCTGATTCTCTAGATCTGGATGAGGCCTGAGAGTCTGTATTTTAAAAAATTTTTTAATTTTTATTCATTTATTTTTAAAATAAATTTATTTATTTATGGCTGCGTTGGGTCTTCGTTGCTGCATGCGGGCTTTCTCTAGTTGCAGTGAGTGGGGGCTACTCTTCATTGTGGTGCACAGGCTTCTCACGGAGGTGGCTTCTCTTGCTGCAGAGCACGGGCTCTAGGCGCACGGGCTTCAGCAGTTGTGGCTCGTGGGCTCTAGGGCGTGTGGGCTTCAGTAGTTGTAGGGCACAGGCTCAGTAGTTGTGGCACACGGGCTTAGTTGCTCCGCGGCATGTGGGATCTTCCCGGACCAGGGCTCGAACCCGTGTCCCCTGCATTGGCAGGTGGATTCTTAACCACTGTGCCTCCAGGGAAGTCCTAGACCAGAAGTTTTAACTACTTTTTTAAAGTTGAAGATCTCTATAAATTTGAAATTTTATGTATAAGTCCAGTGTGTAAAACGGCTGCTCCAGTTGACTGGAATCTGTATGGAGGAGGCAGAACCCCACTTACTTGGCATCCTGCCCCTCAGGCAGCTCTTGAAAGAGCACAAGTTGAAAACTTCTGATCTAGATCATCTATCTCTGTTAGTTTAAGCTATGTCAGAGCCAACCTCTTCAGTTGCTAGAATGGTTTCCTAACTGCCAGGAGCCCTAAATTGATTAATAGTGACCTTGCTTATAAGAGAATGTGGATACTTGAAACTGACAGACAAACATAACAGTCTGTACAGCATAATTACAATTTTGGCAGGCAAAAATAACCCCCCCGAATTGAAATTTTATTCAACATTAGAAAGGAAACAGTGGTGAAATACTGGTATTAGAATAATGCTGAAGGGGAGGGGAGGGGCTTAATAAAGAAATAATCTATAAGAAGTTTGATGACTACAGAAAAATACCTTATATGGTAGAATGTATGTCAATGGCCAAAAATACTAATTGCTTAGCAGAAATCATTAAAATAACTGTCAAAATCAGATTCTGTTGTTTTAGGGAGAAAATAGGAATTATTGATCAAGTTAAGAAAACTAGGAAGTTGCAGAGTAGCTGTTTCCCTGGTGAAACATCTTACTGTTTTCTTTTTTGTTCCATCCAGCAGCCAGCAGGTGAATGTCTGGACAGGGGCATGTTGTTAGTATCTAGTTGCATTGCTTTCCTGGCCATAACTGGGTCTTCTGTTTGTGCACCTTAATGGTGCTTCTTCCTATGAAAAGGAGAAAAAGGCTGGATGTACTGGTAAGAAAATCATTGTTATATTTTACACTGAGTCTGCTTTGCATGGTTATTAGTAGGGAGGTAAAGGTAAGAGCAGAAATGGAAAATCCTCAAGAGGATTATGGAATTGGAAAGTGTGGTGTTCTAGAGCAAAATAAATCCTGGGGTTCGAGGTGCTTTTTCATGGATGGTGTACTGTGTGTTGAAAAGGTGGAGTGAAGTTTTACTTTTTCTCAAATCTCTTTCATTTAGAGGCATATCTTATATGGAAATTCATTGATTGAGCAAGGGTCCTTACGGAGCAATAGGCAGTCACGGTCCTGATACCTCTATTTCCTAAACAGAGCAAGTTGGAACCCTACTGAGAGGAGGTACCTTAACCCAACCTTTATTGGCCTAATTGGAAAAAGTTGGCAGAGACGTTTCAAGGTGTATTTTTAAATATTACTTGTCTGTCTTCTTCTAGGCTGAGCTCTTAGGTCTAAAAGATAAAATTGATGTACCTTTGGATCCTCTCCAGGCTGGGCTTGGAGAAGTCCAGAAAAATCTCTCTGATGATCTAACCCCATCCCCTCTGGCCAGCTGGCACACATTGAATGAATGTGTCATAATGGAGAATTCAAGTTTTACTTTGCTTCTTCCTTTAATGGCGCAGTGCTCTTTGGCTGTCTTTTCCTTACATATCCACCCCTTCTCTATACTAACTGATAAGTCTTTCAAGTATGAATGAGTTTCAGAACTGGCTGAGACTGCATAAGGTGTATTTTCAGGAGCCTCTAGGATGGGAGCTGAAATACCATTTACTCCTTTTTCTCATTGCAAATATATTGCATTTCAGTTACCTTACAGGCTTTTGTGGGCAAGCCTGAGAATTTTGCCATAATTCATATTTCATGTGGGAAGGTACATTCCATATTCCAAATGATCAAATTACAAATGAACTTTTGGAATATAATCCATTTATAAGTTGAGGACTTGGTTATATCCTAAGAGGTGTGCCTCTTGACGTTTGAGAATTATGGATTTAAGACACAGTGTATAGTAATTACATGGAATGCATTACTCAGAAGGCATTATAGACAAAAGTTAGATAATTTAATGGATGACAAGTTCATAAATGTTTCTAAGAGAAAGCTGGCATTTTGGGCATTGTATTCTTGGCCTTTTATTTTATCCTTGACTTTTAAACGTTTATTTCGGGTCAGTCATTTGTACCTTCCTACAGTTCTGCTACTGTTCATTGCTGTGACCAGTATGGAAATTATTATTCAGCAGATATTTATAAAGTGCCTACAGTAAATGAGGCACTGAGGAAGATGTTGAAAGGTATACAGAAGAATAAGTTGGACCATAGCTAGTAGTTTTTGCCTTCTCTCCTGTTCCTTTGATGAACAAACCATTAATTAGCCCTTTTATAAGAGCTAATCAATACCAAATTTCTTTGTTTTTCTTTCCCACTTTAGGTACTACAGACTAAATTTGGGGCTAGTCATCTGTTTATGGGGGATAATTTTGGGGGTCATAGATAGAGGTTGATAGGAGGCAAAATTTTTAAAAATGGTGAGATTTACCTTTCCTTTTTCCTGCTTGGTCCCCCTAGCACCCCCTAGATAGCTCTCCTGCACTTCTTGTGTTCTAGTTAACAAATCCATGTTTGTTTCTTAAAGCCAATGAGAACTTTGTAGGACTTGAATTTTTGTATTTTGCATTCTCATTATTGAGAAAGTACTTTTCTCCAACCCACCAAGGATTGAGTAAATAAAAACTTGAAATATCACCCACAAGAAATTACTTTTATCTACACCTGTAGGAACCTTTACTTCTGAATCACAGATTGTTGGTGATCCAACAGATATGAATATACTTAGAGAAGAATGGGACAGAACATTTGAAATTAGATCTGCATAGCTGAAAAAGCTTCTTACACTAATTGCCCCCCCCCCTCAGTATTAGATTGGTGATACATATTTTACCATTCATGTCTTTTTTTCTTTTTTGGGGGGTGGTGGGGGAGGATAATAACATACATACAGAAAAGTGCATAAATCATGATAGTTTACAGAATAATCATAAAGCAAAGAGCTGTGTAACCACTACTCAGCTCAACAGTAGCTCATTGTAAACCCCAAGGAAGCCTCCCACATTCTCTTTGATTACAGCACTGTCTCTTCTTCATAGGAGTAACCACTATTCTGACTTCTTGAAAATCATTTGTTTTACTTACTACAAATATATTCCTAAACAATGTAGTTTAGTTGAAGTTTATATGAACGGAATGATTCTGTATTCTTCTTTTGTTCAGTACATGTGCTATTCATTTATGCATACGGCTTTAGTTTATTCATTTTCATTACTGTATAGTGAATGCTCCCATGGAAAATTATTCCATAATTTTAAAAAATCCATTCTTCTGGTGAACATTTGGGTAGTTTCCAGGGTTAGGCTATTACGATGTTGCTGTGAATGTTCTTTATGTATCCTGGCGCATGGGTACATGCATGTATACATAGGAATGGAAATTCCTATACATATATATAGTAACACAAAATTACTAGGTAAGATTAAATTCTTTTCCAAAGTGGTTGTACCAGTTTATATACCCTCCAGCAGTTTATGGAAGTTCCCACTGCTCCATATCCTTACCAACACTTGGAATTGTTGCATTTTTAATATTTACTACTCTGTTGGTTATGTGAAGGTATCTTACGATGTTCTTGATTTTCATTTTACTGTTTTCTAATGAGGTTAAACATCTCTTCTTATACGTACTAGCCATTTGGATTTCTTTTGTGAAATGCCTAGTGACATTTTTTGCCTATTTTTTCTACTAAAGAGCTAATAGGAGTTCTTTGATATATTCTGAATACTAGTTTGTTGTTGCTTAAATGTGTTACAGATACCTTCTCACACTCTGTGATTTATCTTTCTCATTCTCTTTATGGTATCTTTTAATTAAGGATTTCTAATTAGTTTTGTATCTTAATTTTTTGTATGGGGGTAAGGTAAGGCCCAACCGGAGTTTTTTTCCAAATGGATTCTTATTTACTTATTTTTAAAAATTTATTTATTTATTTATTTATGTCTGTGTGGGGTCTTCATTGCTTCATGTGGGCTTTCTCCAGTTGCTGCGAGCCGGAGCTACTCTTTGTGGTGGTGTGCGGGCTTCTCACTGCGGTGGCTTCTCGTTGTGGAGCACAGGCTCTAGGCACGCGGGCTTCAGTAGTTGTGGCACGCGGGCTCAGTAGTTGTGGCTCGTGGGCTCTAGAGCACAGGCTCAGTCGTGGCGCACGGGCTTAGTTGCTCCGTGGCATGTGGGATCTTCCCGGACCAGGGCTCAAACCCGTGTCCCCTGCATTGGCAGGGAGATTCTTAACCACTGCGCCACCAGGTAAGTCCCGGATTCTTATTTATTGAAAATAATCTTCTTCCCCACTGATCAGCAGAGCTCCTTTCATGTATCAGGGACTTGCCTATGTGTGAGTGTGTTCCTGAGCTCCTGTTTGTTTCCACTGGTCTGTGTGTCTGTGCTTGTACCAATACCTCAGTCTTGATTCTGTTAACAGTAGTTAGTCCTGTTCTATGGGAGAAGTCAGTCTTCCCATCTTTCTCCTTTTCCAAGAGTCTTTTTCTTGGCCCTTTGCATTTCCATATTAATTTTAAAATCACTGTGGGATTTTGATTGGAATAAATCTATAAACCAATTTGGAGAGAATGAGCATCTTTAGAATATTGTGCTACAAATGTGGTATTTTTCTCCATTTATTTAAGAACTTATTATTATTTGGCCATACCCCACAGCTTGTGGGATCTTAGTTCTCTGACCAGGGGTTGAACCCCTGCCCCCTGTGCTGGAAACACAGAGTCTTAACCACTGGACCACCAGGGAATTTCCTCTCCATTTTTTTAGATTTTCTGAATCTCCCAGTGAGGTTTTATAATTGTCTATGTGGTGGTTTTACATAGCTTTTGTTAGATTCATTTTCAGAGGTTTCATAAGTTTTAATGCTGTTATGGTATCTTTTAAATTTTTTTCGCTTTCTAACTGTTGTTGCTGATCCCAAATATTTTTCTGGAAGAAATAACAGATGCAATTTGTATGTGTCTGTTATCTGCTTTGCTGGGTGGGATGGGAAGAATTATGTAAAGAGAAATGAACAGGACAGAATGTTCACTTCGACATAACTCATTCCCCTTTCATAGGTTTTTCTCCTTTGTGTAAAATTTGGGAAGTACTCATTTGTTTTCCATATGTGTAGCCTGTGGAAGAAAGGGCAGATAATGTATTTTTTTTCCTGTAAGAGTACACTGTATCCTTTCATGCTTTAGTGTTGCACAGGAGGTACTAATTAACTGCTGGGAGAAGTAAAAATTTTGAGTGGGCAGTTTCTGATCCAAATTACATTATTTTCTTGGGGAAAGGAAAGATTTGTTACTTACGTTCCTCAGGAAGCCTGGTTGTCAAGGGTTTTTTAGATTAGCCAATGTGAAAATGCCCAAATCTTAAGCATGCTAGTTCATTGAGCAATTCTGGTTAAAATGTGATGTAGAGAATTTCATAACCTATTTCATCTCAGTACTGAGAGAGAATCAATTTCCCATTCTTGAGTATTCATCAAATGTTGTGCTAGGCTCCTGGAGAACAGATACCAGATAGAATCTCCCTCTTAAACAAACAAACAAACAAAAAACAAACAACATACACACAAATAACTTCCCTCTCCCAGAGAAAATTCTTATTAGCACATGGTTTATTTCCCGCTAGTTTTCTTCCAAGTGTATGTTTTAAAAATAACTGAGCTAATACAATAGACTCAATTATGTGTCCTGCTTTTTTTCACTTAGCACTGGAGCTTAAGATTTTTTAGTCGTTGAAATACTTCTTATAAGTAGCCTTTCAATATGTGTAGAACTTCCATTCTGTGCCATCATTTATTTCATTTCCCCACTGATTGGACATTTGAATCATTTTCTGTTTTTCACACTTACACTAATATTTGGATGAACATTTTAAAAGCCTTTTCTGCATTTTAGGTTATTGAGGTCCTCAGAAGTGAAAATATTGGCTTAAAGAATTTGACTGTTTTAGCATTGAAAACATTTATTCAGTGACTGTTGAGCACCATCTGTATGCCAAGTATTGGAGAGACAGTAAGGAACAAGACAGATAAGGTTCTCATTGTCATAGAGTTTACAGTTAGAGAAAGACAGAAAGATTAAACGAAGAGTTACACAAGCCAATTCATAGTTACAAATTTTGGTAAGTGCTTAGGGGGAAAAAAAAGCACAAGATGTTAAACAGATTAGCAAATCTCACTGTGATGGTTCTAATTTAGGTGTGTGGGGAGGTGGGGAGGTTGGTCAGGGAGGGAGAGATGTTTAGGCTGATAGCCAAAGCACAAGTAGTGAGCGCTTGGCTCAACAAAGCAAAGAGGGCATAGCCTGTGTTCAGACTGGGAAGAGGAGGAGGTGGGGAAAGGGGTCTGGGACAGGCAAGGGTTCACTGGGGAAAACTTGGCACAGAAGAGCTAAAAGAATATCATTCTGTCAGTGGAGAGAGAGAGAGAAAGTGATGTGAAATAAGTAGATAGTTAGGGGCCAGATCACACAAGCCTTTGTAGGCCTTGTTAACAATTGAGGTTCTTGAGAAATACATTGTCCCATTCCATTCCAGAGTGGCCCACCAATTTACAATTATGTCAACCCTGGTGGAGTGCCAGTTTCACTTACTAACGTTGATAGTCTTATTTGTAAAGGACTTTGATGATGTGATCGTTGAAATGTTTTCATTTCAGTTCGTATTTCTTTGATGATTAGTGAGGAATAATCTTTCCCCAAATGTGTGTAGTTGTTTCTTCATTTTTGACCATTCAGTTCATTTCCTTTCTCACTAAAAGATCATTTTTAAGGTTCTTCCACAAGTACTCAAGTAACAGACTGGGAACCACTTGTCAGGAATTTAAAGAAGAGTTTCTTACATGTCTCTCATCTTAGTTCTCTGGATAAGGGGCTGGATTAGGTCAAGACTGGGTTTCTTTTGGCTGTGTTATTTTATGATTCATGGGTATACAAGTGTGTGGAGTTGGGAATTGGAAAAGAAACTGATAAACTCTGGTGACTGTTTTTCTTAAAAGCCAGCTCACATCATCCTTCCCCTAAGAAACAATCCAGGTCTCTGGTAACCAGAACCAATTGCTGCTGCTTTTACGTTTGTGTAGCTCATTGTTTGTACTCTTACTTATCACTTCATTTCTTCTGTTTTAAATTGTTGGTTAGAGATTTTCTACCTTACTTCATTATGAGGCCCTTGAGGACAGAGGCAGTGGCAGTCTGTTTCATCGTTGTCTTTGTGCCCCCACTGGCATTGATACCGTGCATAATGACGGTATTTCAGACATGCCGAATGAATCAGCTGGCTGTTTGTGGCTATCATAGCCCTTAACATTGACCGTCCTTTGGAAAGTTAGCTGGAGGTATAGCCCTCGTCTGTCCTGAGGCTGAGGAATAGCATACCTATGGTAATGTGTGAGCCTCCCAGGTTTGCAGGTCTTGACTGGGTTTCTCATCAATAGTAGGTTGTGTTCACAGGAAATGAAAACTGCCCAGGACCTGTAACAACTTGTCTGGGTGTTGGGTTTTGTTATCTTTTGGGTATTTTCACTTTGGCCAATACCAGTTGTCTGGGGGGGAGACTTAATTGGTTGGAGCCTGTGAAATTTCCATATGATGATTAGATCTTTGTAGAGCTGAACGTCAGTAAACTCCTGCATGTACTGTGAGAACCCAAATCAGAAGTGGACATAGGAACAAGATTACATTTCTGTGTTCTGAAATCCCACAGAGATCACAAAAAGGCATTCTTAATTTTGTATACCTGTGTATACTACATTCCATCCTAGGAATTGATATCAGTTGTTAGTGAAGCTGACAACTTTCAGTGCTTAAAGGATTGCTTGGTTTGTTAGGTGAGCCAGGTGCTCTGGTTCTCTGGTTTCTCCTACTCATCCCCTACAATTTGGGCATTTTCATTGTCATTAGCACTTAATATTCCTGAGGTTATTATTGTGGATGTCCTTTTTTATGTTAACCCTGTACCTCAGTACTGTGGATAATTTCAGTCTTCCTCATGTAGTTTTCTAAGTAATAACATGGCATGTGTTCTAATGAAAATTGTAGCAGACTACCTGCCTTTTCTGGGTAGGTAAGGATTCTTTTGTGGTTATGAACGTTTCCCATGCTGTTAGAATTTTCTGAGATAAATAGGGCTTTTCATTCCATTTGGCATACATTTATGAATGCTGTCACATGTTAGACACTGTGTGAGCTCTGTTAATACAGAGGCATTAAACCATGTGGTAAAGAGCAGTAATAGAGTTGGGAACAGGTTCTGAGGGATCATAAATGAGGGTTATTTAGCATATCCATGGAGGGTGTAATCAGGGAGGCTTTCTGGAGAAGGCAGCACTTAAACTGAGTTTTGAAGGAGGAACAAGAGTCAGTTGGTAACAAGGATGATTTTTAATCGAGGCAAAGGCTGGAGAGAAGGAGCACAGTTAAGAAGCTACTGCTGAAGTACACACTACCACCTACAAAATATTCTGGTGAAAAACTTGAACCTGAATTGGGTCATGACTCTGTATGAGTCTAACTCCTAACTTACTGTAAATAAAGGGGATGGAGCAGTATGTTAAATGGCACCTTTGGGATACAGTTAGCAAAATCCAAAATGTGGGAAAACAGTCTGGTTATTTTCAACAAATAAACTACAAGAAAAGAAAAGAGGAAGTAGAAATCTATAGATTAAAAGAGCTTCAAGAGGGAATTCCCTGACAGTCCAGTGGTTAGGGCACCATGCTTCCAATGCCCGGGGCCCGAGGTCGATCCCTCGTTGGGGAGCTAAGATCCTGCAAGCTGCCTGGCGTGGCCAAAAAAAAAAAAAGAGAGAGAGAGATACATTAATGAAATGCAATGTGTTGTCCCTGTTGGACTCTGATTCGAATAAATCATCTATACAAAATTTATGAGACAGGAGGGAACATTTGAACATCTACTGGATAGTTGATGATACTGAGGAATTATAAAAAGATTTAGGTGTGGTAGTGGTATTGTAGTTATGTTAAGAAAATAGTTCTTATCTTCTGGGTTTACAGAATAAAGGGGAAATTAGGTGATGCCTAGAATTTGCTCCAGAGTGATCCGGTATTGGCTGGGTGCTGGGGGAAGCAGGCATGTATTGATAAATTTTGAAGCTAAGTGATGGGGTACATAAGCTGCTTATTATGCCATTCTTTCTACCTTTGTGTATGTTTGAACTTTTCTATAATGTTTTTATCGATAAAAAGCTGTTACTGTACTCCAGACAAGAAATATTAGGGACCTAAAATAAAGCACTGGTTGTAGGGATGGAACAAAAAGGATGGATTTGAGAAATAAGTTATAAGCTAATTAAACTTAGATATTTGGGGCTGAAGGGAGGGGAGTCTTAAGTTTATGGTTTAGGACCTGAGTACTGTTACCTAAGTTAGGGCAAATAGAAGCAAAGTATCTTGAGGGGTTGGTGCAAAACAATGATATTGGAAGTTAGCTTTTGTACGTACTGAGTTTAGGATAGCCAAGCCACGTAGAGATGCATAGTTGGTAGAGTACAAGTAAAGGTAGGGCTTGATATGGACCAGTAGGTAGGTGGTGGTTAACCTTAAGAAAGGCTGAGGTTGCCCAGGGAGAATATGTACAAGAGGAAAGGAAAGGGGTGCTCCTGAGAGGGGCAGAGAAAGAGGAGCGATTTAGAATTCTGAGAGGAAAGGTCAGAGAAGTAGGAAAGTAGTATTTTTAAAGGAAGTCAGGGAAATGGGAAATTTTAAGAAGAGTATGGAAACCATGACAAATCCAGTAGGAAGATCAAGCAGGATAAGAACTTGTCTAGTTCCTCTTGATTATGAACATTAAAGGCCTTTGGGGAGCCAGTGGTGGGTGGGAAAGCTTTATATGAATAAACTATATTGCTATACTGCAGTGATTAAGTCCCTTTAGAGTCGATTAATAGACTGTAGATCATATTAAATTTTTGTTAATTAGCTAGAGAGTTATGATTAAAAGCAAAAGAGCTTTTATTTTATTGGGAATTAAGATCATTACCCTTCATTTCCCTGGTTCCATCAACTTGAAAATCATGTTAACGTGTGCAGAGACCTTTTCAAAGTTTAGTTCTCTTTCTATGAAATTTTGCTAATTTGCACAAAAATTAGTGGATTTGAAGCTGCCATAGGAGTTCAGACTTTTAGAATTGTGAAACCTGTTTTAAAACCAGTTTTCACATTGAGTCTGATGCTGTACTGATACTCTTCAGGGTGAATGCAAAATCCTAGCAGTAGGCAGATTATGTTGCTTATTGTTTTTTTTTTTTAAGATTAATTTTTTGGATTTCTGTTTTAAAAATTGTTTTCTTTTTGTTTAGCTCCTTTTATCCCAAAGTGCAGATGAAATAATGGGTGTGGAGTTGCTGTGAAAAAGTAAACAAATCAGTTGAAATGTGATGTGTTAATGTTACTACCACCACGTGACGTGACTGTCAGCACTGTATCTCTGTCGGGCTGGAATATTGACAGTTGACATTCCGAGCACTCTTCTACAGCAAACAGAAAAGTTTTGGCAGAAGGGGAACAGCCCTCTGCCCTTCCTACCATCTTCTTTGCAGGAATCTTATAATTTGTATTTATTTTCCTCTAAGTACAGAACTGTGAGAACTTGTTTCACTTGAAAAACCCTCACACAGCAAATTGTCCAGCCCACATATGGACAAAGGAATGACTCAAGCTTTTAGGGATTCTTTTCCTTTAGTTGGTAACCTCTGACCAGACTATCATGTAGTCTGAGAGTTGGAATTGACCCATTTTTCATAAGATGGTTTGAGAGCTTGGTTGTGAGAAGGGGCCAGTGAGAATGCTTCTCTCTTCTCAGAGCAGCATTTAGCCCACACCGGCTGCCACTCCGTTGCCTGTTGAGTCATTCCCACAGTTCTATATAGAGCTTTTCTGGCTTTTCTTTTAAACATGATGTTCTTGGAGTGAGAAAGAAAGGAAGTTTTTTCTCCTCCACAGAATCTCCCCCACCGCAAATCTGAATTGCTTTCTCTTTTCTAATAACAGAATATTGCCGTCAATCATTCTGAGACTACTTTCTCTTTTAAGACCTCTAAGCACTTTCATTTATCATTTGTGTGACTACGTGAGCATTAAGGCATTTGCTGGGCTGAGTTTGCCCAGTAGGCTTTCAAGATACAGGCTGTCACCCAGAACAAACCGAGGCATTCTAGCTAAACATACCAAAAATGGATTTCTAGTTTTCAGCTATTTAAAAGTCAATCAGGGACTTCCCTGTTGGCGCAGTGGTTAAGAATCCGCCTGCCAATGCAGGGGACATGGGTTCAAGCCCTGGTCCGGGAAGATCCCACATGCCACGGAGCAGCTGAGCCCGTGTGCCACAACTACTGAGCCGGCACGCCTAGAGCCCGTGCTCCACAACAAGAGAAGCCACTGCAATGAGAAACCCGCGTACTGCAACGAAGAGTAACCCCCACTCACTACAACTAGAGAAAGCCCGCGCACAGCAACGAAGACCCAATGTAGCCCCCCCCAAAAAAAGGAAAGTCAATCAGATATGCTGAAAGGCATCTTAATATCCTTATTATGAATATCAGTAAAAAGTACTGTGAAGGGAAGAAATGAGTTTTTAATTTTGGATAAATGGAAATTGCTGTAATTTGAAAAGATTTTAGTTTCTTTTTGTTTTTGTGATGAAAGATTAAAATGCCTCTTGTTCGTTTTTATTCAGAAGATCCTGCTCTGTGCTAGTAGAAAAAGGATTGAAGTTTCTTTATGAGGAAAGGGAAATTCTTATTTCTGTAACTGTCTTCTTATGTGTTCCAAACGTCCAGCAAGATCATAAAGCATTTTAGAAAAGTCAATAACATCAGTAAGCTGTGTATTCACAGATCCCGTGTCTTACACAGGCACAAGTAAGGAGCTCTTTTAGGAGTTTGGCAGATCTGAAAGACAGATTATAGCTCCGGAATGTATTCAGATGACTTTTTAAAACAGATATTTTAATTGGAGAGGGAGTGGAGAAAATATCTTTGCTTCTGTACTTAAACATTCAACTTCCTTAGCCTGTTATCTATAAGTACCACAGATGAAAAAGCCGTTAGAACGCTTTTTCAGAAAACTAACTCACCGTACATATTTATTTGTGTGTATGTGTTTATATATGCTTGATCCCATCCCACCTCCCATTAATGGGTCAGTAATTGGGCTGTGTCTTTCACAAGATTGAGCTGTTTGGATTATGTTTAATCTGTTGCTCTGAACTGCATTAGCAGCAGAGTCCCTCATACTAAGGTTTTGAACAAAACACTCGTCTTCTCTTCTTGAAAAGAGAGGGGGAAAAAAGCAGTTGATCTCTTTTCTGAAGGTCTTTCTGTCCGTCTCTCCCCTCCCCCCAGAGACGAATAGCAAGGGGAGGAGCTCACTCACTGTTCTAACCACACTTCATATGTCTTAACTTGAGTGCTTTTTGGTTTCCTGTCGGCAGTAAATCAACTCTGTGCCATCTTGACTTGTGTGAAGGGTGGATAAATTGGTAACTGCACTCAGAAGGGGAGTGAGTTCTCACAGTCTGATCTGAGCATAAGGCATGAGACTGAATTTATGAAAGCTTCAGTAGCCTCCGAAGACAACATCTTTCTTCTGCGACTTTGAGGTTTTTTCATTATATTTGTGGGCTCTTGTTTCTGAGAAGAACCTGTCATGACGCTACTGGAACCTGAGATGTTAATGATGGCTGTACAGTCCGGTAATTCCCGTATTGCCTGCAAATCCTATTTGCTATAGCTTTCTTAAAAAACATTGGGCATATTTGTACTAGGGTTGGATGGAGATGGGGAGGAAGATAGAGGGAGGGTAAATATAAATTGTCCAGTAAATGTACTGCATTTTCAGGATTTTATTGTAAAAAATAATAATTTTTTCCTGATTGCAAATTCTAGATCTTCAGACATAGCTTTGAATTAGATGCTTACCGATCTTAAGATTGTTCAGTGAGGAGACATGTGAGAAAAAACGACTTGTCTTCTTCAATCAAGTATTTTGTTATTGTCTGTGGTGCTGCTTTTAATGAGGGATAATTAAATTGCTTTTGCTGTTTTATACAGTACTGTCTTTATCACTAATCTACACTCTTCTTTAAATGGCTCTTTGTGAAAGCGTGTCTTAAAATTTTTCCTTAGCTGTTTTTCTCTTTTGTGGTATATCTTTTATTTGTATCATCTTCTGGTTCTTTGGAAATCCTCTTGATAACATGTAGGATTGGGACTCTAAGTTTTGGAGATGAGGAAGTTTGAGCAAGGAGGCAGCCAGTCAACAGAAGGAATGCAGGATTTTTGAAATTCTATCTCTTAACAGTTTTCCCAATTTAAAAGTATCTTTTAAAGCATTTTAAAAATCCCAGTTTGTTTTTAATGATTTCTTCTAGTGTTCTTAAACTTGTAAGTTAGATATCTAAAAATAGGGTATGTTCTTTTGTTATTTTTAGACTTCTACTAAAATGTAGTCTGTAGTGTTTTCCTGTTTCAGAGAATATTTTGAAAGATTCATACAAGTGGCATTTGGGGACCTCTTCCTATCCACTGGCCTTCGCTCAAAGGAAAATTAGACTCCTTGGTGCTGGCAGATACTGTCTCAGGCAGAACTGGTCTCACTGTTCTCCTCGGGGAGCACTTAGATAGTATGTTGAAAGACACAGATATCCATCTGAAGACACAATCAGATGCTATCACATTACACTTTATGGACAGGGTATGGACAAAAAGGAAAGATATTGCTACTGTTCTGTTTTTTCTGGTTTTACAAATAAGATCATGATGAGTCGTTTATTAGTTGAGTCTTTCTGTTCATGTATGCTCTGCATTCCAGGTTCCTTTCCTTTTCCTCCCACAGATCTTTTGAGCTTTGTGTTCTAAACAAGATAGTATGCTTATCTGAATGTTTCCCATCTGTCTTTGATGAAATAGTTCCCAGTTAAAATGACTCAGATTTTTTTTTTTTCCCCTGTTCTGTATCCTGGTTCTCTGCTGTATGTGGGCAAGTACATATTTTATTTTAGGAAGTAGAAGTTAGCATTTGGACTCTCTCTCCCTTCTTTGATCATCTTGTTACTTACAGATAATCTCAGTCCAGTAACTTTTCTTAATAAAGGTTAAAAGATTGCTTTTTTCTGAGCTGGGATCTCACTGTTCCTAGCTGGATAAGGGAAAGGGACTTACTTAATATTTTCTTGTCTTGCCTAAGAGCTGTTTTTCCTGTGACATATGTTGGGTAGGGCTAGCCACCCATCTGTTGGACCAGCTACTTCATAAAACTTTTAAAGGACAATAGTATGTAAGACAAGTATGGATGAAATTGACAGGGGTATTGGATACAGGTAGAATGAAAGGTCTGCAGAGAATAGCATGTATGTGGACCTTTTTCTTTTGCATATGTTCATAAAAGGGAAACTGGGTATATAAAGGAGTAATAGCAAACTGATGGCTCTAGTACTTGTGGTTCCTAAATGTTCAAAAACCTTAGTACTGTGTTGCTTTGTAAAATTGTTACTGTTTTCTTCTGAAGCTGTAACCATTATACTGGATTGTAATAGTAAATAATAGATGTATCTATGATAGGAAATGAAAAAGCATCTCTTATGAAGCTTTAATTAAAAAAAAGAAGCCTATCATTCTTTCTATAAAGTCAAGACATTTAGACTATGTGAGCTGTAGGTTTTCCAGCAATAAGGTATTTGGATTTCCATGAATATGTGCTTTATAGGTGAAACTACTATTTAATGAAATGTTTAAAGTAATGAAACTCCTTTGACAAGATTCAAGATATAAGGTTTTCACCCTAAATTAAACTTTAATATACTGAATGTTACGGCAAAGTTCCAGGATACATTGTGTTTTCATTTAGTATTTGAAGCTTGGAGATTTTTGGTGAGGCATACTTGCATGAGGAGACTTTCATCCTCCTCACTGCTCATGGTCTCTTTCTGACCCTTTGAGATCCAGTACAGATGGTGCCTTTCTGTGAAACCTCTCTCAACAGAGTCAGCCCTTCCTTCTCTCTGTTCCTGCAGCACCACCTTTACAATGTAGACTAATTATCATTTTTCATGTCTTCCTAATTAGATTATTAGCTTCTCAAAGGCTATATATTCATCCATATATTGGCTCCTGACATTGGCACGTGGTAGACACTCAGTATGTATTTTCTTTTTATGTGTGTATATATGTATGTATGTCTGCGTTGGGTTTTCGTTGCTGTACGCGGGCTTCCTTTAGTTGCAGCGAGTGGGGGCTACTCTTCGTTGCGGTGCACGGGCTTCTCATTGCGGTGGCTTCTCTTGTTGCAGAGCACGGGCTCTAGGCGCGCGGGCTTCAGTAGTTGTGGCATGCAGGCTCAGTAGTTGTGGCATGTGGGCTCAGTAGTTGTGGCTCGCGGGCTATAGAGCGCAGGCTCAGTAGTTGTGACGCACGGGCTTAGTTGCTCTGTGGCATGTGGGATCTTCCCGGACCAGGGCTCGAACCCGTGTCCCTGCATTGGCAGGCAGATTCTTAACCACTGCACCACCAGGGAAGCCCCATGTATTTTATTTTTTTAGTGAATGAAGAAATCTGGTTTGGCATACTTACCCTAATAAATTGGCATAAGCGTCCTAAATCAAGATTTTATGAAAGTATTTTAAGATCTGTTGTTGTATTAAGACATGAATCCTCTAACTATCATCCTGTATCTTAGCCAGGCCTTGCCCTAAGCGTGTGCTGTTGAATGCACAGCTTTCAAAACTGAAGTTCTTTCGCATCTCAGGATGTGCAGTGTGCACTCTCTTCCTGCGATGTGTACTGCTAAATCCAAGTGTTCTGATCAAGTCACAGAGGATTAAAGCACCTATCACCCCTATGGAAACCTATCTAGATCATTGTGATTAGAAAACTAATTATCTGAGATGGACATTTGGGATTTCTGAAGCTAAGACCAAGGGAATATTGGGGCACAGCGCTGACTCTGGTATGTTTTAGAACCAAGGAATGCCAGGGCTCAGCCCTTGACAGCTAATATGTAAGGCTTTGACCAGGCAGGCCCTGTCCCTGCATCCAGCCAGTGCAGTCTTCTTACTAGTTTATAACTGTACAACAGTGGATCATAGTTACTTTGTAGAGAAAGGGATTGAAGCAGTTTCCTAGGTATGTTTGGTCACAGGATACACACCTGATCTGGATGAGGCACGGTTAGGGAGTCGGTTTGTTTTTTCCGTCTCTCTTGTGCGCATATCTCTGCACACCCACCCACCCATGCACACACACAGACTCCATCTGCACCCTACATTCCCCCTCCCCACTCTTGTCTTGTGTAGGATATCTTTGGAAGGACTGTAAGAAACTGGCAACAGTGACTGCCTTAGGGAGAAGGGTTGGAGAGCTGGGGGATTGGGACAGAAGAGACTTTTTGTTCCACAAAAGAATGGAGTTCTCTTTTAAATTTATTATGATTATGGGATACCCCATAATTGTGAAAGAACATGTAGAGTACATATTACAACAGTATATAGAACACACAAGCCCATGGACACATTATCCAACCTGAGAAATGCAGCACAGTGTACACTAAAGTCCTCTAATTACCCTCTTCGATTTGTCCCTTAGAAAACTGCTTTGTTAGTTTGCTTTTAACTGTATATACCTTTAAAATTTTTTATGTGTGTACCCATACATGCTACCATATAAAAGTGTTTCCTCGGTCCATTTACTCTCTCATTCCTTGATGTCTGTATGCTTAATTCTTGCATATTTATTTAACTTCTGGTTCCCTAATCATTACAGTTTGCCTCTGACCTGTATATTTTATAGTAGTATGGGTTAGAGAGAGGGGAGGAGTAATTCATAAAAATGAAGTTAAAGGAAGATGGTGGGCAGACAACTTTTGCCCTTTTAGGTGATACATTAATTCTTTAAGGAAGGGCCCCTTGTTTGGGTTCACATCACTCAGGGGTCTATAGCGCTAGTGAAAAACTCCAGAACCTTCAGCAATAACTACCTTTTGGATCTACTAATACTCTAAATATTAATATGGGCTTTTAAAAATATGTTCTTGTTTATGTTCAAGAAATTTTAGAGCTTGAAGGAAACCTTAGGTATTTTCTTGTCCTCTCCTTTATTTAAGATGAGGAATTTGGCTCTTTGAGGTTAGTTAATTTCCTGAAGTCACATGATTAATTGGTGGAAGAGATGGAAGGAGAATTCATTTCCTTACTCCCATGACAGTGCTCTTTCTGCTATAACATACTTACAAGGAAACCATCAGAGACCTTTGACGTATGAGATTGTTTATAATTTCCCCCAGAGATCTTGGTTTCTTTGGGTTTTCCCTTGCAGGTTTCTCTCACTACCCAGAGTGACTCACATCTTAAGAGGTAGAGATAAAAACCAGTGCCTGGGTGTCTACCTCCTGCCCCTGGGAAGTGGAGTCAGATGCTGCAGGCCCTGTGGTTCCCTGGTTCACCTCCATCTTGTCCTGCTGTCTCTGGCCTGAGTGCTGATCTCATACCTTGATGATGATCTCAGAAGACAGGTAGGCAGACAAACAGATGTTGTCATCAGTATTCTGGATTGCGTCTTACTGCCCTTTCTCTGACTTATTAATTTGTCTGGGGTCCCCTTAGAGTTAGGACCTAGATCAAAGGAATTTGAATTCGTCTGTCTGTCTCTATCTTTTTTTCTTCCCTTTTGTTTCCTTTTGGATGAGGCAAGCTGTCAAGACCATGAACCACAGTTTTAGCTTTATTAAAACAGTGCCAAATTAAATAAAGATGAGTCTCATACAGTCTTGTTTTTTTTGGAACTTCACTTTTATGATTACCACATGCATTATTTTTGAAAGGATTTTCTTTATAATAACAAGGGGGAAAAAAATTAAAAACCTCCCGCTCTGCCATCAACAACAAAAAACAACGTTCTCTGCCTTGCTCTCAACAAGCTAAAGGGCAGTATCAGGCTGAGCTCATGTTGTTAGGGGTCTAGGGCATCCTTAATCTCACGGCAGCCACATAAATGGGGTGGTGGCAGCAGTCTAGTGAGAGTACAGAGGGCTCTGTAAAGAGGAAAAAAAAGGAAAAGAGGAATCTGTGGCAATTACATAGTGAAAATAAACTCAGTAGTGAAATTTTTATAGTGTATCATACTTCTAAAGTGTTTTTATGTATATTATCTTATTTGATCTTCCCAACAATTTTAAGGTATCTGTACCTTCACATTTTGTAGGGTAGGAGACTGAGGCTTAGAGAGGCTTCAAGACACACAGTAAGAGGTGGAATATATGTTTAAATTTAGGTTTTTTACTTGAAACACTACTTACTTATATGTTCCATTTAGAATGAAAAGTCGGATCGTATCCCTCGTCACTGAGAACCTGCCACTGGTTCTTATTCACAGAAAAAGCCCAAGTCCTTACAAGGCCCCAGCCCTGTAACTCTCAGACTACACTCCCCGTCTTCCCTTGCTCATTCTGCCCCAGCCGTGCTGGCCTCTCAGCTGACCCTGCACACCTTAGGCTGTGCTCCTGTTTCAGGGCTTTCCTACTTGGTATTCTTTCTGCTTGAGCACTCCTTGCTGGGTAGCCTCATGGCCTGCTCCCTCACCTCCTTCAGATCTTTGTTCCAATTTCACTTTCTCAGTTAGGCCTTCTCTGACCATCCTGTTTTTTAAAATTCTGCTTTTATTTTTCTTCATACCACTTACCATCTGACAGAATACAGTCGTCCCTTGGTTTCTGTGGGGAAACCAAGGGACAACTTGGTTCCAGCCCACTCCCCACCCCCAATACCACAATTCATGGACGCTCAAGTCCCTTTTATAAAATGGTGTAGTATTTGCATATAACCTATGCGCATCCTCCCGTATATTTTGAATCATCTCTAGATTACTTATAATACCTAATACAATGTAAATGTTGTGTAAATAGTTGCCTGCGCAGCAAATTAAAGTTTTGCTTTTTGGAACTTTCTGGAATTTTTTTTTTCCCCAAATATTTTCAATCTGTATTTGGTTGAATCCGTGGATGCAGAGCCTGTGGATATGCAGGACTGACTATATGTGATTTATTTGTTTATTGGTTACTGCTGTCTTTCCCTATAAGAAAATAAATACCCCAAAGTAGGGGATTTTTCTCTTTTGTTTTTCTGCTGTGTTTCCAGTGCCTGTAAGGGTACCCGATGCATAGTATGCACTTAATAATAATTGTTGAGTAAATGATTTACAAAAAAATTTGGGGTATGTTTTTGGAATATGTTTTAGGCAGGTATGTTCCTGAGGACATGCCTTTCAACTATTCTGTGTAGCATGCACTGCAGTAACTAGTGCAGTGGTTTTCAAGGTGTGGTCTGGGGACCTCTGGGCATCCCTGAGACCTTTCCAGTGGATGTGAGATGGAAGCTCTTTATATATTTATACTGAGGTGTTATTTGCCTTTTTTACTATTGTCCACTCATGGGTGTACTGTGTAGTTTTCCAGAGGTACATGCTGGTATGATATCTCAACAGATTGAATGCAGTATCATGTATGAAAATTCAGCTGTCTTAGTAAGTTGTATGTTACAGAGATTTGCAAAAATGGTAAAATGGCACTCTTTTTGCTTTTTTTTGTTGTTTTGGAAAATAATTATATTTTTTCATAAAAAGATGTATGTTAACATATAGTGGGTTTATTGCTGTTTTTTAAAGAAATAATAAATATTTTAAATGCTTTCAGTTTTAACTTCTTATATGATAAGTAGTAATAGATATAACTTATATAAACAAAAGCTCTTTGAAATTATCAGTAACTATAAGAGGGCAAAGGAGTCCTGATGTCAAAAAGGTTGAGAAGAATAGGGGTATAGTGTTCAAGAGCATAGACTTTGGAACCCAGGTTTCTTAGCTCTGCCACTACTACCAGCTCTGTGACCTTAGGCAAATTACTTAACCTCTCTGTGCCTGTTGGTGCGTCTGTTTAAAAAAAAAAGGTAATAATATCAATACCAACCCCAAGAAGTTGTAAGTATTAAATAACTTAATGTATGTAAAATGCTTATAACAGTTCCTGGTACATAATAAATGCTGTATGGTTTTTGATGATCTTGTGGTTGTTTTTGGTTTTTGTTGTTGGGCTTTGAATACTATTAGGTGCAGATAGTTTTTATTTCTTCCTGGATATTCTGACAACTTGCCACAACTCTCTTGATATTTGGCAACTCATACATTTTTAAAAAATATCTTTCTTCTTTAATCTTTTTTTTTCTTTTTTTTTTCTTCTTTAATCTTGAAGTACTTCTGGAAATTTGTTCTAAAGATATTTAAAAAGGTATATGTGTGTGTGTGTGTGTGTGTATGTATATATATAAGGATGCTCATAGCAGTATTTTTTTTAACATCTTTATTGGAGTATAATTGCTTTTCAATTTTGTGTTAGTTTCTGCTGTATAACAAAGTGAATCAGCTCTATGTATACATATGCATATACATCCCCAGCAGTTTTCTTTATGATAGAAAAAACAGAAACAAACAGAAACAACCAATATTTTTAGCAATAGAGTATTGGTTAAATAACTTATGATATATTCATATAATTGGTACTAATGTAGTCATAAGGTTATTTAAAGATGTGGGAAAATGTTTACCATTTATCCATATAATCCTAAAAAATGGCTATAAGGATATACATCAGAATATTAATAGCTGTCTCTGAGTAGTGGGATTTCACAGTGGATTTTTTTTTCTTCCTTTGAGTTTTCCTGTATGTTTCTAATTTTCCATCTTAAGCATATATTTCTGTTGTATTGATATAAAGCTCATATTAAATAGGTGTGTGTATGCGTGTGTGTGTACATGTAGGTAGTTGAAAGAGGCAGAAAATGGCTGGAAGTGTAGTGTCTTGGATCAGGAGCTAGAGCTGTTGATTTTGGGACCTCTGCCGTCAAAGCACTCCATTGACCAAACAGTGAATGATAAGGAGGCACTCCATCCCATTAGGCTGTTCCATCTGACCAGTCTAGTTTGTCTAAACGTCTTTTATATTTTTTGCCTTTGTTTCTATTTTGTAAGATTTATTGAAATTTATCTTCGCAGTGTTTGTATTAGGTCATGTTCTTGGCAGAGCTGCAGATCCTTCCCGTGCACGGTAACTTACTCTCAATTTGCTGAACCTTTCAGCAAAGTTTTTATGAACTAAAAACACACTAAGTTTTTTTGTTTGTTTTTGATGGGTATGAAAAATCTGAGTTCTCTTAGGCATAAAATAGTGGTGTTAGTATAAAATGTTTCAGTTGTTTAAAAGTACCTTTCTGTAGTATATTTTGTTCTTTGTAGGGTAGGTGTGAAAATCCTCTTAACAGTCCATCTACTCTTTATCAGAAAGCCAAAATTCATATTCCCTCATCTTTGCCTTGTAGATAGGAACTGAAGCACTTATACTGAAGAATTATATTCCTCAAATCAGTGCCATAAGACTAATTTATAAAATATTTGGCTGTGTAGAGTATTGAAAATTTATGGTGTTAACATTAAGTAGGCTATCCAAACAGATGCTATAACCTTGCTAACCCTTCTAACACCTTGCTACTCAAAGTGTATTCCAAGGACCAGCATCATCTGTATCACCTGGGAGCCTGTTAGGAATGCACAATCTCAGGCTCCACTTCAGACATGCAATCAGAATCTTTATTTTAACAAGGTCCTCGGGTGCGTATTAAAGTTGAAGCGTGTTGTTCCAACAGATATTTTTATTGACTTTGTTTTGGAGGTGAACAGGTGAAAGAAGTAAAGACGATCTGTTGGTGTAGTTTTTTTTTTTAAAAAAGGAGCAAACTGTTGATACATAAAACACACCTGGGACAGCTCTCCAAAGAATCATGCCGAGTGAAAAAGCTAATCTGAAAAGGTTACATATATGATTCCATTTGTATAACATTCTTTTTTTTTATGTTTCAAACTATTTTTTGTTAAGAAGTATGACTAGGAATATAATTACACACACACACACACACACACACAGTGTTTCTAAAAGAGTATTACCAAATTACAAATATTAAAAAGTCCTAAATCTGGGAAAAATAGCAAGCATTTATAGCTATTTCACACACATCATTCCAACAAAAATTATTTGTGAAATTCACGTTTTTAAGGCACAAAGTAATTTAACTTTCAAAGATATGGGTTTTCCCAACTAGCATTCGAAGATGTTTAAAGCTGTACTCCAAATCCCTTAAAAACGTATTGAAGAGACATATAAAATCAAGTCATGACATTAGAACTATTGAACAGTGGGCTGCCCAAGCATTTTCCCTTAGGGAAAATAGGTAGAGTACTTAAAATGATTTTTTCCATTAGGTATAGCAAATGAATCAATTTGAAATTACTGAGTACCCAGCATTGTAGCACGGAGGAATAATGTGTATAACATTCTTGAAATGACAAAATGATAGTTATTGAGAACAGATTGATGCCTCTTGGGGGCTGAGATGGGGTGATGCTGGGAGGAAAGTAATTGTGGCTATCAAAGGTCAACATGAGGGATCCTTGTAGTGATGGAATATTCTGTATCTTGACTGTATCAGTGTCAGT
This sequence comes from Lagenorhynchus albirostris, assembly GCF_949774975.1. NCBI lineage: Eukaryota > Metazoa > Chordata > Mammalia > Artiodactyla > Delphinidae > Lagenorhynchus > Lagenorhynchus albirostris. Next base: position 8,516,012 of record NC_083105.1, read on the forward strand.
ATCATGGTTGTAATGTTGCACTATAGTTTTGCAAGCTGTTATCATTGAGGGGGGAACTGGGTGAAGGGTAAACCAGATCTCTGAATTATTTCTTAAAACTGGGTGGGAATCTATAATCATCTCAAAATAAAAAGTTTAAGAAAACACAGACAGTTTGACATCTTTTCAAAAAGTTAAACAGATTTACCATATGACCCAGAAATTCTACTCCTAGGTGTATACGCAAGAAAACTGAAAACATTGCTCCACACAAAAACTTGTACACAAATGTTCATAGCAGCATTAGCCAAAAGTGGAAACACCCCAAATGCCCATCACTTAATGAATGGATAAACAAAATGTAGTATATCCTTATAATGGAATATTATTCACCAATAAAAAGGAATGAAGTACTAAACTATTCTAAAAAATGGATGAACCTTGAAAACATGCCAAGTGACAAAAGATAGACACAAAAGGCCACATATTGTATAATTCCATTTATATGAAATGTCCAGAATAGGCAAATCCATAGAGACAGAAAGATTAGTGGCTGCCAGGGCTTGGTGGTGGGTAGGACAGTGATGGGGAATGACTGTTAATAGATGCGGATTTCTTGGGGGTAATGAAAATATTCTGGAACTAGATAGTGGTGATGGTTGTACAACTTTGGGAATATTCTAAAAACTACTGAATTATAGACTTTGAATGGGTGAATTGAATAGAATGTGAATGATACCTCAATTTAAAAGTCTGAGGAAAACAATGCAGCTTTCTCTAAGAGTGACAGGTAGCCTATCAGTTGTTGCTTGGGGCCAGAAGCGGAAAGAGAAGTTAACTACAAAGGGGCATAAGAGCACTTGAGGGGTTGAAAATGTCATGTATCTTGAGTGTCATATTGGTTACGCAGGTGTATACATTTGTCGAAAGGCATTGAACTTGTATGCTTAAAATGGGTAAATCTGTCATATCTAGATTAAACTTCAATAAAATTGATTTCAAAAACTTGTAAAATTATCTCTGATTGTTTTAAGCTTAAAGTCGCCTTTACATTAAAACTCTCTCATCTTTATAAATACAAGGCTAACAACTGTTTAAAAAATTAACTTCGTGGACTCTGACTTCTATTGCTAATTTCTATCTCCCTTTTCCATTTAGTCAGTTTACAAAGTGAAATTAGATTGATCATTTTCAGTCAGACTGTGCTCTTACGCTTTTGAACTATTGTGATTCTGTTGCTGTGCTTTTCAAAACCTATGAGTGGGTGTGATTATTCTAAAAAATTTTTTAAAGTTTAAAGTTCGTGGAACATTTTATGGGCTTTTGTTGCTTTTTTCCTTTTATGAACAACAGAAAAATGTTCCGTTGGGTATAACAACTCAGGTTGATTGCCTTTCACCTTCATATACTCTGGAGTACCCTGAGCTAATTTGGGCACCAGGAGATTGGAGTTAAAATTACTCTCGAAGGAAGTAAGCCAAAAGGAGAAAAGGAGGTAGCACTTGCTAGGTAATGCTTAAAAAAACAAAACACAACAAAACCCCAAGTGGGAGAACTTCTTTCCCACCCACATCACCTCTGTCTCCCTGATCTCTTGTCAGGAAGTGTGCCATATTACACAAAAACCTCCAAGGTTTGAGAACAGTTGTGGAAGATAATCTCTAAGTTAGCAAAACCAGCTCTGTAGGTGGTTCCTGAGCTTTCTCCCTGAGGTTTCCTTACCTTGCCCTCACTCATTTCTTGGGCCTAACCATGCCTAAACCCAGGGGTAGAGTACTTCCCATTTAAAATTCTCCACGGGTGAAGAAAGTTTTTATTATTTCCCTTAAGCATAGGCAAGACAGCCTTATATTTGAAAAAAAAAATCATTAAAATTTAGTAGAGATAGGAAACTATATTCAATATCTTGTAAGAGCTATAATGGAAAATAATCTGAAACTATATATATGTATGTATATAACTGAATTACTTTGCTGCAGATCTGGAACTAACACAATATTGTAAATCAACTATACTTAAATAAAAATCCCTTTAATATGTTAACATAGATAACATGTTTTAAGAAAAATAGCTATATTTTCTAAAATAAAAAATTAGTAAGAGAATGGCATTGTTTTACATTTTTGCATCTCTCTTTAATATGTGGCTTAATAGAAGAAAGAAAAAAAAAAAAACTAGTAGAGACCAAACAGGACAATGCAACAAACCACAAAACATAAGAGACACATTTATAAAGTATGGAATTCTAAGTAGATTTTATAAGAATTCCAGGAAAAATATAGAAATATATTTAAAATAAAATAATAGTAGCTAACACATTTTAAATGGGATTTACCATGTGCCAGTGTTCCAAGCTCCTTACATATATTAGCTCTTTTAATCTTTGCCATAACTATGTGAAATGGATGCTCTCATTATCCCATTTTACAGATGGTGAAATTGAGGGGCAAAGTAGTTAAAGGAACGTGTCCGCACACCTGGTAAGTGGTAGAACTAAGATTGCACCCAGATGGTCTGGCTTCAGAATCCATGCTCTTTACCACTACATTATATGCTTTCCACGTGAACTTTTATCCCCCAATAAATATATAGTAGCTCTTGTCAGGTACCCAGCTTGTCTAGGTTCCTTGTCCTGTTCTTTCATTACATAGCCTACCTTCTTTTTTACCCTCTTCCCTCCCTGCCTTATCCCCCGCACCCCCAGAACACTATGACATAATTGTTAAACACAGTTCTAACTTTTTTCTTTTTGAATATCTGTATTAAATTTTCTTGTCCTAGATCTCCTCTCTACATAGGGATGACCTTTTCCCCTACATTTAACCCTACTTAGAAAGCCTTCATACAAGCCCTAACCTTTGCCTAGAAGCTTCCCTCTTTTTAACAGTGATTCTTGTACCTGTTCACGAGGATTAGAAAGGACGCTATTTTGAATTGCAATGTAGCAAGATTTCTGACTCAACACCCATGGCCCAAACCAGCTTCATATGTTTGAAACTAAGCAAAACCTCCTGAGTGTGTTGCCATAAACGTGCATTAGAAATTTTTTCCGATGTTGCAAATAGTTTCTGTGGGTAGGAAGTAAATTTAAATCTGTATATCTTTAGAGTAGGAACATTTTCTGTGTGAAGGTCCTTGCTGACTCTGGTAAGAAAAAAAGGTCCCCTTGCCTCCTTCCCCCTTTTCTTCTGAGCTCTGTAGTATAGAGCTTTCAGAACATCCTAACAGCTGAGTTTTATATCTGCTAAGTCAGTCCAGATGTTTGCAAATAATCTCCCATTAGTTTTATGCTAAAGATCCCCTTGCAGCTTGGCTTTTGGTCAACTGACTCAGTGTTACTAAATTTATATTTAATCCCAACTAAGGTGGTTAGTATGAATGTTTTTAGAAAAGTCTTGATAAATTTGAAGGAAAACTATTTTTTTGATGTACTCTTAGAATTTCGTAGGTGTTACATGAAAAGTGTTTTGAGAATCTAGAAAAACGTGGTCCCCTGCATAGGGATCATATGCTAGTTTAGATAGTTTAGGATAAGAGCTTAGATATCTAGTTCTGAAGTCAGTATTTGTACTCATGAAATAGTAGGTGAGTTTCTCAGCGTTCATGGTTCATTTTCTCCATTCCTGCCTCCTCCTCCAGCTGCACCTCCTGATCGTCTTCCTTTTGCTTTCTAGGTTCTATCCTTCCTTAGGGTCTCAGAGAATGCCCCCCTAGCGTGTCCCTCCCCTCTGGTTATTTTCATTCTTTCTCATTCTCTCTTTCTTCATGCATTTATACTTAGAGATTATATGTTTATTTGTGGGACTTCTTGATTGTTTAATGTGTGTTTCCCTCGCTAGTTTATAAACTCTATGAAGGCCTTACCTATTATTGTCCATTTTAATTTTATCTTACCTATTAATTTTGTTTTGCCACTTTATATCTAGCATCTCTAGCTTGATACCTAGTTGGTGCTGAATAAATGTTAAATGAGTGAATGAAGTGAACGTGAAATATTGGAGAGATTGGGAAGAAAGCCACTCTTGGAACATTTGGTATTAGGTTCCCCAACCCAACTATTTCTTGAAGAGCAAGTACAGAGTATCCTGCTAAGGATGAGTCTCTAGTTCCTTTATAAGATGTAGAGGGTCATGGTTTTTTGTACCGCCTTTCCCTCTCCATCATTCATTTTGAGAAAAGTCATTCTCAATTTTTGTGAAATTGTCAAGATATATAAACTACAGAGTATTTGTATCTCTGTCACTAGATACACTTCTGCCCCAGGTTGAACCAAAAGTTATCTCTTGCTTCAAGTAAGGAGCTAGTACATATTTGGGAGCATTATGTATTGGCCAGTTGATTAGAGAATTTAAATTTTTTCCTTTTTAATATACTTAATTTTGTCTGAGGCTTTGGGAGATCATCATGGCATATTTAAGTCAAAGGACTTAATTTTTATTAAAGAGGCAAGCATTCATTTTGCAATTTAAAAGCTCAAGCTCAAACCAAGAGTTTAATGTCTGAATACTTCTGCTTCTTGCCCATTGATTTCTTACCTCCTGCATTTCAGAGTACTCTTGTGAGATATGTGGCGCTCCTGAAAGCGCTTGTCTCAGTCTACTCAGTTTCAAAAATTGTTTTCATAAGAACATTAGACAGCCTTAAACTTGGCGTGCTGGTAGTGGGACTAAAGTACCACAAACAGACTTTATTCCTAGGAAAACTTTCCTTCCTTCTAATTTCTTTCTTTTGTTACTTTAGGCTTTCTAAATTATCTTTGTTCTTTGGAGGTGTTTGGAAATTTCTTTTCCTAGTAAAAGAGTTACATAAAATAAGATTTAGAAAATGTATAGTTTAACAAATGCTCTTGTACACTCTTCATAATAAAGACGGATCAGTTAGTTTACAAATTACTTTAAAGATGCAAATTGCTAAGTGGTGGTGTTGTGGGTTCTTGGCTTTGCAGGATGTCATCCCTTTTAGCCCTGTAGCTAAATATCAAGAGGCTACATGTTCAAACATAAAGCATTAGCCTCTGCCAACATTACATCAGCTCTGCAGAACCTCATTGGCTAATTATCCCCTGGGACTAGGACATGGATTTGGCAGCTTGTGAAGGCTGCTATTTCCAATTTCTCCCTTCCTGGCTGTGACATATCCCAAAGGAATGAAGTTGAGAAATAACCATCTTCTTCTGAAAACTCTCAACCTCTCATTCCCACAGTGGTTCTCATGGTTAGGGATAGAAGATCCCTTCCACTTGAGGAGTCCTTGTAGCTGATGATATATTCTTTAAGTAGTGGCCAAGGTACCCTGAATGAGCCATGGAAGGGTGATGGCAAGGAGCCTCATGTTCCTTGAGGTATGTTTCTGGGTGGTTGTCTATGAGAATCCTAGTGCTTTTGTTGGGATCCTCTTTATTGCCAGAATTGAAGAAGCTGGAAGTCCAGGATTGGGGACCATATGTGATCATCATCTGTGTTAGTTGACATTCAGTGTAAGAATTAGTGTAGACATTTAACATCTCCTTTAATGAGCATCTGTCAAGTAACTTTCTTGAGAGCAACTGTGGATAGTCAAAAGAACTGTACGATCTTAATCTTTTTTAGTCTCAATTTCTTCACCATAAAATAAAGATGTAGTACCTGCTTTATTTTCCTCAGAAGGTGTTGTGAGGGTGGAATGAGGTAATGTGAACAGTGTCACCAAGAACACTGCTGACTACTAGTCACCCTATGCAGTGGGCCCATTTTAGGCCTCCTCTTACTTGACTTTTCTTTACCATTTGACCCTATTCAGTGCTCTCTCCTTATTCTATACTACTCAGGGTTCTTTGTGTAATCTTGGTTAATCTAAGCATAAAATCAATTTTTTGGAAGAGCATTGGATAGTGCACAGCCTTAATAAGAAGGCTGTCTAACAAAGGTTGGAAAGTGAGCAGAAACTGAGCGAGGCAAGACATAGCGAAGACCATGCCACAGGACTAGTCTGCTGAGGACTCTGTCACTGGCACTGCTTACTGGACTTTCTCTGCCACTGCTGCTGGCCTGGTCTCCAGTGAATGCCTGCAGCTATTGGCAGTGCCACCGGTAGATACTTGCCATAGTGCCAGGGATAATTTCTGATTATATTTTCCACATTTGTGTCATTCCCCAATTTTCAAAGTTCTGGATGAGAGGATCTGATTGGCTGGACTTGGGTTGTATTTGTGAGCTGGATGCCAGGATGCAGAGAGAGGGACTCTGTAGTAGGAAGAGAGGCCTGCCTTCCCCCTATCTTGGAATTTCCCCCAAATAGGAAAGGTATTCAGATCTGGGCAGCTAAACTATAGACAGCATTCTCCCTTCAACTTGCCTTCTACCTCTCTGTCCACTGTTGAATCTCTTTTGCAGTCTTCTCTTCTTCTTCCTGTCCCTTAAATGTCAGTTTCTCCCAGGGTTAGTCCGTGACCCATTTTTCTTCTCAGTCTGCACATTCTCCCTAGCAATCTCATCCCAACTCGTGGCTTCAGCTACCACTTATTCAGGATGTCTGCATCTATATCTCTAGCCCCACCATATTTCCTGAGCTCTAGTAGCTTCATTTAATCTACTGCTTCTTTCCACCTGGACATCTAGACGACTACGTACACTTCAGGCTTTTACAGATTTAAAGTTGCTGTTACCAGTCCCCACGACTACCCCTGCGTTCCCTAACTCGAGACCAGTTTCCTACCCAGAAAATTAGGAGTCATTCTCAATTCCTCTTTGCCTATATTCCTCACATCTGTTTGGTCTCTGAGTTCTGTAGATTCTACCTTTACTTTGACTTCTCGTATTTTGTCTCACTGCCCTAGATCAGACTGTCATCGTTTCTCACTGTGGTTTCAGTAGCCTTCTTACTAGTCTCTCTGCCTATAACCTGGTTCTTCTGTAGTCTGCCCTTCCTACAGCTACCAAGATACTTTTTCTTACAATCAATTCTAATCATTTTATTCTTCTCAGAATGCTTCGATTTCTTATGGGGTAAAATTTAAACTATTATACTTTATTATATTGTCTATTTGGCCTCTGACTAATTATCCTCCTATCACTTCTAACTTCACAGTCTCCAGCAGTGCTAAACTGCTTTTAGTTTCCAGAACATTCTGTGCTCTTTTAACTTTCTATTCCTTTGCATATAATCTTCCCTCTGCCTTGACCGTTCCTCTCTCTGTTTGCCAGCCGACTAACTTCTGCTCAAGTCCCAGCTCCAGGGCTCCCTCTTCCAAGTTGCATGCTGTCTTTGATTCCAGATGGGCTTAGGTGCTCCTTCTCCTGTGCTCTTCCTGTACTTGGGACAGACCTCCAGAGGGTTAGTTTTATTGCATTATTGTTTCTAGCAGAGCTCAGCAGTAAGCTCCTTGAATGCAGGGATGGTGTCTCATTTCTATATCCACAGTTCCTGTCACACAGCAGGTACATAATAATTTAATTTATTTAAGGACTAAATGAATGAAAGTACTTTGAAAGGGGAAGTGCTGTACAGATGTAACAATATTTTCATTATTAGCATTTTCTTGTAAGCATTAGGCCCTTTCTAACTCTAAAGTTCTGTGATCTATAAATGAGTTCTGAGGGGACAATTCTGATTTTTAAAATTAATTAATTGATTAATTTGGCTGTGCCGAGTCTTAGTTGCGGCATGCAGGATCTAGTTCCCTGACCAGGGGTCAAACCCGGGCCCCCTGCATTGGGAGCTCGGAGTCCCAGCCACTGGACCACCAGGGAAGTCCCAACAATTCTGATTTTATTTCATTCTTTTATCTATCTGCAGGCGGTCAGAGGTCCAAGAGCCCTCCCAGCCCCTCAGATGAGTTTGCTTTCTCTATGATCAGCCTTATACTCTTTCCCCAAGAAGTTGATTAAACATACTTTCCTATGGTTTTTTCAGCCTTCCACCTAATACACATTTTAATCCTAAATAATGATTTGCTTCATATGTGATTCCATTTCCTTACCCCACAACCACCAATTCAATCATTTTGCTTTAGTTGCTCTAGTTATCATAAAGTATACAGTGGCTGGAAATGTACACATTATCAGTATTCTAGAGATTCTCTAAAGAACCTAGAGAATTATCTGTCTATTTGGCTGGACTGCTGGTTCTGCAGTTGCCTTTTCTCCTATCCCACAGCTCTCATCCTGGTTCTGTGCTTCTACCAGGGGCCTTGGCAAAACAAGCAGTGTATAGTTTAACTTCACTCATACTTTATTTTTTAGGACTTGGCGGTTGTCTCTTGATTTATTGCACTGGGAAGAATAAGTTTTGATTTTTCTTTTCTTTTTTTTTTTTTCTTTCTTGTTCCTCCCTCTGAGGGAGCCTGCGTCATTGAGAAATGTTTAACCTCATGGCCTTGCACTGGGGCTGGAAATTTGCCTAAGGGAACTTGAAGCTGGTAGTGTTTTTACTCAGATTCCCCCTTATGGGGAGGGGGATTTCAGCAGGGCCTGCCAAAACAGAAAGATGTTGGGAAATTTTTTAGTAGCAAAGCTATTGCCGTTAGGTTACTGAAAGTATTTGGAGAGTTTTCTGGAGAGAAGCTTAGGCATTTTGAAATCCCTCTGGGAGAAAGCTGTAGCTTTACCAGGTACAAACAAAAATTCAGGCTGAGAAACTTAGCTTCTCAGATGTGTGGTATGTTGTTATAAGAAAACTTTGACCAGTTGGATGAGAAAGAGAAGCTAACAATAGTTTGAGGAGTTTACAAACTCTCACTTAGGGAAAATAGCCATAGGCTGGGGCAAATCTCTATGGACTGTGGGAAGAATTTGGCTTTTTATCAATTCTGGATTATCCTAAGAGTAGATCATCACAGGGATTTTCTTTGGCAAGCCTCTTGTTCAGATTCTTATTGATATTGTCACTCTATCTATTTACAAAAGCACTTTGTTGATACAAACAAGATATTTGCCCAGTGAGAGTTAGAATAGATGATCTTTTGTGCCCAAACAATGATCTCCCTATTAGGAGAAGGTGAGATCCAGTGAATGTTTAGAATATGACTACCTCTGCTTATTTTTATCTTTGTGTCACCGACGAAAAGTTATACAGTTGTTTGCCAGTATGGAATGATAAGCTGTGCAGGCTCTGGACCTTGACAAGGGAAGAATTGTGCAGTTAGACCATTTGTGGCAGCTTTGTGACTTCCTGGAAAATTGGAAACAACTGCACAGTACTTAATAGAAATATAGGCATTCCTGCCCACTCTAAAAGATAGTTGGACTCATCCGGCAGGTTGTCTTTCTATACACTGGCTCTTCTGTTAGCCTGGATGATTGAGGGTTGATAATATGCATGGCTAACGAGACTTCTCTTTTAATCAGCAAGTATTTATTTATTACTGATTATATATATACTTAGCACTCTGGTAGGTACTGTGGGGGATTCCTGAGAAGTAGAAGGAATGATTCTGAGACTCAAGAAATTTGCATTCTTGTTGGAGATAACAGTAGTAAGTGAGGATTATAAAATCCTAAGAAAAAAGAAAGAAATGAGGTCAGGAAAACTTCACAATGGAGGTAAGATTAGAGCCGGACCTAAGAGGAAAAGTGCTGTTAGCAAAGGTAACAGGAGTCGGAGGAGGGAAGGGTTGAATCAGATGGCGTTCAGGTAGGAGGAGTATCCTAAGGCAAGGTCTGGAAACTAGACTAGGCTGGTGTGTCAGAAGAATAAGGTTTCACCTTGATTGGAATAGGAGGTATGGTATAGTTGGAAGAGAACATTGGGTTGAATAGATAATAAGGAGCTGGATAATCGAAGACCTTGAATGTTAAATTGGAGAGTTTGGCCTTAATCGGATAGTGGGGAGTCATTTTTAAGCTCTTGAGTAATTATTTATCCATTTCTTTCAGTAATTACTATTATTATTTTTTGGAGTATAATTGCTCCACAATGGTGTGTTGGTTTCTGCTATACAATGAAGTAAATCAGCTGTATGCATACACATATCCCCTCCCTCTTGGACCGCCCTCCCACCCTCAATAATTATTTTTTAAATTGAAATTTTGGTTGAGATAACTGTAGATTTACAGGCAGTTGTAAGAAATAATACAGAGAGATCCTTTGTACACAATAATTACTTTTTAAGTGCTAAGTTTGTGAGAGTCGCTTCAAAGCTCACATAAATGTATAAGATGTTATACCTGGCTTTTCACAAGCATACAGGGAAAGGATATGTGTACACATCCTTTTTTTAGAAAAGATTTATTTATTATTATTTATTTTTGGCTGTGTTGGGTCTTCGTTGCGGCGCGTAGGCTCTTCGTTGTGGCACATGGGCTTCTCTCTAGTTGTGACATGTGGGTTTTCTCTTCTCTAGTTGTGGCGCGCAGGCTCCAGGGCAAGTGGGCTCTGTAGTTGTGGTGCACGGGTTCCAGGGCATGTGGGCTCTGTAGTTGTGACGCTCAGGTTCCAGAGCACGTGGGCTCTCTAGTTTGTGGCACACGGGCTCTAGTGAGGCGCACGAGCTCAGTAGTTATGCCACGCAGGCTTAGTTGCTCTGCGGCACGTGGGATTTTAGTTCAAACCCACGTCGCCTGTGTTGGAAGGCGGATTCTTTACCACTGGACCACCAGGGAAGTCCCTACATCCTTTTTAGTAGATACTATTTAACAAAATATGAAGCATAAAATGTGTGCCCTATGAGCAGGGCTCTTAGAGAAACAGTGAATCACTTTTGGGAGGGGTTTAGGAAAGGCTTGTAGTGCTGGTGCCATGTGAAATTATTCACTCAGCTCCTCATACATCCCAGGGCCTGTGCCAGGTGCTAGGGGTGCAGAGGTGAGCAAGATAGACATGGCTCTTATCCTCGTGCAGCCTGAAATTTATTGGTGAAGGCAGACAAGTAATTACAATAAAATAGAATGGGAGTTATAATGGGAAATTCAGAATGCCATGGGAGAGCAGAGCAGGGGGATCCAAACAATTCTAGGGTACATCGTAGGAAGGTCTCACAGAGGGAGGGATATTTAAGCTATGATCTGAGGGGTGTTCCAGCAGAGAGGACAATGTGAACATCTGAAGGTGAGAAGTAAAACAGCACCTTCAAGGAACTAATGGACTTCTCTTACAGCTGGTATATAGAGACAGTGTAGTATAATGGATTTGAGAGCGGGCTCTGGAACCTGACTGCCCGGGTTTACATCCTGGCCCTACCACTTACTAGTTGCCCTTGGACAGTTATTTAGCTGTGTCTCAGTTTCCCCATCTGAAAATCGACATAGCAGTAATTTCTACCCCATAGATAGGACCAAGTGATTTCTGATATATAATGCCCTTAGATTAGTGCCTGGCACACAGCATGTGCTCAGTACATGTTAGCTATTACTGCTGTTGCTGTGACTTCAGCTATAAAATGTGAAATGATGAATGGTAAGAATAACTCAGAAATTCAAGGGGGCCTTAAAAGACATGTTAGGAGTTTGGGCTTTATCCTCAGCACAATGGGAAGTCATTGAAGGGCTTTGAGTAGAGGCATGACATTAGATTTGCATTTTAGAAAGATTATTCTGGTTTCATGTAGAAGATGAATTGAAGGGGCTTAAGAAAGATGGCAGGGAGACCAAATAAGAAGCAGTTGCAGAAGTCCAGGTGAGGGATGGTAGTCATGAGGAAGTGGTTCAATTGAAAAGGCATTTGCTAATCCAGCCATTCAACAAATACTTATTGAATGCTTTCTGTGTGCCAGGTAGACTTCTCAATTCTGGAGATAGATGTCTCATGGAGTTTACGTTCTGTTGGTGAGAGGGAGGTAGTGACAATGAGCAAATATTAACATAATATTAGGAATGATAAGTGCTGTTTAGAAAAAGAAAGCAGAGAAAGGGGATGGATGGTAAGAGTCTGTAGCTAATTTAGAAATGGTGATCATGGGAATTCCTTAGCGGTCCAGTGGTTAGGACTCTGCGCTTTCACTGCTGAGGGCACAGGTTTGATCCCTGATCAATGAACTAAGATCCCACAAGCCGTGGGGCACGGCCAAAAAAAAAAAGAAAAAGAAAAGAAAAGAAATGGTGGTCAGGGAAGGCCTTTTTGAGGAAGTGACACTTAAGTAGAGACCTGAATGAAGCGAGGGTTTTTCTGGGGAAAAACTTTCCAGGCACAAGTATGATCATGCTTAGCATGTTCAAGGACTAGTAAGGACAGGGAGGAAATATGAGTGAGGAACGCATGTGCCACAAGGACAGAGATCTTGTTCACCTAGAATTGCCTTGAGCAGCACCTGGCACATACACTCAATACTTGTTGATTGGATAGATGCGCAGGTGGATAGATGGAATTTCAAGTGAATGAACAAATAAATGATACATTCTCCCAAATAAGCCTGGAATCTAGGAAGATGGGGAGAAAGTTGTAGGTAAGCTTCCCAACTAGCATCTTTCTTTCTTATGAAAGGTTAAGAGAAAGGACTCTGTAGCTAGACTGTTAGGTTCAGATCCTGACTTTACCATCTGCTAGATGTGTGACCTTAGGCAAGTTACTTATCTTTTTGGTGCCTCAGTTTCTTCATCTGAAAAATGGGAACAACAGTAGTACCTACCTCATGGGGTCATTGCAGGGTTTCTCATCCTCCGCACTATTGACATTTGGGGCTGGATAATTCTGTGTTATGCGGGCTGTCCTGTGCATTGTAGGGTGTTTAGCAGCGTCCCTGGCTGCTGCCTACTAGATGCCAGTAGCTCCCTCCAGTTGTAACAAGCAAAAATGTTTTCAGACATTGCCATATGTCTCCTTCTGGGCAAAATCACCCCGAGTTGAGAACCCTGGGTTTTTGTGAAGATTAAAGGAGCTGGTATGTGTAAAGCACCAAGAACAGTACCTGACATATGTGCTGTCATTAAGATTAGCATAATGACTTCTAGGGAAAAATAAGTGTTTCTCCTTGACAGCTTAGTCTCCCATTTGATTAAGTAAATAACAAAAACTTTAAAGCACAGTTGCTGATGGAGTGTAAAAAAATGGGTTTGTCTATCTCCAATAAAATTTATTTATGCACGCTACCACTTTCTGTGGATGGAATTCCTTCTGTTCATTCAGGAAACTCTGGCCCTACCTTTAGATACAAAAATGTATCTCAACTGGAAGTTTCTTCAAGGTGGAGGAATGTTAGTAATAGGCTCTTTCCACAGGAACTGGGATTTGGGGCCACTTTTTTGTAAGGTAAGAATTTGGTTTCTAAGATTAGAGTATGCTTCTCTTTGGGTGCACAGTGGCTTTCAACAGCTGCTAATGGAAACCATCATCTATCCTAGTCAGAACTCACCATCCATAATAAGCATGATCAGTATTTATTGTATTTGGCCATTGAAGAATTAAAATAATAGTGTGTTCAAGAACATTTTGTGGTTATAAATTTTTTTCCAGTTTCATTGAGAAACAGTTGACATACATCACTGTGTAAGTTTAAGGCAAACAGCATGGTGGTTTGGTTTACATATATTCTGAAATGATTACCAAAAATAGGTTCAGCAAACATCCATCTTATATAGACACAATAAAAAGAAAAGTAAGATGAAAAGAAAAAAGAAAACAAAATTTCCCCTTGTGATGAGAACTCTGAGGATTTACTCTCTTAACATTTCTCCTGTATGTCATACAGCAGTGTCAGCTATAGTCATCCCATTGTGATCATGGTTACATTTTATAGAGTCCATTTTCATTCCATATCATATGTGCTTGCTGCTAGCTAATGCATTGGGTTAGCTGTTTGCAAATAGTGTTTACCTTCGGTGTATCTTAACTTTGCTTAAGCTGTGAAGTGGTGATAAATGGGGAGCGTCATTAGTTTTAGAAATGTGGTATAGAAAAACATCAACTGACAAATGCAGCAATCAGAATGAGATAACTGAAGAAATCTTTTAAAGTCATAAGATCAGGAATAAGACAAGGATGCCCATTCTTGGCACTTTTATTCAACACAGTATTGGCAGTCTCAGCCACAGTAATCAGACAAGAAAAAGAAATAAAAAGAATCCAAACTGGAAAGGAAGAAGTAAAACTGTCACTGTTTGCAGATGACATGATGCTATATATAGAAAATCCTAAAGATGCCACCAGAGAATTACTGGAGCCCATCAATGAGTTTGGTAAAGTTGCAGCATACAAAATTAATATACAGAAATCTTGTATTTCTATACACTAACAACAAACTGTCAGAAAGAGAAAGTAAGGAAACAATCCTTTTTACCATCACATCATAAAGAATGAAATACCTAGGAATAAACCTACCTAAGGAGGTAAAAGACCTCAGAAAACTGTAAGACACTGATGAAAGAAATTGAAGACAAACAAGCAGATAGAAAGATATACTGTGTTCTTGGATTGGAAGAATTAATAGTGTTAAAATGACCATACTACCCAAGGCAGTCTACAGATTCAGTGCAATCCCTATCAAAATGCCAATGGCATTTTTCACTGAACTAGAACAAATAATTTTAAAATTTGTATGGAAACACAAAAGACCCCGAATAGCCAAAACAATCTTGAGAAAGAACAGAGCTGGAGGAATCACAGTCATATTCCCTGACTTCAAAAGTCATATTCCCTAAGTACAAAGCTGCAGTGCACAGAAACAAACACATAGGTCAATGGAACAGAATAGAAAGCCCAGAAATAAACCCATGCACTTCTGGTCAATTAATCTATGGCAAAGGAGAAAAGAATATACAATGGAGAAAAGACAGTCTGTTCAATAAGTGGTGCTGGGAAAACTGCACAGCTACATGTAAAAGAATGAAATTAGAACGTTCTTTAACACCATATACAAAAATAAACTCAGATTAAAGACATAAATGTAAGACTGGAAACCATAAAACTCCTGGAAGAAAACATAGATAGACCACTCTGACATAAATCATAGCAGTATTTTTTTTGATCTGTCTCCTAAAACAAAGAAAATAAAAGCAAAAATAAAGATAGGACTTAATTAAATTTAAAAGCTTTTGCACAACAAAGGAAACCATCAACAAAATGAAAAGACAGCCTACTGAATGGGAGAAAATATTTGCAAATTATATGACCGATAAGAGGTTAATATTCCAAAATATATAAACAGCTCATACAACTCAATATCAAAAAAAATCACCCCCCCCCAAAAAAAACAATTTAAAAGTGGGCAGAAGACCTGAATAGACATTTTTCCAAAGAGGACATGCAGATGGCCAACAAGCACGTGAAAAGATGCTCAACATCACTAATCATCAGGGAATGCAAATCAAAACCACGAGATATCACCTCACATCTGGCAGAATGGCTGTCACCAAAAAGAACACAAATAACACGTTGGCGAGCAGAAGCAAGAAGAACAACAACCCTGCAGCCTGTGGAACAAAAACCACATTCACAGAAAGATAAACAAGATGAAAAGGCAGAGAGCTATGTACCAGATGAAGGAACAAGATGAAACCCCAGAAAAACAATTAAATGAAGTGGAGATAGGAAACCTTCCAGAAAAAGAATTCAGAATAATGATAGTGAAGATGATCCAGGACCTCAGAAAAAGGATGGAGGCAAAGATCGAGAAGATGCAAGAGATGCTTATTAACAAAGACCTAGAAGAATTGAAGAACAAACAAACAGAAGTGAACAATACAATAACTGAAATGAAAAATACACTAGAAGGAATCAGTAGGAGAATAACTGAGGCAGAAGAACAGATAAGTGACCTGAAAGACAGAATGATGGAATTCACTGCTGTGGAACAGAATAAAGAAAAAAGAATGAAAAGAAATGAAGACAGCCTAAGAGACCTCTGGGACAACATTAAACACGACAACATTCGCATTATAGGGGCCCCAGAAGGAGAAGAGAGAGAGAAAGGAGCCGAGAAAATATTTGAAGAGATTATAGTAGAAAACTTCCTAACATAGGAAAGGAAATAGCCACCCAAGTCCAGGAAGCACAGAGAGTCCCAGGCAGAAAACACCAAGACACATAGTAATCAAATTGACAAAAATTAAAGACAAAGAAAAATTATTGAAAGCAACAAGGGAAAAACGACAAATAACATACAAGGGAACTCCCATAAGGTTAACAGCTGATTTCTCAGCAGAAACTCTACAAGCCAGAAGGGAGTGGCATGATACATTTAAAGTGATGAAAGGGAAGAACCTACAACCAAGATTACTCTACCCAGCAAGGATCTCATTCAGATTCGATGGAGAAATCATAAGCTTTACAGACAGGCAAAAGCTAAGAGAATTCAGCACCACCAAACCAGCTCTACAACAAATGCTAAAGCAGTTTCTCTAAGTGGGAAACACAAGAGAAGAAAAGGACCTAGAAAAACACACCCATTAAGAAAATGGTCATAGGAACATACACATCGATAATTACCTTAAATGTGAATGGATTAAATGCTCCAACCAAAAGACACAGGCTCACTGAATGGATACAAAAACAAGACCCATATATATGCTGCCTACAAGAGACCCACTTCAGACCTAGGGACACATACAGACTGAAAGTGAGGGGATGGAAAAAGATATTCCATGTAAATGCAAATCAAAAGAAAGCTGGAGTAGCAATACTCATATCAGATAAAATAGACTTTAAAATAAAGAATGTTGCAAGGGAAAAGGAAGGACACTACATAATGATCAAGGGATCAATCCAAGAAGAAGATATAATAATTATAAATGTTTATGCACCAACATAGGAGCACCTCAATACATAAGGCAACTGCTCAGAGCTATAAAAGAGGAAATCAACAGTAACACAATAATAGTGGGGGACTTTAACACCTCACTTACACCAATGGACAGATCATCCAAACAGAAAATTAATAAGGAAACAGAAGCTTTAAATGACACAATAGACCAGATAGATTTAATTGATATTCATAGGACATTCCATGCAAAAACAGCAGATCACACTTTCTTCTCAAGTGCACACAGAACATTCTCCAGGATAGATCACATCTTGGGTCACAAATCAAGCCTCAGTAAATTTAAGAAAATTGAAATCATATCAAGCATCTTTTCTGACCACAACGCTATGAGATTAGAAATCAGTTACAGGGGAAAAAACATAAAAAACACAAACACATGGAGGCTAAACAATATGTTACTAAATAACCAAGAGATCACTTTAGAAATCAAAAAATACCTAGAGACAAATAACAATGAAAACACGACTATCCAAAACCTGTGGGATGCAGCAAAAGCAGTTCTAAGAGGGAAGTTTATAGCACTACAAGCCTACCTCAAGAAACAAGAAAAATCTCAAATAAACAATCTAACCTTACACCTAAAGGAACTAGAGAAAGAAGAACAAACAAAACCCAAAGTTAGCAGAAGGAAAGAAATCATAAAGATCAGAGCAGAAATAAATGAAATAGAAACAAAACAATAGCAAAGATCAATAAAACTAAGAGCTGGTTCTTTGAGAAGATAAACAAAATTTATAAACCATTAGCCAGACTCGTCAAGAAAAAGAGGGAGAGGACTCAAATCAACAAATTAGAAATGAAAAAGGAGAAGTTACAACAGACACCACAGAAATACAAAGCATCCTAAGAGACTACCACAAGCACCACTATGCCAATAATATGGACAACTGGAAGAAGAAGAAGAAGTGGAAGAAGTGGATAAATTCTTAGAAAGGTATAACCTTCCAAGACTGAACCAGGAAGAAACAGAAAATATGAACAGACCAATCACAAGTAATGAATTGAAACTGTGATTAAAAATCTTCCAACAAACAAAAGTCCAGGACCAGATAGCTTCACAGGTGAATTCTATCAACCATTTAGAGAAGAGCTAACACCCATCCTTCTCAAACTCTTCCAAAAAATTACAGAGGAAGGAACACTCTCAAACTCATTCTATGAGGCCACCATCACCTTGATATCAAAACCAGACAAAGATACTACAAAAAAAGAAAATTACAGACCAGTATCACTGATGAATATAGATGCAGAAATCCTCAACAAAATACTAGCACACAGAATCCAACAACACATTAAAAGGATCATGCACCATGATCAAGTGGGATTTATCCCAGGGATGCAAGGATTCTTCAATACACGCAAATCAATCAATGTGATACATCGTGTTAACAAATTGAATAATAACCATATGATCATCTCAGTAGATGGAGAAAAAGCTTTTGACAAAATTCACCTATCTGTGATAAAAACGCTCCAGAAAGTGGGCATAGAGGGAACCTACCTCAACATAATAGAGGCCATATACAACAAACCCACAGGAAACATCATTCTCAATGGTGAAAAACTGACAGCATTTCCTCTAAGATCAGGAACAAGACAAGGATGTCCACTCTCGCCACTGTTATTCAGCATAGTTTTGGAAGTCCTAGCTACAGCAATCAGAGAAGAAAAAGAAATAAAAGGAATACAAATTGGAAAAGAAGTAAAACCGTCACTTTTTGCAGATGACATGATACTATACGTAGAGAATCCTAAAGATGCCACCAGAAAACTACTAGAGCTAATCAATGAATTTGGTAAAGTTGCAGGATACAAAATTAATGCACAGAAATCTCTTGCATTCCTATACACTAATGATGAAAAATCTGAAAGAGAAATTAAGGAAACACTCCTATTTACCATTGCAGCAAAAAGAATAAAATACCTAGGAATAAACCTACTTAGGGAGACAAAAGACCTGTATGCAGAAAACTATAAGACACTGATGGAAGAAATTAAAGATGATACCAACAGATGGAGAGATATACCATGTTCTTGGATTGGAAGAATCAATATTGTGAAAATGACTATACTACCCAAAGCAATCTACAGATTCAGTGCAATCCTTATCAAATTACCAATGGCATTATTTACAGAAGTAGAACAAAAAAAATCTTAAAATTTGTATGGAGACACAAAAGACCCCGAATAGCCAAAGCAATCTTGAGGGAACAAAGTGGAGCTAGAAGACTCAGGCTCCCTGACTTCAGACTATACTACAAAGCTACAGTAATCAAGACAGTATGGTACTGCACAAAAACAGAAATATAGATCAGTGGAACAGGATAGAAAGCCCACGCACCTGTGGTCACCTTATCTTTGACAAAGGAGAGAAGAATATACAATGGAGAAAAGACACCCTCTTCAATAAGTGGTGCTGAGAAAACTGGACAGCTACATGTAAAAGAATGAAATTAGAACACTCCCTAACACCATACACAAAAATAAAGTTAAAATGGATTAAAGACCTAAATGTAAGGCCAGACACTATAAAACTCTTAGAGGAAGACATAGGTAGAACACTCTATGACATAATTCACAGCAAGATCCTTTTTGACCCACCTCCTAGAGTACTGGAAATAAAAACAAAAATAAACAAATGGGACCTAATGAAAAGCTTTTGCAAAGCAAAGGAAACTACAAACAAGACGAAAAGACAACCCTCAGAATGGGAGAAAATATTTGCAAACGAGTCAGTGGACAAAGGATTAATCTCTAAAATATATAAACAGCTCATGCAGCTCAATATTTAAAAAAACAAACAACCCAATCCAAAAATGGGCAGAAGACCTAAATAGACATTTCTCCAAAGAAGACATACAGATGGCCCAGAAGCAAATGAAAAGCTGCTCAACATCACTAATTATTAGAGAAATGCAAATCAAAACTACAATGAGGTATCACCTCACATCAGTTAGAATGGGCCATCAGAAAATCTACAACAACAAATGCTGGAGAGGGTGTGGAGAAAAGGGAACCCTCTTGCACTTTTGGTGGGAATGTAAATTGATAAAGCCACTGTGGAGAACAGTATGTATGGTTGCTTAAAAAACTAAAAATGGAATTACCATATGATCCAGCAATCCCACTACTGGGCGTATACCCAGAGAAAACCATAATTCAAAAAGACACATGCACCCCAGTGTTCATTGCAGCACTATTTACAATAGCCAGGTCATGGAAGCAACCTAAATGCCCATCGACAGATGAATGGATATGTGGTACATGGGCTTCTGTGGTGGCGCAGTGGTTAAGAACCTGCCTGCCAATGCATGGGACATGGGTTCAACCCCTGGTCTGGGAAGATCCCACATGCCGCGGAGCATCTATTCCCGTGTGCCACAACTACTGAGCCTGCGCTCTAGAGCCCGCGTGCCACAACTACTGAAGACGTGCACTTAGAGCCCATGCTCAACAAGAGAAGCCACTGTAGTGAGAAGCCCTCACGCTGCAACTAGAGAAAGCCTGCGCCCAGCAACGAAGACCCAATGCAGCCAAAAATAAAAATAAATAAATTTATAAAAAGATGTGGTACATATTATTACTCAGCTATAAAAAGGAACAAAATTGGGTCATTTGTAGAGATGTGGATGGACCTAGAGACTGTCATACAGAGGGAAGTAAGTCAGAAAGAGAAAAACAAATATCGTATATAACACATATATGTGGAACTAGAAAAATGGTACAGATGAACTGGTTTGCAGGGCAGAAATAGAGACACAGATGTAGAGAACAAACGTATGGACACCACGGGGGTGGGTAAGTGGATGGGGTGGTGGTGGTGGTGGGATGAACTGGGAGATTGGGGTTGACATATATACACTAATATGTACAAACTTGATGACTAATAAGAACCTGCTGTATAAAAAATAAAATAAAATTCAAAAAAAAAAGAACCAAAAAAAAAAATTGGTAAGACCAGTGTCGAGGAGTGTGTTGCCTATGTTGTCTTCTATGAGTTTTGTGGTTTCAGGTCTTATATTTGGGTCTTTGATACATTTTGAGTTTAATTTTGTATGTGGTGTGAGAAAATGTTCTTGTTTCATTATTTTGTAAGTGGCTGTCCAGTTTTCCCAACACTACTTATTGACTTAGAAGCTTTAGCACAGGGAAAGAAATCATCAACAAAACAAAAAAGCAATCTACTGAATGGGAGAAGATATTTGCAAATGACATGTCTGATAAGCTGTTAGTATCCAAAATATATAAAGAACTCAGTGAATGGAACCTAAAGAGAACTGTATTTTGGCTCAACAGAGAAAAAATACCAGATGGTTACAGATGAGAATAATGGAATGGGAATACTTCTTGAAGTGGCAGGCTTTCTGCCACTGGAGGTGTTGAAGAGTCTGGAGACTTTGTCGGTCCCATTTAGGTATGCTATAGAGGACAAAATACCTACATTTGGAAAGAAGCTGGACTAGATGACTTTCATGGTTTTTCTTAATTGTAGGATTCTAGATTTAAAATCTAATTTTTTGGCTCTGCCCAAATTCACATCAAAAATTACTATCCAACAGGTTCCAGGTCATACTGGTTTAGGAGGTATGATTCTGAAAGGGTGCCCATCGATTCCTAACCTTATTAGGTTTACACTTTGTAGGTAATTTCTATGTTTTAACCTAAAAGCAAGACTGAGATGCAGAATTCCATCCATCATAGCAGGCTGTTGGAAGTCATATTTTGGACAGGTCTTGCCCTGGGGCTTCCCTGCAACACCTGGAAAATGTATATCCCCTGCACCAGAAATCCAAGAATCTTAAATTCTGTTTTTTATATGAAACTTCCTTCAGTCCAAAATTTGATACAAAATGGATCAGTGAAGTATAATGAATATGTGTTTGGGTGTTGAGCAATGGATTAAGTAAAATTAAATCATAAATCAGGAACAATGAACAGTAAAAAGAATTTACCTTAAAAAAAAAAACACGTTGGCGAGGATGTGGAGAAAAGGGAATCCTCGCACACTGGTGGTGGGAATGCAACTTGGTAAAGCCACTGTGGAAAACAGTATGGAGGTGTCTCAAAAAACTAAAAACAGAACTACCATCTGACCCAGAAATTCCACTCCTTGGTATATATCTGAAGAAGAAAGAAAAAAACCCACAAGTGGAAAAGATACACGCACCCCAGCGTTCATAGCAGCATTATTTTCAATAGCCAAGATATGGAAGCAACCTAAATAGCAGCAGAAGAATGGATAAAGAAGGTGTGTGTGTGTGTGTGTGTGTGTGTGTGTGTGTGTGTGTGTGTGTGTGTGTGTGTGTGTGTGTGTGTGTGTGTGTGTGTGTGTGTGTGTGTGTGTAGTGGAATACTACCCAGCCATAAAAAAGAATGAAATTTTGCCATTTGCAACGACATGGATGGGCTTGGAGGGTATTATGCTTAGTGAAATAAGTCAGAGACAGGTAAATACTGTATGATATTACTTATATGTGGAATCTAAAAAATATAACAAACTAGTGAATATAACAAAAAAGAAGCAGACTCAGTTATAGAAACAAACTAGTGGTTACAGTGGGGAGAGGGAGGTGGGGAGGGGCAGTATAGGGGTGAGAGAGTGGGAAGTGTAAGATAGACGCAAGGATGTATTGATTTGTAGTGAGGTGGATGGACCTAGAGTCTGTCATACAGAGTGAGGTAAGTCAGAAAGAGAAGAACAAATACCGTATGCTAACACATATTATATGGAATCTAAAAAAAAAAAAAAAGTGGTTCTGAAGAACCTAGGGACAGGACAGGATTAAAGACACAGACGTAGAGAATGGACTTGAGGACACGGGGAGGGGGAAGGGTAAGGTGGGACAAAGTGAGAGGGTGGCATGGACTTATATATACTACCAAATGTGAAATAGCTAGCTAGTGGGAAGCAGCCGCATAGCACAGGGAGATCGGCTCGGTGTTTTGTGACCACCTAGAGGGGTGGGATAGGGAGGGTGGGAGGGAGACGCAAGAGGGAGGAGATATGGGGATATATGTATATGTATAGCTGATTACCTTGTTATAAAGCAGAAACTAACACAGTGTTGTAAAGCAATCATACTCCAATAAAGATATTTTTTTAAAAAAGTATGTATTGTATGACACAGGAAATATTTTTTAATATTTAGTATTTTATAATAACTATAAATGGAGTATAACCCTTAAAAATTGTGAATCACTGTATTATATACTGGTAACATATAATATTGTATATCAGCTATAACTCAATTTAAAATACTGTAACAGTATAAATTTTTTTTTTTTTTTTGCGGTACGCGGACCTCTCACTGTTGTGGCCTCTCCCGTTGCAGAGCACAGGCTCCGGACGCGCAGGCTCAGCGGCCATGGCTCACGGGCCCAGCCGCTCCGCAGCATGTGGGATATTCCCAGACTGGGGCATGAACCCGTGTCCCCTGCATCGGCAGGCGGACTCTCAACCACCGTGCCACCAGGGAAGCCCAACAATATAAATTTTTAAAAATAAAGTTGTGACTCATCAATCCCCATTTGGGAGATTATTATTATTTTAAAAATTTACTTAAGTCTTCATACATAAATCTACATATGTACATAATTTTACATAGATAACATAAATCTGAAATTTTACATCCTTTTTTTTTTTTTTTTTTTTTGGCGGTATGCGGGCCTCTCACTGTTGTGGCCTCTCCCGTTGCGGAGCACAGGCTCTGGACGCGCAGGCTCAGCGGCCATGGCTCACAGGCCCAGCCGCTCCACGGCATGTGAGATCCTCCCGGACCGGGGCACGAACCCGTGTCCCCTGCATCGGCAGGCGGACTCTCAACCACTGCGCCACCAGGGAAGCCCTACATCCTTATTTTTTTAAGTGCAGGCTTTTTTGCTAAGCTTTCTCTCTTCTTTTTCCTCATTCCTCCCACATTGGTGTGTCTTTACCCCCAAACCATGTAAACAGCCTGATGTATATCCTTCTGTATTTTTCTCTGCACTCACACAATCCTATACAGATCCATATGCACACAAACACACACAGTTTTTTTTTCTTTTTTTCTATTGACTTATTTTTAAGTGGGATTGTGTCATATGCATTTTTTTTTACCTTTTGCTTTTCTCACTCAACGATACTTAATGGAATCCTAGCACATCATCTGACATAGATCAGATTAATTCTTTTCAATGGCTACATACTGTTTCATGGCCTGTATGTGCTATAATGTATTCAGACATTTCCTGTATCGGAAGATATTATATTCATTTTGCTTCTTTCTCTTTTTGCCATTATGAAACATGCTGCAATAAACATCCTTTTTATGTATGTTTTATGTTTGTATTTCTGTGGTGTCTATTCTTAGGAGTGCGACTGATGAGTTAAGGAGATATGTATTTTTAAGTTCCATAAATGCAGTAGCCAAATTGCTTTTTAACAGACTGTAATGCTTCACATTCCACTAGCCATGTATGAATGTACCATTTTCCCCACCTCTCTGCTAGATATAGGTGTTATAAACTCTTAAAAATTTTGACTCGTCTAATGGCTATGACATGATAGTTTGTTGTTACTTTAATCTCTCTCCAATCAGGACTTTAATTAGGATTCTTAACAGGTTTGCTGAATAAGCCATATGAAAGCCCAGCCTGTTTGGACACTGCAGCCACATTTTGAAATGCCAGTGAGACATGGATTGTAAGGGATCAGGGGATGACGACGATAGTTCGGTAACAGTAAAAGGTTGGGCGTTTGAATTCTAAGATCTGTTAATGTGAAAATGTTGCATAACACTGACTTTTTCTAGGAAATATGTCTTTGCATGTATGCAAAACCTTCTTCCCCAGATCCCTGGCAAATTACCTTGCAACAGAGATCATTTTTCTAGGGAAGTTTAGTACAGTGGTAAACAGATCACATTCAAGAAGGCATTATATTTTATATACCATATTTTATCAGGAAATTGATACCATAATATAATATAGTAAAATTTATATCATGAATAGTTTTTCTTAGCTTATAATTAATCACTTTGACAGTAATGATAGCTAACATATATTGACTTCCTCCCTTGTAGTAGGCACTTTAAATAGTTATTTCATTTAACACCAACCCCAGTCCTTCAAGTTAAGTAAACTTTTGCTTTGAGAGAAACTGGAACCTATCTGGTAAGTGCTGGAGCTAAGGGTTGTACCTTCAAATTCAAAGCACCTGACTATTAAAACCATGCAGTCTTTTGATTAGATACAGTATAAAAGAGCTTGAAGACTTATGAATAATTTTTTTTTTTTTGCGGTACACGGGCCTCTCACTGTTGTGGCCTCTCCCGTTGCAGAGCACAGGCTCCGGACGCGCAGGCTCAGCGGCCATGGCTCATGGGCCTAGCCGCTCCGCGGCATGTGGGATCTTCCCGGACCGGGGCACGAACCCGTGTCCCCTGCATCGGCAGGCAGACTCTCAACTACTGCGCCACTAGGGAAGCCCCTCATGAATAATTTTTTAACCTGTGTTTTAACATAAATATAGACCACCACAGTCTAGACCTTATCAGTACCAGGGGCTAATTTGAATTTGACCTTTTCTCCTTCCCTTTGTCTGGGATCTGGCAATGATGATAAATAACATTACTAAGGATTCAATAATTAGTGAGCATACGGTTGAAAGATAGTGGGCTAGATGCTCTGGGTATTTGGTAATGTTTATTGAGTATCCATTGGATAGAGCCCTGTTTTATTTTATTTTATGGCAAAATAAAATAAGAAACAAGATGCTTATCCTTTTCTTCAAAGAGTTTAACATTCAGCTGAAGATAGACTTGGTCATTATACTACAAAATAAGAGGAAATTTTATACTGAAGGTACAGCAGGTGGAGTGACCAGAGTTTTTAGAGGTTAATTAGGGAAGGTTTCTTGGAATAGGCAAGTTTTGAGCCAGAGTTCTAAGATGATGGATGTGAACAGGTGGCAGATCTGAGTTTCCTAAAAGATAGTATACTCAGAGTTAGTTCCGACTTGGAATGTTTCATAATTTTAAAGAGTGGAGTGTCCCTTGTCACACATCTTAACTTGAGATTCTAGATTGAGGATTCTGTTTGATGAAATCCTTTTCTAGGCTCTCAGTTAAGTGCTGTGCTTCTACTTGTCATTTTGATTGCTTGGATTTGTGGGGATGAAGTTTAAATATACGATCTGGATTCAGAAAATAATTTTTGGTTCTCTGTTGCTTTTCATAAAAATATAAGGTTTAGAGGTGATTTTAATTATTCTTTACCATTCACGTAGTTTTACTAATCAGAAAACTTACTGTTTCCTTTTCTTAAGTATAATTAAAAAAAACTTTATTTCTAAATTAGTAATTTAAAGTATAAGTAATGTTACAGTGTATGTCCCTGTGTACACAAACCAAAAAAGAGAAGCACTCCTAAAAGTATTTAAGAACACTCTTTAACAAAAACATTCTTTTAACAACAACAAATTAACTGTTTCCTAACAAAAAGGCTGATGTGTTGATATGTTCAGAACCGTAGCCTGAATTCTGACCAGATGCAGCATTTATCTTGAAATTACCTGAGAATTTGAGACCTAAGAAATTTGAGAAGTCTAGGTTAATTTTTTTTAACTACAAAACAAGTAGTAGTCAATTTTGAATTTTTAAAATTAATTTTCAGTTATAATTGAAAATATATAATTTATATATTTATATAAAATATATTTTATATAATTTTCAATTATAAAACAAGATAGTATTCAATTATAAAACAATTATAAAACAAGATAGTATAAAACAAGATAGTATAATTTTCAATTATAAAACAAGTATTTTCAATTATAAAACAAGATATAAAACAAAGTTGTACAAAGAAGGCCCAATCCAGCTTTGAACTTTCTCAACCATTTACATTTAAAGTTATGAAATTATTTTCATCTAAATTTAACTGAATCTTTTCAGTGGGCCTATGCAGCCTTAGATAGTTTATTTTTTTAAAGTATCCTAGGAAATGTTGATACCTTCTTTGCAGTACAGTCTTGATAAAATTTTGTTGTTGTTGAATAGTATCAGAGTTTCAGGTTAAGATGGTTGATGAAGGACTCTACTCTCTTTAAAATTATGAAGCATTCCAAATTGGAATTGACTCTCTGAGTATAGGGAGCTCAGTAAACTCGCTATCTTAGGGACTTCCCTAGCGGTTCAATGGTTAAGACTCCACGCTTCCATTGCACGGGGCACGGGTTCGATCCCTGGTCGGGGAACTAAGATCCCTCATGCCACATGGCATGGCCTAAAAATAAAATAAAATAAAATAAACTCACTATCTTAAAGGACTGAAACTGCTTTCAGACTCCCAAATTACAAACACCATGAGTTAAATGGCTCCCCTGTGTGTACTGTCCTTGGATTGGAACTTGTGTGTATCTATGTGAACTACAGAATTGATGCCTGTGAAACAAATCATGTAACCCTGGTGAGTGAGTGGCTGCTGAGCATCCTGACTTCTAGGGAAAATGTCTGGATTTGCAGAAGAATTAACATGCAGTATTCTTGCTTCAGTGGAGAAAAGTGAGGGGAGATGGCTTTCTGCTGGAGGAGTTCTAGCAGCTTTTGATTTTGAAAGATAGAATTGAGGACCATGAAGTAATGAGAAAGAGCCAACAGAGGGACTTCCCTGGTGGTCCGGGGGCTAAGACTCCACACTCCCAATGCAGGGGGCCAGGTTCAATCCCTGGTCAGGGAACTAGATCCCACATGCCGCAACTAAGAGCCCGCATGCTGCAACTAAGATCCTGCATGCTGCAACTAAAGATCCCACGTGCCACAACTAAGACCTGGTGCAGCCAAATAAATCAGTAAATTTAAAAAAAAAAAAAAGAGCCAGCAGAAATGTAGTTTGACTTCATCTGTTATTTTTTTCTTAGAACTGTGCACTAATAACTTTGTTGCCAGTTTATAATGTGGGCGGCTTGTTTGGCTGGTGACATCTGGACCACTGAAGAAGTGCAAACGGTGGTATGTTATAGGACTAGCACAGGCAGTTATGGGGAAGCACGAGCGCACGGATTTCTAGCCTCATTAGATCAGCGCTCCAGTACCTAAAGGGAAGAACCTGGCTTTGTGGCTCTTTTAGGCTTGTCTTGCTAATACACGGCACAGCCCAGAGACCTAGAGGCAGAATGGAGCATAGCAGGGATGCTCGGTTGTTCAGAAGCTTCTCTAGCTGCTGGCTTCCCTCTACACTAATGACAAGAAGGGGACTGGAGGAGAGTAGCAGCAAAAAAGGTGTCCTCTATGGTATTAGGTGGGCAAAAAGATCCTGGGGTTCCCTGGAAGCATGACAGTTGTCTACAGAGGACTGTCTGTATAAAGGAGGTTATAAACCACTAATAAGAGAAAGATATGTAAAAATGTGGTACTCTTTCTCTTTATAGGGGTAGACTTTTACTTCAGTTTAAAAAAAAGTGTAGGCGACTTCCCTGGTGGTGCAGTGGTTAAGAATCCGCCTACCAATGCAGGGGACACGGGTTCGAGCCCTGGTCTGGGAAGATCCCACATGCCGCGGAGCAACTACGCCCGTGTGCCACAACTACTGAGCCTGCGCTCTGGAGCCTGTGAGCCACAGCTACTGAGCCTGTGTGCTACAATTACTGAAGCCCATGCACCTAGAGCCCGTGCTCTGTGACAAGAGAAGCCACCGCAATAAGAAGCCTGCACACCACAACAAAGAGTAACCCCCGCTGACCACAACTAGAGAAGGCCCGCGCACAGCAACGAAGACCCAACGCAGCCAAAAATTAAATAAATAATTTTTTAAAAAATGTGTAGACTGTACTTGAAATCATTCTGTTTGGTCTGAAGTATCACTACCTGGTTTCATTGCAAAAGGAAATTTAGGGAGGAAAGTTTAAATAAAATCATTTTGGTCTTTAAGGTCTGGGGTCCCAGGAAAGACAGTTTCTTTTTGTGTTGTACAAAGTCATTTGTAAAAAATAAACATTTTATTTATTTTTATTTCTATTTATATATATATATATATATATAAAATTTTTTTTTTTTTTTTGGCTGCATCAGGTCTTAGTTGCAGCACTGGGGATCTTTCGTTGCGTCGCATGGGCTCTTCTTTGCAGTACACGGGCTTCTCTTTAGTTGTGGTGCACAGACAGCTCATTAGTTGCTGTGTGAGGACCCTCTAGTTGTGGCGTGTGGGCTCAGTAGTTACGGCATACGGGCTTTGTTGCCCTGCGGCATGTGGGATCCTAGTTGCCTGTCCAGGGATCGAACCGGCATCCCCTGCACTGCAAGATGGATTCTCAACCACTGGACCACGAGGGAAGTCCCCCAAAATAAACATTTTAAAAAGGTGGCTAAAACATTTCTGAGTATGTGATTATAGGGAGGCAGTAGCCTTTTTTTTTTTTTTCCTTGAGAAACATATTAATTGGTGTGCCTTGTTCTCCTGAAGACTTGATTACTCAAAGGCACAGCCAGTTAGAAAACTCTTCTTCCATCTTGTTTTTCTGTTTCAGAAAGTTCTGCTTGCAGTTAACGGTCAGTCTGCAGTCTGGCAACTCTGCTTCCCAATTGTGTGCAGACTGCTTATCAGTGCTCTTCATTGTTTCTGGTCTTCGCATGACTCAGTGTTAGTCAGAGTCCGAACGAAGGAATCCCAGGAGAGATTGTGACTGGCTCCCTTTTTTGGGTGATGGTTTTTATTTAATTTACTAGGTCTTGTAACATAGGCAAATGTTAACAGTTTGAGAAATCCTAAAGGAATGTGAGTTCCAAGCATGACATCTTTACAAGAAAACAGTTGTGAATTCACTAAATGTGAATTTAGTAATGTTAAACAGATCTTTTTATACCTTTCTCCCCCTGTTTTCTACTCTGAGTAATTTTGTCCGTTTAGTGGGAGAGCATGGGCTGCCCTAAAAGTGGAAGACTATAATTAAACAATATTAAAAAGAACCATTTGCTGAACATTTTCTGTACATATGACATATTGATTATTGATTGTCTCATTAAATTCACCCTACAACCATATGAATTTGGTGATGTTACCACCATTTTCAGGTGGGATGAAAGCTCAGAGAGGTTAAGTGACTTACCCAAAGCCAGACTGGTGGTGGGTAGTAAGAGCAAGAATTTGAACAAAGATCTTCCTGGTTCCAAGTGCAGGGCTCTCACATTGCCTCTATCCTGCTTCAGAGGGGTAGTAGATCTCGGGCAGAAGAAAAAGCAATCTGGTTCTCTTGCTTGCTTTGGTGGTTCATTTGTTTACTGTCTGTGTCTCCCTTCTTACCCAGCACCTAGCATGTGCATAATGCACACTCAATAAATGTTTACTGAATGAACAAGTGTGTACAATTAACCGTGGAAAATGGAAGTGAACTGACATTTTTGTTTGTAAAATTTTTGTAAGTATATGTTATATTTGTAAATATAGTAAAGTACATCTCAGACTAATATTTATCAGGTTTATTCATATATAGATGTCTGAGAAAGAATAAAACATTTACAGTTCTATATGATTTCTGGAGATTATCAGCAAACAGCCTGACCTCTCATTTCCCTTTTCCTAACTAGTCTCCCACGGCTGGTCTTGGTTCTCTTCATTTCACACTGCTGTCAAAGTGCCCTTTCTTTCTTCCTCTCTCTCCTCCGTTGCCCAAGAAATTGTTATTGTCACACCTTTTGCTTTTTAACATTTCTCTCCCTTTGGTTGGAATTCCTTTCCCCATCTTTTTGGTTGACTTTTTAAAAAAACTGTTCAGGACTTGGCTCAGGTGTCTTCTCTGACTCCTTCGAACCTTGTTAGGTCCCCCTTTGTGTTCCCATCAGAGCACTTGTCATGCCGACGATTGTATAATTGGGTACACGTCTGTCCATTTCTTTGAACAGCCTGTATTGTAAGCTCCATGAAGGGAGTGACTTGAGTGTTTTATCTGTCTGCGTCATGGTGCCTGGCACATGGTAGGCAGACAGTAAATATGGAACGAAAAATAAAACAAAGCGTATAGCTTGCCCAGTCCCACCATACATCTTAGAGAACCATTCCATTTTAGAGATGGAGCCTGTCAGCTCTGGCCCCTTCTGTTTAGAGATGAGGGTGATGCCCTGCAGTCCTACAACTAAGTAATTAGCAGCGCAGCTGAAAAACAGGGCTCCTGAATTCCAGCCCAGTGTCCTTTCTTTCATCGTTTTTTGAAACAAGAATTTTTTTTGTTTATTATAAAGGCAGTAGTTGTTTAATGTAGAAAATTTAGAAGATACAGATAAACAGAAGGGAGAAAGAAAATAAAAGCATACTATTCCTACCACCATCCTTCCACTCTCCTCTGTGCACACGTTTATCTACGTGTTACATAATCGTGTGATGACAACAGCTTGCATTTACTGAATCTTATAGAATAGGCACTGTCCTCAGTGCTTTGCATGTATTACCTCATTTATTACAGCAACCCTACAGGATGAATACTTAGGAATGGAATTGCTGGGTCATATGGTAAGTCTTCGTGTAAGCATTTGAGGAACTACCAGGCTGTTTTCCAAAGTGGTTCTGCCATTTTATATTCCTACCAGCTACACAGGATGACTCTCCACAGAATTTTCAGATAAGTCTTTCTGCACCTCTGCAACATCTGACGACCCGAATCAGAAATCCCCAAATCTCCCCAAAGCTTTGTTATCCCCACTTTTACAGATGAGGAAATGAAGGCATAGAGATGTTGCGTATCTCAAGGTCATACAGCTAGTAAGTGGTAAAGACAACCAAGATTTAAACCCAGGCAATCTAGCTCTAGAGCTTATATTCTTAACTACTATTCCATTCTGCCTCTATGCATAATATTTTATAATCTGCTTTAAAAAAAATTGAGATAAATTTATATACAGTAATGGTCACCCTTTTCAGGGGTACAGTTCAATAGGTTTTGGTAAAAGGTAAACCACCACCACAACCAAGAGATAAAGACAGTTTCTATCAGAAAGTTCCATTGTACCTCTTGGTAGGCAGTCTTCCTCCCTATTCCCATCTTCTGGCAACCACTGATCTTATTTCTGCCCTTATAGTTTTGCTTTTTCTTGAATTTCATATAAATGTGTAATCATGTAGTGTGTAACCTTTTGTACTTGTCTTCTTTTACTTAGCATAGTGCTTTTCAGGTTCATAACATATTGTTGTAGTTCGGAGTTTTTTTAAATTGCTGAGTAATATTTCATTGTATGGATGTACCACGAGTTGAAGGACATTTGTTTTTCTTCTAGTTTTTGGCAATTAAAGCTGCTGTGAATATTCGCATACAGCTTTTTATGTGGTCATATGTTTTCATTTCTCTTTGTTTAAATACTCAGGAATGGGATTACTGGGTTGTATGATAAGTGTAAGTTTACCTTTATAAGAAATTTCCAGACTGTTTTCCAAAATAGCATTATCATTTTGCATTCTCCCCAGTAATGTCTGAAAGTCCCAGTTTCTCCGCATCCTCACCAGCAAATTATCAGTAGTATTTGTATTCTGATATTAGCCAAATAATTCTCTTCACATAGTCTTGTTGGGAAAAGATGTTGCTTAAATTAAGGATTTCTGATATGTTTTTTTCTTTTTCCTTTCCCTTTTTCTTTCATTTCCATTTTATAAATATTTATTGAGCGTCTTACAATGCAAGGGGGTGGATGAGGATAAGTGACTCTACTCAGAGCCCCCGGATTGCCACCTTGAGTAGGGGCCATGCAGGTGATGGTGAAGCGGTTGATTCTTATACTTCACCTCTTTTCCTACTGGAAAAAATTGCTCAGCGTGGAGGTTTTTGCTTCTCTGCCTCTACCCTGTATCCCTTGCTCAGCTTTCAAGTGCTTAGGAACCTTGTGGGGAGAAGAATATGGTGGCGCATCTGGCACCAGCTGTGCTGCCAGCCTTTCACCACCACCTGCTTTAAGTGAAAATGCCAGTGAGTGTCTGGTGGCAGCTATTTGCATAATTAGCTGGGTAGGCTTTTCAATTCAGTCTGTTAGTATAGTTGCCCTGATTGCCTACTCAGCAATTCGCATGATGTGACTCTGACATGTGAGGAGTAATATCAAAGGGTAAGGTAAGTCGAGGCCGACAACGTAAGAGTATGAATCTCAGATTCTTGGTGGGCTGCCACTGTTGTCACAATATGTTGTCTCTGACACTAGCCAGCTTCTTAAGAGCCTTTATTTTCTTTCTAAATGAGCAAGTCAAGTATGTACTGAGCTATATCTTCTTTTAGAGATTTTATCAGCAAAATATTTTGCTAAGGAATATCTGTCTCTTCACTCATTTGTTCATTCATTGGGCACATTTGCTAATTAACCACTATGTTTGTGCTACCCTTCTTAGTGCTGTGATATGGCTTGTTTCAAAGTAAATTCTTCCTGAGTTTTTCTCTTAGTATCTTCCCCTCCTCCCAATTTGATATCTTTCATCTATAAATATTTTAAAAACAAATGTCAAGTGAAATAAAATAGTGTAGTGTTATAGCTCCTTGTTCCACTTCGGTGCAGACTTTGCACAAGAAAGGAGGGAGGTAGAGAGAAGAGGGAACCTGGTCATGTGATGCTGCCTGTCTGGCAGAAGCCTTTTGGTTCTGAGCAGAGAAACCAACTGTTTACTATTTTGGGTGAATGAGGTTGGTGGGTTGCTATGAGCATTTTCTCTAAGGGAACCCTCTTCTCTTCCAGCTCTGCGCATTGAAATCCTCCCAATCCTGCTTTTTGGCATTTGGGTAGAGGAGGGAGGTGTCCGCTTCGAGGCCCAGTGCTGACAGGAAGAAATGTTTTCCAGGAGACTTACTGATTCTGACCTTCTGCTTTTAATGCCACACTCCCTAAGTAAACTTGGGATCTAGCTGTTCTTGCAACCCTTAGGGCTACAGAAATGAAGTGCCCACTTTAACTTAAAGAGCAGTGCTAATCAAATCTTCTGCAAATAATAAACGGCCTCTTTAAAGAGTGAGGGGAGGAGGATGAGTTTGTTGCAGCACTGGCCTTTGGAGTCCCACATCTCCCCCAGGCTGGAGGAGAAGACCAGGATTTATCAGCCCACCTGCAGGATTCTGCCACTCTCATGGATTGTCCTGAAGCCGGGAAAGGACAGCTGCTCAGCAGTGTGCCTGGCCCCTTATCACAGCTTACGGGAAGGTTGGCATATTTATCCCTGTGGGATTTGCATGCTTTTGTTTCCTTCTCTATCTACTGCTGTCTTTTATCCCCTCACTGTTTCTCTGTAGCCATCCAAGCTTTGACTTTGGATGATTTCTTCTTCGGATGGTTTTTATTAAAGCTTATTGAGCACTTAGCAGACAGATAGCTGAGCAAGGACCTGTAGGGTCCTGTATTTCATGACCTGATGGGACAGTGTTTAGTATGTTTCACTTTCTTATTCCTTCTCTTCCACCCATGCAGAGCTCATATATCAAAACTAGATTATGGAAGAATGGAGAAAAATCTTTTCTTTGGTAAGGTGGGATTTTTCCCCTGTATGTGGGTTGAAACACGGTTTTACCAATAAAACATACTCTGGCCATGGGTACTGTACAAATCAATAGGCAGCTATTGATGATGACTTCAGTTTCTTTTGTTAAGTACTGAAAGCAGATAGATAACCTCTAAGATCTCGTAACATTAAGATACCATAATTTAGAATAAAATAACACTTGGAAGGCTTTTTATTTGTATTTCATGTTAGTTTTGGTTAGGGTGAACAATTTGGACTGGCCTTACCGATCTTTTTAGTAATTGCAGAATTACGTTAGAATTGCATCCAAGTGTATGGAAGATAGCAGGAAACTGTTTATTAGGTGAACATCCATAAAGGAGCTTTCCCTTGTGAACATCCCTGGAAGTTCTGAAAAAACTGCTGAAACTGCTGAAAAAAAATTCTTTCAGAAGGGTTATGGGTTATGAAAAAAGGGTAGTGACTTTATCCAAATTCTATCAAATGTGAATGGAAAAGAATTATCAACATTTTCCCCCTCCTAGCTTGGAAATCCTCTATTATCCATTATCAGAATTTAAATACAATCTCTATTATCGGTTACATAAATGCTGCTTTTCTAAAAACTTGGATATTTCTTTTGAATTTTTGAGATCTCTTTGGGACTTTACTGACATTTGACAGGATGACTTGAGCATGTGGAATCAGCAATGAATGAGTTCATTGAAGAGGGGATGAGCGTTTATCAGTGCCCAGTTGGCAAAGAGATTACTTTAAAAAACTGGTTGAGAGGCAGTTGATTTTTCTTTGAATATCTAGAAGTGCTCTGGACTAATGTCAGAGAAGCACCATGGCAACATTAGAGGGAAGGTTGTTTGAGAGGCACAGAGACAATGTGACTCCGGACTTAAGGCTTTGGGCTGCTACTGTTGACTTCTGTATTCCAGAGGACTATAGTATTCTAGATTCCCAGTCTGATCATTAAGAATATCTTTGTTTTAAGGGCAGGAGTGTATAGGAAATAGAAATACAGACTTCTTGTCATAAGTAGGGTCACAATGGTAATTTTATTTTATTTTATTTTATTTTCACAATGGTAATTTTAGACAACTGTCCTAAACAATCGACTGTATGTTTTTCTGGTTTTATACTGTGCTTAGAACCTTGTACTTAGAATTCTGTATGTCTTCTGGATCTTGAGAGGACTCACGTTATATTTTCTACAAATATATATACACATTGTTTTTTTAAAATAATTATTTTGTAAACTGCACAAAATAGATTGTGCATTACATGTAAAAGATGCCTGATGTTACTCCTTTTGAGGTGAAGCAGGTATCTGAAGGATAGTTCTTCCTTTAAATACGCAAAGAAGCTCAGTGGAAATAACTTCCTAGTCTTGTGTTTTATTATTGTTGTTGTTGTTTTGTTTGTTTGTTTTCGGTACGCGGGCCTCTCACTGTTGTGGCCTCTCCCGTTGCAGAGCACAGGCTCCGGACGCGCAGGCTCAGCGGCCATGGCTCACGGGCCCAGCCGCTCCGCGGCATGTGGGATCTTCCCGGACCGGGGCACGAACCCGTGTCCCCTGCATCGGCAGGTGGACTCTCAACCACTGCGCCACCAGGGAAGCCCCTTGTGTTTTATTATTATAGATAAATCCCTAATAATATTTTCTCTTCTTTCATGGTTTTAATTCTGTCTTTTCTTTTTCCTAATTAAAAAAAAAAGATTCTAAAAGCTGGCACATGTTTTTAGAGATAATTGTTTATAGGAGGCCATGTGTAATACTTCTCTTATTGTTTTAGTTGACAGTTGGAAATGCCTAGAAGGATAGAGACCAGACTTTTTAATTTACCTTTTATGGCATTAGGACCTGTGGTTTTCTTTATTAATAGACTTTGGCAAGGATCAGATGTCCATTTTTTGGGAGGAGTGAGCTTGAAAGATTGATCAGCCTTGAAATTGATGTTTTGTGGTTTAATACAACCATCTGGTCCAGTATTACCCAGTACTACAGCTGTCTTGCCCACTATGGTAGTCACTAGACACCCATAGCTATGGAGACTTGAAATGTAGCTAGAGTGACTGAGAAAATGAATTTTATATTTTATTTAATTTTAATTAAATTTAAATAGCATATGTGGCAAGTGGCTACCATACTGGATAGCACAGTTCTAGACCCTTCACATTCTGACCTTAGCCAGCCTTTCCAGCTATCTTCCACCACTCCCTTTAATGCTCCAGCTAAACTGGAGTGTATTGGTTACGTTCTTATCCTTATAGTATTTCCTAGGCCAGGTCTTGGCTCATGCTATTCATCTTTAGTTTTTGGAATCCTTCAAAGGTGGCATATATGGTGCTGCTCCAATGAAGCTTATCTAATCCTTTCTGTACTCGAATAATTTATTATCTGCAAACTCTTAAAGCAGTTATAATACTGTCTTTGATTACAGTGACTTTGCTTTACGTTCCTTGTCTTCTCCATTATATTTATAAATTCCTTGAGGAGGGCTTTTATAGTTTTTATGGTTGTATGTGTGTGATAGGCTTAACCTTTTCTCTTTTTTTCCCTGCAAAATGCTAGCAAAGTACATTTATACATAGTAGGTGGTCAATATGCATTAGCTGAGTCTATTGAGGTTACTGTGCACTAGAGGGCGGTATCATGCCCATAAGCAAAATGCAGTGTTTGTCCCAAAGTGACAGATATATTTTGAGCATTCTGTCTTAATTCAGTTTTATTCAATCTCATATTAATAATTATAGCCTTCAGAATAAACTCACATCTTTTAATTGTCAGTGATATTAATAAATAACCTTTTCACATACTTGTCTTGAATTCGATTCAGAATATGATTTTGGACCAGGAGATTGGTGAGATTCTTACTGGGAAGAAACTTAGTACATCTGAGAAACACTGGCCAAGGCATTAGGTGTCAGAGATTACTTCCTTGAGGGCAGAAGCCTTTTTGTGGTAGGCAGCTAGGACTCGATACTGAGCTGATAGTCAAGAACCTGAAGTTCTTGGTTTGATCTTGCCAGTGGGGAGCTTGGCTAAGCGGCTCTAACCTTGGCATACCAGTTTCTCTTGTTGCACAGTGGGTATAATGTCTGCCGTCCTAACTCATAAGATCATACGTGTGAAAGTAGCTGTGTAAAGTATTATATAAATATATTGGGTTATTTTCCTTCTCAATTCCTACCTTTTCCCAAGACATGTACATAGCAAGTGATTGATTTATGACATTTATTTTTCACCTTTTAGGTAAAGAATTTACTCTGTTAAAGGTTGCCGAGAGATATATTGATACAATTACTCCCACCTAGGCTGCACACACTGAGAAGTGATTATAGTCACAATAGTTTGGTTAAAATATATCCTGGCCTTTGATGTTATGCAGCCTTAAAATAAACTGTATGTGTTGTGTGTGTGTGTGTGTGTGTATAAACTACATATACGTATAGTTTAAATTCTTTGTTAGTCTCCTCTCTAGTGGATTTATTTTTGTATATCTTCTACCCTGCTTAATACTAACTTCAAATATTCAGAATGAGCCAACTGTTGTGAGGTTTTTTTGAACTCATTATAGAAAACCAGGTTTTGGAAATATGCATTAGGAGATTTTCTTGCAGGGTTTGTGGGTTAGAAAAGAAGCAATCCATTCTAGAAGGAGGGTAGTATAGTGGTTGTTTTTTGCTGAGAACAGCCATCAGTCTGGAGCCTTCTCTAGTAAATCATTAGCTGTATCAAATAAAATGTTCAGCTGAAGTTCATGCAATCTCACAGTTACTAAACACTCTTGCCAAAGAGAGTTGCAGTCATAATATCTGCAGTTGAATCATTTCCTGTTCAGGCTTGCAGGTGGGGGAACTGTCTGAAACTGCAGTCCTGTAAGATTAGTTATAAAGAAAATGCCTTGGTGGGAGAGGCCTTGATGATATTAAATGACAGCCTAGCGAGTGTGTGGGTGGAGAAGGTACCCCGGGATCCTGGGACTAAACAGACTTTAAGGCATAGATCAGGATATGCAAGCCCACTCCCATGGGGCCATCTGACTAAAGCTTGTCTAGGGCGTTCAGATATGTGCTGAACACACTCGGGCACTGGGCCAGGCAGATGGCACATTCCTGTACCGACCTTCGGAGGCCTGCCAGGTTACAAAGCTAGCATTGGAGGCGTGGCTCTGCTCTGGCATGAACAGCCCACGAGCCTGCATTTCATCTAGTGTTTGGTCCTCCCCAGTTGAAGGGATGCCTTGGGATCGGTTTGGTCTCTGAGTCCACTTAGGGGTTGCCACCTATTCTCATTCCCCTTGCCCCTACCCCATCTTGGAGTTGATTTTTATTGTCCGCACAGCCCCAGAACTGACTCACATCCTCTAAGTGATTCCTCCAGACTGGGGATGACCCAAGGTTAGCGTTTGAGACGCCACAACTCCCCTCCCGCCTCTTCCCCCCCCCCCCCCCCCCCGCCTGTTGTCATTGACCCACATTTTTAGGTTTGACTAACCTTCCGTCTGAGAATAGGTGGTAGCTGCAAGTTAGGCTGCAGCCACCTGTCCCTTTATTTGCTTCAGTGCGTCCCTTTAGCTGTGTAAATTCGGGTGAGATGCACTGCTTGGGCTTCACCTTGCCCACCCCGTCCCCTGCTTTCCTGTTGCCCTTTTGATTTTTTTTAATCTGATACTGAGCCTCTCCTCCCCCCACTCACACACCAATGGAGTCTCCTATGCTATTTCTGTCAGTTTAATGATCCCCAGCTGTTGCTGTAGTTCTGGCTGTTTTCATGCTCCAGAGAAGCAGAAGAGCCAGAGAAAGAGGGGTCTTGCTTGTGTATCACACAGTGCATCAGACAAGTCTAATGCACTTTTCTGAAACAACTACCAGGAGACTTCTTAGGGAAGAGTGTTATTACTGGGATGATTTGAAAATGCAGGAGGAAGGAAACTATAAGCTAGTGTCTGGGATATTTTAAAAATAAGCATTCTGCTGAAAGGTGTGGCACCCTCTGCATCACTCAAAATTATGCTAGAAAGATGTGGTATGTGATAACTGGGTAATCGGTTGATCACTTTGCATTCTACTTCCATTTTAGCTTTGGAGCTGGACTGTCTACTCTGAGCCATGGTGTGTGTTGAAGGAGCCAAACATCTAAATAAAAAGGAGGCTTCTATGATGGGAAAACACACAGAAATCATTCCTGAAGTGGCCACATTTCAGTTCTGCTTTAACTTAATGCAGGTTTGTTTTGTAAAATTTTGTGTTGAACCTGCAATATTGAAATGTTCCACTTGCAAATTTGACCACGCAAACTTCAGGAAATACAGAGTTGCAGCTCTCCTGACAACATCCCCACCCTTATACTTACTTACACATTTACTTTTGAGATGTCTTTATTAAACCTGGGGGGATGGGGCATGGGAAAATCCTACAGTAGTTAAATGGGCTACAGTATTATAATAGACTGGCTTTTCCTTTATGGATTTGGTCTTGAGAATTTTAACCCATCCAGCAGTTTTAGCTGAATAGGCTTGTAGCTTTCACACCTCATATGTTACATGAACTTTAATTTTATGGATCTCATTCTTCTACAGAAAAGAAAAAATTTGCTGTAGCCTCTACCAGAATTTATTTTTAAATATTCTTTTAATTTTTTTGTGAAAAATAGATAAAATTTTATATTACCTAGGATTTAAGGGTTGAGAAATTATTACCATTTTTTTCTTTAAATATCATGGAGAAGTTTACACATAAACATTAGAATTTTCAGATTGTGTGTGTGTGTGTGTGTTTTAACCCGTTTTACCAAATTTCTAATTTCTAATAACCTTTCTGCTCCCTAATTCTTCCCTTAAAATTTTTTTTCATTTAAAAATTATTTTAACCAGAATTTACCATTTTTTCATCAAAATGTCAGTTATGTGAACTGTCATTAATTATACAAACATTGAAAGTTAATTTCAAAAATGTCAAAAAGCTAAGTTGGAAGTACTTTAATAGAAAAAAACTAACTTTCCGAGTATTTACAGAATTTATATGAGAATATAGGCCTCCCTTATTATTTCAGTCATGATTATCCTACCATGCTATATGTTTTCAAGTCCATATTATAAAGATATAGAAGGAATAAATACTCTAATATAGTTTTAAGGGAAAAAGTTTTTTGTCACTTCTGGCTTAACTACCCTGTTGCAAGTTTTGAGTCTGTTCACCTGTCACCTGCCCTCAACAAAGTTGGGTGCAAAATGTCAGCACCAGTTATGCAGCAGGGAAGAGCAAATGAGATTCGAAGCTGCCCATGTTTTCTGGGTGAACGTGCAGAACTAATGTGGCAGGGAAAATGCTGTTCCTGGTGCCTTTAATGTTGGAAGGGTTTGTTCAGATGGCCCTGCCAGTCCAAAGGAAGCACATTCCCAATTTATCTCCACCCATTCAGATGTATGGTGCAAGTACATGTTATCCTCAGATCTTCTGTGTAGGGTTGTTTTGAGCATTGCCTTATAGATCCTCAGGAAAGAGACTGATGACATTGAAGTGGCTGGCAGTTTGAGATATGTCTGCTGCAGTCAGAGATTACTTCAAGGGGGCGGGGTGATGAGCAACTACCCAAAATGAAATGGTGAGCCTCAGCTTTTTGAGGATTTGGGGGTTTGATTTATTTACTTATTTATGTATAATTATTAATATTTTTGCTATGACTCTGGCATTAAATGTGATGTAATAGAAAAAGCACAGATTTTGGTATCAGGCCAACCTGTGTTTGAACTCTGGCTCTACCTCTTACTAGCTGTGCAAACAGTTACTTAACCTCTTTGAACCTCTTTTTCTTCATCTATAAAAGAGAGGCAATACATACCTTAAATAACTGTTGATATCATTGATAAATGAGTCACTGTAGTAGTGCAACCAACCCAGTGACTGCATAGTATAGGAAATCAGCATGTTCGATTCTTCATTTCTTATATCTTAGTTTCCTTCTCAAGACAAGCCTTTTCTTACTTCGGTGCCTTTGCACTTGCTATTTCTGCTGCCTGGAGCACTCTTTCTCCAAATCTTTTCATGGTTTATCATGCTGTTTAGGTTTCTGCGTAAGAGTCATCTATCTCCTCAGAAGGACCTTCCCTGTGAACTTGGTCTAAAATTGACCACCCACCGTCACTCTCTCTTCTCTTATTCCACTGTGTTTTTCTTCACATAATGTACCACCGGAAGTTATATGTAACTTACGTATTGTTGTTCGCACTAGGACATATACTCTGTGAGGGCAGGGACGTCAATCTGTCCATTTTACTGCTGTATCACCTAGCACAATGCCTAGCTTATAATAGGTGCATGATAACCATTAGTTTGATTAATTAATGAAGGAATCAACCCAGAATCTCCCTAGTACCAGGGAAGAACCCCTGGCAGATTGCAGAAAGGAAGTTGTACCAGGAAGCAGGTACTCTGCCTATTCGAGAGCCAAATGGGAAGTGGGCCTGTGGAGTTCTCTGGTATCCTTCCAGACTGCCTCCTGTCTCTGGGAGGAGCCCCTTTGAATGACCTTTACATGTGACCACTGTTATCTATAGTCTCTATGTCTTTTGGAATTTGAATAGAGGGGGGCTTTTCAATTCTAGAGTTCTGAAATGCCATAAACTATTCACTGAAATCACCTGGACTTTCCCCTGGTTGGTAAACATATAGATGATTTTTTCCAGCCATATCATGCAGATAATATAGTGTCATTTTTAAACATGGAGAACTGGT
Organism: Lagenorhynchus albirostris; assembly: GCF_949774975.1. Lineage (NCBI taxonomy): Eukaryota > Metazoa > Chordata > Mammalia > Artiodactyla > Delphinidae > Lagenorhynchus > Lagenorhynchus albirostris. The sequence continues at coordinate 8,557,836 of NC_083105.1, forward strand.
GTGTTTTATGAAAGAAAAGCACAATGTATGATAGTGGTTAAGGGCTCAGGTTGTCGATTGAAATGGAGCTGGGTTCCAATTTCTGTTCTACCCTTTACTTACCCTATGACCTTGGGCAAATTGCTTAATTTCTCTAATGCTCAATTTCCTCATCTACAAATAGTATAATAATAACAACTTCGGGACTTCCCTGGTGGCACAGTGGTTAAGAATCCGCTTGCCATTGCAGGGGACACGGGTTCGAGCCCTGGTCCAGGAAGAGCCCACATGCCGCGGAGCAACTAAGCCCATGTGCCACAACTACTGAGCCTGCACTCTAGAGCCCGTGAGCCACAACTACTGAGGCCCGCGTGCCTAGAGCCTGTGCTCCACAACAAGAGAAGCCACTGCAATGAAGAGTAGCCCCCGCTTGCCGCAACTAGAGGAAGCCTGCGCACAGCAACAAAGACCCCAACGCAGCCAAAAATAAAAAATAATAATAACTTCCATATAGCTTTGTTTTAAGAATTAAATAAGATGATACATGCATGTTTTTACTGTTTTATAAGTATTATTACACAATACAGAGCCCCTTTATTTTGCGTATTTTAGTAGTTCAGGTTGGATTTTCATAAGCTTATCATTTGTAAATTACCAGGTTTACCAACCCAGGAAAATATCTCATCTCTGCCTGTATCCCTGCCAGTATTCAGATTAAATAGAAGCTATTTATCATTTTTAGTATTATTTCTGATTTCTAAAGCAGATCATTTGAGAGATAATTTAACTCATGTTTACACACTGTATACAGAGATGAAAGAGAAATTTATGGGATTGTGAAAGGGTTGAATGAGCATATTGATAAAATAATCAAATTTGAAATCTCACAGATGATTTTGGTATGTGTGATTTTAAAAAGAATTAGGGATTCCTGTCTTCAAGTCTTTGAAACATCACATTATTGTTTATTTGTTTATGCCACAAATCATTTTATAATTTAAATTTATTAGTAGACCATTATTATTTGTTCTTCATAGTTAATCATTTATAGGAATTAGTAATTTCTTTCTGTCCAATACATGGTAGCACTTCAGTTTGAAAAACTTGACCTTTGGGACTTCCCTGGTAGCACAGTGGTTAAGAATCTGCCTGCCAATGCAGGGGACACAGGTTTGATCCCTGGTCTGGGAGGATCCCACATGCCGCAGAGCAACTAAGTCCATGCGCCACAACCACTGAGCCTGCACTCTAAAGCCCACGAGCCACAACTACTGAGCCTGCACACCACAACTACTGAGGCCGGCACGCCTAGAGCCTGTGCTCCGCAACAAGAGAAGGCACCACAATGAGAAGCCCGCACACCGCAATGAACAGTAACTCCCGCTCGCTGCAACTAGAGGAAGCCCGCGCGCAGCAACGAAGACCCAATGCAGCCAAAAATAAATAAATTTATTAAAAAGAAAAAACTGATCCTTGATATGTTTTAGTAATTGATTTGTATATCTTTCTGAAATAGTCAAATCCATGGGTTTTTTTAAATAAACTTTTTGTTTTGCAATAATTTTAGACTTACAAAAAAGTTGCACAGATAGTTCAGAGAGTTCTCATACACCATTCACCGATTGCCCCTAATGTTAGCATCTTATATACCTTTGGTACATTTGTCAAAACTAAAAGATTAACATTGGTCACGCTACTAAGTAAACTCCAAACTTTCTTTAGATTTCATTTGTTTTCCCACTGATGTCCTTTTTCCGCTCCAAGATCCAGTCTAGGATACCACAGTGCATTTAGCCGTATGCCTTTTAGATGGTGCATCGGTAGGATCCCTCTCTGAATCAACTTTCCTTCTCTCACCTCTACTTCCTCCTTTTTGTCTTAACTCTGGATCTGACTTTTAGCAGATCCTTCGTTCTCTGGCAACAGATAAATGGACCCTTCTGGGTCCTTTTTTTTTTTTTTTAAAGTATTGATTTATTTGGCTGCACCTGGTCTTAGTTGCGGCACTCGGGGTCTTCATTGCGGCACTTGGGGTCTTCATTGCCACGCACTGGATCTTCGTTGTGGCATGTGGGATCTAGTTCCCTGACCAGGCGTCTAACCCAGACCCCCTGCGTTGGGAGCGCAGAGTCTTAACCACGGGACCACCAGGGAAGTCCCCTTTCTGGGTCTTTTAACCACTGTTTTGGTATTGACAGCTCAGAACTTCAGGAGCATGCTTTGAACACTCCCTGTATATTTAATTTTGTTAATGAATGTGTGCTGATTCTTCTGCCTTTCTCTGCGTCTTGCTCTTTATACATACCAGGTTGTCTAGAGTCTGGGAACAGAGCGTGCTTCTTCACTGACTGCATGTTCCAGAACTACCTTCCAAAAGGAAACAGTTCTCCTCTCTACCTCTCCCCTCCCCTCTCCCTCTTCCCCCTGCCCTACAACTTGGGACATGATTTTAAATAAGGAGGTTTTTTATATAAGGCCCTTTCACTCTGCAGAATAAAGCATCTCATTGGAGGTATGGTACCAGGTTACAGTACTAGCAGTTCTTGCTCCTGTCCTAGAGAAAAGCTATCTCATGTAAAGACCTCTAGTGAAACATTTATAGTCTGTGTTACAGTTTTACAAAGCACTTTTCACATACATTAGGTTTTTTTGAGCTTCAAAGGGTAGGGGTTATTTTTCCAAATTGTATTATAGTGAGAAAGTCAAGGCTAAAAGACGTTAAGTGACTTGATTAGGTAGCAGCAGAGCCAGGCCTGGAACCCGTGTCTTCCCATTCTTTCTCTCATGTTTTTGGTCTGCCCTTAAAGGTCAGTTCTCTAAGTGTATTGCATTCACTTGGAACTTACAAAATATTCATATAACCAACTCAATATGCAATGCTTGCCCCTCTCCCCGGAGTCATAGTTAAGTTGATAGTAAATGCTTTCTGGTTAAGAGTAGGACTAATTATAGAATACACTGGGCCTTTAAAATGCTATTGTTTATATTAAAAGCATAGGCCAGAAATACATTTTTAGTGCTGTGTACGCTGTGCTAACCCATTCCGGCTGGTTTCCCAAGTTGACGGAAGAAAATTAATCATGAAAAGGACTAGAGAAATTTAGAACTTAGAGAGCTTGAGAAATTATATATAAGGAACAAAAGAAAAAAGAATTCCAGGGATGCTGTACAACAGGGTAGGAATGAGAACCAGGAAGCAGGAAGAGCAGTGGAGGGGAGTAAGGGAGCACAGAAGCATCTCTCCCCCTTCTTTGACATCTTTCTAGTCTCTCTCAGGAAGGGCTTATGAGAGATTACAGTAAACAGGGGCCCAGAGGAGTATTCTTTTCGGGAATGAAATCAGAAAATTACTCGAAACATTAGTTCAAGCTAATCATGGGGATAAAATATTTTTAAGGGCCAGTTTTTATGTTCACTCGTCCTACCCCACATAGAAAGGATCTTGTTTCTCTTTCTCTGTGACTTCCAGCGTTGGGTAGTCTCACCTTTGTATTCCCATAGCACCTAAAAAGTACGTAACTATTTGAATTTATATTTTTAAGAAACCGACACATCTTTTTATTATTTATGCATATCTGTGTAGCACACATAAGACCAAATGACTTGAGTTTGGCAGGGACCCTTAGTAGTGTGTGCTAGCTAAAGTTGCATTTTTCTGTGACTTTTTAAGTAAAAAATCTATATTACAGACATCAATATCTTTCTTATAGCATTGTAATTATCCGTTTTGAGTCCCTTTTTTTGCATTAGACTTAAGAATTCCTTGAACATGAGAACCATGTCTTATTCACATATCTATTTCTAGCGCCCGGCCCTGGCTTTGAGAGTACAAAAGATGTTTGAATGCATGGATTGAATCATGGGAACCGTCAAACCACTTGGTTGGGATGTGGTGTCTGAGTAATGTTTTCTTTGAAAATACTCTTCACTCTTACAAGTCCTTATTTGATGGTTGTTTCCCTCAAACAACCACTGAAGGCAGCGACTCTGTCTGGTCACTACTATATCCCCACAGCAAGCTCAGTGGCTGGCACGTGTAGTAGACCCTTATATTTCTTGAGTGAATGCCAAGGAAAGTTTTGACAGGAACTGAGGAATAACTGAATAAGACATGAATATGAGGTGCATAGGTGTGCTGACCAACTAGTATGTGAACCCTCGAGCAACTAAGCAAATATGTATAAAGTGACTAAATGAAACTGTGTCTTAACTTACTTATTTTAATACAGCTTACCCTGACGTCTCTGTTTCTCAAGGATTGTTAGTATCTTAAATAATTGACTCTATAATAGTGAAGAGAATAAAAAAATCATCTAAAAATAGTGAAGAGGAAATGTGGAAAGTTAGTTATCACAGAATATTAAAGGAGGAGTAACTGTGAATTCCAGGGTCTGACCTCTCTCATATCCTTTATTCTTTCTTGTAAAACTATGATCACAACTTGTACTTATTTATATGTGATTTGATGTCAGTTTCCCCACTGGACTGAAAGCTTTATGTGAGCAGAGACCATAGGTGTATCCAGCCTACTAGTATGAACCCTAACGTATTTGTTAGATGAGTGAATGAGAGGATGCATGGAGGAGAACTCTTTACTCATCCCGACTCCCAATCCCTATTTTGGTGGTGATGCTATAAAGTAGCCCAGGCAGCAGAAATGAGAAATACCTTCCTCTGGGGGTACCTTCACCTACTTTTTAAAAATAATTAATTAATTTGAAAATTGAGATATAATTGACATAAACACCCTTCACCTACTTTTATTCATATACTCTAGTAATGAAATGGGTGGGTGTTCAGAGAATAGTCTCTGGTTCTAAGTGATAGGTGATGTGGTTTTACAGTTTGGGTGATTTTGCAGTTTATAGGGTAAACTGAAGTATAAAAATACACCAATAACATAGGTGTAATTCACTGCTGCAAAGATGAATATTCTAATTATGAGCATGCTAAGCTTCACATAAGGCTAAAACCCACACTGTTCCTTCTCTTCCCAGTAAAACACATTCTCCAGTTTGAAGCTAGAGGTGGTGTTGTCTATTGCTCAATTGAATTGTGTCTGCTTATTTCTTCTGGGATTGGTACCTGAAGGTTAATGAGGAGGAAAAATGTACCAATTATTATGAGATCAGGCTTTGGGGATTTATAGAAAGAACAGAATTTGGAGTAAGAATATACTATCTGAAATTAGTTTTAACAATTAATATTTATGAAATAAGTGTGCTAGGCTATGTTTAAACGAGAACTTAGAAGATGATGCATCATATCAAGTGCATTAGATTTAGATAGAAAAGTCACGGAAGTGAGCCTAGGGATACCGGATTTTTATCTGTTTATTAAGTTGTTCTTTAGCCATTTTTTTCCCCTTGACATTTAAACCTTCAGTAGTAGACGACAAATAATTTTTCTGGAAGAAGTGTGTTAGAAAATGAAAGTCCTCTCCTGTTACAAACTTTTAAACAAATTTAAAACAAAATTTTTAACTTAAAAAGATTCAACCATTGTTCAGTACACACCAAAGGATGATGTGCTTTAAAAGCAGTTAATTGGGAGCATCAAAAGAAAGGTGAATTAAATCTGCGCAGTACTAGTTACTCAGCATGATTTATAATTGGCATCATGAACATGGATGGAACATGTTTAATTTTCCAGTGTAAAGTGAATTTAAGTTACGCCAAAGTAGCATTAAATGGGGCAGCAGTTGTTAACCTGACACTACATTAGAATCATCTGGCAAGCCTTTGAAAAACCCTGGTGTCCAGGCCCCACTCCAGACCAATTGAAGACATTCTCAGATGATTTTATTTGGGAAGTAAAGGTTGAGAATCACTAGAATGGGGGAAAGAATACAAGGATAAGAATACAGAAGATTTGGTTCCAGTCCTGGCTTCTGTTTTCTAGTATTTTGTTGAGAATTTTTGTGTCTGTGTTCATAAGGGACATTGGTCTGTAGTTTTGTTGTGATGTCTTTCTCTGGCTTTGGTATCAGTAATGCTAGCCTCATAAAGTGAATTGGGAAGTATTCCCTTCTCTGTTTTCTGGAAGAGTTTGTGAAGGATTCTTATTAATTCTTCTCTTAAATGTTTGGTAAAATTTACCAGTGAAGCCATCTGAGCCTTGGTTTTTCTTTTCTCCTCAAAAAAAAGGAAAATCTCTTTACTTTTTATAGGTCTCTCTGGATATTCTGTTTTTTCTTGAGTCAGTTTCAGTAATTTGTGCCTTTCTAGGAATTTGTCCACTTCATCTAAGTTATCTAGTTTGTTGGCATATGGTTCTTCATAGTGTTCCCTTTTAACTTTCTTACTTACTATAGTTGGTGGCAATACCTCCTTTTACTTTGCTGAGTTTTGCATCTGCTTTATGTCTCTTTTCTTGGTCATTCTGACTAAAGATTTGTCAGTTTTGTTGATATTTCTAAACAAAAACTTTTGGTTCCATTGGTTTTCTCTGTTTTCTGTATAATTCCTTTCTGCTTTAACTTTCTTTCTTCTACTTACCTTGGGTTTAGTTTGCACTTCTTTTTCTAGCTTCTTAAGGTGAAGGCTTTATAGTATGTATTTGAGATCTTTCTTCTTTTCTGATATAGGCATTTAAATCTATGAATTTCCCTCTAAGCACTACTTTAGATATATCCCATAAATTTTGATATATTGTTCAGTTCAAAATACTTTCTAATTTCCCTATTATTTTTCCTTTGACCCATTGGCTACTTAAGAGTGTGTTGTTTAATTTCTACATAATTATGAATTTCCCAAATTTTCTTCTGTTGTTGGTTTCTAATTTAATTTCATTATAGTCAAAGAATGTACTTTGTATGATTTAAATCCATTTAAACTCACTAAGACTGGTTTTATGGCCTAGTATATGACCTGTCCTAGAACCTGTTCCATGTGTGCTTGAGAAGAATATGTATTCTGCAGTTGTTGGGTGGAGTGTATTCAAGTTTTCTGTATTCTTGTTGATTTTCTGCATATTTCTTCATTATCAAGAGTGAGGTAGGGCTTCCCTGGTGGCGCAGTGGTTGAGAGTCCGCCTGCCAATGCAGGGGACACGGGTTCGTGGCCCGGTCTGGGAAGATCCCACATGCTGCAGAGCAGCTGGGCCCATGAGCCATGGCCACTGAGCCTGCACGTCCAGAGCCTGTGCTCCACAACGGGAGAGGCCACAACAGTGAGAGACCTGTGTGCCGTAAAAAAAAAAAAAAAAAGAGTGAGGTAGATTGTAATTCATGAGGAGATAAATCAAAAGATTCCTTATTCTAAATCATTTAAGTAAGTATCATGAAATTGAATTAAAACAAAATGGAGAAATCTTCTAGTTTTTTTTTTTTTTAATATTTATTTATTTTGTCTGCGCCGGGTCTTAGTTGCATCATGCGGGGTCTTCATTGCCGCTTGTGGACTTAGTTGCGGCATGTGGACTCTTAGTTGCCACATGCATGTGGGATCTAGTTCCCCGACCAGGGATCGAACCCGGGCCCCCTGCAATGGGAGCACGGAGTCTTACCCACTGGACTACCAGGGACGTCCCGAAATCTTCTAGTATTAGTTGTACCTTAAGAATGCCAGAAATGACATCTAATTTATTTTCTAGTATATTCGTCCTTTTTATTTTAGTATCTTAGTATGAGGGTCACTTTTAATTTTCATGAAAACTAATGCTTTCAGACTTAACTCCAACCAGGTCAGTCTTTCAATTGATCATTTCTGGGTAGTAATTTCCTCCTCTGAAGTATGAAAACCTCCATAACTTAGGGTCAGATATCTTAGCGGGGGTGGGGGTGGGGAGAGAAAAGATTTTTGAGAAGGCTTGTTTGCCTTTTGCTCTCCTCAAGCATGTAAACCTCACTGAGTTTCTGATAGAGCACTTTTTGGACTAGCATATAATTTCTGGTCAAGGAGCATTTCCCTTATTTGTCAACAAGTTTATTTTGGAGCCTTTTTGTAACATAAATAGTCTGAAGAGCTGTGATCAAATTTTGTCATTTGATTAGTTTGTCATTTGATTAGGTTTCATATCCAAATTTAAAGAACTGAGAAAAAGATTCATCGGTGTTTCGAATAGAGCTGAGTTAATGGAATGTTCCTGCAGTCAGAATCTTTGTTGAAGAGGTCTTCATCCTGAGCGAAGGACGATGCAGAGGGAGTGTTTTTGTTCTTTCCCAGTCATTCCCATACTAACCCTTTCCTCTTCTTTTCTACTTCCCTCATAACTTATACTTTGCCTCCCTATTCTAGAAGCCATGGTGAAATCAATAATGGGTAAATATGAATAAGGTAGGAGCAACCTACTGAGCTGCACATCTCCCTTTTCAGTAAAATCCAGAACTACTGACCAGTGGAAGCCACAGAGCTGGACTTGAGAACACAGCACTTATTTTTGCTTTTTCTTTCCAGACTCAGTTGACCCAATTGTTTGATGTGTTCATTTCTTGGGCATTATCCCTTGAACACCATCAGTATACCTCCATGGTCGTACAGGGCAGAAATATGTGAAGTTCCTTCCCTTGCTTTGATTTCCCAAGTAGCCAGTTATTCAAATAGCAGTTGATCACCTGTGTTTGAAACAAATGGAAAACTTGATTATTTTCATGGGGAATGGAGAACCTAGGTTCCCCTACTTTACGGTTTGTTTCTTTTTATTCCAGTCCTTTTCTGGCAGGCAACTCAGTTGATTCACCATGCATCAGCTTTAAAGACATCTGTTCATCTATATATAGGCTGCTTGCACAGACCCATTTAGAAACAGATGATATATTAAATTTGTGGAATTCAATAACAGTGAAGGTATAAAGATGCATGCTTGTGCACAAATAGGTATTTTTGTTTAGTTTTTATTGACTTGGGGAATGGAGAGGAAATCTAAATGGTGATGTGCAATAACATTATACATAATACATAATATACATAATACATAATATGGTGTTTACTGAAAGTCACTTATTAAATGATTTGTTCTAAAATGAATAATCCTCAAGGCCTGGAAACATAAAGCCATTTTATTTAGAGTGCTTAGAATTAAGAGGAATTAAGATAGACTAAGGAAAGGGGAAATTCATATAAATATGCATTTCTTTGTAGCTGTAAGTCTTAGAAGAAGAATTGTTGTATATATACAGAGCCAGACAGATACATTACACCATAATTCTGAATTTACTGCTTAGGGCTTTTATTTTCCTCCTTATAAACATTGTTAGGGTTAGCAGGGGTTATGCAATGTATAAAATAATACATACCTACAATCAAATTATAGCAATACCCAGAGTATACTGATAAAGGGTTAATTCTGTTATGTAAATGGGAAACTTGGTCAGATTTCAGATAAGCATAGGGTTTGGAGTTAACTGCTGAGAGGCACAAGATGGAATTTTCAGATAACTGAACTTTAATTTCATTTAGTTTTAGAGATGGAAAAGGTTTATTAGATGAACCTTCCTCTTTGACCTAGAGCTGTTTAAAAAAAAAAAAGCTCCATAAAAAGCTCGAATCAGAGTTAAATTTTTGCTTTCATGAAGCAAGAAGTTTTTCAGTCAGTAAGTTTGCATAATGGATCCCTTATGGCCCTATCTGTATATGGGTTTTTAGGAAGGCTGATGATTGATACTTCAAATTATTCTTGGATAATAGAGTTTTCATTAGTTATTGTTTTTTTTTAAGTGTTCAGACTTACTGAATTGCATTAGGTTTCCCTGTTCTCTGAAATCAAATCAGTTTGTTATATTTAATCCTTTTCTAATAGCTCATCTTACACGGGGCCTTAGAAACACTCTACAAGATGACAAATATATGCCCTTTTTTCCCCTCTTACTTTATCCTGCCTGGCCCTCCTCTTTCTTTCTTCCAAGGAGACATGTGGCACAGTATTAAGTACCTTCACTGTAGTGTCACAGCGACCTGGTACGAATCCTAGTTCCAGCACTTTTGAGCCATCTGACCTAAGGCAAAAGTTTAAAGGTTTGATCCTTAGTTTTCTCATCTGTAAAATGGAGATAATAATTGTACTATTCGCACAGGGCTTCCCCCCCCTTCAAAATTATTTAATTACAAGGCTGGATAACTGAAAAAGAATTTTCCATTAAAACAGTTTCAGAGCTAGAAAGTATCAATAACAGGTTATGACTCTAGGGCAGTGACATGATTGAATAGAAATGGCTTGAATCTTATGGATGCATTAATCTAGATTCGATGCTGGTTCAGACATCTATTTACAAATTAAAATAATCTGTCTTGAGTTTTGTTTTCTTTCCGTGTCCATAAAATGAAGAGCTTTTCCTGATCACCAGTTTTTCATAAAACAGACAAGTAAATCTCGTGGCGCTAGCCAGAAAAGTTTACACCTTAGGAACTTCATAGCAAACTGGCCTCTTTCAATAGGCAGACAGCAACCCCTCATTTAAAATGAAGCTGTTCATCAATTGGTGACATTCATAGCTTCATCCTTCAATCTGCAGGATGCTGGTAGGATTGTCAGGTTTTAACCAAGTCATTTTCCAGCAAACATTCTCCCATATGTTTTGGAACTTTCCTTTGCATCTTAGTCTCTCCACATAACAGTTCCATTACACAGAAAGCCATTGTTCCAAGCACCACAGAGCAGCTCCCAAGTCCTGATGTAAAAAAGAGGGCTTTTTTTTTAATTAAACAAGTGAAAAGCATGTCAGTCACTTAACATAGGGCTGACACATAGCAACACTCAATGACCCCTATTATAATTTTATTTTATTATTACTACTGCTGTTGATCTGTAATTTATTCTGAAATCAAGTTCTTAGATTAAATTTATTTTACTGAAACTGATCACCCAAACTTCTTTGACCCTGGCCTGAACCATCCATTTCCCTCATCCCCTTTGCCTTACCACAGAATGAACCCAGGTGATCATACTCCGTCCCTGTTTATCTTATTAGCAGCACAGGCTTCCAAAAGACCCTGGAGAAGCAGAGAAGTAAGGAGCCCAGGTTCTGGAATCAGAATGCTTGGGTTCAAAACCTGTTGTACCTCTTATTAGTAGATCACCTTAGTTAACCTACTTAATCTCTCTGGGCCTCATTTTCCTTACCTATAAAATAATAATACCTGTTCTCTCCATAGGGGAGTTATGAAGATTAAGTGAGTTAAAACATGAAAGAATGTAGGACAGTATCTGGCACAGAGCACATGTTCTATAAATGTTAGCTATTAGTGTGGCCGTTGCTGCTTTTATATTTTATTCTGCAAGGCTGTCTTTATTTTTAACAATGTTAATCTGCAAATAATAATAATACCCTCCTGATTAGATTTCTCAGGCTGTATGTATCATCATTTAGAGATCCAGTTCAGTTTAAGAAACAATTGTTAAATGCTTACTGTGTATTAAGTGCTCTTGGGGGGTGGTTCATAGAGTAGTAAGATATATTCCCTGCCCCCCCCCCAGGAGTTTATAAACTGGTAGGAGAGAGAAGATTTATTCAGAGGGTAAGTATTACACAGGGCAAAATATCACTCTACTTTTTATAACAAATAAAAGGTAGCTCACAGGAGGCCTGGAGTAATTCTCAGTGCTGGGGAGGAGTGAGTTGGGAAGGTCAGGTGAAGAGTTGGGCATTTCCAGGTGAAGTGAATAAGGAGTTGGGAAAGTTCATGGTACCTGGAGGAAGAGGGATTGGACAGTCTTGATCGGGGTGACTGAGAGTGGGCGAGACACAGTGCTGTCACTGCAACACAAGGAAACGTAGGAGCTTGATGAAATAGGAGCGTAAGGAGGTGACAGAGTTGAAGTTGACTCAAAAGTTTTAGTATTAGTGCTGGGGAAGAGGGTAGTGATACCATTAAAGAGAAAAAGTATGGGAAGTAGATTAGGTTTTGGGGGGGAAGATAGGTTTTGGACCTGCTGAATTTGAGATATAGTCAGGAGAGACTAGTTACGGTTCTGCAGTTTTTGGAGACCTTAAAAACTGCTTTGTGGATGGAAAAGGCAGACATTAGGGTAATATAGTTCCTAACAGATACAGGTCCCCCTCAGATGTGACTTGCAGGGACCTTATAATTGAAGACTTATCATATAAGGGAACTTCCCTTGACCCATGAGATCTTCTTAACCCTCCTTTTCTGGACATTTTCTCACTTAGTCTCTGAATGGAGGCTATGCCTTTGTCATTCTGTATGGTGTGCAGTGGTAATACCCTTTAGGTTTCACTGGCATTTGAGATAGAGATAATTGGCTTTTTACTTAAAAAAAAAATTCCTATTAACTTGTTATATCAAGTCGTGTTGCCAGAGTAGAAATAGTAGAAACACCCATCACCCTCCCTTAGTCCGGATGTGCTTTGAATCACCTAGCTTTGTTGTTTCATGTCAACAGAAAAAGGCTCTAAGTGAAGAGGAAGAGGCAGAGAAGAGTTATCTTAATGGCAAAATATTTTCTGGTCCATGGAAATCCATTGCTTGCTGAAAATAGGTATAATTTTTAGATACAAAAGAAAAGATTTTGCAAATAACCAATACTTCCTGATCTATCACTCGCTATACTTATGGTGGTAAACATTTGCTACCAGAAAGAAGGTGTAGAACATCTAGAAAGCTTTTTCTGCTGTGCGGTGGTCCTCATTATGTTTTCTTCGAGTTAAGAATTTGTGTTTTTTTCGTCTTGGAGGAGGACACAGTGTTGTAGAAGGTTTTGAACAAGAGGCAAGACTTTGGTACTTTGTGGATTGTTATCACCCAGCAAGACCCTTTGCAACTTCCTCTCGCCGCCCACAGCAGAATACGGAAACCGTGCTGTATCAGGCCACTTCTGCAATTACAGTCACAATTAAAGGGGATCCTTCTTTCACGCTGCACCCTTCTGTTTCGAGGCTTTCTTTGCATTTGAAAATGTGTCTTTTGTGGTGGAATGCCCAACTGAGCCTTGATCTCCCCTCTCTCTTTGCTGCCATGCAGTGCTGCAGTTGAAGCTCCAGCAGCGCCGGACGCGGGAGGAACTGGTGAGCCAAGGGATCATGCCGCGTAAGTACCACTCTCTCTCCCCCTCTCAGCACTTGATAGAGTTGCTTTTAGGATGCGGTGTGTGTACCCAGTATGCCACGGGGAGAATCTAACAGAAAACAAGGTCTATGGGGTTCATTTTTCACTGCTTTCTTTGTCATACTTTTCTAAGTTCAGGGCCTCTCAATCAGTGATAGTTAAGAGAACAGCCCTAATTGATCAAGTTCAGTGAAACAAAAAACGTTAGGTTTAACGGTACCATTGAATCATCCTTAGCTTCTGAATTGCACGTTTTAAAGGGTTTCTACGCCCTATTATACTTCCCTTTATAGGAGGAACAGATCTTGAGCTGGGGTACTGTGAGGAAAAACACTTCTCACATGTGTTTTGCTTTAGTGTTCGGGTGCTTGGGAAGAGACAGCCCTTTTCCATCTAGTATTCTGAGTCAACCCCAGTTTTATTTAGAGTGAGAGCCTCAGATGTACCCTAAGGCTGGCATGGGGATGAGTGTGCCTGAATGGAGTCATTGATGGGGGTATCGCAGGGCTGGGCTTGGTGCAGAACTGCATCACTTGGGAGAAATAAAGAATCTGTTAGAAGTAAGAAAATTTGCTTTTACTACCAATAGCCTTATAAAATGAGTGGAAGCTGAAGCCAGCAAAATTTTGCTTTTTTTGACATTTCTTTTTAAGTCATCAGCAGAGAGTTAGGCTCTCCCTCTCATTTCTTTTATCTTTATGTGTTAACTGCTACTTGGACACACCCTAATGAAGTAAAAATTTATATATCATACAACAACTTCTAGCTTCATAGTGGGAGAACTGATGTTTTTCACCTTAACTCAATGCTGCTAACCTACTGCTACTGTACTTTCCTAATTCTCATTCACTCATTCATTCAAAATATTTGAGTACCTAGTGTGTGCCTGTTGCTACAGGAAGATAAGTTCAACTCCTGCTCTCAGGAGTTTTGTACTTAGAAGACTGATAATATAATAAACAGGGAGACAAACACAATTATTTCAAAACATGGTAAATGCTATGAAGTAAATTAACTGGTTGGTATATTAATAAATAATAGGAATGAGATGGAATCACTTTGGAAAAGTTGGTCAAGAAAGGCCTTCTTGAGGAGGAAATATTTGAGCTGAGATCTGAAGGATATGATGGAGATAGTCATTCAGAAGCAGGAAGAGGGCCCAGGAAGAAGGAAGAGCAAGTGTAAGGGCCTAGTGCAGTTAAGAGCCTGGCATGTTTGCAAGCATCAAGGAAGCCATTGTGGCTGGGCCTGGTAAGTGAGGAGAGAGTAGGGGCCCGTTAAGATTGACAAGGTGTGCGGAGCCAGAATGAGAGCCTTGTCAACCACGAGGAGGAGGTAGGTTCTGCTTTAACTACAATGGAAAGCCATTGACGGCTTTTAAGCAAGTGAAGATGGGATTTGATTTACATCGTGGTAATACCAGGTCCATGTCTAAGAGCTAGAACTTCATAGCAAGTATAAGGAGTCTGAGGTCTCTTTCTGAGTGTCAGCCAGGAAACTTAAGTCTCAAATTTATATCTTTTTTAAAATTGCTATTAACTACCAAACAATCTACCCACATGCCATCTTCTTCTCTGGCCTTCCAGTGAAGGACTCCCCATCTTTAAAGTGTGGATCAGTTAATGTGATCAGGTAGGGTGGTGTTGTGCTTTACAAAACACTCCAGATCCGCCAATCTATATACAAACCTTGTAGAGGAACAAGTTACCCAGCGTCACGTGGCTTTCACCAAGACATCATGCATTTAGTGTCTACTTTTTGCTTGGGGTAGTCCTAGGTGCTCTAGAGATTAAAGAAATGTAAGGCACAGGACTTGCCCTCAAGACATTTAACAGTTTATCTGGGTAGTAAGATTTGCCCATACACAAGATAAAGAGCAATTCAGCATTGACCTGTGGGGTGCTGACTCTAATTACAGTACTGGTTCTGAGAGCATAGTGCTACTTCTCAGGATCTGTCGTATGTTCAGGATCCAAAAGCCACACGGAGGATGAGTGCCTTGCCTTCGTCTTGCTGCCTTTCATTTGATACCAGGGGCTACTGGAGATAACTGTTTAATAAGATTTATTGTATACAGTCTCCTTGCTTAGCATTTCTCACAGTATTCTGTGTTGTTAAGACAAATGATGCTTGAGTATTGCAGTTATCTGCTTATATGTTTGTCTCTCCAATTAGACTGTGAGCTCCTTGAGAAAGTATCTTATTTATATTTCTGTCCCCAGTACCTGGCACTGAATGAACGAATGAATGAAGACAGCCAGTTGTAAAGTGGAGTGTGTGTGTGTGCATGTGCGTGCGTGTGTGTGTGTGTGTGTGTGTGTGTGTGTGTGTGTGTGAAAGAGAGAGAGGGAGAGGATGAAAGACAGACACAGATACCACCTATTGCAAACTTGTTGGAATTCTGGGCATGGAATTTGAAACAACACTCCTGTTCTGTCAGGAGCCCGGGTTCTAAAATATTCTGAATATCTAATTGTGTGCTTTGGGTGGTTCTCTGTATCTGTGAAGTGAGAATAATTGCCCTTCTTATAGGAATAGAAATGCCCTGCTTCTATGAGAATATTGCATCTTCCCTCATACAACAAGCCACCTTCAACTATGGGCACAGTTTGGTTTCCAGCTTTTCTAGTGAAGAAAGTAAGAAGCAAACTCTTAGATTATGAGAGAGAGTGTTGAGGCCTGGGAAGAGTTTCAGGTGTGAAGTTCCCTGCTCATCAGCATGCCTGCTCATGTGCAGATAGGGCCCTGAGTTCCCAAAGATGAGGCTTTTTTTTTCCCCAGCCCCTCACCCTCTGAGTAACACCACTTCCTCACCACAGCCCCTCACCACTACCCTAACTCCCATTATAGTCTCCAACATTCTCTGCCTCCCTGACATCCCCAGCAATTCCACATCTCACCCTTCACTCATGTCTTTCAAAAAAAATATGAGTAGTGCTGGGGGCAAATCATAATTGATCAGCCATTTGTTGATTATTGGAGATTTGGAGACCTGAAAAGATAACATCTGGTTTGAAGTGCCCATTTCCATTTCCATGTTGCTGGCCTGAGGAGTTTCTGAAAAGTGCCTTTATGTTTAAGTTTGTTGTACAACTTAGGAAGTAATTAGGACCTTCAAACCAGAGGAAAGGAGCAGTGTAGTCATGGCTCTATTCTGCCTCATCATTTCTGATAATATCTTTTATCAAATTCTTCTCATCCCAATCTTTCTGTAGCTCTAGGAAGAACCCACCCACCTCGTTTCAGAGAACCCTCATATGCAGCTCCCATGTGTGGCTGGCTTCCAGTTCTGACATCATATCTGTAGGACATGATGTTTTCAGTAGCTGCCTTGCTGTCAGGGTCATTCATGTTTTTGCATATTGTTCAAAGTTGGGCTACGGCCTTCCCATAGAATTCAGGGGATTAAAGAATCCCTCAATTCGCATACACCTCTTTCTGCTACTTGATATGCTCTGTTCATGGCATCTAAACTATGGGATATAAAAGTTGGTTTCTGATGTGCTTTTAAATAGAATCATTTCCCAGAATCCTTCTTTCTCATCCTGTAAACATTTGTCTCGAATTTAACACTACTTAAACCCTACCAAATGCAGAGTGCCAGATAGCAAAGGATTACATATTCCAGGCCCTTAGCTTTCTTTAATGATGTCTGAAGCTCTGCATATCTTGAGGGAGAGGAGAGATGGCACAGATAGGAAGCTGGTGTTTAAGTACAAAGATTAAGGAATGCTGCTGTATCTAGGATGAAGATTCATAGAAGAGGTGGGTCATGTGTGGTACACTTTGTTCTCAAACAGAGCTTTCCCCACAGCCTTTCTCTTTGACATTTAAAGTGTACAAGCCATAAGGTTAAGGTGAAAATTAAGAAAAACATTCTGGCAATGAGAGCTGCTGCAGAGAAATAACATTTTAAAGGAAAACCTGGAAATTCTCCTGACCCAAACAAATGAGAAAAAAAGTCTCCTATAATCTTTCTAGATATGAGAGAAGAATCTCATTTGTCTGTTCCCTCTCCACCTTTTGTTATTCCATTGTGAATCCTTGAGAAAAAGCAGAGAGTAGCGTATTTCTAATGCTCCACTTACCCCTTACCAGGCCATTATTGCCCCCTGTGCATGTAGTAGGAAAACCTTGGTACCTTGGCAAACATGAGGAAATCATTATGTTTGTCCAGTAGATTAAGGATCTTCCTCCATTTCTTGGGTGAGCTTGTTTTTTTCATTTTAAATGGTGTTTCTGTGCACTCAGCCTCTGCCATTGGTGACACTTACTTCTCAGTGGTTGGGAAAATCCGAAGGGTGTGAGGGCAGCACAACTCAGAGAGGGCAGCCACTGTCAATCCAGGGGACTGTCAACTGCCTGGCCCCTGAGAGGCCCTCAGACATGTTGCTGGGTGAGAAAGTGAGCCAGTTGGCCAGCTAGTTTTGACTGATTTATATATCTTCTAGTAGGCCCTGTGTTCTCACCCTGAAACTGGAAAAAAATGGCCTCGTGTAATGGAGTTCCCGCAGCTCTATTTTTAATAAACTTCACCACATCTTGATTCCCCAGCCCTTCAATTCTACGGTTTGATCCCTTTGTCATGCTTCAGCCGTCGGCATTAGCCAAGTGCTACACAGAGACAGTGCGGCCCAGTTGCAGCACTGGTAGCTAATCTAAGCTGTCATTTTACTGGCCCCCACGTTAGCCGAAAATCTCCTGTTCATCTGACTATAGCAGTCTCTGCACCAACAAGAAATTTCTTCTAAACTGTGACAGAAGGTTATTTAATGGCTGGAAGTGTCAGGATTAATTATTGCGATCTCTTTTCCTCTGTAGCTAAAATTCTTAATAATAATATTTTTGCTATTTGTAACTTGGGGATTATTTCTTATATTATTCTTGATCAAGTGTACAAACGGAGTTTCAAGATTTTCTTTCCTGAGTACATATGGATAAAAATCTATTTTGGTGAAGCTCTTTTAAAAGTAACTTTTGGTGTTCTTAACCCCTGAGAAGGTAAACCAACCTCCTCAGACCTCAGGATTTCTTGTAATGAGAAAGAGGCTATGATTTAACTTCGTCACTCTCAGTCCGTCTTTATTAAATACTGAGGTGCCGTGGCATCTTTTCCCCCAAGTTACCATGAATTCAAAAGAACTAGCCTTTATACCAGCCCTGTCCAATAGCACTTTCAGTGATGTTAGAAATATTCTATAACACTAGCCACTAGCCACATGTGCTATTGAGTGCTTAAATGTGGCTGGCGTGAGTGAAGAGCTGAATTTTTAATTTAATTTAATTTTAATTAATTTAAATTTAAGTAGTCATATGTGGGTGGTGGCTGTTATATTAGACAATAGGGTTTTAGGCTTTATTCTGCCACTTAGGAACAAGGTGATTTTAGGTAACTCACTTAACTTTTCTGAACTCAAATTCTACTTTTATAAAATTCTTATCTAACATGGAAACAACCTAAATGGATGTGGGGTGTGTGTGTGTGTGTGTGTGTGTGTGTGTACACACATATACATACAGACAGTGGAATACTACTCAGCCATAAAAAAAGAATGAAATAATGCCATTTGCAGCAACATGGATGGACCTAGAGATTATCATACTAAGTGAAGTAAGTCAGAAAGAGAAAGGCAAATACCATATGATATTGCTTATATGTGGAATCTAAAATATGACACAAATGAACTTATCTGTGAAACAGAAGAAGACTCACAGAGAGAACAGACCGTGGTTGCCAAGGGGGAGGGAGGTGGAGGAGGGATGGATTGGGAGTTAGCAGGTG
The DNA here is from genome assembly GCF_949774975.1 of Lagenorhynchus albirostris. Lineage (NCBI taxonomy): Eukaryota > Metazoa > Chordata > Mammalia > Artiodactyla > Delphinidae > Lagenorhynchus > Lagenorhynchus albirostris. Next base: position 8,576,598 of record NC_083105.1, read on the forward strand.
CAAACTATTCTATGTATGTATAACTGAATCACTTTGCTGTACACCAGAAAATAACACAACATTGTAAACCAACTATGCTTCAATAAAATAAATTTTAAAAAAATAAAATTCTTATCTACCCCACAGTTAATTTAGAGAAAAATGAGATGATGTCTTGTTCATGCTTTTGAAATACAGGTAGAAGTATTTGCAGTTAAGAGTGAGAACATTAGCTTGGATCTACCATCTTGTGAATCTGAAAGCAGCTTTTTATATGTATATATATATATCTCATTAAGTTCTGTGAAAACCAGTGTTTGGGAACAGGAACTATTTTTTTTTTTTAAGCATCTTTATTGGAGTATAATTGCTTTACAATGGTGTGTTTCTGCGTTATAACAAAGTGAATCAGCTATACATATACATATATCCCCATATCTCCTCCCTCTTGTGTCTCCCTCCCACCCTCCCTATCCCACCCCTCTAGGTGGTCACAAAGCACCGAGCCGATCTCCCTGTGCTACGTGGCTGCTTCCCACTAGCTATCAGTTTTACGTTTGGTAGTATATATTAGTCCATGCCACTCTCTCACTTTGTCCCAGCTTACCCTCCCCCCTCCCCATGTCCTCTCAAGTCCATTCTCTACATCTGCGTCATTATTCCTGTCCTGCCCCTAGGTTCTTCATAACCTTTTTTTTTTTTTTTAAGATCAGGAACTATCTTTCAGTAAATAAAATCCTTCTTAATTTCACTTTCCTCCCTGCCCTTGGATTAAAAAACAATTGCTGAAAATTACTGACTCAAAGAACCACTAGTCAACATGGTACTCTGTTAAAATTGTTCCCCTTTTGGTTGTATATTAACGGGACTACTATTTTATTAGCTTGCCCTCTCCATGGTAATGTATTTTTGTTTTTAACCTCTCTTAAAACAAAACAAGTGAGTGGCTGGGTTGGGAATAATTTTTTTTTTTTTTATTTTGGGGCAGCTTGCCAAGAGACAGAAATGTTCACTGGCAGGGACACTGGTGATTCCAGAGCAGAAGAGGGTCTAGTTTGAGGCTGAATTGCCACCCATCCCCCTTTTTGTAAATCTTACAAAGATTGAAGATGACAAAATTGTAGGCTTCAAGGAAATGTCATTTCTTTTGCTTTTAAGTGAAGTGTTACAATGTCTGAGACGTTCTTTTTTTAAATTTTAATTTAATTTTTTTATACAGCAGGTTCTTACTAGTTCTCTATTTTATACATATTAATGTATATATGTGAATCCCAATCTCCCAATTCATCCCCCCATCCCCCCCCCGGCCCCACTTTCCCCCCTTGGTGTCCATACATTTGTTCTGTACATTTGTGTCTCTATTTCTGCCTTACAAACCGGTTCATCTGTACCATTTTTCTAGATTCCACATAGATGCGTTAATATACGATATTTGTTTTTCTCTTTCTCACTTACTTCACTCTGTATGAGTATCTCTGGGTCCATCCACGGTCCGAGACATTCTGTCTCAAAGGATTCTGTGTAGATTATGAGTTTGGGTGGGGCTAGGGTGAGAGCAGATCCTCACCTGGGCCTTGGCCGTTTCCCATGTGCTCTAGTCCACTTGGGAGTTGCTAGAAGCTCTGTGTGGTAGTCTCTGAACAGCTGTTCCTGTGAGCCAAAGAAGTTTGGACAGGATCTGACCAGCGCCCCTTTCTGGCAGCAGCTCAGAAGAGGCCTCCCTCGGGGCTTCCCTGGTGGCGCAGTGGGTAAGAATCCGCCTGCCAATGCAGGGGACATGGGTTCGAGCCCTGGTTTGGGAAGATCCCACATGCTGCGGAGCAACTAAGCCCGTGCACCACAACTACTGAGCCCGTGCTCTAGAGCCCACGAGCCACAACTACTGAAGCCCGCGCCTAGAGCCTGTGCTCCGCAACAAAAGAAGCCACCACAATGAGAAGCCTGCACACTGCAGTGAAGAGTAGCGCCTGCTTGCCGCAACTAGAGAAAGCCCGCGTGCAGCAACGAAGACCCAACATAGCCACAAATAAAACAAATAAATAAATTTATAAAAGAGAAAAAAAGAAAAGGCTTCCCCAAAGCCTGCAGTTTTCCCATCTCTCCAGTCCACCCGGGGCCCTCGGGCTCGTGCTTCTCTCAGATGCTCAGTCTCACAGCTGTTAGTGTGGTCCACTTGGCTTTTTCAGATACCTAGATATCTCTGGATGAAAGAGGTAGTTTTTTTTTCCCTTTTCTTTTTAATTGAGATGTAATTGACATACATTATATTAGTTTCAGATGTACAGCGTAACTTTTTTTTTTTTTTTTAAAGAAGCAGAGAAAGAGAACTCCGCCTGTCTGAGATGGTGTATCCTCAGCACCGGAATGTTACCATTTAACTGTAGTTGAATCCCAAGTTTCAATGGCATTTGATAAACACCATGGTAGGGACTTCCCTGGTGGTCCAGTGGGTAAGACTCCATGCTCCCAGTGCAGGAGGCCCGGGTTCAATCCCTGGTTGAGGAACTAGATCCTGCATGCATGCTGCAATCAAGAGTTCGCATGCTACAACTAAGAAGTCTGCATGCCGCAACTAAAAGACCCCGTGTGCCATAACTCAGATCCGGCGCAACCAAAATAAATAAATAAAAACAAATCTTTAAAAAAAAAACACCATGGTAAAACATGTGTTCCAGGATTAGAGCTAACCTGATCCCTAGATTTGAAGCTGAGAGAAAATTGGTTAGGCATATGGCCTCAGGAATCTTCTCTTTCATCTCAGGAGAAGACCAGCTGGGCACGTCACTCCTTGGTATTTTACCTTGCCTTTCTGATATATGTCAGCATCCTCATCTCTCTTCCAGCTGATGTAGGTCATCAGAAGTGTGTATTCCTATGTCAGTGGTCAGTGACTAGCATAGAACCTCTTCCTTGTCCAGTTGCTAACTAATCCTAAGATAGACCCTAGAATGAGTTGTATGTTCTGAGCGTATTCATTGCTGAATCCAAAGAAGACTCCCACAGGGAGCTCTCTTGAACAGACCATCAAAAGTAATCTTCTTGATACAGGTTCTTGATACAGTTTAATATCTAAAAAGTGTAATAGGTATTCACTTTCATTTAATAATTAGTTCTCAACATGTCTGAGATATCCAAGGCTAACATCTTTGCAAGATAATAAGTGAAGTAAAGGAGTTAATAAAGTCACTTGTTGAAACTACGCACTAATTTTACTTAAACGATAAAAATCCTAAAGAATTATGTACTCAAGGGGAGCCCTGATAGATACCTGATGATGGCAGTGATTTAAAATCCTTCAGCCTAGTGGGATGTTATTTGCAGAAGGGCAAAGGTGATTTGGAGCTTGTATCTAAACAGATGACTTAGGTGTATTGATTATGGGGCTTCAAAAAGGGGTATATGTGTATGCTTGAGCAAGGAGTGTATATTGGAATGATAATTGACTGATCTGGAGTATTAGGCTGGGCTATGGTGTGAAAGGCAGATACAAACATGGCTGGCATACATGTCAAAGAGAAACTTGGAAGGCCAAATTCAAAATATTAGACCCCTGATATTTTAGCCTTTTGGAATTCACTGTACCTGTTGATATTCATGCCATGCAGGATTGTGCTATGACTTTTTTGTCCCAGTCTTGAGTCTCTTTCACCATCAGTGGGTCAAGGTTGAAGATTCTGGAGCAGCTTGCACTTCTATAAAGGAAAAGATTAGCATCCTTGAGTCTCCATTTTTAACATTCATTCCTGGTAGTTGGCTTCCCTGATGGTTTGGGTAGGGGTGACAGCCCAAGTGCCAAAACAGGATATGGCTGAAGCACGTTTTCTGCCTGTCAGTTTGGACCCGTGCTTGCCCCAGAGTGCATGATCCCTTCCCCATACCCCATCACCCAAGCTCTTTCTTTGATTCACATGAACTTAGTTCTGGTTTTTGTTGTCATGGCCAGTCCCTGGACTGTTGACACAACTCTTTGGTTAATGGTCAACAATTGCAGGTTATTTTTGCAGGCATTTTGGTATGACAGATAAAAACAGAAAGACAAAAAATGGAAGTCAACCCCAGTTAGCTCTCAGCATTTGACTCCACACCCACGCTGTTCTCTTCAGAAGGAGGATGGCACAGAAGAAAAAGTTAAAACAGTAACAGTGCCAAACGCTTATTAACCAGAGCTTCTAGCAGATGGCAGAGCACTTTCACTTTGATGCTAGGAGTCATCACGGCAAATTATATAATTGCCACTTTGCCGATGAGAATACTGAGGCTCAGGGGTCATGTGACTTGCCCAAGGTCACAGCACCACTAAAAGACAGAGGTAGATCCACTCCAGGTCTTCTGGCTCTGAACCCCATGCTAATTCCTGAAAGTCATGGTCTAATGATTCTTATTGACAGAGGAATTCATGATGATAGCTTGATGTACTTTCAAAATTTCAGCTTTGTAAATATTAAAATTGAAAACAGTGTTAGATCAGGAACTACAGTTGGTGGGGAAAGGTGAAAGTTAGTGGGGAAGGGTTGTATGTGAGAGTAGCTCCATCATTTTTAAACCCTCTATTAAAATCGCTTCCAAGTTGCTGCTCTTGTCTGCTGGCTTGAAGGCCATGGGCATCTTTTCACTTCTGTCCTAATAACGCTTAGTTAAATCAGAGGTTCTTGATTTTGTGTGTGTGTGTGTGCCATTGATGCTCCTTGGAAAATCTTACACATCCTCTCACTAGACAGTTGCCCAAGCAAGTACCCAAAATTCAGCACACAGTTTCTGGGGATTCATAGATACTCTAAAGCTGGTATAGTGTGTCCCAGGTTAAGGGCCCCTCCTCTGCCTGGATGTGGAATCCCAAGAAAAATCATTCCCCTAATGCTGTTGTAAACCCTTACACATCAGTGACACAGCCAACCTCTGTGCTCCTCACCTGCTGTGTGCTAAGACCAAGGACTACATTTCTGTAGCTGCCTTCCACTGAGTGTGTTGCCAGGCCCGAATACAAACAGCAGGGTGTGGAATCCATCCCAGCTGAATGAGGCCCTCGCCAGGGTGTGAGGAAGATGGCAAAAAGCCCTGATCCTCTGACTCTCAGAAATACATACTTTGCACCTCGAAGCAGTGGTCCTGAAAGGAGCTCAGGAGATTAAACTCTACCAATTTGTGGACACCTACACAGCCATCAGAGTTGCAATTTTGAGTTAGCTGTTCCGAAAAATTATCAAGTCCTTAACTAGGTGTACTTTTTAGTCACTTAGCCCCTGGTGGTGGAGAATGAGCAAATAAAAATTCTTACTTTCTCATCTGCAGTGTCACCTTTCCCCTGCCTTTTGGACTAGGGAAACAATGGTTTTCAAATTTTATTGGCACCAGCCTCCTTGAAGAGCTGACTAAAGATTGAAATTCTTGAAGCTCTGGGATCTCTGCATTACATAGAGATTCTTGCCCTCCAGAGACTTTCTAATGCAAGTGTGGTTCTGGAACCACCCTCGGAGAAACACTGGACCAAGGGCTGCTGGCATCCTTCCCCTTTTCATTTTTAGTGACGGCGTAGAATATTGTTACTGTCTTCCCGCCAGGAGTTCTGAAGTACAGGATAGTCCTATCCACGTGATTCAAGAGTTGATGAATTTCTAAGACAGTTGAGGCTGCTGCATATAAAATGATTGAGTACAGACAGCTTATGACCCCTTGCCTCCAATGCTGGGAAAAGCCTGCCTTGCCTGCCTCTCATATGGCCTTGCACCATGTCTGTGGTCAGTTTGGCGGAGTTAATGAACTTCCTGGAGCTGTGTGACAAACTTCTGTGCTAGGGCCACGGGATGTGGCAAAAGACTCAGTTAACTTTGGAAGGAGTTTGATTATACGGTGACTCCCTCTTCTGCTATGTTGACCCCTTTGAGAGAGGGTTGATGGGAAAAGGGATGGGAAAATGTGTACCCCTTGACATTTTCTGAGGTTATATCTGAAGTCCTCCCTTCTGTCCCATTGCCAATATTGGAGCAAATGACAAGGCAGCATTTCTTTGCAGAGGAATAGCGAGGAGAAGAAAGCAAAATATAAAAGATCAGATTAAAATCACTGTTTGTTATTTTTTTGTAACTATCAATTTTTTTTTAAAGATGCTTGATCAGAGAAGTATCTTTTCTCTGACCCACTCCCACTCCTCCTCCTACCTGGCTTATGCTGAAATATACATAAATTAAAAGATCTGAATTTTAGAATCAGAAGAACCAGAGGCCTTTGTCCTGCCGTTAAGTAGGATGTGATCCCAGGCAAGTCAGTTCTCCTTTATAAAGTGTAGGAAATAGCAGGTACTAAGAAGCTCAAGTAAGGTAATTCCCAGCATGCTGTGCAAACAGCAGGGGGAAAACAAGGAAACCATTTGCAGCAGATCTTTTTATTTACGTTACCCTCAGGAGCCTTTTTGTCAACAGCACGGTTGACAGGCACAATCCTGCTTTATTTCTTCTCCCTGTTTCATTCCCTCTATTTCTACTTGAGAACAGGGTAAAGTCCAAAGTCCTGCAGGGCCCTCTGCGGCTCTCCCTCTTACAGCATCTCTTCCCACTCTCCTCTTTGCTCACTCTGCTCTGCCAGCCTGTCCTGCTTGAGGTCCCTCTGTCTCTCAGGCAGGTTGCCACCCAGGGCCTTTGCACTTGCTCTTCTCCTTGCCTGCAGGGCTCATTCCTTTCCTCCAGGTCTTGGCTCAAACATCACATTAGAAAGTCTTTCCCTGACCACTGCGTGTAAAGTCCTGCCCTGTCACCCTCTGTCGCCCATACCCTGCTTTATGTTTCTTCAGAGCATGCACCACCTCCTACTGTGTTAGGTGTTTGTCTGATGCATCGTTCTTCACTAGGGAAGAACAAGGATATCCCAGCACCAACGGACATGTGGGCTCTCAATTAGTACTTGTTGGGAGTGAGTAACCAACAGTTAGCGGTCTTAACCCCTTAGGGGACACACACCTCTGGACCCCACCCTCACTCTTACTCCTCTGCCTCTTGTGGTTGGTCCCCATCTCCACCAACTCACCAGCATAGCTCCGAGACCTCTGGCTGTGTCCTAAGCATGAGTAATCCTCTGGAAACTTTGCAAGCCATATTTTATCTGACCTGCCCACTATTAACATCTCTCTCTTTCTACCTACACCCTTTTTCTTGAAGCCGAGTCTCTATATCTTTATAGCCTTCTCCCACCCCCATGAGCCTTCTCAGGTTCTTTTGCTGGGCTCTGTCCGTCACCTATGCTTAAATTCTGAGAGTCTCTTAAGATTCATCCTGGGAAGTATTTTCTTCTGTCTCAACATAACATATATTACATTATCCCTAGATGATGCCGTGTGCACACACATACACGTATAAGCATATGTACATATATACACACATGCAAGTACACATACATACCACTTGCACATCTCTTGATAGGATGTCACACAATTAGCTCATATTCAGCTAATTGTGATGTCCCAAGGGGACATTGGGACAGCTAATAGCATGTCCCAAACTAAACACCATCTGTCCCACCCTGTCCCAGGCCTACTCCTTCTGTATCCCCTCTCTGGGAGTGTTAATGGTACAACCATTTACCCGGTAACTCCATTTTATTCTTCTGAATGGCCTCTTGATCTCTACTAGAGTGATCTTGTAAAAATGCAATTCTTACTCTTTTGCAATTCTCAATGTAATACTTGATTTCAGGCAGGTATCATCAGTAGATGCTAAAACCATTAGGTAAGCAGTGCTTAGGGAACAGGATTTTCACAAGGCCTCAAAATGTTACCCCACAGATTATGTATTAATTACAAAAGGGGAAATGCTACCTTTAGGATGGAGAGATCTGGTGTCACCTTTCATGCTTTCAGCACTGTCAGTGGTTGGGCAGCATGGTACTGTGTGTGCCTCCTGATGTTAAGAAGTACACATCAGCTATGTAGTCTTCCTGCCAAAAATGTTTAACCTAAATCTAATCACGAGGAAACAGCCAAATTCAGAATATAGGACATTCTTTCCACAAAACAAGCCGGTTTGTATACTTAAGTCAGTGTCAGGAAAAGTGCAAAAGGCAGGAGTATTGTTTCAAAATGTGACCGAGGAGACAACTATGAAATGTAGTACATGATTCTTGATTACATCTTGGATTAAGGGGGAAAATCCAAACCGCTATAAGACATTTGACGGGCAATTGAGGAAATTCCAACATGGACTGCAAATTCGATTATATTATTGGATTAATATTAATTTTCTGAGGTGTGATAAAGATATTTTAGTTAGATAAGAGAATGTCTTTCTTCTTAGGAAATGCATATTGAAGAATTTAGGGATGAAATGTGATTGATAGTCATCCCTCTGTATCTGCAGGTTTTGTATCCACAGGTTCTAAATATGTGGGTTCAACCAACCGCAGATGGAAAATATTTGGAAAAAAAATTTCAGAAAGTTCCCAAAAGCAAAAATTGCATTTGCCACGTACTGGAAATTATTTACATAGCAATCACATTGTATTAGGGATTATAAGTAATCTAGAGATGATTTAAAGTATATGGGAGAATGTGCATAGGTTATATGCAAATGCTACGCCATTTTGTATAAGGAACTTGAACATCCTTATACAAGATTTTGGTACATGGATTTTGGTGTCCGTGGGGCATCCAGGAGCCAGTCACCTGCAGATACCAAGGGACAACTGTGTCTGCAACTCACTTCCAAGTGATTAAATAAACAAAATTGTGTGTATGTGCATGTGTGCACAGGAGAGAGAGAAAACAAATATGGCTAAAAGATAACTGGTGAATCTAGGTCAGAGTTATAGGGTCATTTACTACTTGCTCTTTCAGTGTTTTTGTAGATTTCAAAAAAAAAATTCAAAGTTAAAAGGGGGTGCAGGGAAGAGGGGGGAGCCATGTGAGTGCAGACATGAGTGGTGAAGTGAATATATACCAATTACCAGGTATGTTTCTGCTCATTTAATTTTTTTTAAACATCTTTATTGGAGTATAATTGTTTTACAATGGTGTGTTAGTTTCTGTTTTATAACAAAGTGAATCAGTTATACATATATCCCCATATCTCTTCCCTCTTACGTCTCCCTCCCTCCCACCCTCCCTATCCCACCCTTCTAGGTGGTCACAAAGCACCGAGCTGATCTCCCTGTGCTATGCAGCTGCTTCCCACTAGCTATCTATTTTACATTTGGTAGTGTATGTATGCCCATGCCACTCTCTCACTTCGTCCTAGCTTACGCTTCCCCCTCCCCATGTCCTCAAGTCCATTCTCTAGTAGGCCTGCGTCTCTATTCCTGTCCCGCCCCTAGGTTCTTCAGAACCATTTTTTTTTTTTTAGATTCCATACATATGTGTTAGCATACGGTATTTTTTTCTCTTTCTGACTTACTTCACTCTGTATGACGGACTCTAGGTCCATCCACCTCACTACAAATAGCTCAGTTTCGTTTCTTTCTATGGCTGAGTAATATTCCATTGTGTATATGTGCCACGTCTTCATTCCATTTTTTAACATAAAACATCAAGTTAGAAATAACTCCCCACCCCTCCATGTGGTTCTGATCATGTCACTCGCCTGGTTAATGTGGTAACTCTGGCCTCCATGGTTTCTGATGAGAAATCTTTTGTCGTTCAAATTGTTTCTCCTCTGGCTGCTTTCAAGTGTTTTTCTGTGTTTTTAGTTTTCAAAAGTTTAATTCTGTTGTATCCTGGGGTGAACTGCTTTGGGTTTAACTTGTTTGGGGTTTGTTCAGCTTCTTCAGTCTCTGAAGACTTATGTCTCTTGCCAAATTTGGGAAGTTTTAAGTACTCTTCCAACCCGTCTTTTTCCTCTCCTTCCAGGGCTTGGATGACACGATGTTAATCTTCTTTGTGGGTGGAGGTGACCTTGTAATGGTGAAAGTCCTGACACCTCACCAGTCCTCCCTGTGACACCACCTCAGCGGGGGGAGGGGGGGAATCTCCTTACTGCTAGAGGGAGTGTAAGTCCAGGCTCCCCATTTGGTCTCCACTTATTCCTTGGGCTGGGGGCAGCCTCCTACTTGGCCTTCTTTGACACCACCTGGCAGGGGTGTTGGGGTGCTTCATTACAGCCTCGTAAGGGTGAAAGTCTAGCCTCCCACTTGGCCTTTCCTGTTGAGGGTGGGGCTTTCACCGTGCTGTCTGTCTGGAGTAGAATGATTACTGTCTTAAGTTTTTTCTCTTGCTAGGCTGCCCTTTTCCTGGTCCTGTGGCTAGCGAGAGTAGGTTTTGTTGGGGCTTTTTTGTCCGCTTCCATTGGCATTTCCAGGTTGCCAGCTTCTTCAGCTCCAAGTCTGGGATGTAAGGCAAAAAGGAAACTCGGGGGACTCGCCACTGTGTCATTCTTTGGGTTCCAAGGTCCCTAGCCAGTCTGCCACCTTCCCTCCACCTTTCAGAACCTATTTATGTAAGGTCCAGAGTGTTTATTTGTACTTAGTGGGAAGAACAGAGAACATGTCTTCCCCGGCTCCCCAGATGCAGGCCCTGCCCCTGGCCCCCCCAAGCCTCATGATCCCCACGTGAACACCCTGGTCCCACCACATCAGACCACTTGTAGTCCCTAGAACTTGTCACGCTCTTAGATGACCTTCCTTGTCTGCCTGTGGTGTTTCTATTCCATTCATTTGGGTTTTCTCTGTAAAATCTACCCAGACAGTTCACACACTCTTTCCTCAGGCAGAATTTTGCCTCTTCCGTCTTACGTAGCACTTTAAGTTACCTCTACAACTATGCTTCCATCTTGTATTGTAATTATTTGTCTTTTTCCCTGACCGGACCCTGAGCTGCCTTTGAGGGCTGGGACTCCATCCTGTACATGCTTGTCCTCAGTAACTAGCACAGCAGTTGCTTAAGAATTATTTATTAGATAGATGGATGAATGGACGTAGTTCTGATTTCCCACCTGAGTTGTTAAGTATGTTTGTTACCACACACAGACACAGCCCCCAGAGATGCACTGTGCGTATGCCTGCTGCTTCTACAGTGAACAGAGAAATCCAGCAGGCTTGCCTGGAAGAAGGGCTCCTTAGCCCATGGCAGTCTGTTGATCTCTGTTAGCTGTCCTGTGTTTATAGCCTTTGAGTTCCTCTGAATACAGAATTGGCTGTGAGCTTAATTCTAGCATAGTATGGGAACGATCATTTTTACTATGTCAGCACCTAATAAAGTGACATTGAGACCCAGGCACCTAATAAATATTCCTTAATGATAATGATGAGAAAATGAATATCTGTGGTTTGTTGCTATCCTTCTTGCTGAGATGCATTTCCAGAACTGCTTTGTGGCTCCTAGGAGGCTTTCACTTGCCTACATGTTGAACTAAATTTGGGGCTGGTGATGGGAAAGTGCTACATTCATGTGCTAGGTTGGTTTTGTTTTTTTTTTTTTTTAAGTTACTCTCTTTTTATTTATTTATTTATTTATTGGCTGCCTTGGGTCTTTGTTGCTGCGCGCAGGCTTTCTCTAGTTGTGACGAGCGGGGGCTGCTCTTCATTGTGGTGCGCGGGCTTCTCTTGTTGTGGAGCACGGGCTCTAGAACGCAGGCTCAGTAATTGTGGCTCACGGGCCCAGCCGCTCCGCGGCATGTGGGATCTTCCCGGACCAGGATTCAAACCCGTGTCCCCTGCACTGGCAGGCGGATTCTTAACCACTGTGCCACCAGGGAAGCCCCGCTAGGTTGGTTTTTAAGGCTCCTTATGTTCGCGCTTCGGTGCTAGATCAGATCACAGCGCTCCGTCTGATCAGATCACACCCAGCACAGCACCGAACTCCCCCTGGAAGTGGATGGCAGTGTGTTTTGAAAAAGGAAATTGAAACAGTTTTTCTCTTTTTAGTTCACAAATGACCTCACTTAATTAAGGTAGCAAATGTGTAAGGGGAGAAAGAAGATGGGCGCTGGAGAGAGGGAACAGAGTGTTAAATCGGGGGTTAGAGGCAGCCAGGGGCGGGGCCCACATCTAGAACCGAAACTGTGACTAAGAGCACCACACCTCTTAGCCACTTGTGTTCATTTGATTTCCTTGGGGGGGGGGCTTGGTTATTTTTCGTTTGAGCACCTGTTTGCACACCCCCCTGTGTTCACGCAAAGCCGCGCAAGTGTTCCAGGAAACCAGCTCCCGGAGGGTGGGAGTAGAGGATCAAGTTTTGGTGCCCTCTGACACCAAAAATGTATATTCTCATAAACAACGTGCACAGTTCTTGGGTTTGCATTGGTTTGGCGGGGCTTCTCTTTCAGAGACTGCCTTCTAGGAGTTGCTGGGAAAATAAAATTTCCGAGTGAGCAGTGCCCTGGCTCCTCTGGCAAAGCATTAAGGCAGCGAGAGAGGGCGTGCGCGTCCAAGGTGAATGCCGCCCTCCTACTCAGACACATGTCTATGGGTTAGCTTCGAGCCTTTGGGGATTTTCCACAGCTAGTAGAGGCCTAAACTTTTAAATTATTTTCTGCGTTGCTGTACTTCCTTGTGTCTCATTCCCTTAGCGTGGAAGCTTGTGACTTTGACTATACATTGCCACCTGCTTCTACATCAAGAAAGCCCAGGGCTTACCTTTATCACCCCTAATCTCTTCACTAGGTTACCCTCCCCGGCTGCAGCTTTTAACAGAGCTGGCCAGACATGTATAGGAGTGCCTTTCCACCCCAAACCCTGACCTACTGAGAGCACTGGCTGCCCCAGCTCCAGGCTTCCCCAGATGGGCCTGGGAAGCGCCTTCCAGGAGTCCTGACTGAAGCCCGTACAAGACACCTGGTCATTGCTCCCTCTTCCTTTCACATGTTGGAAGTGGCTCTTGAAATCGCTGAACTTGCTGTCACGGAGCAGAATTAGACGTGGGGAGAGAGCAGCACAAAGTGAGTGGGCTCTTCAAGGGCTGATAGAAGCCTACACACTTGTCACAAAGGGAGAAAGAGAGACAGAGCTGGACCTGGGTTGGGGTCCGCCACTCGGTGAGTGACCTCACAGGTTACTGCAGTGTTAGTTTCCTCACATATAGAATTGGAATAGTGGTGCCTACCTCATGGTTGTTAAGAGGATTCAATTATAATGTTGTTGTTATAAAATGAAACAGTCTTTTGGAATCAGTAATTATTGTTTTGAATTCTTTTCTTGGGCTTCATTTCTGGTTCTTTTGCCCAAGCTCTGAGCAGCTGGTGAACTGCTCTGGTCTTCTCATCCACCTCCAGGCTCGTCTCCTAGTATCAGTGCTGAAGGCTGCACCTTAAGCTCCATGGTGAGCCCCAGGTTTGAAACCGTGGCTTTGTGTACCTGCTTTGTGTACTTTGCACCCCTCTTCTGAGCCTTCCTTACACATGTTTGTGCTCAGGACTGTGGTCGAGCTGGCCTTTCCACATGACCTGCCCTCAGCCCTACATCTAAGCATTGCAGGTCATTGAGGCCTCCTTGCCTCCCATCCAATGGGGTCATTCTTCTCCACTTTTTGAAGAAGTTAAGGAGCCAACCCAGAGGAGGGAAAGAACTCTGACTTAAGGGTGAGAGAGAATTAGGTTATGATCCTATTCTGCCACTTGCTGCCTTTCCTACCCTTTCTGAGCCTGTCCTCATCTGTACAGTGAAATATTACACATCACATGGAATCAATAGGAGTATTCAATTAGGTAACATTTTAAAGTATTTAGAACCATGCCCACCACAGAAGGTAGGCATCCTCGCTATTATGCAAAAATTTCCTTAACCCAGTGGAAAGCAGGAAGTCACGTACAGTACAGCCAGTTCACCTGTCACTTATCCCCACTCATGGTGCAACATCCTCGTTGTACATGAAAATGTTACACTCCCCTTCCATCAAGAAATTCTGCGCTTTGTGAGTTGTTTTCCCAGAAGCTGGATCTGTGCCTTACCCCTTAGGATAGCCAGTGTAGGTCGTTGCACGCTGACTGGTGTTTAGCCAGATTATCTGTGACCGTGGTGTAGGAACTAGCTGGCCCGTGTGGGAATCTAACCCCTGTTTCAACCAAATCACTGCACGTGATGACAGCAGCACCCTAAATGTGTTGGTGAGGGCACCACTGGCTGCAGAGCCCTTTCACTCTCCTTCGGTTGTCACAGGAGCTCTGGGAGGTGGGCGGACTTGACAGAAGAAGAAAATGAGACCTGAAAAGCAGTCATTCCCCGTGTCACACCAGCGGTAACTGGTGGAACCCAGGACAGGCATGCACATGTCTTGCTTTTATATCTGGGACTTCTGTGAAGTTTTGAACCAAGATGAGAGCCTAATTCTGGCTGTACAAATGAAAGTTTAGAGCTCACAGGATCCTCTAGTTTTCCTGTCACCAGTGTACACTTTGTATCCGTTCCTTATAGAATATTCATTAATTCATTGAATGACTTATGTGCTCTCCATGGCGGGGGTACTGTCAGAAAGAAGTAGACAAACCCCCTGCCGTGCCCAGAGGAGCTTATTGTAGTGGTAGGAGGCTGGCAGTGAATACAGAGAGATGCAGTATGACCATCCAGGGTGTCAGGCGGTGATGAGCTGTGGAGAAAACTAAGGCAGAAAGGCAGCTGGGGGTGGGGGGCGGACACTGAGTTTTGCTTTGATTCTTAGTGCTTCTCGTCTCATCCATGTGATAAGCGCTCCTAGAGCAAGGTTGTGTGTTTATTCCCTGCTGGTCCATCACACTCTGCATATCAGGACTTTTGGAGGCTGATTTTGGAGTTGAACCAGCCTTACTCAGTAGAAGCAGGTGCAGGGGCTGTCTGCTTACCCACTGAGATGCCAAGACCTTCAGATTAGAGCTGGGATGGCCTGGGTCATGCTTTGGAATGCTCTGGTAGCTTGGAGAGGGAGCCTGTGCTGGTTTTCCTTAGAGATTATTTGTTAAATCTAGCGCTCCCCCTGCCGTTAGAAGATAGGGTACTTCCAACTGATCTTTTAAAATGGGTTTCTTTTTTACTTTAATATTAGGAAAAAAAAAAAAGAGAAAAAAAGAAGTACTGCAGTGACATTTGGAGCTTTCTTTGGGGACTGCTGCTCCTGAGGCCCAGCCCCTGGGGGTGGGATGGGGGGAGGAAGCGCAAAGGCCCAGGCAGGATAGGGTCATATCTGTGCTCTGGCTACTTTTAGCGTCTCCTTACCCCTGCACTCCTACCACAGCCAGCAGCCCAGCAAAAGTTATCTGCACACACAGTTTCACAGCTGCTCTGAAATTCTAGGGCAGCAGAAGTGAAACTGACCACGGTCTTATGAATTTCTCTCTTACTGCTGTTGTTCCCAACTTGAAGTGAGTCAGGCCTTTTCCCCTCTCATCCTCAGGGTGTCCCAACTCGTTATCTGCTGAGTTTTTGACACAGACTCTCTTCACAGCGCTGCATTTGTAGAGGGTCCTGCTTTGGTCTCCCCACCCTCGGTGTGCTTTGCTGAGTTGCGAGCTGTGGCCATGTGGTGGTAGCCCCAGAAAAGAGCCGGGTCCGTGATGGGGGACACAGTGAGCCTCTGGTCAGCTGCTGGTTGTGTGCACCAAGGTTAACCAGACAATCATGGTGAAGTTCTTTTAGTCCTTCAAGATGAAATTCAAGTTAATTTTAGCAGAACTATTAATACCAGCTGAACCGAAGAAGGAAATGGCACCCAAGTAGATGCAATGTCTTTTTGGTTTAACTGCCTCATTCAAACAGTTCGGTCACTTTGCGATTCCTGATGAGGTTGGAGAAGGAAAGTGGGTGGACCCAACTTGCAGCTCTGCTCTGTGTCCCGGTCTCCCCGAGGGTAAAGGGAGGCCCAGTGGGCATTCTTGGAGAGTTGACTGCTCCATAAGGATTATATTAAAGTTAGGTTCCCTGGGTGCACCTTACAGAGCCCAAGCTTAGGCAGTGACTGTTCCCATTAGGAACAAAGTAACCAGAATTGTTTTGATGGGGTAGCTGAACCATAAAGATATGTGCTTACTCAGGTGCCGTTTTCTTCTTCACTTCAGCTGATATTAATAGTACTGCTAAAATTAACTTGAATTTAAGATACCTTCTCCACTGTAAATTGTAGCAGTAGACATGATGCTTCACTATAAAGTAATTCTTTTATCATTCTTCTCCCAACAGCTTTGAAAAGTCCAGCTGCATTTCATGAGCAGAGAAGGAGCTTGGAGCGGGCCAGGGTAAGGCACCTTGCTTCCCAAGGATTCCTAAGAGCATTTTCAGAGCCTGTTGTGCTGCTGTCATCTTCCTTCCAGTCTAGCGTTGCCTCCAGGGTCAGCCCTGGCCTTATGGTTCTAAATAGAAAGCTCTGGCTTTTCTGCTTCATCCCCACCCGAGCGTCTCCCAGTGTGATGATATGGGCCATGATCACAATGAGTTTCTTCCTTTAGTACGTTCAAGGGTATGTAATGGTCACCTCCCTTCTTTTGGTTTGGAGACCACTAGTATTTTCCCATCTTTAATTCCACTTAGCCTTTTGTAGCTGTTAGGACACGACCACCAGCCACGGAAAAGCTTGCTGAGTGGTGGTCCCTCCTGTCTGGCCACACTGCCCACACCTCTCCAGAATGGGCATGGAAACCTTACTGGTCTCCATGTGCCCCTGAGCAGCCAGGGTCCACTTGAGGCCGTGGAAGCAGAAGCTGGGTCCCTCTGAGCTCAGGTTCACACTGCAGCACCTGGCTTGTTGCCCTGTCCCCCTCGGTTTCAGTTCCCTCGGGGGCCTCAGGGGATATTCTGCTGCCCAGTGTGGGCGGAGATGGGGAATTCGCCAGAAGATGCTTCCCCCTCTCAGCCCCTTCACTTTTCTCTTTTATGTAAAAGACAAGGGAAGAGAGCTTCCCCAGATGGAGGATCATAGGCCAGGGCTCCCTAAGACCCACAGCTCTTTCAGAGACTGAAATATTTACCTCCGAGATTTATCTTACTATCTTCTGTCTTTATTTTATTTTTAACAAATTTCTAAGGAAAATTATGATTAATTCTTAGAGTGAGTGGGAAGAATGAGGCCACAGGTCCTGGGAACCAAAGGAGTGACCAGCTGCACTGTTTCAGTGCCTGGGAGGATGAGAGAATACAGCAGAGAGAAAAGGAATGTCATTGCCTGTGCCCTCAACCCAGTCTTAAGACTTGGCACCATTTCCTGGCCTGCTTCTCCAAGGCAAGGAGTAAATACGAACTAATTAGTACAGCTACTAGTTTACTGAGTACTTTTATATGTGAAATTATACCCTTTTCTTGTTTATGTTCACATCAGCTCTTATGAATTAGGTGTTATTATCTTTATCTTAATAGATGCAGTTAAGAGAGGTTAACTAACTTGTCCAGCTAGTAAGTGGCAACTTACTGGGATTTAAACCTTGGGGTGTGGACTCCAGGTGTTTTCTTCATCAGTACCGTATGCCTCCCTCTGCTGTCTGTGAAGACCTGCAGTGTACGACACCTGTTCTGCCATCTTCTCTGGCAGTCATGGCAGTACTTCTGCCCACTGCAGATGGGTGATAGGCTCTGAACCCGCGGCCACTGTCAGCCATCTCCTGGAGAGCTCAGCACCACCCTGGGGCTGGCACAGAGCTGACCAGTCAGAGCACCAAGGCCAGTCCAAGGAGCAAGTCTTTACCTTGCTGCAGGCATGCAGTATGCTCTGATACTTTATTTTCTATTCAATTCTACTCTACCCTACTCTGCTCTGTCTTGTCCTGTCCTGTCTTGTCCTATCCTACCCTATTCTGTGCTGGTCCTGACCCACTAATGGTCTTGACCTATGGTTTGTAAAATTCTGGTGCAAAGGTTAAGAGCACAGGCTCTAGAGTCAGACAAATCCGGGGTCATATATACATTATAGTGTGAGCGCCGGGCAGTGGGCTGGCTCTGAGACTGTTGAGGGAATGGTTTAATCTGCTTGGCGTCTCAGAAGTGCAGAAATGAGGACATGAGACGTTAAGGAACTAGAGCTATGACACCACGTATCAAAATTAGTACTCAGCAGCCATTCAGAGTGCATGGAAAATGCTCATGGTACCAGGCAGTGCCAAGTTTTTTGAAATAACGTATAAAATTATATTCAGTATGATTATAGCTTTGCAAAATTAAACTTATCTTTTGCATGGAAGAATGATTAGAAACAAATATCCCCAAATACTAACGGTGGATGATTAAAAATTTTTATTGTTGTTTTACTTTCTAATTTTCTGAATTTTCTTTGATGAACATAACATATGATAGTAATAGATTAGGACTTCCCTGGTGGCGCAGTGGTTAAGAATCCACCTGCCAGTGCAGGGGACATGGGTTCGAGCCCTGGTCCGGGAAGATCACACATGCTGTGGAGCTACTAAGCCCGTGCACCACAACTACTGAGCCTGTGCTTTAGAGCCTGCAAGCCCCAACTACTGAGCCCGTGCCACAACTACTGAAGCCCGTGCACCTGGAGCCCGTGCTCCGCAACAAGAGAAGCCACTGCAATGAAAAGCCTGCGCACCGCAAAGAAGAGTAGCCCCTGCTCGCCGCAACTAGAGAAAGCCAGCGTACATCAACAAAGACCCCATGCAGACAAAAATAAAATAAATAAATTGATTTTTTTTTAAAAAGTAATAGATTAAAAAATATATTAGTAGTCCAGCCTCAGAGCGACAAATGGTCTTGACAGATGGATGAAGCCCTTGGCAGGTGCGCTGAAAATGGACGCGTCCTTCCAGGCCTCAGGACCCTGCAGTCTCCAGACTGAGGTTGTGGTGGCTGCAGAGGTGACCCACTAAAGGCACGGCTGCTTTTTGGTCCTGTTCATGCCATAAGCTTGTGACCTGGATCTGAGAGCTGCTTGGTGTGTTTTTTCTATAGACAGAGGACTACCTGAAGCGGAAGATTCGTTCCCGGCCGGAGAGATCGGAGCTGGTCAGGATGCACATATTGGAAGGTGTGTTAGATTGGAAATGCTTCTTCATCTAAACCCTCATTCTCACTGTTTTCACCCCTGCACCACCCACGTTTTGTCGTCCCTCTTTTTCATCACTCCCGTTTCAGTTGACAGTGTAAGCCAGAGCCTTAACGCAGTTAAAACAGCAGTGCTGTGGGCAACCACCCCTGGCTTTTGGGAATTCCCAAAGGAGCACAGTCACATTCTCTTGGGGTGGCTTCCCTTTTTGTATGGCCATGTCGTGGCCCTGGATCTCATAAAACCTCGGTATGAAATCCTTTCCTCCAACGCTGTTCTTAAATGTGTTTACTTTCTGTTTTCATTCATTCCTTCATCTATCCATCCATCCATTCATTCACTCACTCAGTATTTACAGGAGCACCTGTGAAGTACAAGCAAGATCATCCCAGACGTACTCCACCTGCCCGCACACACTTCTTTCCTCATTCTAGGGAAGGAAAGGTTTTGGCTTGAATCTATTCACTTTTTGTTTGGTTTTGAAACCACTTTGGGGTTGGAAGAAGACTTTCCTAGACTGAACCCCACACTTTGCAGAGGAAGACCCTGAGGCCCAGAGCAGGGAGGTGGATTGTCCCCATAATGCAGCGAGCTTGAGGGAGAGGAGACACCACCCATTGCCTGGTGCTCTTTCAGCTCTAGCTCCAGCTCAGAGAGTCGTCTGGGCCAGCCTGTGCCTAGTGACCACTGTTGCGCGTGACCACACACTGTCCACAGCGGGGGCCCCTTCTTCTGTCCTTGTGAAACTTCAGGCCGGGCCACCGTACTCCGCCTGGCACTTGATTTACGTTCTCATGGTCTCTGCTCCTTCCCCAGAGGGAAGGGGAGCTGCTCTGCAGTTCCCAGGGCAGAACCACCTCACTCCTATATCCTCCTGCGCTCCATTCTCTCCCACGGGCAGAGACCTCGGCTGAGCCTTCCCTGCAGGCCAAGCAGCTGAAGCTGAAGAGAGCCAGGCTGGCCGATGACCTCAACGAGAAGATTGCGCAGAGGCCTGGCCCCATGGAGCTGGTGGAGAAGAACATCCTGCCTGTGGAGTCTAGCCTGAAGGAAGCCATCATTGGTGAGGAGGCCCGGCCACCACGTGTGGACTTGAAGGCGGGGCGCAGAGGGCATGGGCTCTGGACCGCTTGCTCCCTGACTTCCTGCTTAGCCTTGGGGGAGCCGAGGTACAGAGTATGAGAGCCTGATAAACGGGTCCTATGAGCCTGGGACAGCGCCAGTGGCCTCACAGATCAGCGCCGTGCCAAAATAACTGCGTCAGTGACAGAGAGGCCTCTGTCCACTTCCCATCTCTGTGAGCACAGGGGCTTGTCCCTCTTTCCCAGAGAAGGTAGGTAGGTGTCCGGGGTGGTGTGTGTGAGCACATGGAGACGCTGGGACCTTGAAACTGTGCCTGCAGTTTCTTTTCATTAGTGAAATCTGTTCTTGGAGCCTGGCACTCTCCTCAGATAGTTCAGTCAGTAAAGGTCGATTGATCCAAGCAGGGTGCTAGGGCCACAGCCCCACAAGGCAGACCAAGCCCCTCGTCCTTACGGAGCTCAAGCCCAGGAGCAGATACAGGCAAGGAAACAGGTGAGAGTGAGATGGAGGCCGCCCCCCCGGCCCCGACAGGGGGCATCGGCGTCAGAGGAGCTGAGGCCCAGATGGGGGTGATGGAGGCCGCCCCCCCGGCCCCGACAGCGGGCGTCGGCGTCAGAAGAGCTGAGGCCCAGGTGGGGGTGCAGGGTGAGTAGGAATGAAAGCATGTGCAGCAGGCAGAAGGAGCAGCCTGCACGTGGAGCTGGAAGCGGGTGTCGAGACGTGAGGGGGAGGCCACAGAGTCCAGGACGTGCAGGGCCTCGTGTGCCACGGGCAGGTGTGCACACATGATTCCCTCAGACTTTGGTAACTGCTGGTACAGACATGTTTCTTTGGCTGCCGCAGGCCTGAGACCTGCCCCCGGGGTGCGGCCGTGCCTTCAGGAGGCTCAGGTGCTCTCACGTAGGAGTGAGCTAGGTCTTTGGGCAGGGCAGGGGAGGGCACAGGAGTAGGCCCGAAGCAGCCACGTTGGGCCCGAGCCCTGGCTCAGAGGAGACCGGTTTCTGGGACCTCATCTGCACCCGCAGAGGAGGTGCCCTGACTGCGCTCTTCCCCTTTAACTCCCTGCTTTGCCCTGGCATTCACTTCACCTTGTGTTAGTGTTTTCCTGCCCAGACCTTCACCAGATTCCACGACAGCGTTTGGGCCAAGGTCAGTTCTGGACTCTGCAGCCAGCCCGTCTGGTAAATGTTTGCTGACAGTCAGCCACACCCCAGGCCTATGTGAGTCCTGCCGT
Organism: Lagenorhynchus albirostris; assembly: GCF_949774975.1. Taxonomy (NCBI): domain Eukaryota; kingdom Metazoa; phylum Chordata; class Mammalia; order Artiodactyla; family Delphinidae; genus Lagenorhynchus; species Lagenorhynchus albirostris. The sequence goes on from NC_083105.1 coordinate 8,597,759, forward strand.
TACAGAGACGAACAGAATACGCTGCGGCTGCCCTCAGAGAGCTCAGTCTGACGGGAGAAGGCTGCCGTGTGCACAAGTGATTTCCGAGTCTAGCTCCCAGGCACGTGTGGCACCACGTACTTAGAAAGACCAGGGCCCTGTAAAGTCGTAGCCAAGCCACCTGCCGTTCGGGACAGTTTGCAGGCTCCCAGGTGACGATGGCTGTGAAGGGCCCGGCACAGTCCTGGGCGCCCAGGGAGACTCGGGGAAGGGCTGCTGCTGTTTGCAGTGACATTCATTACAGACCAGCTGGCGGCTCTGTCGTGGACAGTGTAGGACAGTGGTGTGTGGCAGGGGCAGCGAGAGCCCGTCCGAGATGGGCTTCTCTCAGGGACGCGGATGGCGGTGGGGCTGACGACACGTTTCGGGCCCACCTGGAGATCGAGTCAGTTTGCCAAGTAGAGAGGGTGCAGAGGGACATTCCAGGCAGAGGGGACAGCGGGGGCAGTGTGGCCTGGAGCCCTGGCAGAATACGGCTTGTTTGAGGCCCGGGAAGTAGCTTAGTTTGGAACGAGGTCATCACTGGTGACTGGGGAGAGAGGAGCATTCACCGGCAGTGAGCGTACAGGCCAAGGAGTGAGCAGGAGGCAAGGCAGTGGTGACAGCACACATGGTCCGTCTGTTCAGGAAGAGAGTGGAGAGGAGAGAGGGACATAGTGGTCAAGGAGGAGGTCTAGGGCTGAGAGGAAGGAGTCAGGGGAGAGGCTGAGGAGGTGGGGGATGGAGGGGGAGGCAGAGCGGGGTGTGCACCGGGATGGGAGGGGCTTCGCAGACGGCCTCCGTCTCCCGGACTGCACCACACACCTGCGGCCACCTGCTCACACACGCGCCGCCAGCTGGTCGTCGGAGTCATGGCCTGCCTCCCCTCAGCATCCACTTTTCCCACCAGCAGAGCAGCGGCTGGGCTCCAGGGTGCCTGGCCCGTGAACTCCGGCCGGGCAGGGCCCCATCCGGGCTGCCCTGGCTGCAGGAGAGAGGGGTGGGCCCCTCAGTGACCTGGCCTGACGGCCCTGGGGCCGCTGCAGCGTGGCCAGCAGCTTCCTCAGGCTGGGCTGAGGCCGGGGTGGACCCGCAGCTCCTCCGTCCTGAGTCCCATTGTCCTGTGGCTGCTGTGCCATGACAGGCCCCCTCTCTGGGAGCAGGAGACTGTGGGAGGGCACCTAGACCTAGCGTGACCCACTGTCAGCGAGCTGCATCCTCTCCGTGCTCCTTGCGGGCCCCTGGGAGGGCGGGTGGGGGGTGGGGGACAAGCTCAGGGGCGTCCTGCTGGGTCCTAGGGGCAGAGGGCCTCGGGGCACGGCCCTGGAGCAGGGGAGGGTCTGCAGGGAGAGTGTTCCTCATCTGTGGTCTTCCCGCCGCAGCTGCGTCCCCGGCATGGCCGCCGGCTCACCTCTGCGCCGCTGCCTCATTCCCCCTGTGTGGACAGTGCCGGTGCAGAACTTCCCTGACCGGGCTGGCGGCAGGGTTGTGACAGGAGTCTTTTGAAGTACCCTGCCTGTCCCATCCCCTTCTTTCCTTCTCTCTGCATCTGGGATTCCCACGCCGGGTCCCTGCTTCTCCCGCCTCTCCCACCCAGCCTGGTCCCTGCCCAGGAGCGCAGGCCTGCCCCCAGGACGTGGGTCTCTGGGAGTCACTGGCTGCTGAAGGGAGGTCGCTGTCCTTCCACTGATCTGCTTCACCTGTGCAAGCAGGCGGCCCTTCTCCGCGAGCCTCTTCTGTCTGTTCCTCCTGGTCTTCGGGGAGTCGGGCAGCCCAGGGGAGGAGCTGCACCTGCACAGCTGTTACCCAAACTCCTTCCGTCCCTGATCGCAGGGTCCGTGAGCCTCTGGGAGAAGAGGAGAGTTTTGTGCAGCCACAGGATGGGAATAAAGTGCCTTCAACAGCAGGGAAACAGGAGGTGGCAGGCTGTGGGGCGGGAGGGCAGACCCTGACTTGGAAGACTGAACGCAGGGCGGAGTTAAAAGCAAGGGGTTAACCATCAGGCCTTTCCCCACCGAGGGGAGTGCTCTGATGACCTGGTGGGACTGACTCTTCCTGGCCTTTGTTTCGGGTCGTGATGACAAGCTTTCCTTGAGCTCTTTTGGACACAGGAGGCAGGTCGGCTGCTGGCCTCCTTCTCCTGCTGCTTGCTGGGGCCGTGGGGCCGCAGGGCAGGCGCCTTGCTGGGACAGCCTCTTCCCGTTTGCTGGAGGAGTCTCACCCTGGCCTTGGCTTTCAGTGGGCCAGGTGAACTACCCGAAAGTAGCAGACAGCTCTTCCTTTGACGAGGACAGCAGCGATGCCTTATCTCCTGAGCAGCCTGCCAGCCATGAGTCCCAGGGCTCGGTGCCGTCTCCCCTGGAAGCCCGAGTCAGCGAGCCACTGCCCAGTGCCACCTCTGTGTCCCCCACTCAGGTGAGCTTGTCCACTACGGGTGCTTCCCCTGCTCAGGGGCCCCAGACCTACTGCAGTGGCCCAGGATGAGGTCCCTGGCTTGGGCCAGGTGGGACGGGGAAGCCAGAAGGTGCGGCGGTGGGCCCTGTGGAGGACGCCGGCTGGGCAGCCTTGCAGTTAGAGTCAGAGGCCGCCCTGCTGCCCCATGTCTGCTCATTCAGAACAGCCACTTCTCCTGAGTGTGTTCAGTTCCGTAACATTTCACCACCCTCTGTCTTCCCCTTTTCTAGTTCCCTCTCCCCTCGCCACCCTGGAGGCTGCTCTTTTCATCCCTCTCGTCTTTGCCCTTCATTTGCCCCCTAACGGTGATGGCGTCCCAGGGGGTGACAGCCACCCACCTCTGGGCAGGGTAGGGCAGGGATGCACCACCGGCTGAAGCCTGGAGATGGCGCAGCTTCCAGGGCCACGAGAAGGGGTGGGCGTGTCCTCACTTCCCCTCTTCTCTCCCAGGTCGTGTCTCAACTCCCCGTGGGCCCAGAGTCTGGAGAAACAGTCTTCCTGGCGGAGCAGCCTCTTCCGCCGCCCAGCCTTGCCAACGGAACCACGGTCGCCACCGCCAAGCCCCTCCCCACACTCATTAAGGTGCAGACCTCTAGCTGACCACCCTCTCCTCTCCGTTCCCCTCTGAGTCCTGCCGTGACTCCGTCCCAGTGGGGAGTGGGGCTGGCTCTCTTCTCCATCTGGTCCGGGACCAGCCGAGGTCACCACAGTGCTCTGGGAGATCTCCTGTTCCCTCCACGCACGCTGGCCGTCACAGCCGCAGCCACCGCTCACTGAGCACAGCGGGCCAGGCTCTCACTCCTGCCCGCCCCAGGAAGACACGCCCACACGTCCCCTCTGTCCACTCGGAGCCTCGTGAGGCTATGACAGAACCGAGAAGTGAGGTGACGGGCCTGAGGTCACCCAGCCAGCCGTGCCGGGTGTTTGTTGTCACTCTCTTCCTCCAAGGCCTGACCTAAGATACCTGAAGGGACGGCATTTACCGTCAACCCCATGAGACGCCCATGGGGACCTTTGTGTGGGAACACGGTGCTGGACGCTGAGGTTAAGTTCAGCAGCATGAGGAGCTGCTGTCCGGTCCTCCCCGCCCAGCCGAGCTTTCTCCCTCGGCCTCTGGGACCTTGGCCCTGACTGCCGCCCTCCATCCAGCCTGTGCTCCACGCCTGCTGGGCAGGTGCCCTCTCTTCCCGCTCGGCTTGCTTCCCATCTTGACTGATTCTCCAGTCCCGCCACACAGGCCCTGGCCCTGGCCTGGAGCCTCTGGCCGCCCACGTTCCTCTGCTGCGGCTCACAGCCTTAGCGAAGCCTCCCTGTGCCTCCGGGCGCTCCCAGGTGGTTGGCGGGGTCTCCGCGGCCCTCCCGTGTGGCGCCCCTGCCCCAGGCCTGCTCCTCCTGGTCAGTGGTGCCCTGGCGCTCTGCTGGCTCCCAGCCACTCCCCCAGCAGCCGGCACCTCCCTTGCCTCTGCAGTCTGTTCCTGATTGGCTGCAGATGTCTGAGGTTTTCCCCCCAAATTCCTCCCTCAGACCTCCTCGTCACACGACTGGTGCCTTCCTTTGCCCACTCCCCGTTTGCGAGAACAGTGTATGTGTGTTTATCTAACTTCCTCTTTCCCGGTAGTGCCTCGGCCTCTGTCCCCACTCCCCAGCCCCACCACGGGCTCTTCTCCAAGCTGAGCCCCCAGCTGCCTCAGACCTGCCTCAGGTCGCACTCCTCTCTCTGGTGGCTTTCCCTGGGCTCCCCGTCTTCTTCCCTTTCAGTGGGGTGCTCCTGGGCTGCCCTCGGCCTCTTTCTCGCACCCTCAGCCTTGCCGGGGCCTCTCAGCGGACCCCTCTCCCTCCTCTCGGGTGCTCTCCGGTCCCAGCAGCCCCGCGCCTTCTCCTCCACTCTCCCTACCCTGGCCAACCGGCACCTCTTCCCGACTTCTGCGAAGGGGCCACCGTTGTCACACGCTGTTGCCGAAGCTCAAAACCGTGACCTTGTAGCCGCTTGGCTGCCACACGCGCTGTTGTCCCTTCTCCCTCTAGTCAGTCACCTCCTTCCACATCCCGTCAGTGCCTACGGCGCCCTGGTCAGACCCCAGCTGAGCCCCGCATCGAGTCTCCACCCTTCCGCCTGCCGTTCTCTGCTCAGAAGCCGCGAGGCCCTCCTCGCTCCTTTCCCAGCACTCAGCGCCCTGCTCACTCTTGCCCACACCGCCTCCACCCTTCTCACCCGGGAGACGGCCTCCCTGTGTGCCGGCCGCCCCGTCAGTGAATGGACGTGAGCTTCTGGAGTCCAGGGTTCGGATCCCAGCTCCTTCGCGCAGCGAGGTCCCAGTCACTGTGCGGCCTTGAGCGCGTGGCTTCCCTGAGCCTCTTTCTTCCCTTTCGAGTCGACGGGCGGGTTCCTGGGGAGGCAGGGTTTTTGCAGGTCTGTGTGACGCGGCTTTTGTAAAGCGCCCAGTGTGGGCTGCGCGAGCTCCGTAGTACAGCTCTTTTCACCTCGTCGTCCTGTTCACTCTGTGCTCAGGGTCACAGGGAGGCTGCCTGGCCTGTGCACTGGGGCTAGAAGCTCTTTAAGAGCAGAGCCAGTCACAAGCCCCGCCCCCCATCAGCCCTCGCCCCCTCCCTGGACACTCCCGGGCACTGAGGCGGCCTCTGCTTTGGGAGGGGTGCCATCCGGCAGGGGGCGTGGACAGGGCAGGGTGGGCGGTGGGGCCTTTCCGGAAGCTACTCGGCTGCCCCTGACAGCGCCCTCTGTGTCTCCTGCGCCCGCAGCAAAGCCAACCCAAGTCTGCCAGTGAGAAGTCGCAGCGCAGCAAGAAGGCCAAGGAGCTGAAGCCGAAGGTGAAGAAGCTCAAGTACCACCAGTACATCCCCCCGGACCAGAAGCAGGACAAGGGGGCGCCCCCCATGGACTCCTCCTACGCCAGGATCCTGCAGCAGCAGCAGCTCTTCCTGCAGCTCCAGATCCTCAATCAGCAGCAGCAGCAGCACTACAACTACCAGACCATCCTGCCCGCCCCGCCCAAGTAGGCCCGGCCTGCCCCCCCCCACGCGCCCCCACCCCCACCCCCCGCCCACAGGCACCGGACGGCCAGATGCGGGCAGCCCTGACATGAAGGACCCTTTGGTCCTGGTCCTGCGGGAGTGCTCTGTGGGCGGGGCCCTTGCCCCTTGCTCCTCTCCACCCGGCCCGCAGAGGCCTAGGGCGAGACCTGGCGGGGGCTCATTCCTGTCCTTTCTTCCTCTCAGGCCAGCAGGGGAGGCTCTGGGAAGCGGTGGGGCCCCCCTGACGCGCAGCCTTTCCGCTACCAGCAGCAGCTCCGGCTCGGGCGCCCCTGGGCCCAGTGGGCTGGTACGTCAGAACAGCACCTCGTTGACTGGCAAGCCTGGGGCCCTGCCTGCCAACCTGGACGACATGAAGGTAAGTGGTTGCACGCTTCCCCCTGGAGGCCTTGTGCCGTCGCCAGCCTGGCCTCTCGTGGGGGCGGTCAGGTGCTCGGTCTCAGGCAGGGGAGGCGGCTGGCCCAGGACCACGGCTGCAGGAGGCAGAGCAGAGCTCCAGCAGAGGCACCTGGAACCTGCTCTGAGGCCCTGGTCATCCGTGGCATTAGCCTTGTCATCGTGGTCATCGTCATTAACGACGCCAGCCAGTATCTGTCAAGGGCCACAGGGCTTACGGAGCACTTGTGCATCTCTCGTTTTCCTCAGCCTCTACAGTGCAGTGTGAGAAACGGGGAGTGTTACCCCGGCTTAAGGATGAGCAAGCAGAGGCGTCGAGGGATAGAGAGATTTGCCTGAGGTCATGGGTCCGGCCGGCAGTACAGCCAGGGTTCAGACTCAGGGCTCCACTACAGCACCCACCCTTTCCATGCGGCCGGCTACTGTCCTGAATCTGCTCTACAAGTGCTGTGTTGGCCTGGGAGAGAGCAGCCCACACTTGGGCCACAGGCTACACTCGTGCCCTGGGCTTTGAAGGGCGGGAGACGCCCCAGGCCTGGCCTGTTTTCTTTGCCCTGATCAGAAAGGGGAGTGGATCACATTCTCCCTGGAGAGTTTGTCCTCTGAACCAGTCTGCTCCCTCCTCAGTCATGACAGGGATCCTAGCAAGGTGCAGCCCTTTTGCGGGGAGCTGGACACAGGCCTCAGAGTCCCTCAGACCCGGCTCTAACCCCTAGCTCTGCCCATCACCAGCTGTGTGATCCTGAAGAAGTTATTTCACTTTCATGAGCTCCGTTTTCTCATCTGTAAAATCCAATCAAGTATTTATCGAGCACAAGGCACCATGCCCCCGGTGTGAGGACGGCGAGGAGGAGGGGGCCAGCCTGGCAGATGCACGTCTCGCCCCCCAGGGCTGTGGGAGGGTCAGGTGGTTGATATATCTGAAGTGGCCAGTGGGGTCCAGACAGAGGAGGACTGCCTGGACTCTCCACCCCGTTGCAGGTGGCAGAGCTGAAGCAAGAGCTGAAGTTGCGGTCACTGCCCGTCTCGGGCACCAAGACAGACCTGATTGAGCGCCTGCGCGCCTACCAGGAGCAAATCAGTCCCGCCACTGGAGCACCCAAGGGCCCCGCCGCTGCCTCCATCCTGCCCAAGGCTGGCGAGGTGGTGGTAGCCTTCCCCGCCGCTCGGCTAAGCACGGGGCCCACCCTGGTGGCAGCGGGCCTGGCCCCGGCTGAGGTGGTGGTGGCCACGGTGACCAGCAATGGAGTGGTGAAGTTTGGCAGCACGGGCTCCACGCCCCCTGTGTCTCCCACCCCCTCAGAGCGTTCACTGCTCAGCACAGGCGACGAGAACTCCACGCCCGGGGACACCTTTGGCGAGATGGTGACATCGCCAGTGACCCAGCTCACCCTGCAGACCTCGCCGCTGCAGATCCTTGTGAAGGAGGAGGGCCCCCGCGCTGGGTCCTGCTGTCTCAGCCCTGGGATGCGGGCAGAGCTGGAGGGGCGTGACAAGGACCAGATGCTGCAGGAAAAGGACAAGCAGATCGAGGAGCTGACCCGCATGCTCCGGCAGAAGCAGCAGCTGGTGGAGTGGCTCAGGCTGCAGCTGGAGCAGGAGAAGCGGGCCCAGCAGCCCACGCCAGCCCCTGCCCCGGCCCTGGTCACGCTTGGTGCCGCAGTGAAGCAGGAAAGCAGCCTTGCCAGCTGCCAGCTGAGCAGGCAGCCCCCGGGCCCCGATTGCCCCTTCGGCCCCAGCCTCGCGGGCCCCGCTGCCCCCCATGTAGACACTTGTACCCTAGGGCCCCCGGCCGTGGTGGTGAAGCAGGAAGCCGTGCTGCCCGAGCCTGAACCAGCCCCGGCCCTGGTCGCGCTTGGTGCCGCAGTGAAGCAGGAAAGCAGCCTTGCCAGCTGCCAGCTGAGCAGGCAGGCCCCGGGCCCTGATCGCCCCTTCGGCCCCAGCCTCGCGGGCCCCGCTGCCCACCATGTAGACACTTGTACCCTGGTGCCCCCGGCCGTGGTGGTGAAGCAGGAAGCCGTGCTGCCCGAGCCTGAACCAGCCCCGGCCCCGCAGCTGCTTCTGGGCCCACAGGGCCCCAGCCTCATCAAGGGGGTCACACCTCCCACGCTCCTCACTGACTCCACAGGGACCCACCTTGTCCTCACCGTGACCAATAAGAATGCAGACAGCCCTGGCCTGGCCAGCGGGAGCCCCCAGCAGGTACCTGGGTGTGGGAGGGGCAGGAGCCCCAGGAGGGCCTGCAGGCACTCTTCGTGACAGTGCCGTTCACCAGGTTCCCCCGTGGCCGGGCAGGTTATGCTCGCTTCCTTTAATCTTCCCTTCAACCCTCCGAAACTAGGGATCGCCATCCCAGTGTCACCCAGGAAGGTGCTCAGACTTGAAAAGGTTGAGGCACCCGTGTGAGGCCCCCAGCCTTGAGGGTGGGGCCACGAGGGCCTGCCCACTGCTCTGGCGGTTGGCGTCAGAACCCTTCTGTGCCCGGCCCGGGCCAGGCCACTACTGCCTCTGCTCTGTGGGGTGGGACAGGCCCAGGGGAGGGTCGGGGAAGCCCATCCTGGGATAGACTGAGGGCCGCCAGGCTGGGCCTGATGCGAGCTCCACTCCTCTCCTTCCCCTCAGAGAGGCCAGCTGTCCCCCACCAAGGTGACATTGGCAGCTGGCTCCCTGCTGCTGCCATCCTCGCAGCCCAGACCCTTCACTCAGCCTGGCCCACAGGTGAGGCTGCTCTAGGCTTCGTGTGGCCTCTCAGCCCTGCCGAGCTGGGGCTCGGGGCGGCAGTGACAGGACTCGGGTACTCAGGAAGGGACACAGGCCCCTGAGCATCCTCAGGCAGAAACTCCAGGGAGGAGAGGGGAAATTAGCCCAGAGAACCCCCCCGCCTCTGCCCCGTGTGGCTTGCACCAAGCCCTAAGGAGCCAGTCGCCCTCTGTAGGGTCAGTGGTCAGGGCCTCCTCCATCCCACGTCCCTTCTTCCCCGGGGGCTTCCACGAAAGCTCTCCGAGAGCCAGTGCAGGTGGCAGAGCTGCCCGCCTTACCTGGAGCGTGTAGGTCCTGGGCTGTTGCCCTCGCCCCAGCCACTGGTTCCCTCCCTTTCTCCTGTCTAGCTCTTGTCCCAGCCTGGCTCTCCAGCCCCTGGCCCCCCAGCTCAGAGGGACCTGGAGCACCCGCCACAGCCCCTTTTTGGGCCCCCCACTTCTCTGCCGAAGAAGGAGCCGCCTGGCTATGAGGAAGCTGTGAGCCAGCAACCCAGACAGCAGGTAAAGAGGGTGGACCGGGGCCTCGCTGGGTGGGCGGCCGCCTTGGCGGCTGGGCTGGGTTCCCACAGTCCCCCGGGCCTGGCTGGAGGGTGGGGCAGGCAGGAGCCAGCCTCGCAGGTCAGAGAGGCCTTGGAGAGAAGCCGTCGGGCAGGAGTGAGTGTGGGCTCGGGGAGTCTGAGCACAGGCCACCCGGCTCTGTGGGCCTGGCTGCTGGCTCAGGGTCACAAGGTAGGGTCTGTGCCCCTGAGCCAGGCTGGGGGGCCTCTTGTTCTAGACTTCCATTTCATTTTCTTATTTTTGTGCCACAGGAGAATGGTTCCTCAAGCCAGCAGATGGATGACCTGTTTGACATTCTGATTCAGAGTGGAGGTAAAGTCCAGACCCACCGCTCTGCTCCCCGATCTCCTCCTTTCTTCACAGGTTGTCTCCATTCCTAGGCTGGTTGGTTATTGGGTTTGGTTTCGTTCTTGAACACGATGCCCGGCAGGCCTGGTGCTTTGGATGCGGTAACGTGTGAGACGCGTCCCTTCTCCAAGGCCTGGGCAGGGACTCCCTGAGGTGCCATCCTTGACACACATTTGCCTCACCCTGACCTGCTGCGTGGCCGGTGCCATGCCCGCAGCCCAGGGCGTAGCAGTGAGCAAGAGAGACGTTTGCCTTGGTGGGGCGTATAGCCCAGCGTTGGGAGATGAACGGTGAATGAAATAAGTAAATTATCGTATATGTCAGACAGGTATTAGGAAAAGCCGGGACAGGAAGGGTCGCAGGTGCGAGGGGTGTCAGGGTCAGCCTCGCCGGGCAGGTGCAGTTTAGCCACAGGCGTCCACAGGGAGCTCCTGAGCCTGCAGGGCTGATGGGCACCCGGGGGCGGGGCGGGGGGGGTGGGCGCTGGGCGGAAGCCCATGGGCTCTGGGTGACGCTGGAAGCCACGGCACAGCTTTGAGGGAAGGGTTGCCCTGCTGGAAGGGCAGGAGCAGGGAGGCAGGCGCGATGGTCCAGGCGCGAGCGGGGTGTGTGGGCCGGGAGGCAGCGGCGAAGCGCAGAAGAGCTGGAATCTGGGTGTATCTTGGAGACAGTGCCAGTATGGTTTCCTCACGGCTTAAGTGTGTGGCGAGGGGACCCCAGGGCAGCCAAGGATGAGGCCGAGGGTGTGGGGAGTTACTGGGTGCAGCAGCATGAGCGCCGGGGGTGTGGGGACTGCGTCAGTCACAGCCTCAGTCCCTAGACAGCTGAGTGGAGGGCCACATGGCCAGCCCAGGCAAGGTCTGGGCTGAGTCAGGAGTTAGGGAGTTGTTGGCGTCTGGGCGGGGGGGGGGGGGGCCGGCGTTTGGAGCAGAGAGGGCGAGGTGGAGGCAGGGGCGCAAGCCAGTGAAGCTGAGCAGCGGGTGGAGGGTGGGAGTGCGCCCTTGAGAGGGTGACGTCCTGAGGCCGTGGGCTGCTGATGGGCGGTCAGGGAAGAGGAGGACCGAGATCTGGTCCCGGGCTGTGTTGTGGTGGCAGCTGGTGACCTCAGCCAGGGTGCTGCAGGGGGGCCATGGCCAGAGCCTGCTTGAAGCGGGTTGAAGAGGCTGGGGCTGTGGGAGACAGCTGGTCAGGCGTTTATACACTAATTCCCCATTCCTCCATCCCCCCTGCCCCCCCCCATAACCTCTCTTCTCCTTCCCGTCTGTGAATTGATTATTCTAGATACCTTCTCTAAGTGGAATCATACACTATTTGTGCTTTTGTTTCTGGCTGGCTTCACTTAGCGTAACATCCTCAAGCTTCTTCCGTGTTGTAGCTTGTATCAGAATTTCCTTCCTTTTTGTGGCTGAAAAGTATTCCATCGTGTGTATGTGCCACATTGATGTTCAGCCCTTCATCCACTGGACATTTGGGTTGTTGCTACCTTTTGGCTATTGTAATGCTGTATGAACACTGGTATCTGTTTGAATCTGTTTTCAGTTCTTTGGGGTGCATACCCAGAAGTGGAATTGCTAGATCATATGGTCATATTCTGTATTTTAATTCTTGAGGAACCACAGAACTGTTTTCCACACAGCTGTGCCATCTTCATTCATACCAGCAACACACAAGCGTTCCAGTTGCTCCACATCCTCACCAACGCTTATTTTCAAGAAAGTTTTTTGAAAATAGCCAGCCTTGTAGTTGTGAAGTCACATATCTCACTGTGGTTTTGACTTGCATTTCCCTAATGACTAATAACGTCGAGCATCTTTTCACGAGCTTATAGGCCACTTGAACATCATCTGTTGGAGAGTCTTGTCCATTTTTCAGTTGGATTTTGTTGAGTTCTAGGAGTTCTTTATTCTGGATATCATTTATCAGATAGTTTGCAATTTCTTCTCCCATTCCATGGGTTATCTTACTTAATTTTTTTGAAGTATAGTTGTTGTGCAGTCTTTTCAGTCTTGATAGTGACCTTTGATGTGCAGAAGTTTTAAATTGTTATGTAGTCCAGTTTATTTTTTCTTCCATTGCCTGTGCCTTTGGTGTTTTATAACTAAGAAATCATTAAATCCAGTGTCATGAAGATGTTCCCTTCTAAGAGTTTTGTAGTTTTGGCTCCTAAATTTAGATCTTTGACCCATTTTGAGTTATTTTTTGTATGTGGTGTAAGGCAGGGTCCCAACTGCAGGTCATCGTCAGGCTGGTTTCAGACACCCATTCACTTTCTTGATTGGCAGAGATCTCAGCGGATTTCAAGGAGCCAGGGAAAGAGAAGTCTCCCCCGAGAGCAGCCTGCGGGTCACCCCTGGCCGCACAGCCGTCACCGTCCGCCGAACTCCCTCAGGCTGTCCCCCCTCCATCCGGCTCGCCGGCCCTCCCTGGGCGCCTGGAGGACTTCCTGGAGAGCAGCACAGGGCTGCCCCTGCTGACCGGCGGGCACGAGGGGCCAGAGCCCCTCTCCCTCATCGACGACCTTCACAGCCAGATGCTGAGCAGCTCTGCCATCCTGGACCACCCCCCCTCCCCCATGGACACTTCGGAATTGCACTTTGCGCCTGAGCCCAGTGGTGTGGGCCTGGACCTGGCCGACGGCCACCTGGACGGCATGGACTGGCTGGAGCTGTCGTCGGGTGGGCCGGTGCTCAGCCTGGCCCCGAGCACCACAGCCCCCAGCCTCTTCTCCACGGACTTCCTCGACGGCCACGACTTGCAGCTACACTGGGATTCCTGCTTGTAGCTCTGGGGCTGCAGAGCCGGGGGCTGGGAGGGCTGGAAAGTCGGAGACCTCGGGAACTCAAGGGAGCTCAGCGCTCTCCTGCCTGATGCAGCCTCTCCACGTGGTCATGAGTCCTGACAATCACAGGCCCTGCTTTCCCCTCCGTGGGAGGCCAGAGGAGGGTGTCCCCACACCTGGCTCTGACTCACCAAGGAGAAGAGCTTCCAAGAAGCAGCTCTGGGTCCCACCCTGGGGTTTCGGAGGCCTGGATGGGCCAGGGGCTTCTATGTGACCTCCTTTTGTGAGGTCGGGGTGCACCTGTCTGCTGCAGTTTGCTCAGGAGGCGAGGCTGAGGCAGGGCAAGGGGTGCATGTCCTTCCTTCTCTTCCCCTTCCCTGCAAGGGAAGGAACTGGCTGGGCCTCTACCTCACCACCCTCGTGATGCCAACACCACCGACCCAGGCTTCCCGGGAGGGGGGCTCCCTGCCATTTTAGCGTCTTGGTGTAGTGTAACCATTTAGTGGTTGGTGGCAAACGTTTTCTGTACAGGTGTATATACCTCTATATTATATATCGCCATACATATATACACATATATCTTGGGGGGCGGGTGGGAGGTGAATGCAGCCCCCCACCCCCGGTTCTACTCTGTGCACACGGAAGGGCCTGAAGCCACCGCTCCCGGGGCTGAACACAGCTTACCCTGGCCCCACCCATCACTTGTATCTGACACGTATAGACGCCTCGTCACAGCCTGTGCCGCACCTGTCCTGCTTCCTGCTCCTTATCAGTGCCACGAGGGCAGAGGTGCTTCCTGGCCCCCTGCCCACATTCCCTCCTGCTGCCTCACTGCAGCCACCACGGCCCTGGGACAGCAGTGGAGCCAGAGGTGGCCCGCAAGCTATGGCCTCCTCCTGCCCTGGGGCCTGGCCTCCCTTCTGGCCTTCTGGTCGTTGTCATTCACAGGGGATCAGGGATGGAGTCACCAGAACCAGTTCTGGGACAGAGGTGGGAAAGCTGTGTGAACTTTTTAAAATAAAAACAAAAACCCCGCCTGTTAGTCCATCTCCATGGAATGGAGGGGGGGGTCAATCCATGGAAGGGAAGAGGGGGGTGCCGCACTGTGACCCTGACTGCACCTCCCCGTGAGACCACCTCCCATCCCTGGCTGTGCATTCGGGACCACGCGCAGCTGGCTAGACAGAAGGTGGGAGAGGTGCGTCTCAAAGACAGTTTATTTGTCAAAGAGGCGGGGGAGCCTTCAGCCTCCCCACCCTCCTCCTGAGCAAAACCTGACAGAACAGAGGTGGCGCTCCACCTCCCAAGGTCTTTGTTCAGCACAGCAAGCCTGGGGCCTCTGGTAAAGACCCTGGCAGGGCAGAGCCCTCCCCGGGGTGCTGAGAGTAACAGGCTGAGCCGGGCCCCCACCTTCTGCTCCTGCCACCTGCTGCCCTCCACCAACACTCTAGCACCCAGGACGGTGTCCCCGGACTCCCTACCACGGTGCCCAGCCAGAGCTCCCGAGTGTGTCCTCCCCTCAACCTTGCAGCTTGGGGTGGCCCCGAGGCTGGCCAGCGCCGGGCTGTTCTCTTCTTGCTTGAGGAAGGGGCTTGGTAGCCAAGGGGTCTGGGGAGGCCTGGGTGTGACGGGGTCCCTGGAGGAAGAGCATCACCCGTCTATGTCCCAGCTGAAAAGGTGGTGCTTCACCAGCATGTCCTGGACGCCCTCCTTCAGGGGCTGCTTCTCCTCCTGCACAGGAACAGCCCTCCTGTCACGGCTGCAAGGCACACCACAGGGCCCAAGGGGCCAGAGTGGTCCTCACAGGCGACACTGGCACTGGGGCCCCCACGAGGCCTTGCCTCAGCACCCACGCATCCGGGGGGGACCCACCAGCACGAACACCCACACTGCCCCACCCGCCATCCCTCCTGGGGAAGGCAGGACCCGACCACCCACCTCTCTCTTGGCAGGAAGTTCCCAGTCTTGGGAGAGGCTAAAGGCAAAGCAGCAAAGGACCCTGGAGGCGGAGGGAGAGGGAGGCCGTCAGCGGCCGCAGGGGGCTCGGCCCGCCCCTCGGCCCACCCCCGGGGCGGGGCCTCCTCACCTCAGCTCGCACTTGATCTGGACCCAGCCGGGGCTGCGCAGGAAGGACCAGGGCTGGTACCACTTCTCCACGGTGGGCAGGCTGGAGCAGAGCACCTCCAGCCACAGGTGCAGGACCTGCTCACTGGCCACAGGCAGGGCGGGGTCGGGGGCGGCTCCAGGCAGAGGGTCCTGCCCTCTCGCACCCACCGCACTGGGCCACACCCCGCTCCAGGACCCCTCCATCCGCACCCCCAACCTCCCTCCGCTTGGTGGCCTATGCAGGTGACCCCGCCTCCTTCCCTCTCAGCTACTCTGGCTTCTCCACATGGGGAGATGTGCCCAGGGGCCCAAGGTCCCTGTGGTCCCCACTCCCCTCCGTCCTGTGTGAGATTCGGCCACCGCCATCCCGGGCCCTGGGGCCTCAGCCCCGCCGGTCAGCCAGGGAGCGACATGCACGCTCGCTGGCCGGTGGGCCCACGGCATGTTCCGAGCAGGTCTCGGGGACCCCTGCCCCGCCTCTCCAGGTCAGAGCAGCCTGGAGGCTGCCCCTCTGCCGCGTGGCAAGTGCAGAAAACACCGCGCTCAGCCTGGCCAAGGTCCGAGCCTCGCACAAGCCTGCAACCCCTCCGGCAGGCGCCCCTCCCTAGTTTGCAGCCGCATCCCTGGTAAGCCCTCACTGCTCACCTTGCTGAAATCTGTGCTCCCCAAAACCCGAGCGCCAGCCCCCCGCCCCAAGCACTGGCTGGTCTCACGCTGGAAGAAGGGCTTCGGGAGCCACCCTGGCCGTCTTCCACCTCCGTCTGCCCAGCTCAGGCCCCCCCGCGGCCCCCACTCAGCAGCGGTGCAGACACTCACTTGAGCCCCACGCAGATGAGGGAGCGGAGCTTGACGTCCATTTGTGCGTGTGCAGCGTCATGCGTCACGTTAACGGACTGCACGGCCTGGAGGGCACAGCTGTCACTCAGGTGTCCCCAGCTCCCAACCCTTAAGGCCTGTCCCGCCCACGGCCCTGCTTACCCGGTAGAGCAGCTCCTCTGGGGTCAGGACTTTGCCATCTTCATCCAACCTGAACGGGGGGACCAAAGCTGCCAGTGCTGCCCTGGTGGGCTCGGACCGCTCCCTCTCCCTCCTCCACCCCCAGCCCCAGGCTGCCGGGTGACCCTACCAGGAGGATGACCCTGCCAGGAGGACACCGAGGCCAGGGCAGGGTTACCTGTACGTCTTACACAGCACTAGGCGCGAATACACCGAGTCGAAGTCTCTCTCAACCTCCCGGCCCGCCGCCTGGGGGGGCAGGGTGAGTGTCGGGCAACGGGGTAGGTACCAGGTCAAAGCCACAGAGCCCAACTGAGTTCAGGTCACCACCCCACCAGCTCCTGCCACCAGCTCCGCAGGGCACAGGGGCTCAGGGAAAAGGACTCTCACCTCCTCGATGAACAGCCAGGGGTGGCAGGCGCCCCCAAGCAGGGAAGGCTTCTTCAGTCCGTGTTCAAACAGGGCCTTCAGGGCTGGGCAGAGGGTCCCTCGCACGAGGTCCGTGACCCCCTCTGTCACAGAATCGTCCCCCGCGATGGAGTACTGAGGGTGGAGGACGGGGTCTGAGACGCCCCAGCCAGCCCCTCCCTGTCCTCACAGCCACTGCCACAAGCCACACGCACTCGGGACGCAGGCCCTGCAATGAGGGTGCAGGCCTCACGGGGCAGAGGCAGCAGCGGCTCTGGGGACGGGCCTGCCTCGAGCGTACCCTCCTCACCTCCTTGCTCCGCTCATCCAGGACTTCCACGAACTTTGCTGGAAACCAGCCTGTGGAAGAAGCAGGGCCCGTGAGGAGCAGGCGGCCTGGTGTCCTGATGCTCCTCACAATGGGGCTGAGGACACACGGGAGCAACGGACGCCGCTGTCTGAGCAAACCCAGTGCCCCGCTGCAGCTTCCCAGCCAGGCCCGCCTTCCCCTTGCCCAGCGCAACACAGGAGCAGACGGAGGCCTCACCTCTCAGGCCATTCAGCTCCCCCACCCAGCAGTGCTCGTCCTTCTGGGAGATGATCTGTGGAGGAAAAGGGCGGGAAACACAGCTCCAGTTGCCTGACTTCATCCTTGGCTGGAAGCTCTGGCCACGTGAGGGCTCGGCCAATCCGCCCGTGGCCTCGGGGCTGGCGGGGACGAAGGCGTCCGCTCCCCGCTCACCGTAATGATGTCGTTCTTGCGGAAGCCCAGCTCGTCATCATCGTGGCGCTCGAAGTCCAGTAGGGCCTTGGCCCGGCGTGGGTGGCCGCGCAAGCATGCCACGTAGTTCTCGTGGTCCCTCTGGTGGCTCTCCATGCTGTAGTCCGGGCTCAGCTCCTGGGTGGGGGGGGGGGGCAGAAAAGCCCACCGCGAGGGGGCGCTCGGAACAGGGCTAGGGCCCCTACTTGAGCTGGGTGCACAGCCCAGGACCTGAGGCTCACCACACTGCAGTTCTTGGGGTCTGTGCACTGGAAGTGGCGTGCCACGCGCAGGATGGCTTCCCGGAGGTCGGCCACCAGCTCCGTCTGCTTGATGTTCTTGGCCTTGAGCGCCTCCAGGTCGTCCTCCCCTGTGAGGCCCAGAGAGCAATGGTGGCCATGGCCCAGCCCGGCCCTGTCCCGACTCCAAGGAAGCGCAGAGTCCACACGGGGTGTGAGGCCAGACGCCCCGCTCTCAGAGCCCAGCCCAGCGCTTGGCCACCCGTGCAGAGTTCTCACCAAAGAGCAGCGACGTGATGCCAGACTTCCTCCGCTGGGTCCTGCGGCGGACAACCTGCAGGCGGGGGAATCAGGTCGGCGGTGGTCCCAGGCACCCGGCGCCCAGCCAAGTGGATGGCGCCCCAGCACTGGGGACAGTGAGCAGAGCCCTTCCGTGCAGAGGCCCCGCCGGCATCTCACTCGTGCCGCCTCCTCTGACATGGCCTCTGAGGCCGGCTCTGAGGCTCAGAAACATATCGTCAGTTCAAATCTGGGTCTGTCCAGGCGGGTCCCAGCAGAGACGCGCCAAGGACAAGGTGGCGGGTCCCTGCACAGCTGTGGTCTGGCCAGGCTGGGCCCTGGGTGCTGAGCTAGAGGGGACGGCGGTGAGCTGGGGCCTCCTCCCTCATGGGCCCACCTGAGAGAGGCTGGCGGTGGGGCTGGCGCCCAGGAGCTGGCCCTGGTCGGCTAGGAGGTACGCCAGGTGCTTGCGGCGCTGGCTCTCCACGGCCACGTCAGTGAGGGAGCCCGCCAGCCGCATGGCCTCCCCCAGCAGCAGGTCCGCGTCCTCCATCTGCGACGGTATGTCCGACAGCGTGTTGAAGATGGAGGCCGAATTCTCCGACTGGATCAGCTCCTCCTCCTGGGCCATGCGAGGGGGGCGCTGTCACTGCCTGGGTGGCATGTGTGACTTCCCTGGATGGTCCTCCCTCCTCCCCGGGGCATCTCCAGAGGGGCCAGGGCTCAGGCCACAGGACACTGAGGCCCGGACTGGAGCAGAGGTGGAGGGCGGGCAGACCCCGAGGCGGCTGCCAGGACAGCTGCATCTGGCACCCGGGGCCCCGGCCTTCACCTTGAGGCGCAACATGCCCAGCGTGGCCTGGAACAGCACCAGGGAGCCCTCGTAGAAAAACAGGTCCCAGAGGCGCAGCAGCAGCCTGATGTGCACCACGCTGGCGAAGGCCGTGAGGAACCAGTGCAGTGTGATGAGGGACAGCTCTGTGGACACAAACCAGAGGCCCTGAAGCTGGCACCAGGGACGGCCGGTGCCGAACAGCCAGAGAAGAGGGGCATCCCCCAGGCACGCAAGCCGTGGAGGAGGTGGAGCAAATCTCCCAAAGCAGCAAGAGGCCATGCTTGCTCCACGGCAGAGAGGAGGCGGGGCGTCAGGGACCATCGGAGAACAAGAGAGCAACGAAGGCAGCAGCATGAGTGGCCGTCGTCAGAAGAGCTCCTTTCCTCTTCCTGAGCTGCCAGCACTGCCCCGTCCTCAGCTGGGTCCTGAGGCCTCAGATCTGCAGCACCTGAGCCAGAGCTCGGGACCCCTTGACCCCAGAGCAGCGGTGGGCTCGGGCCCTTACCGATGTCATGCTCCTGGAGCAGCCTGTCCAGCCGAGGCAGGTACTGGACGATGAGGTGGCGCAGGAGCCGCTGGTCGGTCTGGACGCCCAGCAGGGTGGTGCTGAAGTAGGAGGCGGGGAGCAGGTCCTCGATGATGGCGCACATCATCCAGAAGGCGTCCTCCTCCTCCAGGAACAGCAGGAGGCAGGCAGCCACCTGGCCGGGGCAGGGGGGTAAGGGGCCTCTGCCCAGGTGTCCATGCAAATTAGAAGAGGCACCCCCTCGGGGGTGACCAGTTAGAACAAGGCGGCCTCTGGGGAGTGGGGGGGGTCACACCACAGACCGCATGCCGGCCTCAGGCTTGGAACCCCTCCCTGCTTGGGAACCCCACCCCACCCCCTCCTACAGGCCCACTGCCCCCGTCCCGGGCTGTGCTCACCATGCCCGTGCCCTGGCAGTAGCCGATCTCCGGGTAGAGCCAGGCCAGCGCTCGGAGCACCCTGCGCAGGCGGGGTACACCCACGCTGCTCACGTGGGCGAAGCAGGCGTTGCTGGGCATGGTGCGGAGCAAGTCCTTCTCAATCTGCTGGCAGCCCGCCCACAAGAGCCTGTGAGGCGCAGAGCAGGCGCACAGCCTCTGCACCCCTGACACCGAGACCCCCCGGAAGGAGGCCGGGGGCCCCTGTGTGGGGCAAACCTCAGGTTGGCTTCTCTCCCAGGAATAGAGATTCCTCAGGCTCCGGGTTAAAGTCACCCCCCTCCCTTCAGGATTAGAGCCCAGCTGGTGCCACGTGATCCACGGGGGAGCCTCTAACATAAAATTACAGATTCCTGGGCCTCAAGCCACAGCTGTGGAATGAGAGTCTCTGGAATGAAGCCTGGAAACCTGTATTTAAAATCTCCAGGGGAGGGACTTCCCTGGTGGTCCAGTGGTTAAGAATCCGCCTTCTAATTCAGGGGACGCAGGTTCAATCCCTGTTCGGGGAACTAAGATCCTACGTGCCGCAGGGCAACTCAGCCCGCAGGTCCCAACTAGAGAAAAGCCCGCGTGCCACAACGAAAGATCCCATGTGCTGTAACAAAGTCCCGACACAGCCAAAATAAATAAATAAAACATTAAAAAAAAATCTCCAGGGGATCCTAATGTGCACCGGTCCGGTGGCCTTTTTGACAATCCCTCCCCCCACACCCACCACAGAGGGACCAGGAGGAAACTGGCTGGCTCCAGGCACATGTCTGTAGGTGCAAGGACTGCCCAGGGCTGCCTCACGGCTGCCGAGCTCTTCCAGGCCCCCTTGAAGGGCCTCCCCCTGACCCCCCGCCCCCCTAAACAGGGCCCCACCTGCTTGGCAGCAACGGTCTCATCGTTGGCGCTGTCCTTCACGATCTCTCGGTAGGACAGCTCGGAGTTCCTCTTCTTCTGCAGGGCCCCGGAGAGCCGCATCCACAGCTGATGGGGGGAGCACGGCGCTCAGTCCCCAGGGGGCCCCTGAAGCCTGCGGCCCCCGTGGGCCCCGCCTCACCTGCGGCCTCATGCTGTGCGGCACCCCGGCCAGCACCAGGGAGCGGAGCTTCTCTGAGCGGGGCAGGGAGATGGCAATCTTGTCCCAGGTGAGGTCTCCCACGTCGTGGTTGTGGGTGAACTCCAGGTGGGCCTGCCAGCGCAGCCTCTGGGGGGGGTCCTCCAGCAGCTGGCCTGGGCGGGGGGCGCCGTCTGTGCCTGTGAGGGAGGAGGGAGAGCGACCCCCGCCGCCTGTGCCCCGAGAGCAGAGGACTGGGCTCTGGGTCCGCCGCCCGGATCTCACCGCCAAAAGCCAGGGCCACCTTTCCAACCATCTCCCGTGGCACCCCGAACAGCCAGCGTGAACTCTTCGCTTTCACCCCCAAACCAGATCCGCGAGGCCCCCCCCCACCAGGTGCTCAGGCTCCCCCGCTTCAGAGCACAGGCAGAACCTCGGCCCTCTCGCCCCTCCGACTACGGCCCTAGTCCAAGCTGCCATCTCTCGTCTGGGTTAGAGCGACAGCCTCCTCAGCGGCCGCCTAGTCCTGCCCTGCCTCCCTAGAGGCTGCTCACAGCCCTGTCACAGCTCAGAGCCTGTCACGCAGACAAAGCACCCGACCCCACCTCCTCGCGCCCTGCTCCCTCCACCCCAGCTCTTTCCCACAAATCCACTCGCCTCAGGGCCTCTGCACCTGTTATTCTCCTTCCTGGCCACACTCACTGCCTCACTTCCTCCCAGTCTCTGTTCAAACGTCCCCCACCTCCCCTCCTCTCCCAGCCTCTTCTTGCCCCCAGCATACATTTGTTTGTTTGTTTACTGCCTGGGAACTCACGAGGCCAAGACCACCTGTTTGAGGCACTGGGGATGCACAGTGGGGCAGGGCCGCCCCACAGAGCCTCATCCTTACTCATCCTAAAGCCATGCCCTTGGCCTCCACTTTCTGAAACTTCACCTTCAGTGAATTCACATAAAGTGCACAAACTTTAAGTGTACACCTTGTTGAGTATCAATAAACAAATGTCTAAGCACTGACAGTCTAAACGCTGTCCCCATCAAGACACAGAATACTTCCATCATACTAGAAAGTTCCCTGTGCTCCTCTCAGGCCCAGCTTTTACCTTCTGAATGTCTGCCTGCAAACTAGAGAACAAGGAAGACTCATCAGAACTGGGAGTATGAGTGACCTGAAGGTGAATGGTCTCAGTCAGTTAACGTCTGGTTGGTGACAGGCTACCCTGGGTTCTGGCAGACAGCTTTCCAGCAGCCCACTCGGCAACAGCAGGTGTATTTACAGTAGAAAATAATGGAAATGGCCTAGGGGCCCACTTACAGAAGAGTGGTTATAAAAATATGACAACAGTGACTTCCCTGGTGGCGCAGTGATTAAGAATCCGCCTGCCAATGCAGGGGACATGGGTTCGAACCCTGATCTAGGAAGATCCCACATGCCGTGGAGTAACTAAGCTCGTGTGCCACAACTACTGAAGCCCGCGCACCTCGAGCCCGTGCTCTGCAACAAGAGAAGCCACTGCAATGAGAAGCCCTCGTACAGCAACGAAGACCCAATGCAGCCAAAAATAAATTTTTTAAAAAACAACAAAAAAATGACAAATCCATTGTAATTACAGGGATAGTACACAGCCACTGAAAAACATGCTTTAAAGAGGTCTTAACAGACAGAAAAAATGCTCATGGAATAATGTTAAGAGATATAAGAGCAATATAAAAACATGTATATGATATCATCTTAGTTATGAAAAGTTACATATGGATACACACAAAGCCAGGAAAAAAATACACAGAAATGTCAGCAGTTATCTTCAGGTTGTAGGATAATGGGTTAATTTGTTTTAATCTTTATATCTTGATGTACATTTAAAATTCTCTATAATGAACATTATTGCTTTTATTATCATATGAAGATCAATAAAATTAATCTTAAAAAAAAAACCCAGGGAATTCCCTGGTGGTCCAGTGGTTAGGAGTCAGTGCTTTCACTGCCAAGGGCGTGGGTTCAATCCCTGGTTGGAGAACTAAGATCCCGCAAGCTGCACAACGTGGCAAAAAAAAAACCCCAAAGGATTCCAGATACTTCTAACAGCATCACCGTCGGATATGGCTCTGTCCCTGATTCTGGAACATCTGGGTAGAACATCTAGAGCCCGAGGCCACAGCAGTGTAATCAGTCACTGGAGCTGGTCCTCCCCAAGGACAGTGGAGAGATTACACCCGAGGGGCTATCTCACCTTCCTTGTCCACGCGGAAGCCGAACTCATCATAGCAGAACTCTGGTTGCTCCACTGCCTCTTCCTTCTAGATCCAGGAGTAGGAAGAGTCAGCCTGGGGCTGTGTGCGCTGCTGCCATGCCTCCTAGCCTCCCTGACTCAGACCAAAGGCCACCGTTCCCTGAAGCTTCTGTGGTCATCACTCAGCTCCGGGGGCCACGACCCTCTTGAATTCTCCCAGAGTTTTCCTTGTTTTCCTCAGAGGTCGAAGATAAAATCAAGGCAAGAAACACGTTTTATGTATTTCTGTGTCCCCGTAATACTGAGAGCAGAGTGCCATACTTGTTCCCCAACCTAATGTCCGATTCACAGGGAACGTGGAGCTAAGATACTGTCTCTGATGGGGGCTTCTGACCCTGTGTGAATACGGGGGCGTGGCCCCCCTCCC
This sequence comes from Lagenorhynchus albirostris, assembly GCF_949774975.1. Lineage (NCBI taxonomy): Eukaryota > Metazoa > Chordata > Mammalia > Artiodactyla > Delphinidae > Lagenorhynchus > Lagenorhynchus albirostris. The sequence continues at coordinate 8,620,402 of NC_083105.1, forward strand.
AGGATGCCTGCAGCGGGCGGTGGGTCCCCTTGGGTGCCCCGGCGTGGGAGCAGAGCCACTGGCACCCACTGGCTGACTGCTGTACCTGTGTGTACTTGGCCAGGATCTCCTGGGGCCACATGCTAGGAGTCAGGGCTGAGAAGGGGCCACTGGCAGAAGGTATGTGGCTTCCTAAAACCAAAAAGGACCAGGAATAGGAGATGAAGAAAATGCAGAGCATTCAGGGGGGAAATTCAAGTTGAGACACCCCCTCTCCCTTCTTCTCCCCACCGTCCCACCCCCCAGAGTGCCAGCATTAAAGGACTGGACCATCTAGAGTGGGATGGATGGGGGAGGGGAGAAACCTAGCAAAGTGCAACTTTCTGGAGGAAGGAAAAGGAAGCCAGCAGTGTGTTACAAGACATAACCTGACTTCATCTCCTTGCCTCTCCCTCCACCTGTGAGTGAGGATTTTCAGGCTGGAAGGAGAGGACAGGGATTCAGGAAAACTGAGAAGAGAGTTGCAGTAGCTCTCCCAGATGCCCATCAGAAGACTTCCTCCTTCCTCCATTACCTGGGCGGTCCACGTGACCCTCGAAGGTCCGTGGAAAACAAGCCTGCTTCCTTCCCACCGGGGTGTCCTCCTGGATAAGACCCCCTTCCCCCTGGAGAGCCTGTCGCCCCATGTCCAAGCCAGGCCCCTGCCTCCCACCTGACATTGTGTGGAGAGGACAGGCAAGTCTTCTGTAGATCCAGACTCGGGAGTTTCCTATCCTAATATCTTACAGCTGGAAGGCTCCTCAAGCTTCATCTGGTCCAGAAGCATTTGCCCTGGTAGGAGTGCAAAGAGGAAAGTCATTTAACGCAGCCCCTCTCCTGGGAGTCCTTTCTACCCAACTCTGATTTGCTGGCCCAGAGGTGGTGGGGAGGTAAATCCTGGCCACTGTTTGACAGGGAAGGAAAAGTCACACTTGAAAGAAAAAGCCTCCTATTCTGAACATTTCATCCGAGAGCATACACTTTGAAGAAGCTACAAAACTATTGTTCTCCAACAGCTCTGTGAGCCAAGAGGAGGGTCTACTCAGTTCCCATACTACTAAGGAAGGAGAGGATCACACAGACTTCCTGATGCTCTGTACTCAGGCAAATGTTTCTTAAAAAAGAAAACAAAAACCAGCCACCACCAAAACTTCCACGAATAGGTTCCTGAGCCAGGATTTTTGAGGAATCACTTAGGTACAACACTTCTGAGTCCGTACCTCCACTCACCCGACACTGACGTTTCCACTTCATCCACCAGTCTGCTCGACCACACCTTCCAGCACCTCACAGCTGGGAAACTAGGAAATTGCCATCTAAGTTTCTCACGTCACTGTTTAACCCCTGCCTCCCTACTTTTTTTGTCCTCTTAAAAAATGACTCAACAATTGAAATGACAAACAGCCCAATTTAAAAATGGTCATAAGGGGACTTCCCTGGTGGTCCAGTGGTTAAGACCCCACACTCCCAATGCAGGGGGCCCGGGTTCGATCCCCGGTCAGGGAACTACACCCCGCATGCCACAACTAAAAGATCTCACGTGCCACAACTAAGATCCAGAGCAGCCAAAATAAATAAATAAATATTAACAAGAAATAAATAAAAATGGGCATAAGATTTAAATAGACATTTCTCCAAAGAAGAGACGTAAATGGCCAATGAGCAGGTAAAAAGATGCCCGACATCATTAGTCATCAGGGAAATGCACAGCAAAACCACAATGAGATTCCACTTCACACCCACGAGGATGGCATACTGGAGACAAAAGTCTTTTTTTTTTTAAATATTTTATTTTATTTATTTTTGGCTGCATTGTGTCTTCGTTGCTGCCCACGGGCTTTTCTCTAGTTGTGGTGAGCGGGGGCTACTCTTTCTTTGTTGCAGTGCGCGGGCTTCTCATTGCAGTGGCTTCTCTTGTTGCAGAGCACGCGCTCTAGGCACGCGGGCTTCAGTAGTTGTGGCACATGGGCTCAGTAGTTGTGGCTCGCGGGCTCTAGAGCGCAGGCTCAGTAGTTGTGGCGCACAGGCTTAGTTGCTCCATGACATGTGGAATCTTCCCAGACCAGGGCTCGAACCCGTGTCCCCTGCATTGGTAGGCAGTCTTAACCACTGCGCCACCAGGGAAGTCCCTGGAGACAAAAGTCTTAAGAGCAGTGTTTGGCCATGTGGGATGACTACACTTAGGCACACAGCTCCTGTCTGTCCTACAGCAGCAGGCACCTGCCATTAAAACTTATCTTCAACATCAAAAAAAAAGACAACAGTTAGTGTTGGTGAGGATGTGGTGAAATTGGAAGCCTCAGACTCTACTGGTGGGAACGTAAAATGGTGGGCTGCTGTGGAAAGTACTGACAGCTCCTCAAAAGGTGAAACACAGGGTTACCACATGACCCAGGAATTCTGCTCCTAGTTATTTACCCACAAGAAATGAAAGCAAGAGTCCACACAGAAACTCGTACTTGGATGTTCACAGCAGAGTTACTCATCATAACCAAAAAAGCAGAAACAACCCATATGTCCAAGAACTGATGAAGGGATATAGGAAATGCATAGAACATCCATACAATGGAATATTATTCAGCTTTAAAATGGAATGAAGTGCTAATAACACAGGTGAACCTTAAGAATATTATGCTCAGTTAAAGATGCCAGTCACAAGAGGATGAATATTGTATGACTCTATTTAAATGAAATGTCCAGAAGAGGCAAACCCCTAGACACAGAAAGTAGATTAGTGACTGCCAAGGGCTGGAGGACAGGGGAAGGCACAGTGACTGCTAATGGGTACAGGGTTTCTATTTGCAGAGATGAAACGTGTTCTGGAATTGGAGAGTGGTGATAGTTACACAACAGTATGAAATACTCAAACCACTGAATTATACACTTTAAAAATAGCGAACTTTGTAGCATGTGAATTATATCTCAATTTAAAAAAATTAAATAAGCCATCAACTGATGCGTCAGCACTTGGGCTCCCTCTGAGTTCCTATTTCTAGCCTGCTCCTATTAGAACAGGCAAGAGCCTATTATCACCCACTCGAGCTTCAACAGAAATGCAGTTTGAGGGGTGGCTTTCTCAGCCTTTTTCTGAATATGAAGCCTTTTACTTCTAACTGTGAAATGAAAGGAAGGTAACATAAATGGAAGGTAACAATGGAGATGTGGGTGAAATATTTTAGGGCAAGTTGCCTTCTAGGTTTTGGTATCATATTCACCTAGGCCTAGACCTCCTTTTGCCATTTTCAAGTGACGGGACCTCAGAGGTGACAGCTGTTGGCCTCGTCTCCTAAGTGCTGTCTGCTGTTGGGAATTCGGGGTAAATGAGAAGGGTCAGGTGAGAAAGAAACAAAAAAGGAAAATCAAAGAACCACTTCAAGGGCACTGTGAGAAAACATTGCCCTATGGACCCTTTCCTCCAGCGAATGTTGAAAAATGGGCACGTGAAAAAAATCCCAGTTCTCTTTAAAGACACACTTGCAAATCTGGGGCCAAACAGCTTGTCCCAAAGGCAGCTCAGCTGGGTCACCAACCTCTACTCCTGCCCCCAGACACACCCTGACCAGGCCACATTTGGGCTAAATGCCCATCGTGGAGGCTTTGATGCCCAGCTGGGAGGGAGCCCTCTTGCTTCCAGACAAGTCTTGCTGAGAAACAGACGGCAGAACCCGCTTCCCTAATGGGCCAGCCATCCTAGACTTGTCTGTCTGTTCTGCGTGAGGAAAACGTAACGTCTTCCTTCAGTGTAACAGGTATGCGGGGCCTGATTTGAATCAGAATTCTGTGCTGGATGGAGCAAGTATTTTAACATTAAAGGGACTGAGCTAGAAGTTCTTAAAATCATGTCATCATTCAGTCCTCACAGCATATTCTGAAGCAGACTATCTCTGGTCCTCACACATGAGAAAACAAGCCTAGAAGAGATGCACGTACAGTCTCCCAAACGGACCCTGATAACTGTGCCCCCTGCCCCACCATGCTCCCCCCACCCCCACCTGGGGAGATGATGTCACTCGGCCACCAGCTTGACAGTGCCAGGAAATAACCCCATGCTCAGCCAGGCCACCGCCAGCCTGGAGCCCTGGGCAGGCACGCTGCTGTGGCACCAGCGTTAGGAGGGCAAGGCTTCCGAGCTCATCCTCTGCCACCTTTGTGCAGAGGCCGGACGGCGCTGCGGTCAAAGTGAAGACCTCTCCAGTCGGACAGATGTGGACTCAAATCCTGGCTCTGCGGCTCCCCCCTTCTTATAACCTTGGGCACGTTCACGTCACCTCTTTGAATCTCAGTTTTCTTCTCCATAGACTGGAGCAACGGTACCTACGTCTCACAGTGGTTACGAGGATGAAGTGAGAACGCAAAGAGCCCCAGCACACTGACACACAGCAAGTGCTCAGGAAGCATCAGGCAATTAGCAGGAGTCCTCATCATTTCCAGAAAGTTACTGTGAATATCTGGGCCCTCTACACTGAGGTTACTCAAGGCCATGTGATACTGCTGATACCCAGCCATTACAACCTGTAAAAACGACAACTTCGTATGGTTCAATGTAACACATGCTAGCTGGGATCATCAGAAAGACTCCTCATCACTGACGCCTCAGAGGTAGTGATTTGGCTGTTTCTTCCAGAAGGGCAGAGAAAGTGTGGAGGAAGTAGGCGTTGTCTATAAGTGGAAGAAAGGAGCTGTCTCTGGCTGTGGAGGACTGAGGGGGCTGGTAAGACAGTTCTCAGTCCGCAGCTCCCTTTCCCAGCCTTGGCTTGCCCACCTCATTCATTCACTCAACAGTTACTGAGCACCGCCATGAACCACACATGGTTCTAAGGGTTGAAACGCAGCAGTGAAAAACCAAAGTCCCAGCCATTACATCACAGCAGAGAATCAGACAACGAACATAAACACAGCTGTGTTAGATGGTGCTAACTACAGTAGTCTGAGGAAAATAAAGCAGGATAAAGGTATAGGAGAGTCAGAAGAGAGGAGCCATGTAGCTAACGTGGTCAGGAAAAGCTCTCTGAGGATAAGGTGACATCCAAGCAAAGACCCAAACAAAAGGAAGTGGGAGACCAAGTCCTATGGCTCCTGAGGGAAGGAAGATCCAGGTAGCAGGAGCAGCAGGGTGAAGACAAGGCCGGACCAGGTGTGGCAGGTGCAGCTGCTGCAGGGGAGAGGGGCTGGGGAGGAGGAGGAAGCACAGTGGGGGGCGAAGCCTGCTCAGGAGGGCCTTGCAGTGCAGTACAGAACTGGAACTTATTCTCCTTACAGGAGGGCTCTGAGCAGAGGCAAACCTGAATCTGATTTAGGATTTCAAAGCTCTCTCTGGCTGCTGTACAGAGAAGACTGCAGGGCAGGAGGGGGTGACGCAGTAGGAATAATGTTGGCTTTGCTACCATGGGGACAGTGAGAAACGGTCAGATCTGGATATATTTTAATGAGTCTCTGCAATAATACGTATATGCCATTTCTCTTACCAACTACCCCCTAGTCCCCAAGTTCCCAACAGGAGCCAGAAGTGATATTGCTAATCTGGGCAGGCAGGTTTTTCCAGCCTCCGGTCACTATGGAAACCTTCCTGAAAGCAGCCATCTGGGAGCTGGCTAAGGCAGCCACGTCACTGGCGGCCCTACTGTTGTCACAGGGGTACTGAGAGGCAGAAACTTTTGAAAAACAAGAAATATACTGGAGGCAGATTAAAAGACTGTCATCTTGAAGCATGTAAGTTTTTAAAATGCCTTTTGATCCAGTAACTATTCTCCTGGAAACTTATCTTAAGGAAATAATTCAATAGACGGGGAAAGGTATGTACATGAAAAGGTCTACTTCAGCATCACCTACACAACAAAAACATGAGGACAATTTACATGTCAAACGTTAGGGGAATTGATCAATGGGTATACTGACACAATAAAATGTGATTTAATCATTTCACATTCCAGTTATGGACTTCCGCTTTTGGCCAAGATGGAGTTACAAGGCCTGGATTTACTTTCCCAACCTGAACAACTAAAAAGCCAGAAAGATACATGAAACGATGGTTTTCAAACATTGGATGACAGGCAGCACAGGACAGTGAAGCCTGAGACAGAGAAAACAATTGAGCTGAGCCCTGTGACGGCCCGCTACCACCTGGAGAGAGTCTGCAGCCAGGACTGGGCACCCAGGAGGGCAGAGGAGCTGAGTTGGGAGCTAGAGGTGGCCGAAGCAGCCTGAAGTTGCAGAGCAGAGACTTGCACAGAGAGCTCCAGAAATCTGCAGAGAGCACCCCCAAACCTTCATGTGAATACTGGTCAGAGCGTGTGTGTGAGGAAGCTACCCAAGGTAGGGAAGAGAGCACCTGCAAGCAACACAAGGAATACTACCTGAAGCTCACCCTACCGAGTCATTGTCATGTATTTTCCTTTTCAGAAATTGTGGAATACAATTTGCCCAAACTCTGTTAAGAATTTTTGCATCTATGTTCATGAAGGATGTTTGGTTGTAGTTTTCTTTCCTAATAACACCTTTTTCAGGTTTGGTATCAGGATGATATCTGCTTTATAGAATGATTTGGGAAGTAGTCCCCCCTCTTCCATTTTCAGGAAGAGTTTGTGTAGAAACTGGTATTATTTCTTCCTTAAATGTTGAAAGGAAATCACCAATGAAGTCTCCTGTGCCTGGAGTTTCCTTCATGGAAAGATTTTCAACTACAGTTTCTTTCATAGAGATAAGGCTATTCAGATTATCTTTATGCCTCCTGGGTGAGCTTTTTCTTTAAAATAAATTTATTTATTTTTGGCTGCATCGGGTCTTTGTTGCTGCGCGCAGGCTTCTCTAGTTGCAAGGAGCGGGGGCTACTCTTCGTCGAGGTGGGCAAGCTTCTCATTGCTGTGGCTTCTCTTGTTGCGGAGCATGGGCTCTAGGTGCGCAGGCTTCAGTAGTTGTGGCTCGCGGGCTCTAGAGCGCAGGCTCAGTAGTTGTGGCGCACGGGCTTAGTAGCTCCGCAGCATGTGGGATCTGCCCGGACCAGGGCTCACACCCGTGTCCCCTGCATTGGCAGGCGGATTCTGAACCACTGCGCCACCAGGGAAGTCTCCTGAGTGAGCTTTGATAGTTTGTGCACTCTCAAGGAATCTGTCCACTATCCAAGTTGTTGAATTTATTGGTAAATTTAGTCCAAAGTATGCAGAAGAAAAAAAAAAGCAATAAACAATAAAGATAACAGAAATCAATAAAATGGAAAACAAAAAAAAAGAGAAAAATCAATGAAACCAAAATCTGTTCCTTTAGAGATCAATAAAATCAAACCTCTGATCAGACTGAACAGGAAAAACAAGAAGACACAGATTACCAATATTATCAGGAATGGAAGAGGATACATTACTACAGATCCTGGAGGCATTAAATGGATAATAAGAGAATATTATGAACAACTTTTGCCGATAAGTTCTACAATACATAAAAACAATACCATCATGACCAAGTGGGATTTATCTTGGGAATGCAAGACTTGTTCAATATTTAAAAAGTCAATCAATGTAATTCAGTATATCAACAGACTGAAGAAGAAAAACTATATGACTATCTCAATAGATGCAAAAGAAGCATTTGGCAAAAGTCAACATCCATTCATGATAAAAACTCTCAGAGATCTAGAAATAGAGGAAGCTTCCTTAACCTAATAAAAGGCATCTACAAAAATCCTACAGTTAACATCATACTTAATGACAAATGACTGAATGCTTTCCCCCTAAGATTGGGAACAAGGAAAGGAGTCAACGTAATTCCAATCAAAATCCCAGTAGGAGTCATACAGGGAGAAGTTAAGTCAGAAAGAGAAAAACAAATATGATATATTAACGCATATATGTGGAATCTAGAAAAATGGTATAGATGATCTTATTTGCAAAGCAGAAATAGAGACATAGACAACAAACGTATTGATACCAAAGGGGAAAGGGGAGCGTGGGATGAATTGGGAGATTGGGGCTGACATATATGCACTACTATATATAAAATAGATAACTAATGAGAACCTACTGTATAGCACAGGGAACTCTACTTAGTGCTCTGTGGTGACCTAAATGGGAAGGAAATCCAAAAAAGAGGGGATATATGTACACGTATGGCTGATTCACTATGCTGTACAGCAGGAACGGACACAGCAGTGTAAAGCAGCTATACTCAGAACAAAACAAAACAAAATCCCAGTAGGATATCTTGCAGAAACTGACAAGCTGATTCTAAAATTTAAATGGATAGGCAAAGGAATCAAAATACTCAAAATAATTTTGAAAGCAGAAAGTTGGAGAATTCACACTACCTGATTTCAATACTTACTATAAAGCTACATGTAGTACAGGTGACACTGGCAAAAGGAAAGACATATAGATCAATGGAACAGAATAGGTAATCCAGAAGTAGACCCATACATATGGTCAATTAACGTTATGAACTGTGTCCCCCAAAAAAGATATGTTGAAGTCCCAACCCTCAGTACCTCAGAATGTGACCTTATTTGGAGAATGGGTCTTTGCTGATTTAACCAACTTAAGACGACCTCATTAAGGTAAGCCCTAATCCATTATGACTCGTGTCCTTATAAAAAGGGGAAATTTGGACACAGATATATAGAGAGAGAAAATATGAAGAGACAGGGAGAACACCATGTGAAGCACAGACTGGAATTATAGTGTAATAAGCCAAGGAACGCCTGGGGCTACTAGAAGCTGGAAGAAGCAAGGAAGGATCCTCCCCTACCGGTTTCAGAGCGAGCATGGCCTTGCCGACACCTTGATTTCAGATTTCTGGCCTCCAAAACTGTGAGACAATATTACTGTTGTTCTAAGTCACCCACTTTGTGATAATTTATTATGGCAGCCCTAGGAAAGTAAATAATTAATTTTCAACAAACATATAAATGCAATTCAATGGAGAAAGGATAGTCTTTTCAACAAATGGTCCTAGAAGAATCACTACAAAACTTCTAGAAGAAAACACAGGAAAAAATGTTTGTGACCTTGGTTAGGCAAAGATTTCTTAGATATTGCACTAAAAGTATGATCTATAAAAGAAAAAAACTTGATTAAATTAGACTTTATCAGAAGCCACTGGTGGTAGAAAATATGTTCAAATCACACATTTAATAAAGAACACGTATCCAGAATATAAGGAATTCTCTAAACTCAGTGAGCTGGAAACAAACAATCCAATTAAAAAAATAAAATGGGCGGAACTTCCCTGGTGGTCCAGTGGTTAAGAATCCACCTTCCAATGCACGGGACATGGGTTCGATCCCTGGTAGGGGAACAAAGATCCCACATACCGCAGGGGCCACAACTACAGAGCCCATGTGCTCTGGAGCCTGTGCGCCACAGAGAGAAGCCCGTGCACCGCAACTTGATAGAAGCCTGTGCGTCACAACAAAGAGCCCGCATGCCGCAACTAAGACCCAACACATCCAAAAATTAATATTAAAAAAAATAAAATGGGCAAAAGATTTGAACAGAAACATTAACAAAGAAGATATACAGATGACAAGCATACAGAAAGATACTTAATGTCATTAGTTATTAAGGAATGCAAATTAAAACCACAATGAGATATTACCATACACATATTAAATGGCTTAAATTAAAAAACAAACCACCTGACAATATTAAGTGCTGACGAGGATTCAGAGCAACTAGAACTCTCATACACTGCTGGTAGAAATGCAAAATGGTACCACAATTTTGGAAGAGGGTTTGGCAGTTTCTTATAAAGTTAGACATGTACTTACCATACAACCCAACAAATGCACTCCTAGGTATGTTTATCTAAGGAAAATGAAACTTTTGTTTACACAAAAACCTGTATGTAAACGTTTGTGGCAACTTTATCTGTGACTGCCAAAATCTGAAAACAACTCAAATGTCCTTTAACTGGTAAATGGATAAAGAACTGTGGTACGGGCTTCCCTGGTGGTACAGTGGTTAAGAATCCGCCTGCCAATGCAGGGGACACGGGTTCCAGCCCTGGTCCGGGAAGATCCCACATGCCGCGGAGCAACTAAGCCTGTGCACCACAACTACTGAGCCTGCGCTCTAGAGCCTGTGAGCCACAATTGCTGAAGCCCACGCACCTAGAGCCTGTGCTCCACAAGAGAAGGCACTGCAATGAGAAGCGCGTGCACTGCAACGAAGAGGAGTCCCCGCTCGCCGCAACTAGAGAAAGCCAGCGCGCAGCAACAAAGACCCAATGCAGCCAAAAATAAATAAGTAAAATAAATAAATTTATTTAAAAAAAAGAAGTCCAATTATAGGGACTAAAGAAATATGGATACTATTTATGATATAATATTAAGGGAAAATGTATGTAGCATGTGCACTCAGAAACGTGTATATCTGTCATTTACTCCCCAAATATTTCCCCAAAACATATCATGTGCTAGGGCAACAATGATTTACAATCTAGAGGGGGAAAATCAAACAGAAAACAAATAGATGGATAAATAAATAAGAATTTCAGAGTATGGCAAGTGATCTGAATAAAACAAAAGGGTGATGTGATATAGAATCCAGGGAAGGTTTGCCTGGGAAAGCAATAAAGCTACTATTTTTTTCTACTGCACCACCCCCCCAAATACCAAAAACCAAACCAAAACAAAAAGAATCCAGGGAAGGAATCACTGACGCACTAGCACTACTTGAATTGAAACCGCAAGGACAAGAAGCCAGCCTTGCAAAGATGGGGGTAGAGTCATGGGCAGAAAGAAAGGCAAGTCCACAGGCTCTCAGGTGGGGAAAGGCCTTGGAAGAAGAGAAAGCCCAGTAACTGAAACACAATGGACAAGGGGGACAACGGTAAGAGGAAACTGGAGAGGTAGAGGCACCCAGATTGTCAAGGAACTGTAGGTCACAGTGAAGGATTTAGATTTTAAGGACAATGGGAAGCTACAAAAGGATCCTAAACATGGCGGTGGCATGAACTAACACGTTTTTTAAAAAATCACTTTGGCTGCCGTTTGGCAAATGGCTTGTGGAGAGACAAGAGTGGATACAGTGAGACCAGTTTGAAAGCACAAGCTCCAGGAAAGATGACGAGGAGTGAGACTAAAGTGGTGACAGTGGATGTGGGGAGAAGTAAATGGATTCAAGATATAACCAGAGGCAGAACCAATAGGCCTTGCTTCTGGGTTGGATGTGGGGAGTGAAGAAAGGGAGCATCCCAAAGTGAGGCCTAGGTTTCTGGTCTGAATTCCTGGGTTTACGATGATGACATTTACTAATATGCTGGTGAGTGGGAAAGAAACAGGTTTGGGGGAAGAGGGAATGAAGAGTTGTAGGATAATTTAAATGTTTCTTAGAAATCCAAGTGGAGCTGTTAAGCAGGTGACTGGATACACAAGTTTACATCTTCAAGGGGATGTAAAAACTAGAGATATAAATCTAGGAGTCTTTTGTTCATCTATCCAACCAACAAATATTTTTTGAGCAACTACTATGCCCCAGACACTGTTCCACATGCAAGGGATATAGCAGTAAAACAAGACAAAGTTCTCGCTTTTATGAACCTGCAGTTTCCTCATCTGTAAAATGATGACAAATGAGAAAATGTAAATCTTTATCACAATACATAGCACATAGTATGTGCTTAATAAAGCCAGCTATTAATATTAGTGACAGAAAAGACAATAAACAAGTAAATGAAAGAATAATTTCAGAGGCAGATAGGGGCAGGACTATTTTTGATAGGTGGTCAGGAAAGGCCTCTCTGAGGAGATGACATTTCAGCTGACACCAGAATGACAAGGAGTCAGCTCCACAAAGACTTAGAAGCTCAAACAGAGGAAACGGCTTGTGCAAGGACCTTAAGGAACAAAAGATTTATTATACTGGAGAAATAAAAGACAAGTGTGTCTGAGATGGAGCAATGAGGGGGAAAGTAGCAGATATCACTGGAAAGGCAGGACGACCTGGATTATGTAGGGCCTACTGCTCATAGCAAAGACTCTGGACTTCATTTTAATGGGAAGCCATTGAAGAGCTTTGAGCATGGGCATGACACGGTCTGACTTAGGTTTTTAAAGAAATCGCATTGGCTACTTTGTGAAGAATGAACTACAGAGGGGTTTAGAGTGGAAACTATTACAGCGGTCCAGGTGACAGATGGTATCTTGGACCAAATCAGTTGAGTTGATGACAAGTAACTAGATTCTGGATATAATTTGGAGATACAGAGGTAGATAATGGGAAGAATCAATGATGTCTCCTAGGCTTTTGACCTGAGCAACTGTGCAGATCCCATTAACCAAGATGAAGGGAGACTGGGGGAGAGCAGGTTTCATGGTTAGCAAGCAATCTGCTTTGGCCATGTTCAGTGGGGATGTCTATTAGACCTCTAAGTGGAGAGGTCAACTGGGCAATTGTATATATGAGTACAGAGTTCACAGTAGTCAGAACTGGAGACGTGAATTTGAGAAACACCAGGACTAGATGTCGTGGCTAAGGAGAGAATGCAGAATAGGGGGCCGAGGACCAGATCCTGGAACATACCAACATTTAGAGGTTAGGCAGAAAAATATACAAAAAATAGTTTGAGGAGTGACCAATGAAGTAGAAGGAACACTAGCAGTGTGTGGCACTGTGGAAACCAAAAGAAAGTGTTTCTACGAGGAGGAGGTGATCATCAGTGTCAGGTGCTACTTAGAGGTCAGGTGTTATGGAGGACAGAGAACTGGTCATTGGTTTGGCAAGCTGGAGGTTGGTGGTGACACTGACAAGAGCTTTAATTGTGTTATTTTTCTTGAACTTTTGGTTTTAATTAATTAATTAAAATAGAAGTATAGCTGATTTACAGTGTTGTGTTAGTTTCTGGTGTAAAGTGATTCAGTTATACATGTATATACACATCTTCCTTTTCATATTTGTTTCCATTATACGTTATTATAAGATACGGAATATAGTTCCCTGTGCTATACAGAAGGACCTTGTTGTTTATCTATTTTATATATAGTAGTTTGTATCCGCTAATCCCAAACTCCTAATTTATCCCGCTCCCCCCCTTCCCCTTTGGTAACCATAAATTTGTTTTCTATATCTGTGAGTCTGTTTGTTTTATAAATAAGTTCATTGGTATAATATTTTAGATTCCACATATAAGTGATACCATATATTTGTCTTTTTCTGTTTTACTTACTTCACTTAGTATGATAATCTCTAGGTCCATTCATGTTGCTGCAAATGGCATTATTTCATTCTTTTTCATGGCCGAGTGGTATCCCATTGTATATATATACCACATCTTCTTTATCCATTCATTTTTCAATGAGCATTTAGTTGCTTCCATGTCTTGGCTTTTGTAAATAGTGCTGCTGTGAACACTGGGGTGCACGTATCTTTTCGAATTAGAGTTTTCCCCAGATGTATGCCCAGGAGTGGGATGCTAGATCATATGGTAACTCTATTTTTAGTTTTTTAAAGAATCTCCATACTGTTTTCCAGAGTGGCTGCACCAATTTACATTCCCACCAACAGTGTAGGAGGGCTCCATTTTCTCCACACCTTCTCCAGCATTTATTATTTGTAGCCTTTTTAATGATGGCCATTCTGACTGGTGTGAGGTGATACCTCATTGTAGTTTTTTTTTTCTTTTTTTTTTTTTGGCCGTGTTGGGTCTTCGTTGCTGCACGCGGGCTTTCTCTAGTCGTGGTGAGCGGGGGCTACTCTTCATTGTGGTGTGCAGGCTTCTCATTGTGGTGGCTTCTCTTGTTGTGGAGCACGGGCTCTAGGCACACGGGCTTCAGCAGTTGTGGCACAAGGGCTTCAGTAGTCGTGGCACACGGGCTCAGGTGCTCCGCAGCATGTGGGATCTTCCCAGACCAGGGCTTGAACCCGTGTCCCCTGCATTGGCAGGTGGATTCTTAACCACTGCGCCACCAGGGAAGTCCCCTCATTGTAGTTTTGATTTGCACTTCTCTGATAATTAGTGATGTTGAGCGTCTTTTCATGTGCCTACTGGCCATCCACATGTCTTCCTTGGAGAAATGTCTATTTAGGTCTTCTGTCCATTTTTTGATTGGGTTGTTTTTTTGTTATCGAGTTGTGTGAGCTGTTTGTGTATTATTGAAATTAAGTCCTTGTCGGTCACGTCATTTGCAAATATTTTCTCCCATTTGTAGGTTGTCTTTTCGTTTTGTTTATGGCTTCCTTTGCTGTGCGAAAGCTTGTAAGTTTGATTAGGTCCCATTTTTAAATTTCTATTGCCTTGGGAGACTGACCTAAGAAAACATTGCTACGGGGCTTCCCTGGTGGCACGGTAGTTGAGAGTCCGCCTGCCGATGCAGGGGACATGGGTTCGTGCCCCGGTCTGGGAAGATCCCACATGCCGCGGAGCAGCTGGGCCCGTGAGCCATGGCCGCTGAGCCTGTGCCTCCGGAGCCTGTGCTCCGCAACGGGAGAGGCCACAACAGTGAGAGGCCCGCGTACCGCAAAACAAAAAAAAAAAAAAAGAAAACATTGCTATGATTTATGAGAGACCTTTAATTTTTAATGGTGAGGGTGGAAGTCCAGTTGAAGTGAGTTGAAGAGGGAAGAGAAGAAAAGTAGTCATCAGCATGAAGATAGTATGTGATTTCAGCCATTTAAAAAATATATAATATATACATGTTGAAGGTAATAAAAAAAGGAATATGGCTGATTTTGTGGTAGGAGTATGGGGCTCATTAGTTTTGATTTTAAATGTTCTCTTTTTTGAAAAAGTACAGAGGTATTGTGTTTAAAAATAATATATCACATCAAAAATTGTACATGAATGTTCACAACAGCATTATTTATAATAGTCCAAAAGTGGAAACAAAACAAAAACAAAAAACCAAAAGTGGAAACAATCCAAATGTCCATCAAGTGATGAATGGATAAACAAAATGTGTATATCCATACAATGGAATATTATTCATCCATAAAAAGGAATGAAGTACTGACACATGTACCAACGTGGATGAACCTTGAAAACATTATGCTCAGTGAAGGAAGCCAGTCACAAAAGACCACACAATGTATAATTCTATTTATATAAAATGCTCAGAATAGGCAAATCCATAGAGAAGGAAGGTAGATTAGTGGTTGCCAGGGGCTGGAGGGAGGGGGAAATAGGGAATTACTACTAGTGGGTATGTGGTTTCTTTTGGGGGTGATGAAAATATTCTGGAATTAGTGGTGATGGTTGCACAACAGTGAATATACTGAAAACCTCTGAATTGTATACTTTAAAAGGGTGATTTTTATGGTACATGAATTATATCTCAATTTTAAAAATTACAGTTTAAGTACAGAACACTGAGGGAATAAGAATGTGTCCTTGAGTTTTCTGAGGTCCACAAATGAAGCCTGAACTTAAAACAACTATGCAGTTTCTCTGTATCCTGCCTTCCTCTTCCTCTCACAGGGCTACTACTTATCACCTCAAATATCCATCTCCACAGGGATTTATACGAAACCAAAGAAAGCAAAAGTGAAAATAAAGGTGCAAACTATTACAGATAGCTTATATATATAACTGTGAAAAGGATCACTTTCTCTCTCATTTGTAACTAACACTTTTCTAACACTGCTCAGCATGAATCTGACATCTTAACAGCAACTGTGAAGTCAGGAACTCCCTAAGCTGCTGAAACCAGGTTTCCACACCAATTTTTTGTTTTGTTTTGTTCAAGGCTAAACAAGATCCCCAGGTGTATGACTTCACATGGAGTTGCAGTTTCTTTCCAGTACACTGAAATGAAATACTCTGCCCAAAGCAAAAGTCACTAAAAGCAGTTTAAAGGAAAAAGATGCTTATAAACCAGGAGACCAGAAAAGTACGTCAATTTGCAAGACAGACTCTAAGGGGGAAAAAATGCTATTTCCGAATCTACTTGTACAGATATGCCTCCCTGTCCCGAGTTTTCTCCACAGATCGGGCGCTTACTTGGTCCCCAGCCACACCCGAGCTGGGGTCAGGTAGGACACTGGCTGTCAGAGCCCGAGGCTCAGGGGAGCTTCTTCCGAGCACTTCTGGGCACTTTACACAGTTCCGCTCTTTTCTACTGAGAACACAGATGACAGACTTAAGTGGTAGCAGGATATATGTAAGCTGTAGGTCAGAAGAAAATCTCTGCAGCATATACAGTCACTGGGTTTATCATGGGAAGGAAGTGCGGGACTCTCCTCTGAGTTTTGTAATTATACTAACACAATGACATTAACAGAAATCAAAATTTTTAAAAATTCTGCTATTTCCTAAAATTTTTTAAAAAGTTTGCCATCTCAGTAAATCACACTTTCTTCTTTCCTATGCTCTCTTTTGGTTTTTCTCTACACACATACACAGTTCTTATATTTCAGATTTTAAAATATTTTTCTCTACTGCACATCAAATTATCAGCACTTCCCCAGTAATCATGCAGTATTTATAACCATATGTCCTATAATTTACTAATGTAGTCATCTGTAGATACAACATTTAAGCACCTAACAGCAATTTTTGCAATAAAAACAGTGCTGTGAGGAACTTGCCCTTTGAAGATTTTTTTAAATGAAGTATATTTGTCTAGTTTGGGAGAGGATTTGGATTTTTTAAAAATGTGCCTTTTCTACTTTATAGTGTCAGCTTTGTAAACAGAAATCAAAGAATAGATTAGTAAAAAATTATTGCTATTTGAGTTTAATACGTCACTTGAAGCAAGGTAATTAACCTAGTGATCCCTAAAATGAACCTAAAATTTTATAATATTATAATAATAGGACAGTGGAAAATTACTATTTTAATAGTTGGCTCTTGGGACTTCCCTGATGGCACAGTGGTTAAGAATTCGCCTGCAAGGACTTCCCTGGTGGCGAAGTGCTTGAGAATCCACTTGCCAATGCAGGGGACACGGGTTCAATCCCTGGTCCGGGAAGATCCCACATGCCGCAGATCAGCTAAGCCCATGTGCCACAACTACTGAGCCTGTGCTCTAGAGCCGGAGAGGCATAACTACTGAGCCTGAGCGCCTAGAGCCCGTGCTCTGCTACAAGAGAAGCCACTGCATTGAGAAGCCCACGCACCTCAACAAAGAGTAGACCCCGCTTGCCACAACTAGAGAAAGCCCACGCACAGCACCGAAGACGCAATGAAGAAAGAAGGAAGGAAGGAAGGAAGGAAGGGAGGAAGGAAGGAAGGAAGGGAGGGAGGGAGGGAGGGAGGGAGGGAGGGAGGGATGGAGGAAGGAAGGAAGGAAGGAAGGAAGGAAGGAAGGGAGGAAGGGAGGAAGGGAGGAAGGGAGGAAGGAAGGAAAGGAATCTGCCTGCGTCCGGGAAGAGCCCACATGCCGCGGAGCAACTAAGCCCGCGTGCCACAACTACTGAAGCCCGTGTGCCTAGAGCCCGTGCTCTAGGCAACAAGAGAAGCCACCGCAATGAGAAGCCCGCACACCACAACGAAGAGTAGCCTCTGATTGCTGCAACTTGAGAAAGCCCGCGTGCAGCAACGAAGACCCAACGCAGCCAAAAATAAATAAATAAATTTATTTAAAAAAATAAAGTTGGCTCCTGAATGCTTCCCAGAGAGGAGGTTTATCTTTGGGAAAATATTTTGATAAGCTCCTTAAAGGTGGAAGGTAAACCTTGAAGCCACAGATTAGAAAAGGAGAGATCTATCGATTGTCTAGCAAAGGAAATTAATGGAAATTTGGAGGTAGGGGTGGCCTGGACTACAGAGGGGAAGGGAACAGCAGTCCAGAGATGGGTAAGGAGCTGCATCCTTCAGGACAGAGCCACCTATGAGACAGTGACATGCTGCGTGCCTGGGAGTGGGGAGGCCTTAGGGGTGGACCAAATGCCTCTTAAGCAAAGAACAATCCAAACCCCAATTTAAGTTAGTGTGCTGTTGCAAGGTAATACCCCTTTGCCATACATACCTTCAAGAAAGCCTGCTGGACTCATAATAGCCTTGACTGTGGTTTGAGGGGAAAATCAAAGAAAGGTCTGAAAATAGGGATAATAATTCCTACCTTACACATTGTTATGAGAATTAAAGAAGTTAAATTTAAAAAACCTGGGGGAGGGTGTTGGCCTTCTCACATAATGTGGGATATAGGGCTTATGTTCATTTTATTGACATTCCAAGGTAAGTGATTTAGACTGATTATGTAATGTACGTTTTATTAGCTTATCTTATTTCTTTATTTAGGCATATAAAACAACTACTTTTAAAAAATACAAGCTACACTTCAGCAATACCATGGAGTTTAGTTCCCTGACTTTACAATATTGTTCCCTCTCTCTTAAATGGACTCCATCAGTGGTCCTCAAACTGCAGAGTGTATCAGAATCACCTGGAGGGCTTCTTTAAAACCCAGACAGGGCTTCCCTGGTGGCGCAGTGGTTAAGAATCTGCCTGCCAATGCAAGGGACTGGGTTCGAGCCCTGGTCTGGGAAGATCCCACAGGCCGCGGAGCAACTAACCCCGTGCGCCACAACTACTGAGCCTGCGCTCTAGAGCCCACGAGCCACAACTACTGAGCCCGCGTGCCTAGAGCCCATGCTCCGCAACAAGAGAAGCCACTGCAATGAGAAGCCCGTGCACCGCAACGAAGAGTAGCCCCCTCTCACCGCAACTAGAGAAAGCCCGCGCACAGCAACAAAGACCCAATGCAGCCAAAAATAAGTAAATAAATTAGAAAAACACAAAAACAGACAGCTCTTAAAACCCAGACAGCTGGGGTCCACCCCTCAGAATTTCTGATTCTGCAGATTCTACTCTCTACCCAGCACAGAAATCCTTTTTAAATGCAACTGATTATTTCCTTCTCCTCTTTAAAGCCCCTTTTCTTCCCTCTGACTTTTGGAAAAAAGTCCAAATTTGTTAACTTGACTTTTAAGATTGCATGAGCTAGTAGTCCCTGCTGACCGTTCCAGCCTCATCTCTCAGCCTTGGACACTCGCTCGATGCTCCAGCCGCAGCACCCTTCTTTCAGACCTTAGAACCCACCACTTTCTCTTACAGCATGCTGCTAAATGAAGCAATTACCACAGTATGGAAAGAAAGTCTCAAAACTTGAGCCCCACCAAACACCACGATAAAGCAGCTAGTGGCACTAATCTTCTAGAACTGGCTCCCCCCTCCAGTCACCCCAATCATTCTTGTTGAAAACATGTTTATTATTCACTTTATTCTTAATCTCCCCAGTGAAAAAGGCATCCACATTTCTCAAACTGCCTCCTTCCAAACAGGCATCAGCTAAAGAGCAAAACGACCCAGGAATCAACACCTGGGTGCGCTCCACTCCCTCCACTCCCGCTCCCACAGGCTTACAGCTGGGGCTGTTTCCCCGTCCCTGAGTCAATATTTTCTTTGTGACCAGAGATAGTGTTCCTTCAGGCAAGATTTAGGCATGACTGTGCAAGGTAGAGCACGGACTGGAAACACAGACGAGGGAAACAGGACTCTCCCCGCCAGAACGCCACAAGCCCAGATATGGCTCTCCCTCTCCTGCACAGCAGCACCAGGTAAATGAGGCTCTCCTGTGCAGGCTTCTGCACCAGGCCCATCCACTCTAGGTCTTCCTGTAAAATAATCACCCAAGGTAATCTGATCACTCCCCTAAGATTTACAGCCTAGAAGCACCTGGACTGTGATAAGGAAAGCAGAAGCAATGTACTGCATGGACCTTCTGTCATTCCCACCACCAGGGCTGGGGAGCAACACCCTCCTTAGAAGTAAAAGTGAAACAAACAATGGGTACCTAACCTCAACTCGACATTCAGGTAGCTCTGAAAAATGCAGACAAGAGTTTTTGAGGAAAATAAAGCTCCTTGAGGGCTGACTGGCAAAAAAGGGCACTGAAATATTTATATTTAAAGCTTTATATTAGCATAGGAGCTTCGGGCACTTAAAAGGAACAGATCATAAATATAGTTAACAAAGTCCCTATTCCTCATATAATGAAACCATAGAGGTCAAAAACTACCTTTAAGTCACTCATTTGGCCATACCATCCATATAATTACTGGGAATTTTTCATTTGCAGATATGAAAACACCTACCTAATAACCCTAGAGTATGGTAATCCAATCCTATGTACTTTGTGGCAGTGGTTAGATGGAGGTATTAGAAGGGAGATACAATGAAAGAAGGAAAAGTGTTTACTGAGCATTTACCATACTTACTAAGCACTCCCCATTTTACACTTGAGAAAACCAGGGCTCAGAGAGGTTAAGCAGCTTGTCCATATCAGTCAGTGAGTCAGAAGTGACTCCTAAGTGGTCCCTCACTACCACACTGACTAGTACAACTGAGTTGTCAATTCTCCAGCACAGTGCTCTGGGAAGACATAGAAGCCACTTGTGCATGTGTAAGAACAATGTACCTTGACTTGGGAATGGAGCCCAGTGGGAGCCAGGCAGAGTTAAAACATGATACAAGCAACTGTATTAAGAAACATAAATTTTTGTGAAAATTCCAAATTAAGTATAAATTAGGAGAGAATCCCCATAGTACAAGAGCAAATGAATTTCTCTAACAGACCTGCACCTATGTTTAGAGATCATTAGCTTCTTCAGTGCTGGGCGCAGGGCAAAGGCTCTTAGATCAGTCACGAATGATGGAGTTAGAAGGATCTTTTGAGTTTATCTCCCTCTTACTTTTTTCAAAAAAAAGAAACTGAGGCTAAAGACGTCAAAAGACTCATTTAAAGCCGTAAAGAGAGTAGGTGACACAGCCAGACCAGAAGCTAAGTCTGCTATTTCCACTATTCCAACCTCAAACTGAATCAAAAACTTGGGAACAACATGGTAACAGGCAAACTGCATTACACTCAGACCAGCATCATTATCACCAGAAATTTCAGGAAAGATGTCAGAGGAGGTTGTCCTCCTGCTGTTATAAACCTTAGGGTTAGACAATAACTTTTTTTTTTTTTTGGCTGCGCGGCATGAGGGATCTTAGTTCCCCGACCAGGGATCAAACCCATGCTCCCTGCATTGGAAATGCAGAGTCTTAACCACTGGACGGCCAGGGAAGTCCCAGGAAGTTGCAATTTTAAATTAGGTGTTCAGGGAAGGCTCAATGAGAAGGTGATGTGAAGAACGTAATGGGCAAGACTTCCCTGGTGGCGCAGTGGGTAAGAATCCGCCTGCCAATGCAGGGGACACGGGTTCAATCCCTGGTCTGGGAAGATCCCACATGCCGCGGAGCAACTAAGCCCATGCACCGCAACTACTGAGCCTGTGCTCTAGAGCCCGTGTGCCACAACTACTGAAGCCCATGCACCTAGAGCCCGTGCTCCGCAACAAGAGAAGCCACCGCAATGAGAAGCCCGCACACTGCAATGAAGAGTAGCCCCCACTCTCTACAACTAGAGAAAGCCGGTGTGCAGCAACGAAGACCCAGCATGACCAAAAATAAATAATTAAAAAAAAACTGTTAAAAAAAAAAAAGAATGTAAGGGGCTGGGTGAAGCAGGGGTGTGAGACAGAGACAACAGGAAACCAGGCTGGCCATACAGGGAAAGGCAGGAACAGTCTGTTCTAGAACGATCTCTAGGGCTCAGAGTCTGGAGACTGAGATTTCAATCAGAGAATCATAATTGAGGAGAACTTTACAGGTCATTTAGTACAACTACCCATCACATTATCAAACACCTTTATTACAACTCTCAGGTGACCATCTTGTCACTGTTCCTCACCCTAAGTGCGCATAATACTACTATAAAGGGTAGTTGTGAAGATTAAGCTAATAGAAGTAAAATTCTTAGAACTGTGCCAAGTCTATAGTAAACACCAATAAATAAGAGCTATTATCGAGTGGTGACAGTAGTAGTAATTATCCCAATTTTACAGATAAGCAAAATGAGGCATTGGGAAGCAATATCACTGTGTTAAGTTTTCAAAGTTTAAAGTGGTAGAGCCAGAATTTGAACTTTACTGTAGGTGCTAATTACTATATCCCACTGACTTCAAAAGCAAAAACAAAACAAAAAAGTGGTACTTGGACTTTAATCCTATAACCTCAAGTCACACAAATTAATGATATTTACAAATGAAACTCAAACACAAGAAGAGGGAAATGATCTGTTGTTTCATGTATTTAGAATGTTAGCTAGAAGGCTAACTAGGTATCTAGGAAGACCAGGAATAGTTGTATGGTTTTGTTAAGGAAAAAAAAAAAATCTATTAGCCCTAATTGGAAATCAGGCCCTTCCCAAGAATAAGCCTTCTGATTACTGGACTGGTGCTTCCAATCTCATTTCTCATGTTACTCTTACTGATAAAGGTATTTAATGATTCCAAAGAAATTAACTTCCCCAAACAATCCAGAACATTAGCAGAGAAAAAAAATACATACAAAACCTACATCACAAACACTTAGAAAAAGCAGAGATGTGTTTATAACTGAAAAAGAGGCATAATATTGGAAGTGAAAACACAGCAGTTAACTGTGCCTACGGAAAAGAGGTGAACGTCTCTCTCCTCATTTATGAATTGTGAGCATAAATTAACAAGCCTAAATGTTCAAAAAGGGGAGGTGATTATATGTATACTGTTTCAAACAATGGTGTCTTCAAAATCAGTTCATAAACCACACTGAACATCAGTGTCGTTACTTCAGTCACATGGTGCTGCTGGGAGTCTAGCACCTCCCGCGAGCTGAACAACATCCTGTGAGGTATTCACTCCACAAACATTTACTGCCCAGTGTTCTAGGAGAGAGGAGTGGGGTGGTGAAAAAGACAAAGGCCCTACTTTCACAGAGCTGACACTGTAGGCAGGTATTATGAAGAAGAAATTAAGGCTCAGGTCCCAGGTCTGGCAGACTCTAAAGCCTACACTGTATATTTCAACTGTACCATCTCTCACTGGCGAGATACAACTTCTAAAAGTCCACACCTAAGCATGCAGTCCTGACACCACTGTCGGGAACAACTTAGGGCTTCTCTCTGTTGGCAGTCCACTATCACCTTCTCAGTGAAGTCTTCCTCCCCCACTCCCAAGAGCAAAGACTGCTCAGTCAGGAGTTAACATACAGTGACATGTATGAAATTCTTTTTCTCCCTCATTAGCTCCTAAACTCCCTCAGGGCAAGAACCATATCTCAGCCTCTTTGTAAGTCTAGAAGATGGTACCTAAGGTAGGTATTCAATCAATGGCTGAGTGGAGTTCATGAGAAAAATTTCAATAGAGTCGAGGGGTGGGGGCCAGACTGCAATGAAATAAGGAGTAAACGGAAGAGAAGGGCATAGAGTTTGCTTTTTAAGGACAAATCTAGAAAGGAAACAGATGGGAAGTGACAGTAGTTTGAAGAAGGGTGGCCACAGGAAAGGTGGGTTTTTTTGTTTTTTTCTTTGAGAATGAGAAAGACTTGAACATATATGTTGATAGGGTAGACAGTGCAGCAGGAAGAGCGGGGATGTCAGAATCAGAGACCTGAATTTGCATTCTGGCCCTGTCACTATGTCTGTGGACAAATCACTTAACCTCTGTACTTCAACTTACACACATATAAAATGACAATGATAAACCTGCACTTCACTGTGACGATTACAGCACTTGGCAAAGAGAAGAGATTCAGTAAGTGGTACCAATGATTATTACCGTATGTGGAAGCCTGGTGTGCTAACCCCTCCCGCATAGTTTGTGCTTCAGTCCAGATTTCCTGTCTCACTCCTTGTGTAATATGTGACGGCAAAGAAACAAGATCCTTATTTCTCCTGTATGTGCCACCCTCTGTGCTATTCCACTTCCTTGTGACAGTCTGCATGAGCTCATGAATGGCTGCTGTGGAAAATTACTGATGTCACCAGCTGAGGAAGAGAGACAATCTGGAGAATAAGCAGATGAAACTGATGTTACATTATCAAATGTACCAGATTTTGAGCTCCTGCCAAAGCGTTCATTGAGAACTAGGAAGAGAGAAACCAAAAACACAAACACACAGAACCTTGTTTAAGTTTCTAAGCCAACAAGGTGTCCCCAGCATCCACTCTGGGCACTGAAAGATGGCAGTATGATAAAAGAGATGATTCCTGAGGTCCTTTCTCAATATTTTACCCTGACGTCAGGTTCATTTCTGTGAGGTACCTCACCGACTCTTCTGTCAACCTGACAAGTTCCCAAATTCACAAGATTAATATTTAACAATTTTTGTTCACAGCCTTCTAAAGTTGATGCCATGGGTCGTGTTCACCTGTTACCTATATCTGGTCAAGAGAAACACCTCACCCCGGCCCTCTCTCCCAGATTACACACACCCATGCTTAAAAAGGGATAGAAGAGGGCTAAAGCCCAGGCTAATGTAACAATTAGTGATGAAAAGGCTACAGACACCTGTGATTATTAAAAGACGAGAAAGATATTGACTATTATTTAGAATCAATTACCAGCTAATTATGGAGAACACAAATAAATATGTAAAACAAAGAAGATATAACTCCATCGTTTAGAGTTCAGAGAGAACTGGAAGATACGGAAAAGAGATGAGGAGGAAATACATGTGTACCTACAAACTTAATCATAAACAATCACAAAAGCTACAAATAAACAAGTCGAAGTTGAAAATTCACTTTTTGTGAAACAGAGTCTGATTAGGAACTTGAATTTACCAAGAAAGAAAAAGAAAGAAGGGTAAAGAATATTCCAGACACCTCTAAATATCCCACCAAAGAGCAAGCAAAAAAGGGCCACCAACCCACCACAAATCGCATATGCAGCACAAGACTGGAAAATATGATACAGTCATTCGTCACCAAAAAGAGACTTTAAATCACCTCTCCCCCCCGCCCCATATAAAAAGCATCTTGGATCTATCATTAAACCATGTATGAGAACAATTTTCAAAATTCCAATCCTAACCACACTGGCTGAGTCCTGGATAGTACATGCCTCAATTTCTCCAGCGTTAAAAACCCATATTACAGTGTGTTCAGAGTCTGGCCAGAATCTGAGCCTGTGTTCTGACCGCAGACTTGAATCTTTAAGGTAAAGTTACAAGTCACACCTGAAGAGGACTCTGCTGCTGTAAACGTATTCGAAGCAGCCGTTTTATCAAAAAAACCCAAAATACAAAAAAGGTCGCCGGCCTGAGGTGCGGCTTCTGTAAATTGCTCCCAGCCGCAGGAGGGGGCCGTTATCGGGCTCGAGCCCCCAAGGCACTACAGCTCAGGCGCCGGGAACCCCCATTCCCGCTGGGCCGGCTGGGGGTCCCTCCCCGGGAGGCCGCCCCCCGCCCCGAGCACCGCCCGCGCCCCTCAGGCCTCGCGCCCGACCTCGAGGGCCCGGGCCTAGCCGGGACCCCAGCCCCGCGCGCCGCACGAGCGAGGGCCGGCCGGCGACGGCGTCGCCTTGCCCCTCGGCCCGTAAGTCCGTGGGCCAGTCGGTCGGTCCACAGCCCCTAGCGTCCCCACCGGAGGGGCATGGGTGGGCGCCGGGCCCCGCAGACCCAGCGAGTCTCGGCCAACCTCTCGCTCCGCACTCACCTGCCCCGCGGGGTACGTCCAGCTGCCCCGCAGCCGCGGGTCTCCGCCACCACCGTGCCAACGCTTGTCAGGCTCCAGGCTCAGTCCCTGTCGGCCCTCGGCGGCGCCACCGCGCACGCGCGCTGGGCCTAGCGGGCGGCCGCGAGGCATGCTGGGGGCTGTAGTCTTTCGGATCCGTTGGCCGGGAGCTGCGGTGGGGTCTGCGCGCTTCTGGACCCCGCACACCAGCCCCCTTTCGGAGACTAGGCCGCGTCCTCCGCCGGGGGGTGGGGGGTACTGGGGGTGGAGGTGGAGAGGCGACCTTCGAAGCCCAATTTTGGCCTAGCGATGCCCACCTGGCCTCCCGTCTGCGCTGCAGCCCTACGAGTTAGGGGAATATGGGGTCGACCAGTGGTCAGGATGGGGGATAGACGCGGCAGGGCTCTGGGAAGGAGCGGCTTACCTGATATTCATTTTCTAAACATTTAAGTGCCTTCTTTACGGGTGTACAAACCAGTCCTAGGCCAGCCTGATCCACTCTTACACAATTCACAAGCCTTGGAAGGAGCCGCAACTAGTAACAAATTGGTTGAAGTCCTACCCAAGAAATTCAATCTTCAGGCATAATGCAATGAGAGGGTGTAGTCAGAGGCCTGCATTTGAGTCTATCAACCATGCTAACATTTGGCTCACCCATAAAATGAGAATGTGAACTTGTGGTGGTTGTGAGAACTGGATGCTGTCTGAGAAAATGTTAAAGTGCAGTACGAATGAACAGTCCATGATGGCAGCAGCGCCCGTCTCCATTTGATATCCAGGTCCCAGTGGACATCAGGCTCTAGTTTAAAAAAAAAGAAAAAGAAAAAAAAAAAAAGCACTTGCCATGTTTTAGAAAGGTCACCAAAAGCTATAACAGGATTACAGGAATATTTTTCTAGAAACTTCACCCTACTCTGAAGAGATATACCACAATTTCGTTTTAGAACTGCTTATTAACCTGAGCTCAGGTTCCTAAGGGTGTTCCAAGGTGGGGATGATGCAGTGAATTAATGGAAACCACAGGTGAAGCCTACAAAACACACTAAGGCATTCTCAATCATGACCGCATTGTATTATGCTCACTTTACAAAGCACTTTCATGTTATTCACAAACACTCCTGTGGCAAAAGCTGGGCAAATTTTATCATTAGAATTTTGCAGAGAACTTGGCCAAAATATCAATAATGGGAACTAATAGTGGTTGAAGAACTGCAGATACAGAGGGTCAACTCTAAAGTTATATGTGGATTTTCAACCACACAGAAGTCAGTGCCTCTAACCCCCACGTTGTTCAAGGGTCAACTGTCCTTGGCCTGTACTCTCACAACTAGCACTATCCTAGTTACAACTTTATAAAGCCATGGCAGAGGTGTAACACTGTCCCATAGTTTTAAACTTCCCAGTGCCCTAGAGCCATATCAGTGGAAGGCTCCATTTGTGGATGGAAACTTGACCCGAAGCATTCATGGCTCCAGTCTCCCTCTCAACCTCATCTGTGGCCACTTGACATCACTATTTGATAGGACCTTGTTATTTCCTAGGAAACTCCTGTGGGGACTGAGGACAAGGGAGTGGTCTGCATAGCTCCCAAGTATCCCTTGGAGCCCCTCCTTCCACTCCAGCTTGGGCTGGGATGTTACCTATCCACAGTTTCTGACCCACTGTAGATAAGGAAGGCCCAATACTACCACAAATATGAACTTTCAGTACAAAATAAAGCATCAGAATCTGAAAGGGCAGATCTAACATGGCTTTTCTAAGGCCAGAGGATCTTGTTATATGAGAAGAGGGCCTCCTGTTTTGTTTTGTTTTGTTTTTGCGGTACGCGGGCCTCTCACTGTTGTGGCCTCTCCCGTTGCGGAGCACAGGCTCCGGACGCGCAGGCTCAGCAGCCATGGCTCACGGGCCCAGCTGCTCCGCAGCATGTGGGATCTTCCCGGACCAGGGCACGAACCCGTGTCCCCCGCATCGGCAGGCGGACTCTCAACCGCTGCGCCACCAGGGAAGCCCAGGGCCTCCTGTTTTGTGCCACCAAAAAACTCATTTCTTTTTCATTTGACCTTTTGTCCAAGTGGTCACTTACAGATCACCTCATCCTCTGAAGTACTCAAGTTGAAATCTGGGTCAGAAGCCCAAATCAGTTTCTTCCTGAGTTTGGACTTTTCATGAAAACAAATTAACACCCATACTCACCTCTTAAACTATTTCCCCCAGCAGAAATTTGGCCTTTAAGAATCTGTCTGTACAGTACACAGCACTTAATGAGGTAAAGATAAGGTCACACAAGATCCAGAATTGAAAAGCCAAATTCTGCTTTTACTTTTAGTTACGTTCAGAATTAGTTACGTTCAGAATTTAGTTACGTTCAGAATTCATGAGCTAACGTTTGTGTCCATCAGACCACATCTCTAATAAAGAACATACCTTATAAGTAATATATGTGAATTCCAGTATTTTCCATCTTTTTTTTTTTGCGTGTGTGTGTCCACGTTGCACGGCTTGTGGGATTTTAGTTCCCCAACCAGGGATTGAACCTGGACCCTTGGCAGTGAAAGCACGAAGTCCTCACCACTGGACCGCCAGGGAATTATGAATTCCAGTATTTTTAAAATGTTGTCATGACTAAATATAACGTCTGGGCTTCCCTGGTGGCACAGTGGTTAAGAACCTGCCTGCCAACACAGGGGACACGTGTTCGAGCCCTGGTCCGGAAAGATCCCACATGCCGCAGAGCAACTAAGCCCATGTGCCACAACTACTGAGCCTGCACTCAAGAGCCCATGAGCTACAACTACTGAGCCCACGCGCCATAACCATTGAAGCCCACGTGCCTAGAGCCCATGCTCTGCAACAAGAGAAGCCACCACAACAAGAAGCCCGCACACTGCAACCAAGAGTACCCCTGCTCGCCACAACTAGAGAAAGCCCACGTGCAGCAGCAAAGACCCAATGCAGCCAAAAATAAATAAATAAAATAAATAAATTTATTAATAAATAAATAAAACGTCTGTTCCAGGTGGAATCCTGAAACAGAAAAAGGTCATTAGCTAAAAACTAAGGACTCAATTTAACAATGTATCAAATTGGTTCATTAACTGTGAAATGGTACATCAGATATTAATAATAAGGGCAACCAAGTATGGTGTATATGGAAACTCTCTGTACTATATATGCAATTTTCCTGTAAATCTAAAACTTTTCTAAAATGTAAATAAAAATTGCATTTAGAACTTTAAAAAATGCCCAGAAGCAAAAAGAAAATATAAAACACCTAGGAATAAATCTAATTAAGGAGGTAAAAGACCTGTACTCACAAAACTATGACTCTGATGAAAGAAACTGAAGACGACACAAACAGAACAATAAACTGTGTTCCTGGATTAGAAGAATTAATATTGTTAAAATGACCAAACTACCCAAGGGAATTAACACATTCAATGCAATCCCTATCAAAATATCAATGACATTTTTCACAGAACTTGAACAAATAATTCTAAAATTTGTATGGAAACACAAAAGGTCCCAAATAACCAAAACAATCTTGAGGAAGAACTAAACTGGAGGTGTGCTCCCTGATTTCAAACTATACTACAAAGCTACAGTCATCAAAACAGTATACTACTGACACAAAAACAGAACCATAGGTCAATGGAACAGAATAGAGAGCCCAGAAATGAACCCACACTTATATGAACAATTAATCTATGACAAAGGAGGCAAGAATATACAATGGGAAAAGACAGGCTCTTCAATAAATGGTGTCAGGAAACGTGGATAGCTACATGCAAAAGAATTAATAATGAGCATTGGTAAGGATGTGGAGAAAAGGTAACCCTTGTGCACTGTTAGTGGGAATGTTAATTGGTGCAGCCATTATAGAAAACAGTATGGAGTTTCCTCAAAAATTAAAAATAGAACTACCATATGATCCAGCAATTCCACTCCTAATTAGAAAAGATATATGCACCCCTATGTTCATTGCAGCAGTGTTTACAATAGCCAAGATATGGAAGCAATATCTTGTCCCATCAATAGATGAATGGATAAAGATGATGTGGTATACAAGGGGGGAAAGGAGGGGGTGGGATGAATCGGGAGACTGGGATTGACATATATACACTAATATGTATAAAACAGATAACTAATGAGAACCTGCTGTATAGCACAGGGAACTCCACTTCGCTGTACAGTAGAAACTAACACAACATTGTAAAACAATTATACCCCTATTTAAAAAAAAAAAAAGATGATGTGGTGTATAAATGATGGAATATTACTCAGAATGAAATCTTGCCATCTCCAACAACATGGATGGACCTAGAGGACATTACGCTAAGTTAAATAAGTCAACAGACAAATACTGTATGGTTTCACTTATATTTGGAATCTAAAAACAAAAGAACAAAACATAACAATAGAAGCAGAATCACAGAGAACAAACAGGTGCTTGCCAAGGGGAGGGGGTGGGGAGAGGGAAGAAATAAGTGAGGAAAGTTACGTGGTACACAGTTGCAAAATAAGTGAGTCACAGGTATGAACTGTACAGTGTGGGGAATATAGTTAATAAATATGTAATATCTTTTTATGGTGATATATCATAACTAGATTTATGGTGATCACTTTGAAATGCATAAAAATACCAAATCACTATGTTGTATAACAGGAACTAACATAGTGTTGTAGGTCATTCATACTTCAAAAACAAACAAACTGGGCTTCCCTGGTGGCGCAGTGGTTGAGAGTCCCCCTGCCAATGCAGGGGACACGGGTTCGTGCCCCGGTCTGGGAGGATCCCACATGCCGCGAAGCGGCTGGGCCCGTGAGCCATGGCCGCTGGGCCTGCGCGTCCGGACCCTGTGCTCTGCAACGGGAGAGGCCACAACAGTGAGAGGCCCGCGTACCACAAAAAAAAACAAAAAACAAAACAAACTCATAGAAAAAGAGATCAGATTTGTGGTTACCAGAAGTGGGGAGTAGGGGCAAGGGGAACTGGATGAAGGCAGTCAAAAGGTACAAACTTCCACTTACAGAATAAAGAAGTACTAGGGATGGAGTGTAGAACGTGATAAACATAATGAATGCTGCTGTATGTTATATATGAAAATTGTTAGGAGAGTAATCCTAAGAGTTCTCATCACAAGGAAAAAATTTTTAATTAAAAAATTGAACTTCTTATAATTCTTATAATTTTGTATATCTTTACTAAGCTTATTGTGATAATCATTTCATGATATATGTAAGTCAAATCATTATGCTGTACACCTTAAATTTACACAGTGCTGTATGTCAATTATACCTCAATAAAACTAGAAGAAAAAAATCACCTTAAACTCATAATCCAAGAAACCACACTATTTCACTATATAGCTTTCCAGCCTTTTTTTTTTTTTTTAACTTTTTACTATTCTTTTTTTTTTTTTTTTTTTTTTTTTGCGGTACGCGGGCCTCTCACTGTCGTGGCCTCTCCCGTTGCGGAGCACAGGCTCCGGACACGCAGGCTCAGCGGCCATGGCTCACGGGCCCAGCTGTTCCGCGGCATGTGAGATCTTCCCGGACCGGGGCACGAACCCGTGTCCCCTGCATCGGCAGGCGGACTCTCAACCACTGCGCCACCAGGGAAGCCCTTACTATTCATTTTTTATGTTGACTCATTCCCAATTCTCTGGTTGGTTCAAGTTCAGGATACACTCACCCATGGTAGGCAGACCAAACCAACAGCAATGTCCTCAAGTCTCAGCCTGTTTCCCAACTAACCAGCAAGAAGAGAGGAAGGTTGGCAAACACTTCTGAGCTCGGAAAGGAAAATGACATTTTCTGAATACTTTCTTCATGTCAGAACCTGGATTTACATACTGTTTTGGAGACAACTATCCTCTGTGCTTCCACTGAAGGATATCTGGCTCTCTTGGTTATTGTATGAAATCTACCATCAGCCAGGGAAAGAGGGCAGTAAGTGCCCAGGTGTCTGACTGCAGTTGAACAGAAGACAGTGGTCCCACAGTCTGCCAAGACCCTGATTTCTGGATGGTTCAGATCCTGGGGCTTGCATCATTGGTTAACTGAATTCAGTCTAATCTTTGAGATGCCATGAGTGTTCTCTCTTCTCAGGAACCTGAAGCCCACCCAAATGCCTTTAATTAAAATGTTAAAATAACAAAATTGTACTTAAGAGTATATCACAACACAGCCACTAAGGAGAACAGTATGGAGGTTCCTTAAAAAACTAAAAATGGAACTACCATACGACCCAGCAATCCCACTACTGGGCATATACCCTGAGAAAACCATAATTCAAAAAGAGACATGTACCACAATGTTCATTGCAGCACTATTTACAATAGCCAGGATATGAAAGCAACCTAAGTGTCCACTGACAGATGAATGGATAAAGAAGATGTGGCACATATATACAATGGAATACTACTCAGCCATAAAAAGAAACGAAATTGAGTTATCTGTAGTGAGGTGGATGGACCTAGAGTCTGTCCTACAGAGTGAAGTGAGTCAGAAAGAGAAAAACAAATACCATATGCTAACACATATGTATGGAGTCTTAAAAAAAAAATGGTTCTGGGCTTCCCTGGTGGCACAGTGGTTGAGAGTCTGCCTGCCGATGCGGGGGACACGGATTCGTGCCCCGGTCCGGGAGGATCCCACATGCCGTGGAGCGGCTAGGCCCGTGAGCCATGGCCGCTAAGCCTGCGCGTCCGGAGCCTGTGCTGCGCAACGGGAGAGGTCACAACAGTGAGAGGCCCGCGTACGGGGGAGGGGGGAAGGTTCTGATGAACCTAGGGGCAGGACAGGAATAAAGATGCAGATGTAGAGAATGGACTTGAGGAAACGGGGAGGGGGAAGGGTAAGCTGGGACGAAGTGAGAGAGTAACATTGACATATATACACTACCAAATGTAAAATAGGTAGCTGGTGGGAAGCAGCTGCATAGCACAGGGAGATCAGCTTGATGCTTTGTGACCACCTAGAGGGGTGAGAGATGCAAGAGGGAGGGGATATGGGGATATACGTATGCATATAGCTGATTCACTTTGTTATACAACAGAAACTAACACAACATTGTAAAGCAATTATACTCCAATAAAGATGTTACAAAAAAAGAGTGTATCACAAGTATATAATTATAAAACCAAGAGAATGGAAGAGGGAAGAAGACATACAAACCCACCCACTCAAATAGCCTAGGAAGAAAAACCAGCCAAACCACCAATCACTAGAGATCAGAATTGTCAGAACAAGACTGTCATCTATTTATTTTCTATGAGGAAATTTAGTAACTAAAATCCACGGTATCCGATATCCCCAGTGTGTCTGGTATGTTATAGAAGCTCTCAGATTACGATGCACTGATAGTAGCTGCTTCCTCTCCAGAGGCCTGTACTAGAGAAGGAAGTAGACGGGGTGTCTGAACAGCGCCCAGTGATTAATTCCTTGTGCGAGACCTAGTAGTTTCAAACATCCCTTCCAGATGCTCACAAGAGAGGACTAACAGAGTAATCAACCTGTTCCTGGAAGAATTGAAATATCACGTGGCTCCAGGCGGTCCATGCCTGCTTGCCACCCTGAACTGTACTTAGAATTTGGCTTTGGGGCTTCCCTGGTGGCGCAGTGGTTGGGGGTCCGCCTGCTGATGCGGGGAACGCGGGTTCGTGCCGCGGTCCGGGAGGGTCCCACATGCCGCGGAGCGGCTGGGCCCGTGAGCCATGGCCCTGGGCCTGCGGGCCGGAGCCTGTGCTCGGCAACGGGAGAGGCCACAGCAGTGAGAGGCCCGCGTAGCGCAAAAAAAAATAAAAATAAAAAAAATTAAATAAAAAAATTTGGCTTTAAGGATCACCTCCTATTCTTCCCCACAGGTTGAGTTCTTCACTCGGGCTGCCTTTGACTTGATACAACTGGGGCCGATTCAGCCTCTTCTCCCTCACGACACTCCCACTCCTGACCACTAGGTGACCCGAGGGTGGAGGTGCGGGGGGAAGAAGCACCAACTCAGAGCAGCTCTGATGCCTCTGCTTCACTCTCAACCATGGGTAGGGACTGTCTCAGCTGCGTCACTCTTCCTCCTCACAACGGTATTTGAAGCAATGGCAAGTTTTCTTACAAGACAGGAGCCCTAACACTCCTTCACCCGCTCCTCATGTGACAAGGGCTTCCTTGGAGGCTGGCTCTCCAGTTTATCTCTGTTCCTCAGACTGGGTGTCCAAAATAGAACATAAGGCCATGGGTCTGGAACAGCGTGCCTTTTCCGGACACTACACTACCATTAACACAACCTAAAACTGTCTTACTTCACTGGCAACCACTTCTGGCTCATACTGAGTTTAACTTACTTACATTTACCTTAATTTTGTCTTCATTTTGGCCACATCGTTTCAATCTATTTTGGTTAAGTGAAATCTTAAGCTATCTTACCAAGTAAACGTATTGGTTAATTGTCCTAGTTCTGTGGCATCTGCAAATCTGAGAAATAAGCTTTCTTCCTTTTCATCTATGCTGAATAAACATGCAGAATGAGGCAGGGCTAAGGATAGAAGCCTATGTCATAACACTACTGCTCTCCTTCCAGGTAGATGATCACTCTCTCACCTTTGGCTGCAGCTGGTTCAACCAGCTATCAGGACCAGAGACTGTCAAATGCCTTGATGAGATCAGTATAGCCAGTTAGCATGTCCTTGATATACAAGCCTTAACCAAAAATCAAGTGAAGTTGGGCACAACTTCAGCTAAGCCTGATCATCACATCAGTTTTCTCTGAGAATTTACCATAGCTCTAAATTTCATTATTCTCATCAGATACAACTGAAATGCAGGTATCCAGCTATAACGAATCACTGAATCCAGACTATTTTGCTAGGCCTAGATCAAATTCACTTTCAGAAGAGAGGACCAGGAATTTGTTCAACATCTTGCAATTGCAATAAAGGGAACGTGTAAAAAGGACTAGACTAGCTGGAAAATATGCCTTGAAAGAGCAGAGTGCAAACTATAAGCTACATTTATTACGAAAATTTGTGTTGCCGTGAAAAAGAGTCCAACCACAATGCAATTTATTTCTGCATTGCAAACTTGAGAAATGTGAAAGCACCATGGAAAGAAAAGTGCTGTATTAATTTACGGTAACAACTATTCTTTTTTTTTTAAGATTTATTTATTTATTTCATTTATTTTTGCCTGTGTTGGGTCTAAGTTGCAGCACACGGGATCCTCATTGAGGCATGTAGGATTTTTCACTGCAGCGCATGGGCTTCCCTCTAGTTGTGGCGTGCGGGTTTTCTCTTCTCTAGTTGTGACGCACAGGCTCCAGGGCGCGTGGGCTCTGTAGTTTGTGGCACTTGGGCTCTAGTTGAGGCGCGTGAGCTCGAGGGCTTAGGTGCCCCCGCAGCATGTGGGATCTTAGTTCCCTGACCAGGGAATGAACCCGCGTCCCCTGAAGTGTAAGGAGGATTCTCTACCACTGGACCACCAGGGAAGTCCCTATGGTAACAATTCTTGAGATAAAATAAGGCACTAGAGTAACAGTTTTTATGACTCGGCAAAAAAAGTTAACAAAGCCAACAACCGTTTTTTGTTTAATTCTCTTCCAACTCTACAGACACAATTCTGCCTTCACCTTCATTACACTTTCATATGGTCTTAACAGGGGATGCACCTCCTCTTCTAAGAATCTCCGTACCTGCCAAAGAAGAAAGCAAATGCAAGACAAAAGAACACGTTAAGTTTTGAGAATCCTTTTTTCAATGTCAATTCATAACACTGAGACCTTATTTATCTATTTTTCTCAACTCCCTGTCAGAAATCTCTCCCTAGACACAGGCAGCTCACCCCATCAGGCCCACCAGGCTGCCCCTCCCCTCAAACCAGCCTGGCTGTGTCCTTTCAGATGGTCTCACCATTCTCCACCCGTTACCCAAGCTAAAATCATCACTGTTTCCTTCCCTCCTCCCCATTCAACCAGCTTCCAAGTGACTAACATCTTAAACAGCTCTCGAATCTGTGCCCCTTGTGCACGTACCCTGGCCTTGGCTCAAAGCCCTCGTCACCGACTGCTTACCCACTGTAGCAGCCACCTTACTGGTCTCCCGACCTCCAGTGTAAGTCCTTCAAATCCAATACACCAGAGTGACTTGAATATAAATGATAAGCTCCTGTCTGTCTTCTACTTTAAATCCTAACTGCTTCCAGGGCACCTGATAATCTGGCAACTCTCTCTTATGCTGAACGTCCATGCATTTGCCATCTCCTCTCACCCTGGTGTTCCCTACAAGTAACTCCTACCTGTCCTTAAGATTCAGCTCAGATGTCATGTCTTCCAAGAAGCCTTTCCTAACTTCTTCTAATCTAAGGCTGTCTCCTTTGTGATCCCCAAAAAGATGTGCTTCCCTCAATTCTTGCATGTACAGCTTGGTATTCTAAGCCTTCACCATTAAGTTTTGAGCTCCCTGAAGATAAGGATTATCTATTCATCTTTAAAGCACCAGAATTAAACACAGCAGCCAAACACAATCTGAGCACCTAGTCTGTACTCGATAAATGTTTTTGAATTAACCCATAGTCTCCAAAAGGCCAAAGAGGAAAACTGACAAACATTTACTGAATACTTACTATGCACCAAGCTAGGCCTTTCAGTCCACACTCCAAGATATGTATCTCTATCCTACCAGCCAGTAAAAGTAGGAAGTCAAGACTGAACCCAAATCTACCTGACAGTAAAACCCAATCTTTGTCCATTACACCACGGCTCCAGACCAAACGAGAATTCAGAGAAATCCACTGGGAGAAACACTTAAGGCAGCTCAAAACAACCAAATCTTTAAATTTTAGCCAGCAACCTACTCTGAATTCTTTCTGACTAGCCCCATTCTCAGCATACCTCCCATGAAGCAGAAACATTATATTAATAGATAATATTCCAGGCTCTGCAGCCCAGCAGTGTACAAAGACGGCACTTGGGGAAGACTGCAGCACCACAGAAGTGTTCTGATGTTTACCTGCTGGGATGCACGACCGGTGAAAGAAGAAGGATCCAGTAAATGGTCCAACTGGGAGTGAATGGGACTGAAGTAGGCATCAGCCTGGATACGCTCTATGAGGTCATTGTCACCCCCTTCCTGCTTGACCACAGCAGCTGCCTGATGGGAGAGCACTCTGATTTTCTCATGGCAATCCTGGGAAGACAAGGAGTATGGTTGGCTTGCTAGTAACAGGCATTTGAGGGTATAGCAGCTGGAGCAAAGGCCTCCTCCAAAGTTTCATGAACCATCTGCCCTTGCATCCTGCCCACTTCCCAGCATTTCCTATGGAAATTCAGACCTAATTTCTTCACTGAAAGTGGACCTTTTCTACAAGTGATTAAGCAACTCACTTTTTAATAAACTGAGTTCACCACCATCACCCTCCAAAGATAAGCCTGTTCTAGGGCAGCATAATGTCACTGTTCTGTACCAATACCATGACTGAAGGTAATAACAGAGACAGCTTCGTCCATCCTTCTTTGGGGAGGAGAAAGCAGGACTTAAGGTGTACTTTGTTTACCCAGGAGCATGAGGGGTTACAAACCTGGCGGTTACCTCCAGCTTTCACCATGGCCATAATGATGTTCTCTGTGGCCATGAAAGGCAGCTCTTGCCGAATGCGCCGCTCAATTACCTGTACGAGTGAAGCACCAAGAAGGATGCCTCAGGTTACAAGGTCATACACACAGTAGGACATCAGCTATGACCAAAAGGATACAGAGCAGGGGCACGAACTACCATATCTATGAAGAAAGAGGGTAGAATGGATTGTCTTATGCTACACTGTTATTTTTCAGTTTTCTCAAAATCCAGAGTATTATTTTGATTTTAAAAAGGAATGTTGACTTGAGCAAACTTTTAAAAGTTGCTTCATCAGAATGATTCCTAAAACCTCAAGTCTGCTCAATTTCAGTGCCTGACTTTAGGAGCCAAGTACGGCATGGAAACAAACCCACCTGCCTCAGGTACTCACAAACAGACCAATGGAGCAGTCTACTCTGCCAGTCACAGCAGAGCTGATGACTCAGGCTGGTGGACAATTTTAAGCCAATTCGAAGCACTTCTTTCTCCCTCTTCTATAAACATGTCTATGAATCCCACAGACCTAGTTCCCTAGAGCTTATGTCACAACCTGAAGAGTGAGCTCTGCTGGGGAAGAGCTCCTACTGGACCCGAATCCAGCTCCTCCAACACGCTCACTCCAGAGCAGAAGGCCACCCACCCCGCCACATTCCAACCCCTCCCTCATACTGTGCTTTTTCACGGAGGCCTCTTACTCTGGGGTACACCACCAAGCCTTCAGAAATGTTCTGCAGCGTATTCAGTATCGTATCTGCAGTGAGAAATCCCTCGGCCAAACACATTCGTCTAGAAAACAAACAGCCAATTCAGTTATCGCTTCAAGCAAATAACGATTTCCATGAAATGGAGGGTGTGTCCCAAGAAGCTGCCCTGATTGCTACTGATTTCTCACTCCAGATGTGCTACTTGGACAATTTCCTTCAACTACCCCAATATCCTAATGACCCTCAAATCTACCACCTCTTGGGGCTTCCCTGGTGGCGCAGTGGTTGAGACTCCACCTGCCGATGCAGGGGACATGGGTTCGTGCCCCGGTCCAGGAAGATCCCACATGCCGCGGAGTGGCTGGGCCCGTGAGCCATGGCCGCTGAGCCTGCACGTCCGGAGCCTGTGCTCCGCAACGGGAGAGGCCACAACAGTGACAGGCCCGTGTACCGCAAAAACAAAAAACAAGAAACAAACTCTACCATCTCTTGACTAAGACCACTTGGCCAAGCGCCAGACCACATACCCATTTGGAGAGTTCCACCTGGCTGATCTGTAGGTTCCCCAGACTCAGAACTGCATTCAGCCACTTTTCCACTGCCTGCTGCTCACCACCTCACCCCACGCCTCCTCTCCCTGTAGCTCCTGACAAGGGAAATGGCACCAGCACCCCGTCACCATCTTAACACTCACTGCAGTCAACCGCCAAGGGCAGCCCACCCGACACCGACTTCATATCCACATCCTCTCCAGTTACACGGCCACTGTACCAGTGTGTACTCGGATTTTTTTTAAAGGTTCTTATTTCATGTGGACCATTTTTCAAGTCTTTACTGAAGACGTTAGAGTCTTTGTTACAATATTGCTTCTGTTTTGTTTTGGTGTTTTGGCCGTGAAGCATGTGGGATCTTAGCTCCCAGACCAGGGATCAAACCCGCACACCCTGCATTGGAAGGTGAAGTTTTAACCACTGGACTACCAGGGAAGAACCTGGATTCGTTTTTTTTTTAAATAAATTTATTTATTTATTTATTTAATTTCGGCTGAGTTGGGTCTTTGTTGCTGTGCGCGGGCTTTCTCTAGTTGCAGCGAGCAGGGGCTACTCTTCGATGCGGTGTGCGGGCTTCTCATTGCATTGGTTTCTCTTGTTGTGGAGCACGGGCTCTAGGCGTGCAGGTTTCAGCAGTTGTGGCTCGCGGGCTCTAGAGCACAGCCTCCATAGTTGTGGCTCACGGGCTTAGTTGCTCCACAGCATGTGTGATTTTTCCGGACCAGGGCTCAAACCCGTGTCCCCTGCATTGGCAGGTGGATTCTTAACCACTGCGCCACCAGGGAAGCCCCTGGACTTGGATTTTTAAAGTAGCCTCCTAACTTGTTCTGATCAGCTCCCTGTCCCCTTACAACTGATTCTCCAAATTGGTGCAGGGTATTTTAGTGTGCACATCTGATTAGGTCACAGCCTGCTAAAAAACAGTCAATGGCTGACTTCCGAATCAGTTCACATGTTTTATTCCCATAAACCCTGGATTATGCACACACCCCAGAGACCTAGCTTTAACTCTGATCAACTCCTCTCAAGAAATTCCAGCAGAATACAAGCAAACTAGGGTAATGAATCTGCTTTTGAATATTAATAAATATATACACAAAGCAGAAAATCACGTGCATGCTGGTACCTTATTAGTAACTACAAATTACTCCTGACCCATCTCATAACTAATTAAGATGTTGCTGTGTCAAGACACCACACCTGACATCCCCCTGCCTTCAGAACAGTATCTTTGGGACTCCCCTAGAGGTCCAGCGGTTAGGACTTCGCCTTCAATGCGGGGGGTGCGGGTTCCATCCTCGGTCGGGGGGCTGGGATCCCACATGCCTCACAGCCAAAAATGAACCCACAAAAAACATAAAAGAAAAACAGAAGCAATATTGTAACAAGTTCAATAAAGACTTAAAAAAAAAAGAAAGAGCAACATCTGAATTCCTTTTCAGGGCCTAGAAGGCCCTTCATAAACTGGCTGCTACCCAAGAGCACGTCCGACCTCATCTCCTGCTACAGACTTCATTCTCCAGGGCTACCCGACTGTTAGTAACTCCCCCAACTGTTCTTTCTCCTGCTCTGTGCCTTTACACGTGCTCCCAATCTTGTCTCAAATGTTAAGAAATGCCTAGATGTCTTAAGTCTAAAGCATCACCTCTGTGAAGCTTCCCTCAACTCCTCCTCCACCCCTCCCTCCGCTTTGCCCCCACAAGGATTACTCTGTATATATTCTGATTCGAACACATATCACACTGTTCCTTCTATGTTCTTGCCTCCCTATTAGACTCCAGGCTCCTCAGGGACAAGGAGGGAATACAGAGATGCTCATGAAGTCCTGATGCTTCCAGGCCCCTCTTGGTCCTCCCACAACTCGCTGTATGTGACACCCCCGTTCCACTGACCGGTTGGCACTATCATCCAGTGTGCGTTCAAACCACTGCACAGATGCTGTCTGCAGCGGGTCCATGACAAGGGTCATTAGG
The DNA here is from genome assembly GCF_949774975.1 of Lagenorhynchus albirostris. Classification (NCBI taxonomy): domain Eukaryota; kingdom Metazoa; phylum Chordata; class Mammalia; order Artiodactyla; family Delphinidae; genus Lagenorhynchus; species Lagenorhynchus albirostris. The sequence continues at coordinate 8,660,710 of NC_083105.1, forward strand.
TGACGGGCCAGGCTGCAGCACCGCTCTGAGCGCATAGGGTTCCGCTTGTATGGCATTGCACTTGAGCCTGTCCGTGTAAAGGAGAAGAAGCAAAGGCAGGAAGACCTCAGGGGACAGTGGACGGCCGAGCATGCTCCTGGCGAAACTGCTTACACGCGCCCGCGGACCTCCTGGCATTTCGCGGTGTTCCCAGGTCTCCACACAACACTCACCAATCTGCTGTTTTTCAAAGGGTTCCTCCAGCTCCTTGAGGCTTGCCAGGAGTCGTATGTCAGTACAAATCTGGGGAAAAGCAGGGGCACAGGCATCACCCACACTCTTAGTATGTGGGGTCTGGGGCAGGGACTGGACTGATGGAGGAGGTGAGCTCTTTGGGAGCCCGCCGAGCTGAAGCGCAGCATGTCCTCCCCGAGGGAGACTCCTCCCAGCTCCTGAAGAGCTGGCATTCGGGGAGCACGGGAATGTTCTGGTGAAACACTCCGTAGGATTATCATGGACAGACAATGGTAAGATGAACTTAATGAGAACATGGAAACTAGTCCTTCCTTTTAACACACCTTAACTTAAGAGGCTTCACTGACAGGCCCCAAATTGCTATGAGTGATATCTGACATCTCTCAAAAGCCACAATGAAGTCGAAGTGAGGCTGGGCGGGTCTATCTGTGGCGTCCAACACTCCCATTGCTACCACCACTCACCTTGTGCACCGATGCCCCCAAGCCGGCCAGCACGGACAGCACCTCAATATCTATTTTTCGTGTATAGGTCTGCCCTGTGATGATGAAAGCCCTAGTAATGAATAGAAAAGAGCCTCACGTGAAAATATTCCAAAATGTGACTGTGTCAAACAAATGAGCAAAAACAGACTGAGTGAAAGCTTGGGTGCCACTGGAGTGCTAAGTCCCACTGAGCCCAGGACCTCGCTGATATGTGGCTCCAGGAACAAACTGCTCTTCTACCCTTTTTACTGATACCCAGACAGCCGCCCTGACCCCAGGAGGAAACACGGTCCAGCGAACCTCTGTCCTGCTGCAGTCCAGTGAAGTGCCTGAAACAAGGAGCCACGGGGGAGCCTGTAGCCCTCGATGCAAATAGCCAGACTGAGACCAACCCATCGCAGGTCCTCAGTAAAACACGGAACAGCAACAACACGGGTAAGGCTACTCTACTGAACTCAGAACTAAACAGCTTCCTTTTTTCTTATAAATTATAAGAAATATAATAGAATCCAGACTATAAGAATAAAACCCAGGCTAGAGATGGAAGGCAATGGGTGGAAGGACAGAGAAAGAATTAAAAAAAACAACAAAAAATTTAAGGTCAAATCTAGAGGAATACTATCTTTCATTACTTAACAAGGAGGCCAACACTTTTCCCACTTACCTACCTCTTAAATCCTGCCTTTTCTGTCACCATCTTGTCAAGCTGCTCTACCTTGGAAAGAAAAGACATCCCTATAGAAATTCAGGTGTGTCTAGTAGGAGAATATCTTGACAAGTCGTCCTGCCCAGGTTTTGGCCTTCACTACCCACTTCCAGTCCAGACTCCACCCATTCCAGGTTCAATCGCTCCTACCATCCTGGAGGTCAGCTTTGTCTCTGGTGCTCCTACAGTTGAGTTTGTATCACCCAGGTCACTTTCAGAATACCTTTTGGTCATCTCCCTCGAAGAGCTGCACGAAGCTGGCCTGGGTGCCAGTGGTGCCCTTCACTCCTCGGAAGCGCAGGTCATCTCGGACACGCTTCAAGTTCTGGAGATCCATGCAAAGATCTTGAATCCAAAGACAGCAACGTTTCCCAACTGTGGTCAGCTGAGCAGGCCTGAAAACAACCCAAAGAGAACACAGAGAGGTCTCAAACCAGTGACTTATTTCATAAAACCTTCATTGCTTCTTCTAATAATCACTGCTACCCTGGGAAGGGCAAGAATTAAAGTAAGAGACAGAGAAACCAGTGAAGACAAAACAAGAGCTAAAAAGTTTAAGCAAATAAGTTAAGCAAATTCAATGTCATTTATAAATATTCAAAGGTTATAAAACTAAAGGGCTACTAGCATAGTTCTTTCTTCACCATCAAGAGGCACTATAAGGGCAGAGACAATGTCTGTTTTGTTTGTCCCCAGGTCTTGGCAAGAAATATACACGTAACAAACATTTGCCAAGCATCTAATGTGTTCTTGGTATTGGAAATACAACAAAGAACAAAACAGACAAGTGGAGCTCATATTATCATGTAAACAAGTAAACAAACAAGATAACTGTTCATTTTTAAAATGCTATCAAAAAATAAAACAAGGGGCTTCCCTGGTGGCACAGTGGTTGAGAGTCCGCCTGCTGATGCAGGGGACACGGGAAGATCTCACATGCTGCGGAGCGGCTAGGCCCGTGAGCCATGGCCGCTGAGCCTGAGCGTCCGGAGCCTGTGCTCTGTAGCGGGAGAGGCCACAACAGTGAGAGGCCTGCGTACCGCAAAAAAAATAAAAATAAAATAAAAATAAAACAAGGATGACGATACTGGAGATTGTGACTCTAGACTGACAGTAAAGAAAGGGCTCTGTAAAGAGTCCAGATCCGACGAAGAGGGACTTCCCTGGTGGCACAGTGGTTAAGACTCCGCCTGCCAATGCAGGGGACATGGGTTCGAGCCCTGGTCCGGGAGGATCCCACATGCCACAGAGCAACTAAGCCTGTGTGTCACAACTACCGAGACTGGGCTCTAGAGCTCACAAGCCACAACTACTGAGCCCATGCACCGCAACTACCGAAGCCCGCAGGCCTACAGCCTGTGCTCCACAGAGAGAGAAGCCACCGCAATGAGAAGCCCACGCATCGCAACGAAGAGTAGCTCCTGCTCGCTGCAACTAGAGAAAGCCCGCATGCAGCAACGAAGACCCAACACAGCCAAAAATAAAAAAAAATAAAACAACAACAACAAAAAAGATCCAATGAAGAGCCCAGTCAAACTGTGGAGAATAACCCCAAAACACACAACCAGAGGACTCTAACATAATAGCTAATATCTTTGTCGTCAGTCTGAGGTCTAAATCAATCTACTGCAGGTCTGTTTATAACATAAAACATAATTATGAGTAAACTGCAATAAAGTCAGAGTTCTATTAGATGACCTAGCCTACTCCATATGGAATTTCTCTTCTATTAGGCTAATGATACTGACAGCTGGCGACATCAAGGCACCCCACTAGGAATGTCTATAGCATACACATCAAAAGTTAGGACACATATTCCCAAATCAATCTTATGGTAGTTTTCCTTGTTAACTTCTGCTACTAGATTATTGGTACAAGCAAAGAAAAAAATACATTTGCATGGACCTATTCATAGAACCATTATACATAATAGCAACAGAGTGGAAACAAGCCAAATGTCCAGCAACTGGTGAATAGATAATGTAAAAATAAATTAAGTACTGACACATGCTACATGGATGAACACTGAAAACACTATGGTAAGTGAAAAGAAGCCAGTCACAAGAAGATGAATATTATATGATTCGACTTAAACGAAGTGTCTAAAAGAGACAAATCCATAGACAGAAAACAGATTTGTGGTTGCCAGGAGCTAGCGAATGGGGGAATGGGAGGGAATGCTAATGGGTACAGGTCTTCTGTGGGGGGGGGGATGGAAATATTCTGAAATTATATACTGGTAATGACTGCATGAACTCTGTAAATATACAAAAAACCACTGAACTGTATACTTCAAGTGGATGAATTTTATGCTATGTCAGTTATATCTCAATAAAGCTGTTTCTTTTCAATTGCAGGGACTCACCCATTCTGAGGTCATATCTACGCATCAATACCATTTTCTGAGTTTCTAACGGCTGCTAACTGTGGCAGCAGGTACCTCTCATGAAACCATCCCCAGAGGAATACTGGAACGCCTGCATGCCCTGAGCACTCTCCAATAGATACAGGAGAAGAGGAGCTGCAGCACAGGTGACGCTAGGTGTGTATGGAGCCAGCACAGAACGCAACATTTGTCATGGCCCAGCCATACACACTGAGCACTGACTCCTTCACAGGAACAAATCCTTCTAGTTTCTGCTACTAATAATGAAGGCTCTAATTTTTTTTTTTTTTTTTTTTTTTTGCGGTACGCGGGCCTCTCACTGTTGTGGCCTCTCCCGTTGCGGAGCACAGGTTCCGGACGCGCAGGCTCAGCGGCCATGGCTCACGGGCCCAGCCGCTCCGCGGCATGTGGAATCTTCCCGGACCGGGGCACGAACCCGTGTCCCCTGCATCGGCAGGCGGACTCTCAACCACTGTGCCACCAGGGAAGCCCTGAAGGCTCTAATTTTAAGGAAGATTAAACTCAATAGGCTTTCCTAAGTTACAGGGGATGATACCCTTGTTGCCATAGCAACACCCCATTAAAACATAAGGCAGGGCTTCCCTGGTGGCACAGTAGTTAAGAATCCGCCTGCCAATGCAGGGGACACGGGTGTGAGCCCTGGTCCGGGCAGATCCCACATGCCGCGGAGCAACTAAGCCCGTGTGTCACAACTACTGAGCCTGTGCTCTAGAGCCTGTGACCCATAACTACTGAGCCCGCGTGCCACAACTACTGAAGCCTGCGTGCCTAGAGCCCGTGCTCCGCAACAAGAGAAGCCACTGCAATGAGAAGCCCGCGCACTGCAAGGAAGCATAGCCTCTGCTCGCCGCAACTGGAAAGCCTGCACGCAGCAACGAAGACCCAATGCAGACAAAAATAAAATAAATAAACAAAAGGCAGATGCTAATACACCACTACTCAAATATCATCACTTGAAACCTGCTACTAGCATTTCAAAAATGACATCATTGGCTTTAAAACAGGGTTTTATTCAGTAATCATAAAAATACTTGCACATTCAAAGCATAAAGAATATAGTATGGGAAAAATTTTAGTTACCCTATTATCTCATAAACCAGAGTAATCAGTGTATACATCTTGGTGTACTTCCTTCCAATCTTTGTACAATTTATATGCTGTCTTTTCCCCACAACATTAACCTACGTGCATTCCCATGTCTTATTAGTCTCACCAGCATCATTTTGCTGGTGTGTATTATTCCAACCTGTGGATATATTACATTCTATACCTTATTTAATTATTCTCTTATTCTTGGACATTTAGATTGTTTCCAATGCTTACCATCATAAATAATATTTTAACAAAGATCTTTGTACATATAGCTTTTCACGTAATTTGGATGACTTGGGTTAAATTCTCAAGAATGGAATCACTGGGCTTCCCTGGTGGCACAGTGGTTGAGAGTCCGCCTGCCGATGCAGGGGACACGGGTTCGTGCCCCGGTCCGGGAAGATCCCACGTGCCGCGGAGCGGCTGGGCCCGTAAGCCATGGCCGCTGAGCCTGCGCGTCCGGAGCCTGTGCTCCGTAACGGGAGAGGCCACAACAGTGACAGGCCCGCGTACCGCAAAAAAAAAAAGAATGGAATCACTGAATCAAGAATACTTTCTTGAGAGGCAGAGTGGAAACAGATCCAAGAAGGGAGCAATCAGAGGCTCCCCCTTCCTGAGGCCTAAACTGGGAGAGCCCCTCCTTCCCTCCTGCTCACGCCGCAGGAAGGTACCCATCTAAAACTCTGGTCCTTCATAGTTACCCCAACTAGCTGTCTACTGTCCTGACCTGCAAAACCATCTGGGCTGACTCTACTAACCAGCATTGGATTCCTGGAGTGGGAAAGGAGGGCTCAGGCCCTGTGACCTAAACAGGATCTGCTCTCCAACCTCCTCCTTGCCCCTAAAAGATCTCCCTGTAGGCAAAGGAGATACCAGAAGTGTTAGATTATTAAATTAAGGAAAAAAAACAAAAAAAAAGAATACTTTCTGTATACATATTTTCCAGTGAAACGAACCACTAGATTTACTCTCTAAGCAGTATAGCTTTTAAGGTAGGTATAAGGTTCACTCCTTACAGGCACCCCAAGTGCTTATGTTTTGAGATTTCTCACCTCCAGGTTACCATGCAGAAGGGAGAACTGAAGGAATAAATGGAAGCTGGATGCACATAAACAAGCCCAATTCCCAAGAGGTAACCCTCTCACTTACTGGAAATGTGTGAAACCTAAGGTGGGAAGATCAGCTCGTTCCTTGGCAAAGTCGGCAAGCCGAGAGATCACCCTGGCAAGCTGCAAGGAAGACCATGTGTGAGAAAGAGTGAATTCAGGCTGAGCACTTGCATAAACAGGAACTAAACTTGGAGACAATTTCATATACAATTACACCTCCAGCTCACAGAAGGCAGAGGCCATATTTTTTCATCTTTGTATCTTAAAGTGCCTTGAAGAGTTCATACTAACCAACATTCAGAAACTGAGTTGACTACCTAAAATGTCACGAATTATTTCTGCACAGTGTTAACACCACTGGCACGTTCATGAAGAAAAACAGGACAAAATCATAAATCTGACCCACATATTCCAGCCATGTGCTGCTGGTTACACTTTGTTCACTTAAGAGGCTATGCTTTAAAAAGCATTAACTTACATAGTGATTTAGCTCAAGAAGAGATAGTTATACAGATTCGATCGAGGATCATTCATCTGAGTAAACAATAACTTATTTAGATTTACATTGTGCTGCTTTACGTTGTGGTGCCCATCTCCTGTCACAGGGAATCTTAGGACTGGTAAGAAACTTCTGTCAACTTCTTACCTTTGGCAAAAGCAGGTCAAATGCATTTCTAAGAATAATCAAGTCCTGCAAGGGAAATGCAGTGATCTTACATTAATCGGCTTTGCCCAAACAACATTATGACATAACACTTTCTGGCCATCACAACTGGGTTTCTAACCTAGTTGCCTATCTCACTTTCAGTAACACACTGTGCAAGCCAGAAGATGCTAACAGAAATTCTCCTCTGATTACTGGTTTAAAAGCACACCAACTTAGAGAGCAGTACGACTGGAATCTATAAGCACAAAGGCTTTATACTTACAAAGCCCTATTTATGTGGTATCTAATGGAACGGGGAAATGATAAGGGGTAAGCCCCATCGTGAATACGGCAAAGATGTCCAGGTCAACAGGGTTTACACCTTCCCGAAGATTAGTGTTTGAGTTTCTGAGAAGAATACACAGGGGTTAAAAAAAATAAAATAAAAAAATCCATAAGGCACATCTCATTAGTTTCCCCTCCCTTTTTTTCATGTCAATCATTGCTAACAAAAAAAAGTCATGAACTACAAGATCTAGGTTTAGGAAATGTAAAGCTGTTCCTGGGGGTTTAGGAGGTGTAAGTGTTGCAGGCAACTCCAACACATGTTTATGAGACAGTAATTGTTGAGCCCAACTACATGCTGGGTCATTTTAAAAGGATACTCCAAGTTAGAGAACTGTTGTTCTCCCATTATCTGATTCACCAATTACACATCGATGCCTTTAATTACGTACCACATTAGACAAAAAATGTTACTTGGGGCAACTTAGAAATTACGGCTTCTTTCTGAACTGCAAGTGTATCTGGATTCTAACTTCTAGTCCCACGGGTGCCCTGCAATAAGGGCAGAGTTTTGGAGCCACTCTACCCAGGCCTGAATCCTTTCCAGCTGCAAAACCTAGAGCAAGTTCTTCAACTTCTACACTTCCTCATCTGTGGCAATGGGGAAAATAGAGCCAAAGCCAAAGACTACATATTCTGAATCCATTTATATGAAATTTCGAGAAAAGGCACAACTATAGACACAGAAAGCAGGTCAGTGGTTGTTTGAAACTGGAAGCAGGAGTGGAGATTGACTGTAAAACAAGCAAAAGAGAACTTCTTGGCGTGAGGGGTATGCTCGAAAACTGGAGTGTGGTGAGGCTGAAAGATTGCATAAATTTACTAAAGCTCACTGAACTGTACCTTTAAAATGGGTAAACTTATGGTATTAAATTATACCTCAATAAAGCTATTTAAAAATGGAGATAACAGAATCTATCTCTTATGCCTTTTGTGAAGAAAAAATGAAGTAATACATAGAAAGTGCTCAGAATAGTGCTGGGCACCTAGTAAACTTAGGAAAATGTTTGCTGTTACTTTCTCGTGTTTGACTATGAGACACTTTTGCTAATTAAAGGATTTAAGAATTATAATGTAATTATTTCTTTTTTTCAGAAGTCTTGGCAAAGAGTAAAAAGGACTTTGGAAAGGAAATCCCTTTGGAAAACTACTTTGGCCACTAAAATGCTAAGATCTCGGCTTACGTCCAGCATACCAATGCATAGGCAGTATCTATACGTCTCATTTTATGGAGGTCATTAGGGGCTTATAGTTTAGATTGGAAGGATACCAAAAGCAAAAAATTCCTGAGCACTGAGATCCTAAGATCTATGGAGTCGCTTCCTAAAATGGACAAAATCAAAGAAAATTTATAAATGCATTATAAACATTGAGTCTAAGTGGAAACAAAACAACATCATGGGCTCCTACTGTATTGTCTCCAACATAGCAGGAGGTGGCACCAAGATGAATAATGCCAGCAGCTTTGGGGCAGCAGTGGGCAAACGTGTGCACATGAGCCATCACATCATGTCGTAACTGCTTCTCTTCTTCAGCTGCCATCTTGAAGTCGATGTTGTCCAGGTTTGATTTCATCTCCTGGATTTGTTCATCTGTGATAGGCAAACCCAATGTCTGAAGAACAGGCAAAATAAAATAAAATAACTTCTTGCAGCACAATTATTTGAATTGAAGTGACACTGAAAAAAAAATTGGTTCATGTTAGCATTTATGCCCTACCTTCCAATTCTTAAACTAAAATTGGGGCAACTAAACTAAAAGGACATGGGGAGAAGGAGACAACTTTCTAAATGAATCATGGTAAATTATATTCTAAGGGAACTCCAATATATAAAACAATGCAATCCTGATTTTTGTTCCCTCTGTCCCTACGTCTCTGCTCACTCCCTCACAGGTCTGGTCTCTGGGCTCAAACGCCATCTCCTCAGAGGGGTCTCTCCCGACTTCCATGTGAAATACCCTTCTTTTGTGCACTCTCTATCTATCCCTTTAGCCTGTTTCTTTTTAATTTATTTAATTAATTTATTTTTGGCTGTGTTGGGTCTTCGCTGCTGCATGTGGGCTTTCTCTAGTTGTGGCGAGTGGGGCTACTCTTTGTTGTGGAGCACGGGCTCTAGGCGCATGGGCTTCAGTAGTTGTGGCACATGGGCTCAGTAGTTGTGGCTCGTGGGCTTAGTTGCTCCGCGGCATGTGGGATCTTCCCGGACCAGGGCTTGAACCCATGTCCCCGGCATTGGCAGGTGGATTCTTAACTACTGTGCCACCAGGGAAGCCCTAGCCTGGTTTTATTTAGAGCACTTATCACCACATGACATTTTTACAAATCTATTAGCCTGTCTCTCCCCTCTAGAATGTATATACACTCTCTGAGAGGAGAGCTTTGTGGTATTTATTGCTTACTCTTTAGTGCTTGGCACATAAGTGCCCAAAGTGTAGCATCCAGGCCACAGCTTTGCATTTGATCTAGATGGATTTAGCCAGAGAAACCAAAATTAGGAATGCTATTAGTATCTTTGCCAACAAATTATGTGCAGAAAATTCAGTGCCACTGAAAGCAATTCTGGGGCTTCCCTGGTGGCGCAGCAGTTAAGAATCCGCCTGCCAATGCAGCGAACACAGGTTCGAGCCCTGGTCCAGGAAGATCCCACATGCCACGGAACAACTAAGCCCATGCACCACAACTACTGAGCCTGAGTGCCACAACTACTGAAGCTCACGTGCCTAGAGCCCGTGCACAACAAAAAGTAGCCCTTGCTCGCCGCAACTAGAGAAAGCCTGCGCACAGCAACAAAGACCCAACGCAGCCAAAAATAAAAATAAATAAATTTAAAAAAAAAAGCAAGCAATTCCGGGAGATACAAATGAGAAGATAAACACATCAACATCTTACGTTCATCTATCACTGAAAAAATCAGGCTGACAAAAAATAGCTGGCAGCCCACAGGCAGCTCGGAACCCTGGAGCCAAGTATTGAATATGTACATTGGTGAAATTTATCCAAACCTCACTTGAAAGCCCCAAGGCCTGGCCCTGGGAAGGGGCTCACATCTTAAGACCTACCTTGTCCAAGATGATAGCTACTAGTCAGATGTGGCTATTTACATTTAAACTAGTAAAAATTTAAAAGTAAAAACTCAGGACTTCCCTGGCAGTCCAGTGGTTAAGAGTCGGAGCGCCCACTGTAGGGGGCGCAGGTTCGATCCCTGGTCGGGGAACTAAGATCCCACATGCCACTCAGCCCAGCCAAAAAAAAAAAAGAAAAGTAAAAATTCAATTCCTCAGTCACACTAGCCACATCTGGCCAAGCTGCCTTGGATTTTTAGTCATCAGACATGACATCTCAGGGCTCCTCCCAAAGCAAAGCAGCAGGGGGCAGCGTGGCCAAAATGCTTCCTATCCCCAAGCAATGTGTTTTCTCAAAATTTACTCCCTGCTCCTAATTTTCAGCACTTCTAATCTCTCATCGCTCAAGTTTTTTTTTTTAAACTACTGAATTATGATGTAATTTATGCTGTTAATTTTGACAACCTAGCTAACAGATAATCCAAACTCAGGAGATATCAAAATTGTATGCATTTCAGGCAATGTATATATAGACTGGGCAGAGGAAAGGACACATATTCAGACTCTACATTTCAATCCCAGCTTGAAGCTTTTACTAGCTATGTTGAGTGGCAAAATCTTACGAGTGCCACCACCCTTATCTACATGGAGTACCAAGTAAAACAGAAGATAGAGTACATGCTAGTACATAGCAAACCACAACACACTTAATGCTCTTGTCTACTACCTATTATTGTTATCTGAGCCCACAGTTTATGAAATCTCTGTGCCTCCATTCTATCCTCTGTAAAACAGGAATAAGTTACTTATTGTAAAGAACTGTTTTGAGGATTAGTAAACTATTAATTTTTAATCTTCAAACTGCCGGGCACACACATAGCAGGCACTGTAGAACTGTCTACTACTATTTTTTTTTAATTGGAATATAGTTGATTTACGATGTTGTGCTAGTTTCAGATGTATACCAAAGTGAATCAGTTATACATATACATATATCTCTCTTTTTTAGATTCTTTTCCACACAAGCCATTACAGAGCATTCTGTCTGCTAGTGTTATGTACTACTTTATTTTCTTGAGCATAGTGATAGGAAAGGGGTAAAATCTAAGAAGAAGTTTCCTGTTTGGGGACCGTGTACCTCGGTCCTAGGCACGCACTCAAGATTGTTTCCAGGTTTACTAAATGTCATTTGGGTACTGCCATCTTGCTTGTTGTGGCATTTTCCTCTGAAACTTTACAGCTCTGTGGATCACCTTCAGTTTCCTTCAGCTCCTCTGCAAAGGCCCGTCTGTGGCTATTTCTGAAATCGTTGGGCTAAATAGGTCTACATGCAGCTCTTATAAGAGAACCCATATATCTCATCTAATAACCCCGATTCTCCCTCCCCAGAGGCAGACGGCAGCAGAGTGAAGCGGAAACGGTGGCCCAGGAAACATGGGTTTTGTAGTGATGGTTTGGTCTCAGACAACACTGAGGCACTGTGGAGGGCGAGGTGGCTGAGCGCTCAGTCAGGCTCTGCACGGGACACGGGTTCACACCCGGGTTCCGCTATCAATGGTTAGGAGCAAATAACGCGCTGGGCATCATCGAGGCTTGGTCTTCTTCCCTACCATGTGGGAAAACCACCACCTAGCTTGCAAAGTCTTTACGGGTTAACGGGGGAAAGACGTGTACAGAAACGAGCACAACGGCACGGAACGAGCGCTCGGCTATGTACTCTTGCAGGAACCGCCAAGATACTCCCTGAAACGGGTAACTGCACTTCTTGCCGCCCCCTGTGCGCCTCGAACCCTCGACGATTAAAACACGTGAGGCAACAGGTGGCGGCTGCCGGGTCTCCTGCCCTGGGCTTCCTGGGGCCTCTGCTCCTCTGGAATAACGAGGAGGCTGCCTCCGGAGGCTCAGCCGGCGCTCGGCACCCAACCCGGCACGTGCGGGGCCGGGCCCGCCCACAGCTCCGGAGCACTTTACCTGCTCGGCTTCCGCCAGCCACAGCCAGAGCTGCCGCCAGGTCCGGAATTTGTACCTGTCGCTAAACACGAAGCACATCTCCGGGCTGGCATAACGGGAGGCAAGCGGCGAGCGGTAGCTGTCGTGCCCGCAGGCCGCCTCCCGCCCGCCACCGTCGCCCGCCGCCGCCATCCCTAACCCACGACCCCGCGGAGGCCAGACAGGGACTCGAGGACGGAAGCGGAAGTCCGGGAGCGGAACACCCTCCGCTTGGTCCCGCCCCCGGGGTTCCGGGAGACCCGAGTCCTCAAGGTTGTTCAGTTTCGGCGGTTGGCTGCTGAGGGTTAGGGAGTTTCTCTTGGTTTACCAGAAACGTGATTAGCGCTTCATAAGTTACTCAGCAGCTCTGCGTCTCAGTCTCCCCATCTGAAAAAAGGTATCCTGTGAGGATTGGGTATCATCAGATCGATGTCTGGTTCACTTAGAAAGCCCTCTGTGTTTGCTATTATTATTGTCGCCTAATCCCTCCCACGCTTCTACCGCCTGCCTGGCCCCCAGCGCGGTTCTGAGGAGAAAGGAAGATGCCCAAGGGAAATCGGCATTTATTGAGGGCCAAGTGAGCCCCTTGCGCGAAAGTGCAGTAAAAATGGATTTCAGCAAGCGCTGGAACTGAGACTCATAGACGCTGATGACTTGCTCACGGTCACCCAGCTAATAAATGGAGCCGCCCGACTTCAGATTCTGACTCTGAGCCATTACGCTGTGTAGTTCCCAGCATACACCGTGCCGGGTCACACCACTGGCTTGGTGAAGGCATTCCCCCGTCCTGGAACACCTCTCTCTGTCACTGCGTCTTACGTAAGGCCCAGATGGTCCCACTCTTCCCTCTGGTTGGCCACTAATAATAAAACCACTAACGTTTATGTAAGTTTCACTAGGCATCAGGCACTGTCCTGAGTGCTTACACATGGGATCCTCATTACATCCATGTGAGGATACTGAGTTGTTAAGGTACTATTAAATGAAATAATATACTACTCTCCAATGCAGAGTAAGTGCTCAGTAAATGCTCGCCATTATTATGATCCCCATCTTGCAGATGACAAAGCGAAGGTATGGGTAGGTTGAGTGTCTTGAGATTGCTCATGTAGAAGGGCAAGAGCTAGGAGTTAAGTGCAGGGGGATAGGCTCCAGGCTCCTGGTTCTTACCAGATTCAAAGGTACTCTTTCCTTTGTGCTACAGTAGCAGGTCCTATACTGCTTTGAAATTACCTGTTTCTGAGTGTCTCACTATGAAGGGAGGTCCATTTTGAATTCTCAGCTTGTTTGCTGAGGTGAATGGCCCCTTTCCCAGTAACCATAATACTTCAGGAATATTAAAAGCTGCTGATTAGATCTCAAGACTTCCAAGATCTTGTCTTTGACAATAACTTTTTTTCCTGTCACCTTTCCATTCCTGCTTTAAAATTTTCACGATTTACTCAAAAACTCATGGACCACCCCTGTAAGTGTTCTCCCTCCCCACCTCTGGGATTTCATATAGGTCTCTCATAACTCTCACCAGAGTTCAGTGTTGTTGGCCTTTCCCATCAATGGCAAACTCGGTGCAGGTGGAGATCATGCCTGCCTTGGTCCCCCGTATCCCTGGCAGGTGGATCCCGCACAGGACCTAACGTAGTGTAGGTGCTCAGTAAATGTTCGCTTGGTGAATGAATGCTGCCCAAAGGAGCCTAGCGCACAAAGGGAAACAAGGCCCACAGTCGCCAAGATACAAGTTAGATCCTGACATTGCCGTTCCTCTTCCCCCAGCCTCTCACATCCTTCAGTGTCCTCATGCCATAGATCCTTCATGTCTCCACCTGGGCTTCAGAATTGTCAGAATGGACCGCAGCACCAATCCCAGAATACTGTGGCCATCAGAGAAGCCCATCAGCTACCTGGGCTTATCACCCACATCTTCTACCTCCCTCTGGAGCTGCAGAGGATTGCTTTTGGGGATGAGGGCAGACAATTCTGGAAAGACGACGACTACTCCCTGCAACTTCCAGGGCTGTCATTGCTGTGCTGTGATGAGTTTACTCTCCTTGCTTTCCACGGTGACTACTGCAAACTACTGTCTCCTCAGTTTTCCAGCCTCTCTCCTGGCTCTGCTCTACTTTGCTGTTACTTTTCCTCCTCCAATAGGAGTTTCTGTCTCCAATCTCTTCATTCAGGAAAGGATCTTTCTCTTTCAATTATTTTATCGAATCTGTCCAGTTCTGCCTCCCTTCTTTTTTTTTTTTAAACGCACATATCTCTTCCACTATAGAAACACCTTCACTTGCTGTTACCCCCTTAACACAAAAGCTCTTTCTGGCCGCCTCTTCACCAACTGGCATTGATGTTACTAGCTGTGTGACTTGGGCTATTACTTATAATCTTTTGGCACTTGGGTCTTCTTACCTGTGAAATACGGCTCATGACCCGCAGGTGTAGACTGAGGAGCAAAGGCAGGTGACATAGATGCTGACATCCTAGCTCAGTGTCTGGGGCTCCTGTATTCAACACATTTGTTCCCCTCCCTTCTTTGTTCCTTAGCACTGTGATGCAGCTTCTGCCCTCTTGTCTCCTCTAAACTGCACTCTCATTGATCACCAGTAACTTCCTCTAATAATTCAGAAGTCCCTTTGCCATAATATGTTTGCCTATTTGCATAAAGAATCACTAATAAAGGCTATGTGGGGGTGGGTGGGGTGGACACGCAGGGAACGGGATAGGCCAGGTAACCGGGAGCAAGCTTCCCAACGTACATCTTTAAACCATTTTGATTTTTGAGTCAAGTAGTTTTCCTTTTTTCCTGTATTAAGTCATCCCTTTTGGCTGATTGAAATATTTAGCATTTTTGACAACCCCTCCCTCCTGCTTTGAAAACTAAAGTATACTGATTCTCCTCCCTTTCTGCCTGCTCTTTGACGATCCTTCCTTCTCACACTCCTGGAAAAGGAAGTGGTGGGAATTTCCTCAAGATTTAACCCACCTTTACTCCCCTTGGAAACCGCATGTCTGCAAGTCTTATCTTCTGAGTCCACAGGTTTCTCCAAATTTTTTTTTAAATGTAAATTTATTTATTTGGTTGTGTTGGGTCTTTGTTGCTGTGCGCGGGCTTTCTCTAGTTGCGGCAAGTGGGGTCTTCTCTTGTTGCGGAGCATGGGCTCTAGGCACACGGGCTTCAGTAGTTGTGGCTCGCGGGCTCTAAAGTGCAGGCTCAGTAGTTGTGGCACACGGGCTTAGCTGCTCTGCGGCATGTGGGATCTTCCCAGACCAGGGCTTGAACCCGTGTCCCCTGCATTGGCAGGTGGATTCTTAACCACTGCGCCACCAGGGAGGTCCCCAAAATTTTGGTTCTTAATCTTCAAAGGCCACCTAGACACTTGCAGCTGGTTGTCAGTGTTATCTAAAGCAACATCTCTAAATCGGGAATTTAATTAATTTATTTATTTATAAACCTAATGAACCTAATATAGGGCAAGGTTATTTATTTTAAAAATATTTATTTATTTATTTAGGCTGTGCTGGGTCTTACTTGCGGCACATGGGATGTTTTAGTTGCGGCATGCAGACTTCTTAGTTGCAGCATGTGGACTCTCAGTTGTGTCATGAGAACTCTTAGTTGCGGCATGCATGTGGGATCTAGGTCCCCGACCAGGGATTGAACCTGGGCCCCCTGCATTGGGAGCGTGGAGTGTTACCCACTGGACCACCAGGGAAGTCCCTAAATCGGGAATTTTACATCTATCCTTTTGTTTTTATTTCAGGCTTTTAAAACACCTAGTTTGTTAAATTCTGTTACTCATGAGGATCGTTCATTTCACAGTGGTGCCTAGTGTGTGCCAAGCACTGTACTAGGCACTGGGATATAGTGGTCAGCTGATGAGGCTTGAGTGGAGAGGGCAAAGGTGAAAAGAGAGGGAGGTAAATTTGGAGGAGCAGGTGGAAGGCAGACCATGGGAACCTAGTAGGAAATAAGGATATTTAGGGTTTTATTCTAAGCAATAGAAAACCACGAAAAGTGGTAGGCTGGAGGATGACTTCATCAGATTTATGTTTTGAAAAATATCTCAGCTCTTGTGTGTAGAATGGATTGGGGGTGGGGAACTGGAATGAATGCCAAATGAGAAACCAGTTGGGCTAATGCAGTGGACTAGGTGAGACCTAGGGGTGTAGATGATCTAGCCTGGACAAAGGAAGTTAAGTGGCAGAGGAAATGAAGAAAAGGAAGAGATTAAGAGGTGCAATCAATCCAGCTTCGTGATGGGTTAGTTATGGGGAGTAAGGAAGGGGGCAGACTCAACTGATCCTCCTAGGTCTCTAGGTTTTATTGCTAAAAGGCTAGCAATGCCATTTACCATGGGGTGGGAGGAGGGACAAGCAGGCAGGATGGACTTCTCTTTTGGGTTTATTGAGTTTGCAGAGCCATTAAGATATCCAGGTGTTTCAAAATGTTGAGCAGACAATTACATCTACAAGTCTAGAGCCCAGTGGTAAGGGTTGGAAATATAAATTTAGCAGTCGTAGCACACAGATGGTAACTAAAGCCATAGGGGTTTTAGGCGCTCGAGCTGGAGAACACGGAAAAGAATTCTGCCCTTTCTGGTGCTTACATTCCAGTGAGGGAGATGGATAATAATGACTAAACAAGATAATTTTAAAAAGTGGTTAAGTTCTGTGAACAAAATATAGCAGGACAAGAGCATAGAGTAGCTTAGGGTGGGGATGGGGGTGACAGCTTATCACGTGAAGAGAGAACGAAGAATGGGGAGTTAAGGGCTTCTCTAGTGGCGCAGTGGTTGAGAGTCCGCCTGCCGATGCAGGGGACACGGGTTCGTGCCCCGGCCCGGGAAGATCCCACATGCCGCGGAGCGGCTGGGCCTGTGAGCCATGGCCGCTGGGCCTGCGCGTCCGGAGCCTGTGCTCCACAACGGGAGAGGCCACAACAGTGAGGGGCCCGTGTACCACGAAAAAAAAAAAAAGAAAAAGAATGGGAAGTTAAAAGTAGCCAAGTGGGCAGGAAGGGAAAGGATCTCAAGCACTGGAGGAACCAGCACTTGAAGGGGGAGCACCTCACTTGATTACAGTTTGGAAGCAGCAATTTTGGGGGAAATTCTTCTGATACCTCTAATTTTCTCCACATATCAGCGGACACAGGATGCTTGCTGGCAGTGTCAAGGTCTCATTGCTGGTTGGCTATACAGTAGATTTACAGGCGTCCTTATTTGCCCCGCAGTGACTTTTTTCCCCAAGTGGTGCTGCTTTTGGTTGCTGGTGGAAAATAGAAAATAGGGTTTTTCCAAAGTGGGGATTTTAGCAACCATATTATTGAAATTATAGGCTATAAAATCTAAACTGGATTAGGAAGGAAATGCGGAAAAGGAGAGGACTGATGGAGTCGAAGAAAGTAAATCGGCCAGCGTCCTGGGATGGCTGATGAGGTCAAAATGAAGCCAAAGAGGAGGGGGAACCAGTTTGGGAGGACAGGAAGTCAAGGTCAAGGATGCTGAAATTAGTGATTCTGGAGGGGAGCAATTTGGTGTGAGTATGGGCACGTGTGGCCAGGGTGACTGGGGGAAGGAGTGCAGAAAGCTGGCAGTTAGGATGGATTTTCCAAGTGGACGCTGAAGTCACCTAAGGTGACAGCAGAGCCCGCAGCGGTGAAGAGGGCTGAGTCAGAGGCTAAAGTCTTGACAACCATCTTCAGTTCTAAAACACACCCCCCCTTAGACGTTTATGCATTTTTTAAATATCCAAAATTTAAAATAAAGTCTTTGGTGATAAAGGTCTTCATAGGTTTTGCTATGATCTCAATTCCACAAATACAGCACTTACTTGATATAGGTAGGCCTGCAAGGTGTTTTTGACATCTAGTTCACCTCTCCTGACCTCACATTTCCTGGTGTTACTTATTTTATGATAAGAATTGGATGGTATATAGCCTACCACTTTGTACAGCAGACTTGCTTAAGACCATTTTCTTAGAATTCCAGGTGTCTTTCAGCCCAGGCATTTTGGCGTGACAACTTTGGAATCCAATCTGGGTTCCTAGCATGGTGACTGAAGCAAGTTTCTATTAAGTGATGAATATTTACATGGTATGCTTAGAGCAGTGCCCTAATGTAAATATTATAGGAAGCAATCAGTCAGTGTTATCTACTAGTAGCTGATTAAATTATGCTGAACGGCAGTTCCTCATGAAATGGGTTTGCCACTATCTATTTCACACAGCATTCTGAGAATGAAGTCAGACACGACACTACCTGGGAATTACTAAGTCTTAGTTTCCTTCCATTGCTCCCCTTTGCCCTTCTAGAGCTGTTGCATGGTCACATGTCTGACGAGTCTCTAGTAGCTAACAATAAGTAAGAAAGTGTTCAGATGGGAACAAGCTGGCTTTCAGGGTAAGGCTCTCCCGCTCCTCCACAGTGGTGAGCACCGGAAGCAAGGCGGGGGCGCTGGCAGGTGGCTTCGCGGACAGAGCTGCCACGCTGTCACCTTCCCGGGCTGCAGCAGAGCCCCGGCAGGCAACATCCCTCTGCCCTCCTCCACTCTGTAGTGTCTTCGCTCCAGATGCACATGAGGCTCAAACGGGATGACAACGAAAGGTAGCAGGAGAACCTGAACTTCTTTCAGAGACTCTGAACCCGGCGGCGTGGCAGGCAGCAAGGAGCACACACCCACCAGCGGCTGGTCAACCTGACAACTCCGGCAACACAAACGTAACAAGACAAGATAGACAAAGTGGAGGCCCAGTCCAGATGCTGAATGTCAGACAGCGTTTATGTGTGGGGCAGGGCGAGGGAGTACAGTAGAAGAAATACAAACATCCAACAGACGAGCAAATTAAACTGGATAAATAAAACAGGAAACCACAATAAATGCTTAGCAGCCAAACACATTTATTAGTCTTTTTTCTTTTTTTTTTTTCCAGGAACCCAAAAATATTTTGTAGTTATAATGTAAGCAACTGAGTTGCACATAATACAATCATATCTTTCCAAAATAAAATAAAATAAAAAACTAAACAAAAACAAAAATAAGCTGCTTAAAAGCCCAAAAAAACCCTTCAGAAAACTCATATATGCATTACATCATCTCTCAGTTTTAATGAAATGACGACGACTTAATTCCTTATTACTCAACCTGTCACAATCCAATAAAAGACCACCCTTTAGTTTTTTTTGTTTTTGACTTTTTTTTTGAAATCCAGCATGAGAAATACAGTACCTGCTATGGCAAAAAATACACATAAAATGCAACTTTTCAGCTTATTTGTACATTAGTAGAGTTTAACATTTTATTGTTTGTTTTTTAAGTGAACCAGTGATTTTAAGTACCACTATACTAAAAAAGTAAAATAAAATATAGAAAAGGGGGGCCCAGCCTGCCATGCAAGTGCACCTCTAAAGTGCCTAGTTTCTGTGTCCATGTAAAACCAGTCATATGAGGAGCAATTTCAACATATGGGAGTTTGATTAAACCTCTATGTTTAAGAGAAAAAAAAAAAAGACAATGCCATAGCCTCCCTTTTCTCCCCTCAAACTTCCTTAAATCCCGTCATCCACTTTCTCTATGGCCCACCAGTAGAGAGAAAAGAAAGCCACCAAAATAACATTGTAAAAGCTATTTCAAGTATAAGAAAAACAAAACACTTCTAGGTAACTTGCAGAGAGCATCAAAATTGTGCAGCTATTTAGTCATGTTTACAGGTTTTGTTTCTGCGGACAGTGTTTCAGATGAGAGGATTTTTGCTGTACCTTCCTGTTACCTGTTTGTGTGCAAAGTTGGAAAGCTGCCTTTGAAAGATCCAGCCTCTTTCTGATGCCCTTCTCTGCACCTTCTGTGAAAGGGGGCAAGGAGAGAAGCGAAGGGAGGAGCCACACGTCCCAGGCCGTCAGGTGGCACTGCTCCGTCTCTCCTCTGTGCCATCCCCCAGGGCCCTCACTTCTCTTGTTCACCATCAGTGACCTAACTCTCATTGCAGAGATTCCCATATTCAGTTTCCTGATTTGGTAGGATGTATTTTACTATGTAAACATAGCCCCCTAGGATTATGGAACCCAAAGCAGCATATATATCTCCAACTAAATGGAGAAAGAGAAAATAGTCCAGAAACCTCTCCTCGGGTTGCTTCTGTTATCTGTTTTTGGTTACTCGAAACAGGGAGGGGTGGGGTGGGCACAGAGTAAGTCATAAGCAAATAGTGGAGCGTTAGGAGTGGGCATGGTTGAGCCGTTGCATCTGCTTATTTTTTTTCCTCTGGGAAGGGTTTTTTTGTTTTTTTAAAACCTGTTAAAAATGTTCCTGCACCTTAAGTCATACTGAGGTTAAGGCCAAGGGTGCAGAATCTTGTGCACGTGTCTCTGTGAGCACATTCATGGTGCATGCACCATTTTTTAGGTCTTCTGTGAGATCACTGGACACACTTTGGTCACTGGTGTGTGCAAAGGGTGGTGGGGGGGAGTGTCCCAGGACAGAAGTGCAGAGATCAGCAGAGCCCTTTGGGAGCATCGCAGAGGGACAGAAGGGCAGGAAAAACTCAGGAGGGACCAGAGGAAGGAGACTGATAGAAAAGGGCTTCCACACAAACAACAGAAATAAAATTCGCAGGTCGACAGCGCCCAGATCAGAAGGTGGGTGGTGGATATGCGTGCATTTATCATCAAGCTTCTTCCCTCAAAGGAAGTCGTCAGTAGACAAAGATCAGTGAGCCCAACCTAAAAAGGGCTTCCTGAAAGATACAGGGTTTATCTTTAAGATGGGGGGAGCTAGGGGGTTTGCGAAGAAGCTATTCAAAACCATCTATTCTGGTCCTGCCTCGTGAGCGGCCAAATCTAGAGCAGTAGCTGACAGATCCCTACAAGCAGCACTCGTTATTTACCTCTCCCTAAAGTCAGCTTCAAGCCTTGTGGAGGGAGGGACACCTGAGGGTGCGCGGGCCTTTCAGGGAGGTTGCCTGCACGTCTCAGCTGACTCTCCTTCTAAGTAAGAAATCAATTCATTTCCAGAGCATCGCAAAGCGACACAGCTATGAATTCTACAGCACAAAATTGAAATGCCAGGGACTGATTCTCTTTATGATCTACAGAATGCTACTCAGTTACTCAAAGTGTGTGTGTGTGTGTGTGTGTGTGAGTGTGTGTGTGTGTGTGTTTGAACCAAGAAAGGCTGAGAACTCAAGGTCTCAGGAGAAAACATTCTGGAGTCCCTGGAGGGGATGGATCTTCTGGAAGAGAGAAATCCAGACACTCCCTACCCTGGAACTAGAGCTAGAATAGATGGCATCTATTCAGAGCAGGGTTTAAACACTGGTCTGTCGTCACTGTGTATGGGAGGCAATGGAGAGAACATCACCCCACAAATGCAAGTCCACTCCCCTGACCTGTTCTGCTTTCTCTTCTTAAACATGAAAGAATAAGATCTGAAACTTCTGATGGCTTTAAAAAAAGAAGTGGAAAACATCATATTTTAGGGTTACTTTCACAGCAAAGAAAAATTGTAAAAGTTATCCCGCTATCTACATGTTCATATTTTTCCAAGGATAACCCACCGATGTCAGAAAAGGAGGGGAGTTAAGGGTCTACACTGCAGGGGAAATGTACCTCGAGGTATTGTTTTGTGTTAGACAGCTGAAACGTCAGAATTTTATTTTTTTGTTTTCTTTTTTGTCTAAAGGCAATCTAACAGATTGGAACCCTGATGAGATCGTGCCTGTGCAGGCTTGCAGGGGCACGAGGAGACTGTGATCAAGTCTGTTACTAGTTACAGTACTGTGAACATCAACAGCAAAACTGCTGCAGGGAAACACTGGCTCCAGGCACGGCGGTCTCTTGCTTCCGATACTGTGTGTTGCCAGTAACGCCTAGACCAGAGCAATGCAAGGGCCACGACTGACTGCAGGAAGGATCAACAGAGGGATGCTGTCAGGACAAGTAGGAGGCTGTGGGCTTTCCCGTGTCAAACACCTCGCTGCTCACTAGCTACACACAGCTTAGTAACTGCAAGGGAAGCAGAGAGGTCACATATGGCGGAGGGGTAGTGGATAGGGGAGAGCTGCCCTGTTTGCCTGTCAAGCAACAGACCTCTTCCCCGTAGAGCAAGAAAGTTTCCTTACAATTAAATTCACTTAAAAATGAGAAAGAAAAATTAAAACGGAGCGAGGAGGAGGAGTTTTTTTTTGAAATGACATAAAGATTAAGGTCAGCACGAGTGAGGCAAGGTTTCCTGAGCTGGAAAGGGTTTTGAGTTCAGGACAGGGTGAGCACTTTTTTCCGGAAAACACGGGGGCCTTCCGGGCCCTCCTGTTGCACCAGGCTGACACTGCAGGGCTAGGATGGAGATCCCGTACCACACTGGTTGGTAGGGACTGCAGGCCCCCCAGGAAGTGCCAGGCCGGACTCACAGGTCTCTTTCTACCTCACTGGGCCGACCTTACCGCTTCTTACTCTCACTCCCCTTCCCTGCCGGCTTGAGGGGATACCATGGACACAGAAACTGTAGAACAAGGATACAAAGCTACTTCCTTCCCCTTTCTGCCCTCTCCTCCCACCCCCCCCCTTTGCAGAATGCATAGTTACAATTCACACGTTACAAAGTAAAGAAGCAATGATGACCACATATGGGACCTTTTTTTTTTTGAAAAAAGAAAAATCCAACAACCTCTTCTTAAATTCAGTATCAAAATTCACATTTGCATAATAATACATTTCAAGGCCATTAGAGAGGAATGAGAGTGAAGCCCCGGAAGCTGCAGCATCTCTCCTCCCTGTGTCTTCCTGAATGAAGCTGAAGGAATCTTGCGGAGGGATTGTTTTCCTCTTTGGGGAGTTCTGAGGAATTATGGAAATGGCCCTTAGCATTCACTTGATTTCTCTTTAGAAAAGAGAGGGAGTGGGGAGAAGAGGTGGAATTGTTTAAAACAAACGTGAAACAAAGGAAGAGACACTGCAGATTTCTATGTTTAACTATAATAGTTCTGAAGAAATAAAATATGATTGCAGATTTTTCTCTTTTCTTTCACAAACACGTCAATCTTATCCTCTCAAAAGCCTTTTCCTCGTGTGTGATACCCTGTTTGCACAAACAGCAACGTTATGTGACTTCCATTTGGGAAAAGAATTGCCTTCTCAGGACACAGACTCAAAGGGTGGCAACGCGCCGCCTGCCGTGCGTGAGGCAGGAGGGAGAAAAGCCTTCTCGACGTGCACGAGTGTGTCACAAGCATCACCATATTTCAATTCTCCAGTGCTTACGGGAAAACAAAGACTAAAACAGCCACAGCCACAGCCACACACGCACACACATAAACACGAAGAAGACTAGGCAATGCAGAGAGATTAAGTTCAACCTGCACTCTTGGACTAACCTGGTCTCTGTCATCTGTGCATCATCACCTCGTCATCCCCTCTCCCAAGTCCCGGAACCTCTCCCCCACGACTCTACACTGTGCAATTAAAACGCCCCGGGGTCGGTCCGGAGAAATGCCGACTTCCCTAAAGACCAAGCTGACCGTCTTTCTGTTTTATCCCAATGGGTAGGTTCTTCCTAAAACAGACGGTCTCTGAACTCACAAAGGCACATTCAGAAATACTACACTTAAGTAAGTAATTCCTTGGACAAAATTAAAAGGGGGGGGGTAGGGGTGGTGTTTTAAACACATATATTTTAACTTATCCCGAAACGTCTGGCAAGAAGTGTCATGCTGAATGTATCACTTGGTGAAAAACTCTACTACCTTTAAAAGGTATGTAACTTCTTTAAGGGTTCCAAAGGTTTTTGCTCTGTTTTGTATAAACAGTCCCCTTTTTCATTTTTGGCGAACACACGCAGGATATACTCTCTTCCTCTCCATAAAGCTCTGCTGTCAGGTTGGTCCTGCAGCGAAGTGGCTCCTGGCATCCCGTCACCTCTCACAACCCAGCCCTCCGAGGACTGTGCACGCCTTTCAGGACCCCAAGGAGAAGGACCGCCAGATGCAGTAAGAGGTCCAGGGAAGCGGGGGACCAGAAAGGAAGGAAAGCACTTCGCCCCACAACATCGGAAGCTACTCCACTGTTTCTCTTCTGCTGCTCACCAGCAGCAGCAAAGAGGACTTTCACTTTTTGAGAAAAACAATCCCAGCTAATTAATATTGGCTCAAAATGGATCAATTCCAATTGGGAATTTACTTTCAAAACAGTGATTTATATTTTGAAAGTGAAACTGAGGCACAAAGTGCTTTAGGGAAACACTATTTCTTTTCAATTTAAAACAGAACGCTTCTTGCCTCTTTCTGACCTTTCTCCTCCCATGAACAAAACAAGCATTTGTCACAATGAAGAACCAACAGCTGAATTTTGCAGAGACCTTTTGCTCAGGGCAGTACCGTTTTTCCCGGTGTGCACAGTTGTCGTTAAAAACAAATTCAGGTGTACGGCTAACTGAAGAGGAAATTACTTAAATTCTGTGAGGCAAACACTGGCAGTTTCTATCACTTTTGCTATTTTATTTTGGTGATGGTTGGAGGTTATTGTAACAGACTGACAGTTTAAAAACCACTCAAAAAATAAACAAACAAAAAAAACCACTCAAATGTTTGAATACTTGGTAATTAGTCCAGATCGAGTCCGAGTGACCGTAAACATGAGGATGGCGCGGATGCCCAGCCGGTGGGGTGTAGCCCTGTTTCCTGACCGGTGTTCCCTTCGCCATCCTGTGCATGTCTGTGGCCTCTTTCCTCTGCTGAAGCAGGCAGGGTCACTGCTCAATTTTAATTATGTTATTACTATGTTCATAGATTCTTGAAGTTGATAATTATTTCAAATGAAGAATGTGATGCCAGTACCTCCTTTGTCAAATTTCAGGTCAAGAAAACAACGCCATCATTGACAAATGGGGACCATCTCTGAAAATACACACACCTTTGGCACTGGCCATAAACCTACAGGCCTTATCACAGGGTGTGCACTAAATCTGGAAATAGAGATAATATTCTATGTTTTGTAATAGACTGATGATGTCCTTGACAACATTTTATACACCTGCCTGTTTCTAGACTGCTTGGACACCCTGTACTTGTGGATAAGAAAGCAGAGAGGCTGTGGTGCAGTTCTGCAGCTGAGGGGAAGGGCACTCCGTTTTCTGATTAACTGCTGAGGTTATACACATGGGCCAGACTATTTTCATCTGCACTATCGCACGCAGCCTTAGTTGTACACTCACGGGAGGGAAAACAATAAGATTTCTCTTTGTAGTAACACTAAGAAGTGTAGTTAATGCATAGATGTGAAGTGTGACAAAACTTGGCGAAACACTGGAGAAGAACAGGTTTCATTTCTTTTTTTTAACCAGCTAAAAATGTATCTCTACTCCTAAAGACCTTATAGATAAGTAAAAGAAAAAAACCCAAACTCAAAACAATAACCTAGAGTGTTGTATGCTGAATTTGAACTCTGAGGATGGGGGAAGAAGGGGACCTTTTCAACATAAAGACTCAATTGTTCCCTAATCTTAGAGATGGCTACTACAGCCAAGTCTGCTGCAAACATCCTGTTTACACAGCAGAGAACAGGCTTGGCCTAAGCATTCTGCTCAGCTCACAACATCTTCATTCTGTTTAACAGTCAAGATGGCAGAATAGAAAAAAATAAAACTAAAAAGTACGCAGCATCTGAGGTCGATATGGAATCTGGCTGTTAATCTTACAAAAACTGCCCCCCTCCCCCGCAAAAAGTGGTGAAAGTGAGAGTGAATACTTGCAACTAGTTAATAGCCTGTGAAATTTTAGTTGCTGCTAGCTATATTAATAACAGGTCTTCCAAATTCTTCGACAGTAATTTTTTTTTCTTTTCTTTCTTTCTGCATATCTTACACACGACATGTAACCCACAGGAACTTGGAAGAACCAACTGCTAACTTCTGCTACATTCACGTCAGAAGAGATGGGAAAGTTCTTAGAACAGGAGCCACAGTAATAGAAAATCAAGTTGCTATAAATAAAACTGACTGAATGGCAATCAAGGCGTAATGTTGATTTACTGGGGGACACTGATGAAAGGATGTGCTTTGGAACCTTAACTTGCAGCACTGCTAAGTTAACTTCCGTGAATGTTGTAAATGAAAAATATCAAGGGCTGGGGACTTGGGGGATCAGAGATGCCACATGGACCATCCATTTCGTCACAGTGTCTAGGAGATCTGTACTTTTTTTTTAAACACCTAAAATTAGGTCATGGCACTGGATCTTAATTGCCAGGAGAGGTCTCCGGTCTGATGGAAGCCTTCCCTTCCCCTTCTAGTGCTTCTTTCCTTTTGGCTACTCGTGGTAGACAGAAACCAAGTTCATGATGTTTGAGAGTGGGATACCTCTGGCCACTAGTAATCAAGTGTTTAAAAAAAACAGGAAACTGGTAAGAATTGGAAAGCTCAAGTTTACATGATCAAAATGTTCATGAAGTAAATCCATGTAATGAGAGGTCACCAGCAAGCCCCTGTACCCATGCCAGAATGCAGTGGAAGAGAAGATGCTTCCGCCACATTTTCTAAGTGTACTGAAGCCATCTAACCTCTCAGCAGACATGGCTCTTGTCAAGGAATACCATGGAAAGAAAAGTTTTCCTCTTCCATTACATACTCACTATATCCTGTTCTTAGGTCACTGACAACCAAAAAAGCAAAGCTTCCAGCAACTGGTCAAGAAAAAGGGAGTTGATGGGAAAGGGAGGAGACAAAGGAGAAGAGCAGAAAAACAGGAACCCCTTTCTAAAGGCCCGACACAGAGCCTTTCCAAGTCACTGCAGTTGTCACCGGAGAAGCTGATACACAGTAACAAAGGGTGACAGCACAAGGAAGGGTCTTGGTATCCCACATTATCAAGACATAAAAGCATGCTTCCTCGATTTCTGTTTCTTTAATGACTTTAATTTTAGCCCACTGCCTTTGGGGCCTGTCCAGAACCACTCCAATTTCTGTAACGGGTGAGCGTCTTACTGTCTGGAGCGACGGGACCACATGCACATACGCACGAGTTCCTCCTGCTTAGGATGTGTGGGTGTATGTACGAAGGCACTAAAGCGGTTTCAGAGAAACTGCAGGCAGCAACCCCACCCACTCCCTTTACCTGTCGAGCAGGAGTTTCTTTCCCACTGGGAAGCTTAGGTGTTTAAAAGAAGCTGTGGTCATGCTTGGGAATTCTAACCCCTGGCCCAGGAGGGAATACAAAAAGAGAATTCGACATCACCAAAAACTGAAAGGAAATACTCCACATCTCCTGCTGGGGGATGGGGATAATTAAGCAGCAGATCTTCAGAACAGCAATTAAAATGAGCACAATGGTAGCTGGGAGCTAAAAAAGTAAAACCACTTGTTCCTTATTAGATTCTTCTACTTTCTCCTCCTCCCTTAACAAACGGAGGTAAGACGGACATTCTTCATTAACAGAACAGTCCATAGATACTTTTTCTCTAGTAATGCCTACATTTAAATTTGTTCCAAAAATTATTAACCTATATTTCCTAACTCTTTACATAGATTCTCAGCAATCCAACCGTACTACTTTACAGATTAGAGTTACTTTTTTTTTTAAGCTGTTGTTTCTTTCTTTGATCCTTTCTTTTGTTGCTGGGGTTGGGGAGACAGGGTGAAAGGTTCCTTTAAAGAAAATCAAAAGTTCCAAGGGGAGATTTAAATGTTCAGTCTTAAACGGAAAGGAATAAAGTGATGGCATTCCCATTTATACACACCAAACACTCTCCCACTAAATTATGCACAATTTCCAATGAATCCACGCTAGAGCGCTTATAAAGCTTAATCCTTCTCCCATATCTTTTAAGCTCGTGAATTTACCTGTTGCTGCTAAATTGATAATTTTTAAAAAATATTTCTTTCTACATGTTTTAAAATGTGTGATCCCCAGTATGACAATAATGTTTGGAGACTTTTCTTTTTACATTTTAAGTAAAAATTGTTTAAACTTTCTGAAGTTTCAGGAACTTGTAAAAGTTTATTAACAGGAAAGAAACAGCCGTCTATCTAGGATAAGATATGGTTAAATAAACCATCTTCCAAAATCTGGCTTCCTACCCTAGAATTCCTGAGAATGCTTGCAAATTTTAAAGCAGGAAAATAAATGTTAAAAACAAAAAACACTGTTAAATGCTCCCAGAGTTAGTCTTCATCTAAAATATATATTTATACGTATATATATATGCACTTTTTGGTCTTTTTTTAAGTTTTCAGTTTTTTTCCCTTTAAGCTTATGATGGAAGAACATTTTAGCTTCTCATGTTTATTTTTACATATTTCAAATCCCTCATTATGTCTTGTAAACAAGAGGGGCTCTAGCACCCGGCTTTCACCGTAGTATCATTAAGGAACTCAACTAACCCATAGTGCAGGTCAAAGAATCAACAGGCAGGAAAAGAGGAGGGTGGGGAGGACATGCCAGGGAACCAAAAGCGGCAGTGGACAGTCACCACTGGCTCGCGTGAGCCTCAGGACATGCTCCCGGCCCAGGGACACTCAGATTCAGCCTTCTGTAGATGTGTGAACACAGCTGCTCTTCACCTGGAGGCCACCACACATGCCAGGGTTTTGCGCCCCCAGGCAGAGAGCAGTCGGTGGGGCTCGAAGGAGACATTTTGTGCATGGGCAGAAGTGGAAGGGGCATGGTGGTGATGAAAACCGGAGGGCACAGTTAGTTTTCTAAAGGCATCCGATGGGACCAAACCAACGCTAGAAACTCAAGTTTGACCACCTACCCACAAAGGGTTCATAAAGACTTGCACGAGCAAGCACTCACTTGAATTACGCACGTCAATCTCTTTTGAGGCTAGGTTTATAATCAATAGAGTAAACTGAGAGGACTACAGAATTCCCATTCTTTGTCTCACAAAACCACTTAAATGCAAATAATTGGTTTTTGCCTTTTCCTATACACAGCCACCCACCCACCCACAGACACAAGCTAAAAGTCAAATACATTATTAGGCATTGTTGTATCCTTCACTGAAGATGCTAAAGAAAGAAAAACTCCCTTGTCCTCACTAGCAGCAAGTTACGGAGGACAGTAGAGGTCTGCTCCCACCAAGGGTTGGAATGGGCAGGTATTTGCTGGTACAGAATGTCGGCACTTTATGTTAAACAGTATAATGCAGACTGGGATGTCCACACAAGTGCTACCACGTTACCGGCACACGCCCCCCCCCCACCCCCCACCCCCGCCCCGCCAGCCATCTGTTTTGTATAAAGGGGTACCCTTCAGGTCTGCTGTAACTCTTCACAAAAAGCAGTTTGATACATTTTGATTCCAACATAAGTACATACATGTTGGTGATAACTGTGGATTAAAAGTTGCCCCCTATTCGGCCCAGAGTACTACTACATTGATGCTTAAAAAAAAAAAGTCTTTAAATACCGAAATAAAAAAAGCAACATTACAAGGGAAAAAAAAAGAGGTCAAAACCAAAAAAAGGTGCAATACTTAAGTCTTTGCTAAGTTATACCTGCCTAAGCAAAACCACATACACAGGAAATACACAACACAGAGAAACAAAAGGAAACGCTTGAAGTACACACTGGTTTAAGAACATTCGTTAAGTAAACGTTTCTGTCAGTGATGGCCTGGTGCTGTAACACGCCACGGCCTGGCACAGGTAACGCTCAGCAAGAAGGGGGCAGAGAGGGAGGAGCTGCGGATGCTTGCAGGAGGCTGCTCACAACTTATTTTTTTTTCTGTTTTCGTAAAATGTTGAAGAGAAACAATAGAAATTTTAAATTCAGCATTACCTGACTTTCTGACCAATTTCTCATTCCCGATTACACAACAAAGGGGGAACACAGTTTTTCTGCTTTTGAGACATCACATCATTAAAAGCTACCTTACTGTCTGTTCCCATTCAGACTAATGAAAAGGTCAGCATGAAATTTAACAGATATTCAGATGTGCCTACTAGTAGCCACTTACTTCAAAAAAACAGAAATAAATAAACACACAGTTGCTCCAAGAGGTACCTCCTGCTTTCCTAGTTTTGGGGACTTGGCAGTGTTCCACTCTACTGCTAGGTCAAAAGAAAAGAGACAGAAAACTCACGTTCGGGCTACTTTGCAAATGTAAAGGAGCTCCCTGCTTTCCTCATTAAAAAGCACTCTGTTCATCTCAATACAGCCCAACGGGGTGGCTTCAGTAGCAGTGGCTCCCCGAGGTGCTCGTGCTCCTGTGTTCTCATAGTTAAAAAAAATAAAAATAAAAATAAAAAGCAGATGGCCGGCCAGCCAGCCTGCGGACTGTCAGCAATGCAGCTTTCTGAGAAATCAGGATGGGGAGAGGAGGAGGACACAGGCGCGTGCGCGCGCATGCGCGCACACACACACACACACACACAGAGACAGAGAGAAGGATGCACGCGAATGCACATGAACACACGTGCACACACATACCAGAACGAGCATGCCTGGGCAGTTACATGTGCCAGAACACACTGGTATTTACCAACCAGCCAATCACAATTTTTTTCTTTTTTTTCTTTTTTTTTGTTTTTTTTTTTAGGTTTTTTGTGTTTTTGTTTTTAAAGTGAGGCTCCGTCAAGTCTTCCCTCCCCCACCCCAACAATTCTTTTGAATTCCCCTCCCTCCCAAACATGGTAGACCTAAGGACGGAAACACACCCAGTGCAAACAAAGTTAAAAAGCTATTTTTTTTTCAGTATATATGTTTCTTAGCAACAACTTCCATATAACATGAAAAAAGTGAAAAACTAGAAACTAATTTTTTTAATTTTTTTGTGTTTAAATTTAAATGGTATGTGTACTTGCTTCACATTGTCTTTCTAGGTTGGCGTTCATGATTCAAGTATTTCAAGAGTGATATGTTCTCTTTTTGGATTCATATTCCAAACGAAAAAACTGAAGTTATAAGGGAGGCAACTATGTGCTCAGACAGTCTGTCAATGACCCACCTTTTTTTCTCTCTCCGTTTTCTTTTTTCCTTTTAAAAATGTATTTATTGCAAGTTGAAAAAAAAAACGAAAAGGTCAAGTTAGTGCTGCTGCTGTTCCAAAAAAGGTCACGAGGTCAGAGTTGAAAGTTCTAAGTTCAGATTGAATCCGACCCTCCTCCCAGAAGGTCACCAGGTAGTAAAGGAGCAGGGCTGCCCATCCTATGGGGGTCTTCCACGGTCGGGACTCCCCACAAGCTAGAAGAATAGTTTGGGGGTCCCCACAATGAAGCGCCAGCAAGATCGGCCCCGCTGCTGCCACCAGCACTGCTGCTCCATTGCCCGAGCCCTGTGGACCCACCGAAAAGATTCAGAGCAGGTCCGACGGGATCTGACTGGGTCTGGCCGGTCTCCAGGGACTGCCAACCCGCTGCGGGTGCACTCGGGGTTGCCGCAGGGGTAGGGGGCTGAGCTTGTGCCAGAAAGCGGCTAACTTCATCATCAGTGGCAAACTCAGCCAGGATGGTAGTGTTTCCCAACACACACCTGGAAAAAAGGGGAGGGAAAGAGCTATGCATTTGAGGAAACTCCTAAAAGCATGCATAGGGACTGAGTATTTTGAGTCCTCACTACTCAAAAGTGTGGTCCTTTGACTAGCAGCTTCCACCTCCCCTGGAAGCTTTTCAGAATCACAGGATCGGAACCTGCATTTTAACCAAGAGGTGACTGAGAAGTACTGATTGAGAACAACGTATCACTCAATCTCCAGATATCCAAAGACTACTGGAGAATATTATACATCAATATCCCTTGGGACATGGAATTTGTATGTCAAGTAAAATGTCGTCTCTTTTTTTTTTTTTCCCCCTTGGGGGTAAAAGATCACAGCCCCAAGCATCAAGGTGACCCAGCTCCAGGTACCTAAAGTGCTGCTTCGTCTCAGGGCCGGGCTCACTGCCTGACCTCCCCATCACTTGCTTGTTCCGTGTGTACCTTTCTGTCATGGCATCTGCAGCCACGGGGAGTCAGTTCCTCCTGTTCACCACCTTGACAGTGGCGGGGAAGAGGATGGCCAGAGTCTGATCCAGCCCCACTTACTTCAGGCAGAACCCCTGCTACCACTAAGACCACAATATCCATCATCACCCACAGAGAGGCCAAAGAAAGCAGCTATAGACCCTATTATGAAAAGGGACAGCACTTACAGCGTCTCACATTTCATCAATACTGGGTTTGTTTCATGGTACTAAAAATTTACTCCCTGCTTCACAAATCTGTTACTTTTGGAATTCTGCTTATCGGATACAAACGGGACAATCCATGCTTACGTAAGTAGAAGAGATCAGCCACCTCGGCACTCAAGCAGTTGCTCATGTCAGGATGCCGTTTGTGTGCATGTTCTCGTGCATCTCTGTTTAATTAAGCAGGTGCCCGAATACTCACATGTGCCTCTTCATGCATGTTTGTCTCAGTGAGCGTAGGCTGGGTACTCACATGTGCAGTGCAGTTTGGGCCTTGGCCGCCTCCTGTTTGGTGCTGTATCGGATCAGGGCGGTGCCCTGGGTTAGGTTCAGATGGAATGTCAGCAGTGGGCCATGCTGCATGCAGATGGTTCTCAAGGTTGACCCATCAATCTAAAGAGTAATGACAGTCATGAGATAAAAACTGGTGATGGGGTGGGAAAGGAAGTCAAGTGACCTTTCTTATATTTGAGAATGAGAAGGACTTCCGGTTCGTAAATAACAGCATTAGTACTAAATAAGTCTAGGAGAGACAAATGAAGAACTCAAGGCAGGGAAAGACTGCACTGAATACAGAGGTCTTCAAGGCAAATCTTAAGATATTCAAAGCACTGTGCTCAGATCTAATGTGGCCATTTTGCAGATAAAAAATTTGTATAAATACAGCTCAAAACAAAAGCATATGTTTCAACCTGTGGTCTGTTTTCCTTAAGAGGTAAACAAGTAAACCTATACTGATTGGTAGAGCCTTAAAAAGCAGAAATAAGACGGTAACCAAATAAGAATGTAAGAGAACATGCAAAGTTCTGAGCATGATTACTCATGTAACATTCTTCCAATCTCACAAAAAGCTACAGAGAAAAGACACAAACAAGAAAGGCACTGCTGACCACCTGACGATTCAGAATGCTGACGGTTGACCCAGCTCAGACGATTCTGATGTCTCCTTACTCCTACTCTCGTCATCTCAAGGAGAGACTCTACGCCTACCTACTTCTTAGTGCCTTCTGCTGCCCTCAGCCAGCGTGACCAATGGTTTTTTTTATAGCTGCTCACCCTAGTCAGACTCTCAGCATTAGGGTGTTCAGTGATTAGGGACAATTGCCCTTCCTCACCTATGACTTAGAGAACAAATCTCTTTACTCACTCTGATTTAGTTGTATCAAGATCTTTACTAGGTTTATTGAAGCTGCTCAGTGCAACATTTCAGTTCATTTTTGGGGAAGGGAAACAGATTACTACTGGAATAGCCTTAAAAAGTTGTGCTACTGGCGGCAGCAGTGGAAACATTCTGTGGTTTTACCATGGAAACCCTACAGGATGAAAACCGGCAGTTTCACTGTAATTCTTTACAGAAAATGATGGGACAAAAGCTCTTGGCATTGTTTTATAAATGACAATTGACTATATAAGCATGTCAGTATATACCACAAGTGACTTTTCTGGGATAGACGCCCTATAAATAAATTGTAGGTGATGACAAGTAAATTTATCCAGGTCCCCCAAAATGTGGCCTTATAACCTCCTTTTAAGCTATGACTCAGATTAGTGAGATGTCTGCTATTAGGTCGTTTTGATTTTTAAAATGAATCAATTCTTTCTAACACAAACACAGCCAATCCCTATATTCATTTAAAAAAAAAAATAAATTTATTTATTTATGGCTGTGTTGGGTCTTCGTTGCTGCATGCGGGCTTTCTCTAGTTGAGGCGAGCGGGGGCTACTCTTTGTTGTGGTACGTGGGCTTCTCATTGTGGTGGCTTCTCTTGTTGCGGAGCACGGGCTCTAGGTGTGCGGGCTTCCCTATGTGTGGCACGTGGGCTCAGTAGTTGTGGCTCGTGGGCTCTAGAGCACAGGTGCCGTAGTTGTGGCGCATGGGCTTAGTTGCTCTGTGGCATGTGGGATCTTCCCGGACCAGGGATCGAACCCATGTTCCCTGCATTGGCAGGCGGATTCTTAACCACTGCACCACCAGGGAAGCCCGCCTATATTCATTTATATACAGATACAAATGAAATCACTATTTTTTAATTTTATTTATTTTTAAATTGAAAAAATTTAATTGAGGTATAGTTGATTTACAAAATTACATTAGTTTCAAGTGTATAACATTTTTATAGATTATACTCCACTTATAGTTATAAAACATTGGCTATATTCCCTGTGTTGTACAATATAGCCTTGTAGCTTATTTATCTTATCCATAGTAGTTTGTACCTTTACTATTTTTCATACGATAATACAGGCTCCTTTTAACACTGCTTCTCTCATCCTAACCATATTACACCCACAGCACTGTGACAACTTAGACATAATGAGGCATGTTTTGAGGATGGTTATTTAAAATGTCCATACGTCAGTCAACTCTTTGCTAAATAAATAACCCAGGGCTTTCAGCTGAGTTGATTAGATATGGAGATTAAGAGCCGTTCCAGTTCCAGATAGTTCCTCACGTTAACTGTATTTAGAAAGCTGTCCATCTCAACATGAACCTTGAAATACGAGCCCCAGATTTACTCCCCACAAATGGGTTCACTGGGCAAATAAATTTAGGAGAATCTGTATTTCCCCACAGAGGATCATAACACATGTTAAAGCACAGTAAAGGGTCTAAGAAGCCTCATAATGAAGGCACCTGCTTCATTTTGTTTAATCAAGTATGTATTACAAACATATTAGGCCAGAGACCTATTAATATCCCATGGGAACACTCTGGAAAATGCTGGCTTAGTAAAGTGTGCATGACTCCACTTATGAATTAAATGCCAGACAATTTAATCTCTGTGTCAAAGGGAGGGAGGTATAATTGATTCCTTTTTAACAAGGTGTTGTAAAGGTTGTGCTGTCAAGTCCACATGAAGGCCCTGGGCTCAGTTTCCACGGGTCCATTTAACCTCATTTGACTGCTCCATGTTTGCTGCTGCAAATATGTCAGTTATCAGGCAACTCAAGCAGAAGGGAGGGAGGTTTGGTGTAAATGAAACCCCACCACTGTAACAACAACCCAGAGAGCATGTTCTGATGAGAGCAAATCAGTAATGCCATCTACAGAGAAGAAGAGAACAGACAGGAAATGAAAATTCAGAAATTCACACATACGGCATTTAAGCCACGAAATCCACACATTCCTTCTACTGCAGAGATGGATGGTTAATGGTGTATGAATGAAGCATAAAAATGGTTACCAGTGAGCCACAAGTCTCGTTGAATGAGTAACACAAAAACAGGTAACTTTTTTGCTTGGTTCCAGATTCTGACAGGCAGATCCACACAGCAAGTTATCTCTGCTAAACAGAATTCACCAGATAACACCACCCCATGCTCCCTATTTATAAACTACACGTGTTAACATCACCATGAAGGCAGGCGTGAAGCTGAGTGTCCAGCATCCCCCCAGCTTCAGAAGTAGGCTTCGGGCCTTAGCTGGGGAGACTCACCCCTGCAGGCGGGACCTCTCTGTGGTGACCAGGAAATAAACGAGCTCTCCTCTCTGCTAGCCCCACAAACCTCGGACTTTCCCTCTCTTAATACAATCAAGTCCCATCCAGAAAATCCCAGGAAAGCGTGGTTACCTGTGGAGTGAGATTGTGAAGAACCAGCCAGTAACTAGGACGAACTGAACCACCATCACTCCAGGTGGAGGCTGGAAGCAACCAGAAAAAAAGATCAGGAAGAACGATCAAAAAATTAAGATAGCCACGCGTGAGACACATTTTCAAACAGCCCACATGGTTCCTCTCTCCTCTTATAAACCATCTTCTTCTGCCTCACTCTGACCTCCTTCATCCTGTCACTGAATAGCCAGTTCTCTTCTCCTAGACCTTGATCCTATGCGCTCTTGCGCCTTATTCGCAAGACAACGTTGTCCTCCCAGGGTTCTCATCTTTACTCTGTCAGTACCTCGGGAGTTCTTGGGTCCCTCTGCCTTATGCTGACTTCAATTCTCCACTCAAGAGATACTTTTTCCTCTACCCGACAACCGTGATTTCCTCTGAGTTCATCGTGTCTTCAACATTTGTGTGAACATAAGCCCCTCGGGTTGGAACAATGATGCTCCTTTAGGCAGATCCTTCTCACCAGAGGCAAGCCGTGAGTCCTGTGTCCCCCACCCCCTGACTGAGCGGGGTGCTGTGCTGCTCCAGGGAGATGACGGTTTGGGGTTGGTCAGACCGGGAGGCGGGCGGGGCAGCGGTGTAGTGTTCCTTGAGGAAATATGGTTTTTCCACATCTTGTTGGAGAGATGAGTGGGGTTGTGTCCTATGGGATCTGGGGACCATGTCGATTTGTAATCAGGGAACTTTGCTATAAGAAGAGAAAATTAAGGAGGAAATTAGGTTAGACAGGTCACTTTTGTTAACAAATACACATACACACGGACACACGAATACATACATGCTTAAATTCTAAAAATATTAAGGGCACAATTTAAGAGGCACAAAATAATTTT
The DNA here is from genome assembly GCF_949774975.1 of Lagenorhynchus albirostris. Taxonomy (NCBI): domain Eukaryota; kingdom Metazoa; phylum Chordata; class Mammalia; order Artiodactyla; family Delphinidae; genus Lagenorhynchus; species Lagenorhynchus albirostris. The sequence continues at coordinate 8,697,374 of NC_083105.1, forward strand.
GTTCTCTGAGCTTATCAAATATAAATTTTCAATGACTCTTACTCTGAATTGACAAATTAACACATGAGCTAAAGAGTTAATAAGATAACTAATTCTTTACTGCTTTCTTAGCTAAACACAACCTGAAAAGGAAGATAAATTCAAGGAAAGTATTCTTAAAGTCATTAGTCTTACTTATACTTAGATATAGTAGAATGTGAACCCAGGCAGAGCTAAAGTATTTATTCTATAAATACTTACTGATTGAATGGAAAGTACATTAAAAATTAAACTTTTCTTGATCCAGAATACTAGATAACATTCAAACAGATTTTAAAAATATAATCAACAAATATTCACCAAGGGCTTACTCTGCTTTTAAGGTGCTAAATCAGTGCTATGGATAATATAAACAGTTGTTCCCAAGAACTTCAAGTTCAGACGGGAAAACAGAAAAGATGAACAACAGAACTGGTAACCCAGCAACATCATATATGTTCAATACATGGAGGAGAATGACAATGCTGGGCTGTCAGCAACGACTTTGCCAAGACAAGTCTTGAAGGACTGATATAAATGGATGGCTCAGCAAGACAGGAAAATAGAAACCGAGCTTCAACTTAAACTCTCTTTGTACCAAATATGTTTCTCCCCAGTTTTGGCCGAACAACACTTCACAGTAGCAGAGAGGTAAAGGAGGCCATAAAGCTCTGCTGGGGGCAGTTTCAGATGCTATCAGGAGTTTTTGCAGTAGATTTAGCAGGTAGTGTTTAAACTAGGGCCAAAACGTGGATGACAGCAAAGAGAATGGAAGAGAAGAAATGGATCTGAGAGAGAAGAAACCACTTGGGAGACGTCATCACTGGCTGGATCCAGCAAGTGAGGGAGACAGGAAAGAGTGAGGAAGAGGCGAGAGGGAAGACTGAGATGCTGCGACTAAGTGATGTGCAGCAGCACCACTGAGAAAGAGACTTAGTTAAGAAAGAAAGACAGGACTTCCCTGGTGGCACAGTGGTTAAGAATCCGCCTGCCAATGCAGGGACTCGGGTTCAAGCCCTGCCCCGAGAAGATCCCACATGCCACAGAGCAGCTGAGCCTGTGTGCCACAACTACTGAGCCTGCGCTCTAGAGCCCGCGAGCCACAACTACTGAGCCTGCACACCTAGAGCCCGTGCTCCACAACAAGAGAAGCCATGACAATAAGAAACCCCTGCTCACTGCAACTAGAAAGCCTGTGTGCAGCAACTAAGACCCAACACAGCCAAAAATAAATAAATAAATAAATAAAAGAAAATTTGTGAGGGTGAGGGTTGGAAATGTATACATTCAGTTTTAAACAAGGGTGATGCTTGAGTCATCTCTCAGGTGACCGCTTGTAAACGAAAGATAAAATAGTTAAAACAGAGGCATGGGCAGTTACAGGAATAAAAGAGGTGAAAATGAGTTTTTATGTAAAGGTAGAAGCCCTAGGGGACTTCCCTGGCAGTCCAGTGGTTAAGACTGTGCACTTCCACTGCAGGGGGCATGGGTCAATCCCTGGTCGGGGAACTAAGATCCCACATGCCATGCAGTGTAGCCACACACACACACAAAAAAGTTAAAAAAAAAAGGTTGAAGTCCTATAAAAGCATAATGTAGGGTGGTGTTTAGAAACATGGAATACGGAGTTGGCTCCCTTACACACTCACTCGGACCCGAGGCAAATTCTATCAGCTATCTGAATCTCAGTTTCTTTATCTACAAAATGGGGGTAATAGCGGGACCTCCCCCACAGACTTTGGTGAAGGTAAGATAAGAATTCACGCTGAAGGCTTAGCATGTTGCCTGGTCCTGAGAGGTTACTGTTGCACTGCTGATATGACAGAGGTGGAAAGAAAAAGAAGACAATCCGTAAGTACATTAACCTGCAGAGCCTTAGTAGGTAGCTAAGGATTTGTTTTATTTGCATTCGCCTGGATAAACGTCAGAAGCCTTAATGACTTTAATGGCTTTAAGGTCCAACTTTTGCAAGACCAAGGTGCCAATTACTAATGATTGGTCTACCAATCTATAAGGCGTTGTGCTAAGTAAGTGACTTCAAAGGCTCTGTTATAACCATTAAGTTTTCCATTCCCTATTGTCTTACACACACACACACACACACACACACACACGGAACTCAACAAGTGTTGTTGGTAGAATTAACCAAGGTCCTCTTTTTTTCCCCTTGGCCATCTGCCCTTAGCCTTTGTCTGTAAGTGGCAGAATTTTTGGAGAAAAGCAAGCTCTAATTGGCTGCCTTAGGAATAACAACCTGGACTTAACTGGTTCTTCCCACGGCCCCTGATTTTCTTGGCAGACTGGTTAAAAGAAAAGCACTTGTGTCATCAGGATATAACCTCTGCCCTCTCAACACCCATAGCTCCCTGTAATTATGTCACCATCTGTCTTGGTCCTAAAGCTGTATTTGTCTCACCCTGCCTCTGTTGAGACTGACTGCAAGTTCCCCAAGGACGTGGCCAATAAGAGGTGTGTCTCCATCCACGATGACCTAAGCTATTTATTCCTTAAGAAATAAACGCCAATTTCCTTTGCAGAAGGCAGCCAGACAGGAAAGCGCTAGCGAAGGGGCAGAAATGGGTCACACGCGTACCTGAAGTGCTATGAACGTTGCTGAAGGAGTTGTCAGAGGCACTGTAGGGCCAGGCACCAGGTGAAGGCAGCGAGGTGTTGAGGGAGGAATTAGACCCTTTGGATGACGAATGAAGAACGAAATGAAAACAGTGCAGATAAATGTCAGTATAACTAGTGAAATCTTGAAGTATTTTATTTAACCTTAAATAAGAGGAAGGACAAACTATATCTAAAAACTAAATGTGAAAAGCTACGTATTCCTATGTTTTCTGGTGAGATACCAGCAAGTACAAATGAAGCCACAGCCTGCCAAACATGAAAATACTGGGTGCTGAATAAACACGAGGGGTGTTTCACTTATTTACCTGTGGTGTTATCCCGCAGAAGTTGGTGGTCAGTATCTACAATGGGAGATGTGGCTGTACCCCCCAGCACACTTCCTGGGGTGACATAGGGGTCAGATTCAGGGTCAATGTTTTGGATACCTTTCCATGGCACTCCTGGTTGGAATTCTGAGGTAAGGAGAACAAATATTGGATAGAGGTAGGAAGTTGTTCAAAACGTGGTAAAGTTATTTTTTGATACAAGAAATAGATCTGTGAAAAGTCTAAATTCTGAATCTATTTTAGCTCAGATTTTCATCATAAAAAAAAAAAAAAAGTTGGCCTGACATATACTTTGCCAGCAGCACTCCTGTGCTATCACGACACGCCGACCTTCTTTCTCTGCTTGGGAACTTGATGCCACAGACCTTCAAGGTCTGGCCCCAGGCCCTGCTCCCAGGGAAATTCAGGCCTGAGGGCAGGGAGGCAGGATACAGTAGTGTGGTCTCATGACAACTGTGGGGCATCTAGGACAAAAACTGGGAGAAAATCTGAGTTGGAGAAGAGATATTTCTCCCACTTATCTCACTGGAAATTGGCTCAGATGCACAAAAGAAAACACATCTGACCACTACTGAGGGGAATGTCCAGGGACAACCACAGGAATAATTTGGCTTATCATGAGAAAGCCTAGAAAATATTTAAGTGTTTACAATTTTTTATTGGTTAATTTAAATCATATTTAAAGCTATATTAAACTTTTACTTTCCTAATCATGATGAGGAAAAACAGTATGTAGTACATATGAATATGCATTATACTAGAAACTATACATATTCATAGCTCAAATATACTTGTATAGAAAGAGGTTTAGAAGGACATATACCAAACTCGTTTTTAATTTTGCTTTAATAAATTAAAAGTTTTTTCTACAATGAAAATAGATTACTTGTATCAGAATAAAAAGAGAAAACAAATAGCAAACAGTCTCACTGCACTCACTACTGCATACCTAGAACCTGATAATAAATACTTGCTCAGTGAATAAACTAATCAATTCACTGGACATTTCAGAAGAACCCACGTTTCAAGGCATCCTTTGCATGGATGAATGCCAAGTCCCGGCTCCAAGGTCACCTTATTTTACTCCCAGGCTGCACTCCACGGACCTCCTCTGGCCTATCTGTGCCTGTGCAGTATTTACCACACAGTAACTTGCCTTGTAGGTGATCAGTGCTCACACCTATGTTCTTGACTGAACTCTACAGAGCAGAGACCCCCTCTAATGAAAATTTGCTATCTTCCCACAGCAAATTCTTCCCTGCTTTTATCAGACAATAATTACTGAATGAAAAAAATCAAAGTGAATGCCTGTGAGTGTCAGAAGCAATCTGTTCAGAACCTGAAATTAACAATGATAAAAAAAATGATATCCCAGAAAAAACATTTCCTGTACGATACCTGGAGGCCAGCTGGCATTGCTGGATTTACTTCCGATTTTATTTGTTGGTGGAGATTTGGCAGGTAACCAGCTATCACCAGCAGGACCCGTATGGCCACCCAGTGTGTCACCCGGGATGATATCAAACTGGTTGTACGGTGACCCTCCTCGGGTCTTACCAGGGGCCACTATAGCGCCTGAGAAAAGAGAAAGGTAACTAATTCACACCAGAAAGGACTCTTATGAACAGAACTTGTTGCGCTTTCATTTAGAGGAACTCAAACACAGTATGCAGTAAAAAGAGTCCTGGAATTAGAGGTCACGCTTAAAAGCCACTGCATAATTAGGAAGCAGGATGACGATGACAACTCATCTCACCTTTCTAGCCTCTCAGTCTGCACTTATGCACACAGCACTGTTCTCATTCCTGAACGTCCCTTTCAATTTTAAAATTCCATGGTCTTATGAAGTTAACAAAACTTTCATCAACTACGAATCATACCATCATCCCCCCAGTTTTTACACTAATGACCTAGGAATGAGGAATAGGAAAAATACTCAACAATTTGCGGCACATAGAAGGGTTTTTAATTACATTTCTACTGACACCAACCCACCCAAGTCTTTAAGTGCTGATCAGGCCTAGTTTAGCTGGAAGAAGCAGAGAAAACAGAGGGAGTCTGCTGGAGAGAAAGGCATCTGCAATTGCTTTAAATTCCAAAGCAATGAGACAGCATTCCCGCCGAGGGTCTCTGCCAGCACAGGGCCAGCAGTGAACTCTGCAGCTCTGAGATCCACAGCTCCACACATGAGGAACAGCAAATCCTTTGTAAAACTGCTGTCCCGAGAGCATTTCAGTTTTGTTGGTGCCCCCTTCATGCATTTTATATGCTGGGAGGCAGGAAAAAAATTAAAAGCTTAATAATTCCCTTAAACTAACAAAAAATGAACTTTACTTTAAATGAAAATTTTGACCTCTGTGAGATACCATTCTACTTATCTTTCAAATGAATTTTACATGCTGTATTGTGTTACCTGATCTACTCTTAGGATGCTGTTTATGAACAGATAAAATTACTTCCAGGGTTATGTATTAAAATATTTGTGTAGGGACTTCCCTGGTGGTCCAGTGGTTAAGACTTAATGCTTCCACTGCAGGGGGCACGGGTTCAATCCCTAGTCGGGGAACTAAGATCTTGCATTCCACACGACATGGCCAAAAATAAAAAAAATGAAAATAAAGTATTTGTGTAAATATCGATTAAAATAATCTGTTTGGTTTGGCCTAGCACAAGTATTATCGAAACTGTCTCCATGCTCAGCTAAGAGAAGGCATTTGCTTTTCTGGAGCTACTGACAGGAATTTGACTCAAGGGCACACAGTACTGAAGTAGTAGGAAATGAAAAGCTCAATTACCTTGGGGATTGCTAAGGAAATGGGAAAACATTACCTATAAGCTCTAAAAAGGCAAGCGAGTATTTTACCTGTAAGATAGCTTCTCATATGCCACTGTGCATTTATAATCATACACCTATCACGTCTTTGGGGACAAGGGGACTTAATGAATCATCAGCCTAAGGAAGCAGCCTAAGTGTCCAAAGCTATAGATGCTGAGCTTAGATTATTCAGTCCAGAAACAGATTTGATAATTTCAATACATCATTCTTGATTTTGTAGCATGAAATCAAATGATAATGCTTAGGGGCAGCAGGCAGAGAACTTCACATGGCCACTTCACCAGCCTACTGGATGGGCACATGAAAGAGGGGTTTATAAAGGAACCCTGAAAGGCTCCAGACTGATGGGGCTGAGGCTGCCAGGAAGCCCCTGCAGGAGCCAGTCCAAAACCTATTTACACTTGGTTCTCATGGATACAGCTGAGTCCAAGTAAATTACTGTCAAATGAAACAAACATTGAAACAAAGGCTGAAGGAAGGTCCTAAGACCTTTCATCTATTGCAAAGGGAAATGGAGATGCTCTTACAGAGAATTACAGAGATGGAAGAGCTGACCCACATTCAAAACCAAAGCCTACAATGCCCTCAACTGCTGTCTTGCAGACACTGTCATTCATGAAGAACAAGAAAGCTTTGTGTAAAGTTCAAACCTCATGTACTGATCTATTAGTCATCTTTTGGAGATCAAAGAGCTCAAACAATCATCATGATATATATTTGTTGTGATCTCTCTCTTGTAGCTCCAAAAACGGATTCTGTTCTCTCAGCCAATGTATTAGGGTTTTAACAAGGGGAGCTCAAGTTCACTGCTACTGCCCTCAATCCAATTGCAGGTGGGAAATTTTGCTGCCCTTAAGTGGAACTAGCACCTTCAAGTGTCTTATAATTTGAAATACACACAACCCCAATCTTCCTCTCCTAGGTGATCACAGGACTGGGGGGGGAAATCAAGAGACTCATTAGGAAAAAGCTAAAAAAGATCTGTGCTTCAAAGGAAGTTTCTAGGCCACTTCATCGAGGCTTGCTGAGAGTCAGAACAGCTCCAAGTCATGAAGCTTTGTTTGCTCTTACCATTTTTGTGCATATTGGCTTCCTGTGTGGCTACAGAGGGCAGTCCCTCCATCATGGAGGTCCACTGCTTAAAGCGAGACTCTGTTCCAGCCTCCTTCCCACCAACCATGCCGTAGTCCATGCCGCCAGAGCTGAAGCCTAAAATGGAGAACCACATTTTACGTCTTTTTATAAGTTTCTAGTATCAGTAACCAAGAGTTCTGAGGCAGAACCCATGAATAGCTTCATTTTTCACTTAAAGACCAATTCACATGAAGTTTTCTTCACTCAGAAACAGATATTTTGATTCAAAATGCTGATCCTGGCTCCTGCTTGCTAAAAAAGTGACGACTCTGTTCAGGTATGAAAACATGTATGACTGCCATCTCATTAAGACCGTCTCAGTGCATGTGTGCATTCACTTATCCATCTGCATCAAACAGAACGTGGGGCCAGCAATTCTCCAACTGAGACGGAGACGTCTACACATCAAACCAACATGGTGGGCGCTTCCCTTGCGGCGCCGTGGTTAACAATCCGTCTGTCAATGCAGGGGACACAGGTTCGAGCTCTGGTCCAGGAAGATCCCACATGCCGTGGAGCAACTAAGCCCGTGTGCCACAACTACCGAGCCCGCATGCCGCAGAGAGGCTGGTCCCGTGAGCCATGGCCGCTGAGCCTGCGTGTCCGGAGTCTGTGCTCTCTGGACAAGGGAGAGGCCACAGCAGTGAGAGGCCCTCGTACCACAAAAAACAAAACAAAACAAGAATCTGTCTGCCAATGCAAGAGACACAGGTTCGAGCACTGGCCTGGGAAGATCCCACATGCCGCGGAGCAACTAAGCCCGTGCGCCAGAACTACTGAAGCCTGTGCGCCTAAAGCCCACTCTCCACAATAGGAGAGGCCACTGCAATGAGAAGCCCGCACACTGCAACAAAGACCCAACGCAGCCAAATAAATAAATAAATAAATGAATAAATTTAAAAACAAAACAAAACAAAACCCCAACCTGGTGTAACAGCAGCTATTAAGTTGTGGCAGGGTCTCTGGAGGAGGAAAGGCTTTGCAGAGGGACACTGATCCTGGACCCAGGCGAGGTAGGCGAGTAAGTCAAGGAAACCAAGTACAAAGCTCTGACTGGTAACTATCAGGCGTGTGTAGGGAATGATGACAAGCCCAATGTGACTCCAATGCTTGGCTGCCTATGGATGCAGTGAGACAGGGAGCAATGAAGTGGCGTGGCGTGTAGGGTCTTCATGTATCAGGCTGAGGAGTCTAGACCTTTTTTTCCCCTCTAAGACAGGAGATGAAGTTCTTCAGCAAGTGAGGAGAGATAACTAGACCTGTATTTTACAAAGAGACCCGACAGTGTGAGAATGGGGTAGATAGAATCTGGGAGACCAATTTGAAAAAAGTTTTTATATAATGACAAAGACCCCATAGCTTGACTAGGCAATTGGCGAGAGATTCAGTTTACTTCGCCGCGTGCTGCCAGGTGTCAGGCTTTTAGCAAGGGTTTTGGCAGGTAACATTTTCCCACTGCACAGGGCTGGACAGGTGAAAGCCAGACAGGACAGGCTTGTTGATGTAGCCTCACAGGGCCCACCATCCATTTGGGGTCAGAATGTATTTAATACTTTTCAAACTGATGCTCAAAAAAAGTAAAGGACTAAAATCAACCACTGAAACAGGAGGAAGGGAAGAATAATGAGTAAAAAACAGAAAAAGGAGAATGAGCCACAGATAGGGTGGCAACAACAGGCAAGCATGGACACCCAAGGAGGTCAGCAGGGTTCCCACCACGCCTCAGCTCAGGTGGCCTGCGGGGTCTATTCTTCCCCTAGTGGACGTGCAGCTCCAGCCAGGCCAGACTCCACGCTGTATCCACGTTACTCTCCTACCATCTGGTATTGTCTTATTGGCCCTCAAGTTCCATCTATCCAAATCCCATTGGGGGCCCAGGTCACATTTTTCTCCCCTGTGCTTCTCTTGTCAGGGGTAGTTTTATAAATGCACAATAAATCAAATCAGTTCTAACACCTTTCTTGACCTGTTTAAAATGTTGCTATTAATATACAGAACACTGTCCTTTCACACAGTTTGTAACTGACTTTACTAGTCCAAGTGGTTGCTTGGAGGGTGTGGGTGGGGAGCAGAAGTCCTTGGAATGAGCTGGAAATATTTCAGATTGAACCCTTCTTTTTATTTTATTTATTATTTTTAAATTAATTAATTTATTTTTGGCTGTGTTGGGTCTTTGTTGCTGCACGCAGGCCTTCTCTAGTTGCGGTGGGCAATGGCTACTCTTTGCTGCGGTGCGCGGGCTTCTCATTGCGGTGGCTTCTCTTGTTGCGGAGCACGGGCTCTAGGCACGTGGGCTTCAGCAGTTGTGGCTTGCGGGCTTCAGTAGTTGTGGCTCGTGGGCTCCAGAGCACAGGCTCAGTAGTTGTGGCGCATGGGCTTAGTTGCTCTGTGGCATGTGGGATCTTCCCGGACCAGGGATCGAACCCGTGTCCCCTGCATTGGCAGGCAGATTCTTAATCACTGTGCCACCAGGGAAGTCCCCGAACCCTTCTTTGTAAAAAAGAAGAGTTTAAGATATTTTCCCTTTTGTCCTATGTGGCTAAAATGAAATGAGACTGGAGGACAGGGAGGTTGAAAGGAACAAGGGCCTTCTCTGATACAGCTTTAGTGGCCTACGTGGGTTTACTCCTTGGGTAAATTACACCTCTACCTTTGACTTAGAAAACCAGCCCAAAGTGCCTGGATTCCAGGCCATCTGAAAGCTCGGTTCTAATCATTGAGAAAGAGCTTTTGAAAATAACCTGGGATTCTGGTGAAGATTAAAAAGAAGAATGTAAGGATTAGTAAGGTAAGAAACCATTCCTTTATATATTAATTTTATTTAAAGTTGCTCTAAAATTTAAAACTCACAATGAATTAAAGTTATTTAATTTCAGCTGCTTAGAGTTCTTCTGTGACACATAAAATGTAAAAAATTAGTAAGAGTTATAAATCTTAGGAGAGAAAAGAGTTTGAGCAGTTCCCCCTAAACCTTAGGTAAAGTGGGCATCTTTCTCATTAGAAACTTGTGGATTAAATGCCAACACGATATGGCAGCACCGTTAACTAAGCAATAAAGTGTAGTAAGGAAAAAAAACTGAAGAGGGCAAAGAAACAAAAAACCCAAAAAAACACAGGAGATAAGTGCCTTGAAAGGTCCAATCTACAAACCCAAAACTATGAGAGGAAAATCAGTGCAAGGTTGTATGTAACTGTATCTTTCTTCGATGTCACATAGTGACTGGCCTGACGTTAGAATAGAATGTGCTCAACAAATCTGGATGAAAGGAGTTCTGTGCTCTAGAGGCTGCATTAACAGAAGGCAGAGGGCACTCCACTCGTGACCTCTGGGGCTGCTCATGAGCTATCACACCTCCAAACCCAGGAAAACACTGACTTGACTGTCCTTGCTATTTCATCAAACCAAACTTCCTCAGTCCATCAAGTAGCCTCCAGTAATTCTCCAGTTCCCCGACAGAAATTCTAATCAAACAAGTCATTTAGTTCAGTCCAATGAATATTTATGGAGAGCCTAATTTGTGCCAGGCTCTGTGTTAGGAGCTAAGGTACAATCAGAGATAAGACATGCCCCTTGCCTTTCCAGGGCCTCATTTCACCAGTACATTCCTTTTACCTCCCTTATCATTCTTACAAATACAAGCTCTTGGCTACCTTATCTGTCCTTGCCAGAATTACTTTCTTTGCCACACACTCTAATTCGTTGTCTATTCATCACTACCACTTGTCTCAGGGCTTACCTCCTTAAGGACACTCTCTCAAATTAACTTGTCCTTAATTGATCACTCCTTCACTCTCTTTGCCGTAGTTCTATATTTTCCACTATTACTTTGGTTGCAGATTAAAAAACAAGTTCCTGGGGTTTTATAGTAATTATAAATGGATAAAGAAGATGTGGCACATATATAAAATGAAATATTACTCACCCATAAAAAGAAACGAAACTGAGTTATTTGTAGTGAGGTGGAGGGACCTAGAGTCTGTCATACAGAGTGAAGTAAGTCAGAAAGAGAAAAACAAATACCGTATGCTAACACATATATATGGAATCTAAAAAAAAAAGTTTCTGATGAACCTAGGGGCAGGACAGGAATAAAGACGCAGAGGTAGAGAATGGACTTGAGGACACGGGGAGGGGGAAGGGTAAGCTGGGACAAAGTGAGAGAGGGGCATGGACACATACACACTACCAAATGTAAAACAGCTAGCTAGTGGGAAGCGGCCGCATAGCACAGGGAGATCGGCTCGGTGCTTTGTGACCCTCTAGAGGGGTGGGATAGGGAGGAGATATGGGGATATATGTGTATGTATAGCTGATTCACTTTGTTATAAAGCAGAAACTAACACACCATTGTAAAGCAATTATACTCCAATAAAGATGTTAAAAAAATAATAATTATAATAAAGAATAAATTATAAAAGAAACAAATCATCCACAGTTGCCCCTTTAATACAACTGTTCTAATCCATGTCCACATGCACATGTGATATTGACACACCATAATACCAGGAAAGATATAGTTATTCTTCTGCTATTTTAATAATCTCTACTATTCATAACTCTACTTTTCACTGGATATACCATACACAGAAATATTACACATTTTGATAAATTTTAAACATAAAATTTTATTTGACATGCCCTTCCTGATGAGTGACTTTGCTTCTCCATTAGTTCAGATATTTGTGAGTGACTATGACTTAATACTAGAATGAGATTTAGTTCACACTATTCCTATTTAAAAATTTTTTGTAGTCTTGATAAAGCACTAAGATATCTTACACAAATAAGGCGATGGGAAAAGGAGGAGTCTTGTAATTACATCAGTTATTTTACATTCCTTTTTAGGTATATTTCCTCCCCCCCACCCGCTCAATAAAACAAATACTAAAACTACTTTTAGTATTTAGTATATATTTAGTATAAATACTAATTTTTAGACAGGTCATTATCACATGACAATTCAATTAGGTATGTTTTCCATTTTGCTAAAAGCAGAAAATTAGAAACCATCTACTTTACAAAAACAATCAGCTAGGGGGATTTCCCTGGTGGTCCAGTGGTAAAGAATCCGCCTTCCAATGCAGGGGATGCGGATTTGATCCCTGGTTAGGGAACTAAGATCCCACATGCCGCGGGGCAACTAAGCCTGCGTGCCACAACTACTGAGCTCGCGCACCTCAACTAGAGAGCCTGCGTGCTGCAAACTACAGAGCTCACGAGCCCTGGAGCCCACGCGCCACAACTAGAGAAGAGAAAACCCTCATGCCACAACTAGAGAGAAGCCTCCACGCTGCAACTAGAGGGAAGCCCGTGCTCCACAATGAACACCCAAAGCAGACAAAAAAATAAATATTAAAAAAAAACAGAAACAAAAATAGCTAAGGGTAACCCGTTAAGCAGTCATGAAAGTCATTCAACTTTTTAATTCTGAGAAAATATACCAGTAGAGGCTTTATCAATATTTATTAAGAAACTTAATTATTCTTGCTAGTCTTTAACCTACAGGTATTTTTTTTTTTTTAGTTTGCTATACTCAGCACCATTTATACTCATGTATATTCATTCATTTTATTACAGCTTTGCCATATAATCTTTTTTGAAAAAATTTTAACCTGTGTAAATGCTTTAACTATATTTCCATCAAAATCTTACAGCTATAGATTCAATTTATTCAAAATAGTCAGCCAAATCAGACTTGTTTTCAGTCCCAATTTTTCAATTCCAAGAAATGTGGTAATATGAATTAAGGAGAATTGTAACTGTGAAATAAACTGCAAAATGCATCTTGTAAGGCAGATTATAAGTGGTCAGATCACAATTAATATAAAGACCTAATAAAATTAATTTATCCATTGTTTAATAAGTGAGCAGATATAAATAAGTCTATGTTCTTCCTCCTTAATTTGGATTATAATGCAGAACTAACTTTTTAAGTTACTTATGAAACAGGAATATGATTTTAAAAAAAAACAACCCATGAAATTTCTTCAGTAAATGTACATATGTATATATACTGAACTCTGATCCTTTAGTCATTAGGAATAGTTAAGTATAATAATCACAAACAACACGATTAATCTAATAAGACATCATGATAAAATTTTTCTATATATTTAATAAGTAAGAGAGGTATACACTGCTAAAAATTAACAGATTTGTAGCCAACACATAATTTTACTTTTTAATAGGGGGCAGCAGATAGTAAAGATGTTATAAAGACTGTCACTGAAATAAATACATCATGATTTTAGGTTTTTAACAACTAATTGACCAGTGCATACCCAGTCTAAAGGAAATCACATAAAAGTTCATCCACAGGCTTTACCTGGTTCGCTGTGAAAATGTCTGTTTCAAAGAGTCAGTCTCACTAAACTATACTGCTCAAGCTGCTCAAAGGTGCTTTTCTTTTCAACTAAGACATACCCTCAGGACGAGTACTGAGAAGGCCTGAAAAGAACTGTGTTCTTAAAACAAGTGGAAAAGCCACTTGTGGCCTCCAGATGCTCTCTTTGCTTTATACGACTGGATTCCTTTTCAAGAACTACGCACCCTTTGACTAAAGTGGATATAAAAGAAGCACAGTTGCCCCACTTCACTATCATGTACAGTGTCTAAATTCAGAACAACTGAACACACACCAACACACCCAGGCTCTATGTCAAGCTTCATCTGTAACAGAAGACACGATTCAGAAGGTGAAGACTGGAAACCCAGGGGTAATGGCACCATCATTGGTCATCAAGGGAGGCTTCCTCCTTGCCTGGAACCTCAGAGAAGCATGCTCTAATAGGATATGGGATGGTGGAGAATCTGCCCTTCTTTTATGTCTTATGGAAGAAAGTTTATTTTGAATTCAAAAGTCAGTTCTCAGGCAATCATTTTTAAGTACAGTTGGTAGAACTTGAGGATCTGTAAATTAATTCCCTTACAACTATCCAGGATCAAGGAGTCCTTGAACTCTCTGCTCTTCTCTGGATGTGGCCTCCCCAGGGGGCAGTGGGCACCTCACAGAGCACAGAGAGCAGGGCCATTTGTCCAGGGTCACTTTGTCACCTGGGAGTATGGATTTCAAGTCTCCCCAAACTCTTGTTTTTGAGTTTGCAGAGAACAGTATGGTCTTTACTGAAAGAAAATCTAAATGTTGTCAGTCTGAGAAGAAAAACGCTGTGGGGTGTGGTACCTTTTAAATTTTATTTTTAAATCACTGCTGCCTCACTGATTGGACTCTGCTTACAACATGTTCCCCAGTTCTGAAAGAGCTACGATTTGCCTGCCAACAAATTCTTGATGAATGTCAAAGGTATAACTTTACTTGTGCTAATTCTATTTAAATCAGATGAGATACTAATATCAGAAGAATTTTATCAGTTTGCCTTATAATTTTAATATCAGTTCCCCATTTTTTCAAGAGAAGGTAATTTTATCTGGAGAGCTGAACGCCTCAAATCTAATTTATTAGATTATAACCTCAGACGTGTGTAGCAGTCACAGCAGGTACAAACATTTAACTGGCTCGAAAAAATTCCTGGTGGTAGGAGAGCTGATTGCCACTCACAAGTAATAAAAGACTGCTTTGGACCCAGAGAAGGTGGAGGCCTGTCTCTGTTATTTACTGTGTGGTGAGCTTCAGGAAACCACTGAGACTCTAGGATATCAATAACTCAGATATCTCACCTGAAAGAGAGGGATACAAATATTCACCTACCCTGCACAACTGTTGTGAAAACAGCGTAATGTAGGTCCAACCCCCAGGCTGAGAACATGACTGGCAGGTATTTTTCAACAGGCAGTTTTCATTACTTCACAGCTTACCAGAACCATATCCAGGTATTGGCCCTTTGGTTTGAAGGTCTGGGAGCCCCACATTTAGAGCGTTGGGGACCATGTTGTCCAGATGCGGCTTGGGCCCAACGGGATGAGACGGCGAATGTTTCATGCTGGGCTGCCTCTGCTGCTGCTGCTGCTGCTGCAGGGCGCTCACCATTCGAGCCAGCTGGAGGCGAGCAGGCGCAAGGGAAAACGGACACGTGAGAAGCCAACACCCTGAACCTCACGGGGAAAGGCGGCATTTGAGTCATGTTTGCCATCGAAGAGGTTAAGCAGAGACGCATTCCTCCCGTGGAGCACCAGGGGGACCCTTCCAGTGCCACGTACCTGCTGCTCCTGCTGCTGACGCACGGCTTGAGAAAGCTTCCTCTGGTTCTGTAACAACTGCTGCTGTTGCTGCTGCTGCAGGAGCAGCTGACACGCCTACAAAGCAGGGGAGAAAGAGAGGACGCAAGTTTCCTTAAGACAGACTTACTGGGAAAACTGAATGAATCAAGTGCCCGTAAAGGAAGCACCACCGAGTTCCCAGTCTACGGGTCACATTTACCTGCAGTTGAGCTGATATATCAACCCTTAAGCACACTCAACAGTTTGCATGAAATGAAGCAAATAAAAGCTAAAGAGAAAAAAAAAAAAAGAAAAAAAAGCAAGTAACCTTTTTAGCTATAGGAGGAAAATCTGCTACTTACCAACTGAAACTGGGGAATCTGTGGAAGCTGGCTCAGCATGGCAATTTGTTGAGGAGATAACTGGGGCCCCACATTGAAAAGACCTGGATTCAGGCCACTGTTGGGAAACTGCTTGAGCATTGAGGCAGAAACCTAGCCAAAAGAAGGAACTTTCAGAATTTATCAAAATAAAATTTTTATCTTTCCGTGAAATGAATCTTATTAGAGCTAAAGCAAGCACTGCCAATTTTTTCCTTGAAAAATATTTTTGAAAAATATTGAACGATTGGGAGAAATACACCAAAGTGTTAACAATGGTTGTCTTTGAGTGGTGAAATTACAGGAGCTTTTTAATTCTTTTTAGACTTCCAAATTTTTCTACACAAAAATTATGAATTTTACAATCTAGAAAATATCAAGAAAAAAATTAATGATAATACAACTTTTGTCTGAGAAGTTATTACTGGAAATGTGCTATAAAAACATCCACGGAACCCACTGAATCAGTGAGTGCCATGGAGAACAAACTTACTCCCTCTTCCATGAGTGCTAAATAGCATTGTGGTCAGAAGCCTAGTTCTAGAGGCAGACCATGCGGACCTGCCTTTTCTAAGGTATAGGACTCAGAGCAAGTGACTTACTAAACCTTTCTAAGCCTCACTTTCCTTATCTCCAAAACGGTTGTTTGAGGATTTTACGAGTTAGTCCGTGTCAAATGCTTAGAAATGCACTCCGTACATGTTCATATTATTTCACAGGATGGTTCTTCAGATGTCCAGACAATGATTACAGCTCCCCTGCATCTCATCTCCAGGCTACATATGATCAGTTCTCTCACCTGTATCTCATTCAATTTCTCAACGCAGAGCCCAGGACAGAAAAGCCATTTCCCAACGTTGTCTAATACTGGGTAGACCTGGCCATCACTAACTATTCTTCTAAAAGCCATGCTTTTAACAGTTCCTACAATCTCAACTATCATTAACTCCTAACTCACACATTAATCCTACTGTCAATTAAAATCTACAATATTAAAATTGTAGATGGGGCATCAGATTAAAATTACATGGGGCGTTTTACTCCCCCATGTAATTTTTGAGCAGCTGGGTTTAAAAATTTTATTATGTTTTGATCCTTAGGACTTTACATTTATCTTTATATGCATGGCACATAGCAGATGGTCGATAAACACCTATTAGATGAATGAACCTCTCATATTTTAACTTACTAACAGTCACCCCACCAAGTTATTTTCTACCTATTATTTCACTTATTCCCAGTTTGAGTTTCCCCATCTGGTGACTGACAGGAATGTTGAACTTGACAGAGCTGAAGATAAATTTAGTCAAGTGCCACTAAAAACGTCCTTCCAACCTGAAACCGGAATAGTCATTCATTTCTAATCAACACTGTTTTAGACAGCTTGTCTAATGACTTGTCAAAATAGAGGTACAACAACTTCATCGTTCCTATAATCCAAAATTTTTTTACCAATCAGTGAAGAAAACAAGTTAAGTTCAAATATGTTAGCAAACTACGATTCTCGATTCCTAGTACAGGTGCTCAGAAACCATGTTTTTGATAATCTTTTCTAGAATCTTGCTTGGAATTGGCACCAAGTTCATCAGTCTTTAAGCCACTTTCCTTGTTCTTTCAAAATTAGAAAAAAAAAAAAAATTCCCCCATTCTCCTTACTTCATCGTAGCGGAGGGGTGCTTCTTTCCCACTGCTGACCTGAGGCTCCACACAGAGGGGCATCCACCTTTATCATAACACTCTGGGCCTCTTTCCCTTACATCCTGGCAGCAAGCCCACAGGGAGGACTGCCCTATTCCAGTTACTAGGGGGTAAGTTTGGAATTCAGTATTAGGAAGCTCATATTCTCCAGTATCAGCTTTCTCGGTAGTAAAGGGGACGTTTAGGCCCCTGGAAGCCTTCCTCTTTTTGTCTTAAAAATTCAGGATTTGGGCAGGAAAGAGGGGTTGTCATTATTAAACCCTCCTCCTTGAAGACCCCAAGCATTCTTCAAAGATCACAGTCAGGGCTCTGCAATTCTTTCCACAAATTCTTTCTCTGCTGTAGGATTTAATGCATCTTAAACCCTTTCGGTTGAACACCCTTATTCTTAACAGAGAAGACAAAAGCAGTAAAAATTTTCTTTCCACTTAATCAGTCAGCATTATATGAAGAGTCCAAAGCTACGATTCCTTTCCCAGTCACCACATTGCACCAAACCAAGCTCTAAGACACTTTCTACAAGCCTCAACTTATTTTGTGTTTTAATCTCATGACTCTCACACATTCACCCTTGCTTGCATACCCTTACTTTCCATCTTTTAAAAATGACCCTATAAAACGTGAGTCATCAGAAAGCTTTCATCAGAAGGCCATGGGGTCTTCCTATGTTACCTTTCTTTAGCATCACAGTCAAAGTTAAATTCTTCAGCTTCCTAATACTTTTGAGTCATCGTCTCTGCTACATTCTCAAGAATATCTGCCTATCTTTTCTTTGACACTTTCTAGTCTAAAAACATCTAAGTTCAAGTTTCCTATACTTGGCTCACCAACTCATTTTCTTCCAAGATCTCAGGCACTTGCATTTAAACTATCAATTCTCTCATTTTGGAAAGTATTTTGATTTAAAGTAATAGTTTTCCCAGCTGCTTCCTCTCTACTCTCTACGAGATGCTGAGTGTTGCCAACCAATTAAAAAACTTGTTTGACGCTACTATATAAAAAACAGATAAACAACAAGGACCTACTTTATAGCATGGGGAACTATATTCAATATCTTGTAATAACCTATAATGGAAAAGAATCTGAAAAAGAACAGATATATATAGATATATATAACCGAACCACTTTGCTGTACACCTGAAACTAACACAACATTGTAAATCAACTATACTTTAATTAAAAAAAAAAGATAAACTGACTTAAAAAAACGAAACAAAACAAAACCCCACCTTATTTGATTTTCTATTTTAACAGACCCCTAGCAGACAGGACCTCAAAGCAGGCACACCATTACTGTGCACTTTACTGCTGCACGAGTTTTATGGCCAGCTTGAGGGACACACTTTCCACAACTCATCTCAAATAATAATTCTTCTTCATCTCTCCTTTGAGTTCACCCAAATGGCCACCAGTGTGGCTTAACTTATTGTCTCTGATATAATGGTTCTAACCTCACTGTATTAAAAGGTTTTTTTCTTTTTTTTGTTTGGTGGGGGGTGGGAGCGGTCGGGGACAGGGAAGGAGGCTACGAGTGGAGATATATCCTACGCTATCACACCATATTCTAAACCAGAGTCTTAGACCATACCTCAGTGACTCATGAAATCGTATTTCTTACCTTCACAGTGTGAATCTTAAATTCATTTGGTTTAGCAACCATACCAGGTTGAACTGTGTCCCCCACCCCCCAAATTCATGCCCAACTGTGATCTCAGAAATGTGACCTTATTCAAAAGTAGGATCTTTGTAGACATAATCAAGTTTCAGATGAGGACATAATGGATTACAGTGGTCCCTAATCCAATGACTGGTGTCCTTAGATGAAGAGAAAGTCCAGAGACACACAGGGAAGAATGCCACGTGAATGTGGACGTGGCGATGGGAGTGACGCATTTACATGTCAAGGAACACCAAGCCCTGCCAGCAGCCCCAGAAACTAGGAGAGAGGCACGGAGCAGACGCTCCTCTGGAGCCTGCAGTAGGAACCAACCCTGATGACACCTTGCTATCAGATGTCTAGCCTCCAGAACTTGTAAGAGAATAAATGTCTGTTGTTTTAAGCTACCCAGTTTGTGGTCATTCGCTGTGGCAGTTTCTAGAAAAGAAACGAATACAATAACTCTGTTTGCAGGCCTGTGCCATTTGGTATGTTAACTACTAGCCTCATGTGGCTACTGAGAAGCTGAAACATGGCTAACCTAAGTGGAGATGTGGGTTGTTTTTTTTTTTTTTGGCCGCAGCACGTGGCATGCAGGATCTTAGTTCCCCAGCCAGGGATCGAACCCATGCCCTCCTGCAGTGGAAGCGTGGAGTCCCAACCACTGGACTGCCAGGGAAGTCCCGAGATGTGTTTTAAGTGTAAAATACACACCAGATTTCAAAGACTTGGTATTAAAAAAAGGAAAGTAAAAATTTTAATATAATTTAAAAACACGGAGTAAAGGTTGAAATGATAATAATTTATATATATTGGTTTAAAGAATATATATTATTAAATTAACTTTACCAGTTTCTTTTTATCTTTTAAATGGGGCTACTAAAAACTTTAAATCCCATTATGTGGCTTGTGTTACATTTCTACTGGACAGTGCCGCTCCAGGCTGTCTGTACTGATCAGCGTGTTTCTGACTTCCTTTCCAAAGCTTTCATCTATGATTCATGGGAAATCTCCTTTGCTTATTTTCTTTCCCAACCTACTGGCCTCCAAAATAAAGAGCCATTGTCTGAACTGTCATTTCTCCTCCCTTCTTTCAGTTTTATTTTTTTTTTTAATTTAACTTATTTATTTATTTTTGGCTGCATTGGGTCTTCGTTGCTGTGCGTGGCTTCTCATTGCAGTGGCTTCTCTTGTTGCGGAGCACGGGCTCTAGGCGTGCGGGCTTCAGGAGTTGTGGCTCACAGGCTTCAGTAGTTGTGGCTCGTGGGCTCTAGAGCGCAGGCTCAGTAGTTGTGGCGCATGGGCTTAGTTGCTCTGCGGCATGCGGGATGTTCCCGGACCAGGGCTCGAACCCGAGTCCCCTGCATTGGCAGGCGGATTCTTAATCACTGTGCCACCAGGGAAGCCCTCTTTCAGTTTTTAAAAATAAATTTATTTATTTATTTATTTTTGGCTGTGTTGGGTCTTTGTTGCTATGCGTGGGCTTTCTCTAGCTGCGGCGGGCGGGGGCTACTCTTCGTTGCGGTGCGCGGGCTTCTTATTGTCATGGCTTCTCTTGTTGCAGAGCACGGGCTCTAGGGGCGCAGGAGGCTTCAGTAGTTGTGGCACGTGGGTTCAGTAGTTGTGGCTTGTGGGCTCTAGAGCTCAGGCTCAGTAGTTGTGGCGCACAGGCTTAGTTGCTCCGCGGCATGTGGGATCTTCCCCGGCCAGGGCTTGAACCTGTGTCCGCTGCATTGGCAGGCGGATTCTTAACCACTGTGCCACCAGGGAAGCCCCCTCTTTCAGTTTTAAAAGACCTACTGGACAAATCAGCTCGTCTCCTGATTACCGTTTCTCTTCAGTCTTGAGAATGTATGCTACCCCTTGCCACGAGCCCATGATCCCACCACCTTCCTTACTATTCCTACTACTCAAAACTAGCTAAAGAAACCACCATTCAAAGTAAAACATGCCCATGACCCAGCAGTACCCTAGAGAAATTCATCCGAGGAGACAAATAGAGGAATATTCACAGCAGCACTGCTCATAATAGCAAAAATCTGGAAACAACCCAAATGTCTATCGATAGTAGGGTAGAAAAGGTAAATTAAGGATGGTATATTCATATAGTAGAATACAGTATGAACCACAACTGCCTAAATCAACATGGGAAAATCTTACAAGCATTATCAAGTAAAAAAAGTCAGAGAAGGCTACACACTGTAAGATTTCATTACTTAAAGTTCAAAAAAGGGAACATGAAACATATTATTTACAGATAGACAGATACAGAAAGACCTTAAAGAAATGCTAACACAATGTATTTTTATTCTTTAATTTAAATGTCAGCATCTCATATGTTCTATAAATTGACAGTTATAAACACTATCAAGGTTGTACTTTGAGGACTTCCTATCTAGCACTGCTCAACTTCTCTCTTCTTTTTTTTAAAATTTATTTCAAAAAAAATTTTTTTTATTGGCTTGTCTATTTATTTATTTATTTTTTTGGCTGTGTTGGGTCTTCGTTTCTGTGCGAGGGCTTTCTCCAGTTGTGGCAAGTGGGGGCCACTCTTCACCGCGGTGCGCAGGCCTCTCACTATCTTGGCCTCTCTCGTTGCGGAGCACAGGCTCCAGACGCGCAGGCTCAGTAGTTGTGGCTCACGGGCCCAGTTGCTCTGCAGCACGTGGGACCCTCCCAGATCAGGGCTCGAACCCATGTCCCCTGCATCAACAGGCAGACTCCCAACCACTGCACCACCAGGGAAGCCCTCAACTTCTCCCTTCTTCAGATTCACATGTACTGTCCTCCTCCAGTGAATACAAAGGACCAGACAGATGCTTCACTGGGCTCCTGGCAAATGACTATTCATACCTGGGTTGCAGAGTAATTAAAGTGCAGGCTTGCACATTCCCATGGCAGGGAATTAATTATTCTGGCTTAAAATCCTTTCAATCTCCAGCTGGGCTGGAGAAAGTGAAGCTCTAGTTGGGAGTGAATATGGCATTTAATGAAGCGTTACAAGTGCAAAATGACAGCAATTTAAAAGCAAGACAGACTTCCCTGGTGGCGCAGTGGATAAGAATCCTCCTGCCAATGCAGGGGACATGGGTTTGATCCCTGGTCCGGGAAGATCCACATGCTGCACAGCAACTAAGCCTGTGCACCACAACTACTGAAGCCTGTGCGCCTAGAGCCCGTGCTCCACAACAGGAGAAGCCACTGCAATGAGAAGCCCGCACACCACAACGAAGAGAAGCCCCTGCTCGCCGCAACTAGAGAAAGCCTGTGAGCAGCAATGAAGACCCAATGCAGCCAAAAATAAATAAAAGTAAAAAAAAAAAGAAGTCTCTTTATTAAAAAATAAATAAAAATAAAAGCAAGACAAACACTTCTAGAATATGTTACTTTCTGAACATTTGAGTAACAGGAAGAAAAAGGCAAGGTAGAAAAAAACCATGGTATGGAACATTTGTAACAAATCTTAAAGATGAGTTTCAATATCTTCTTCCTATGTTTACATTACTGACTGTCCCTAAAAAGTGGTTAAAATGGATGTAAAATTTGGTAATATTCATCAAGAATTTTATAAATTTATTTGTTTATTTTGGGCTGCATTGGGTCTTCATTGCTGTGCACGGGCTTTTTCTAGTTGCGGCGAGTGGGGGCTACTCTTCATTGAGGTTCATGAGCTTCTCAATGCAGTGGCTTCTCTTGTGGCGGAGCACGAGCTCTAGGCACATGGGCTCAGTAGTGGTGGCACACGGGCTTAGTTGCTCCGCGGCATGTGGGATCTTCCCGGACCAGTACTCGAACTCGTGTCCCCTGCATTGGCAGGCTGATTCTCAATCACTGTACCACCAGGGAAGTCACTCGTTAAGAATTTTAAATGTTCAGGGATTTCCCTGGTGGTGCAGTGGTTAAGAATCACCTGCCAATGCAGGGCACACAGATTTGAGCCCTGGTCCAGGAAGATCCCACATGCCGCGGAGCAACTAAGCCTGTGCACCACAACTACTGAGCCTGCGCTCTAGAGCCCGCGAGCCACAACTAATGATCCTGTGTGCCACAACTACTGAGCCTGTGTGCCACAACTACTGAAGCCTGCGTGCCTAGAGCCCGTGCTCCGCAACAAGAGAAGCCACCGCAATGAGAAGCCCATGCATGGCAACAAAGAGTAGCCCCCGCTCACCGCAACTAGAGAAAGTCCACGCACAGCAACAAAAACCCAACGCAGCCAATAAATAAATTTATAAAAATAAAATAAAAGAAGGTCTGGGGAATGTATTTAAAAAAGAAAAAAAAAGAATTTTAAATGTTCATGTGCTTTGACCCAGAAATTTCATTCTGGGCAACTAAATTTAGAAATAATGTGGGCAAAGATCTATGTATAAAGGATTTCTCTACAGCGTTACTTATGACAGTGAAAAATTAGAAACAATATCCAATAATTGGGAAAGGGAAATCACATCAAGTCTACCTGATGGAACATTTTGCTTTGTTCATTAAGAATGATCAACTTGAAGACTATATTAGTAACCAGAAAATGTTATGACCCAATGTTAATGAAAATAGCAGGCTGCTGTGACCATGAATGCAGTTATGTGAAAAGCATGCCTGTATACGAACAAAGTCTGGATAGGGGATTACGTAAAAATAATTCTTGTCGTTGCGTCCAGTGGGATGGGAGGGTAGTTTTGGGAAGAATTTTTTTCTGGGACTTCCCTGGTGGTCCAGCGATTAAGACTCCGTGCTCCCAGTGCAGGGGGTCTGGGTTCAATCCCTGGTGGGGGAGATAGATCCTGCATGCATGCCGCAACTAAAAGCTCACATATGCAACAAAGATCCCGCATGCTGCAACTAAAGACCCGGCACAGCCAAATAAAAATAAATAAATAAATTTTTTCAAAAGAAAGAATTTTTATGTTAACCATGTTTTGCTAAATAAACACACTTCAAAAATGTAGGAGAACGCAAGTACTTTTCCTTTCCAAGTAGAGCAGATACTTTGGTCATAAAGAGATTTGGAGACCCTAAGTCTCTCAGACTAAGTTCACTGTGCTTTCCTAACAATTCCACTTTCTAGATCATTCTGAAATGCATCCTCCTGTGACTTGACATATACTTACTGAACTTAAAATACATGCCCTGCACAGTTGTCAATGTTCAGGATGCAGCAACCCACAGAGCAGCCACAGATCCTGCCGCTGTGAAGCTTATTACCCTCCTGGGGGTGGGGTGGGGGTGAGTAACGGTGGTGGTGGTGTACTATACACAGCCTGGGACAGCCTCCCTATAAGGTGGGACTGAAGCAGAGCTCTGAAGGAAATAAAGACGGAGCCATGTGCCAATCTGGGAGAAGAGCATTCTGGGAGTATGTTCCGTGTACTGGGGCCAGCTGGCTGGAGAGGTCTGGACGAACAGGAGAGCGGCAAGTGTGGGGGGCAGGGAGGTCACCAAGAGCCCCAAAGACCACAGTGAAGAGCTGGCTTTGTATTCTCAGTGAGAGAGGGAGCCAGGAGAGGGGTCCCGGTAAAGCAGTAACATGATTTACCTTCACTTTCTGTGATGACAGAAATGTCCCACATCTGCACTGTCCATACGGTAGGCGCTAATCTGGTGTGGCTATTTAAATTCATTGAAACCAAAATTCAGTTCTTCCATTCCACGAGTCACATTTCAAGTGCTCATGCGGCTAATGGCTACACTGGACAGTGCGGTCTTAGAGGATCGGTGTGAACTCGGGGCAGAAAACAAGACTCGAGGGAGCAAGTATGGGATGAAGCGGGGGGACCAGTCAGGAGACCATGGTCACAGTAGGAAATGGTCAGACGCTGGATGAAGTTTTGAAGGGAGGATTTGTTGCTGGATTGGTTGTGCGCTGTGAGAACTCACAACCAGCTCTGGCCTGAGCACCTGCAGGATGAGACTGCCAGGTGCTTGGAGGAAGAGGATGTTTTGAGGGGAGAGTGGGATGAAGCAGGAAGTTCTGTTTTGGGCGTGTTCACTTCAGATGCCTATAAGGCATCCTACTAAAGATGGCCAGAAGTCTTTGGGGTTCAGAAGAGAGACCTGGGGTGAAGTCACAGTTTTGGAACTGTCAGTATTTTAAAGTCATTCCACTGGGTGAGATCACCTAAAAGTGGATGTAAGTGGTGAGAAGAGGTTCAGATATTGAGGCTGGGGTATTCTGATGTTTAAACACTGGGGAAGTGAGGAAGAACTTGTAAAGCAGAAAGACAAAGAAAGGCAGGTGGAGAAGAAGGTGTCTGAAAGCCAAATGAATTATTTCAAAAAGGAGGGAGTGATCCACTGTGTCAAATGCTGATACATGAGTAAAAACTGGGGAACAGATCACTGTATTCTACAACACAAAGATCACCAGTGACCTTCACAAGGAGGTCTTAATTCCCACTGCCACTATCTTTTTTTAACTTTCATGCTGTGTTTCATTCATTCATTCATTTATTTGCGACAGGTCTTAGTTGTGGCTTGTGGGCTCCTTAGTTGTGGCATGTGAACTCTTAGTTGCAGTATGCATGTGGGATCTAGTTCCCTGACCAGGGATCGAACCCGGGCCCCCTGCATTGGAAGTATGGAGTCTTAACCACTGTGCCACCAGGGAAGTCCCCCTGACTGCTACTATCTTATCTGGACTCCTGCACTAGCTTCATAACTGATCTCCTTTGCTCTAGTGATTCTGTCATTCAAACATGTCGTCTATATCATGGTGTTATTTTTCCAAAACTTAAATTTTCCTATACTGCCACTCAGTTGAGAAATCTTGCCTAACACTATATTATCTTTAGCAGGAGCAGCCAGACTCTAGGGAGCATGTAAAAATCCCCTGGGGGTGGTGAGGCCCCAACACCCAAGACTCTGTGTCTCAGTAGATTGAGGAAGACCCAGAAACTGTGTTTTTAAGTAGCGGCCAAGATAATGTTACAGACCATGGTGACCAAAGGACAAAGTCCAAACTACTTAGCAAGGCAAACAAAACCGTTCCAAATCTGGTCCCAAACTTCCTGACTATCTTCTTCCTATTCCATTCTAGACAGCATACCTACACTTCCACAAGCTCAAACTAACTACTCACACTAACCGCATTTCCCCAAACGTGCCGTGTCCTTCCAGATATTACTGCCCCCTGCACAAGCTGCTCCTGCCTCCTGGAAGGCACCTTTCATCTGGCTGTGCCCAGCGAACTCTGACTCGTTCTTCAAGACCCAGCTTAAATGTCACTGGTAGTGTGAGGTCCCACCCTGCTCCCCAAACTCTGTTAAGCTTTTCCATGCAGCACGCTATCTACCGACTACTCTGCCATCACCGCCACAACTCCAGGAGGCAGCGATGGGAGAGGCAGTGTTTTCTTCAACCATGCACTGCCAACACACAACCTGCAACACTGCAGACGTTCGATAACCATCGACGGCTGTTGGCCTGATGGCAAGGCATGTTGGCAAGTGCTCCAAAAGGCAAGACACTGCCACTGTAAAGGGCTGGGGAAGTCAGGAACAGCTCTGTCTACCTGGGACTTGAAGGATGAGTGGAACTCAAGAGAAAGGGAAGGGGAAGAAGAGAGACCTAAGAGGACTCCAGACAGGACCGTGAAGATGGGGGCAGGGGCACGATCAACATTCCTTCCTCTACCAAGATGGACAGACTCAACGTCCAAAGCAGGATTTGAAATCTATAGATTATGGTTTCAAATAAACATTTTAAGCTTCTGTCTTACAAGATGTATCAAAAAACAAAGAACAAAACCTGACCCTTCACAACCTGTTGGCTGGATCTAATAAGTATCCCACCCCCTCTTTTACGATGGGACAGACTCAAAGCTCTTGATCTTGATTCACACACTGAATCTTTACTTGGGCTTATCAGCTTTTACTTTGCCCCTCAGACCTGTTTCCCACAAAGGTGTATGAGAGGCAGCATGTGGTAGACTGGTACAAATCTCTCACCGATACCCCCGAACAACTCGTCCAATCTCCTGCTAATAGAGGGTCCTAAAGGGTTCCCATGGTACCCAAAAGACTGTGTCCTACACAAAGTTGCTCTGTGAATAAGTCTCTGCCGCTTCATTAGTTCTTGAACGCCCCCCTTGAACACTGACACACCCAGTCAGTGTTTTAGTATGTATCTCCTCAAAACTTTTCAGAATAACCCAGAACCTGGCAATTACCCTGTGAAGCCTTGAGGGCAACCAACTTCTGAATGTTGACGCATCGGAATTTACACAGTAGTTTTAATTATACACAGTTTAAAAATCAATATAGCATTGGGAAAATATACAGAAGATCTAAAAGGAATATAATCATAATGCTTTTCATGTAAAAACATCTACTTTGTATGCACGATACAATAAAAAAAAACAAACGAGATCTGCCATTTTGTTCTAAAAATCTTGATCCCTGGCATCCGGATTTTTCCCATTTTAGATGGGTAACTGTTATTCCTTTTACGCCCACAAAACCAGTCAGTTGACAACTAGTAACCACCTGGACTTTTACTTATGAATTGTGGATCCATGAACTGCTTACCTGGGGGGAAATGAACTGGGGAGGCACTTGCGCCCGGAGATTAGGAGAAGAATTCAGTGGCTGCACGGGGGTGTGCACGCCTCTCGATTGTGCTGTGCTATTTCCAAACAAACCATGATTGCCACCCTGTCAACGGAACAGCGACGGTGAGGCTTTTTGTTAACATAAGAAAACACAAATAAGAAACAGTTCAGGTTTTCTCTCCCTCAGAAGAAGCATATCCCGTGTTCCGTGGAATCACAGAATTTTACAACTGAAAAAAGTTCCTGATCTCAGAATGATCAGAAAAGTATTCAAATCCAATCATGGGCATATCATCACCACCCCTGCAGTCTGATGCATTCTATAAACCAAAAGCATTAAACTTAGTCAAATGTTAGAAAAAACACTACTTCGTTGTTGCTGTTATTGAAAGGTACAGGCAGTATAACATTTATTTAACTACTTTCTTTTTTAAGATTGCGTTTACCGAATTTATTCTCAAACTATATAACCTGAGACGCACCTTAAAAAGCAACTGAGTAAAAATGCAGCCTTGTGAATACTATCAGTTGTAAAACAATACTATGATATATGACTTCTCTGAATTGGTTGATTCAATCATAAAATCAGTGCCACCCAACTGTAAGCCTAGCTCCCTGAGGATCCTACTCCAGATCCGAGCACCCTTCCCTGTCCTGGGTCTGCTTGGTCCCTTCTTTACTAGACGAGGAAATGTGAATCAACCACGGAGTGAGATAAAAAAGGAAGAAAGGGAAAAAGTGAAAAATCATTCCAGGGCTACCAAAACAAAACATTACTCACCTGTAACTTCTCATTCAAATGTATGACTATCAGTCTAGGCAAAAAACAAGCTTAGCTCCCTGATTTCTGGATGATCAACTCATTGAAGCAGTTCTAGACTGCTCCAACCAAAGAGCTATAAAAAGCTGGGCTGTATATGATGGCCTTTCCTTTCTGACTTGTTTCTAGCAGAGAAGCAAAGAAATCATATTCGATACTTGACGCTGCCCGACATAGTTTTCTATACCATCTTCACTTGGCCTCTTCAAGGCCCAGCTCAGAGGTCAACCTCATCAACAAAGTCTTCTCCCAAACATTCCTCATTGCACATTCAGATTCACTGAGCCCACCTCTACATTCTCAAAACACTTGAAAACTCTTTGATAGGATCCATCATCAAATCATATTACAGTTATCTTCCATCCTGTACTTCCACCACCAGCTTAATATTTCCCTCGTTGTACTCCCAGAAACTCAATCAAGCCCTGGTCTGTAGGATGAGCACATCATTTGCAAACATCCATGACCCACCAATTTCATACACTTGAAAACAAACGTCCCACTGAACACCGTCAGTGAAGACAGCTACACCACTGCTTATACCAAGTCTGTGCGCTCTGAGCTGAGGTCACCACCATCATCCTATCCCTGGAATCGTGGGGATTAAGGCAATTTTAAAGAAGAATTTTGTCCTTAAGTTCTAGAGCACCAAAGATATTTTGATGGCTTAATGATTCAAAATAGATTAAGGGACTGCTTCAGGGGAATTAATGAACTTAAAAGTATTGAAAATAAAAATGATTATGAATATAAAGTAGAAATGGCAATTAAAATCTGTGTACATCTCATAAAAGAAAATCAAAGATCCACCATGAATTTTAAATCTCCCAAAGGACTGTTTAAACATGAAAAGACCTTTAGTTCTAGAAACTCGAATATCTCTGCCTCTCCTGTCTTACTAATCAAACTTGTCATTCTGAGGTGAAATGGCTCAGTTCTAACTTTTCTGAGATCCTGGTAGTCTGGAGCTTAGCTACTAATTCTTCCCAGGAAAATAGGAAGCATTTATTTTGCTAAGACTATTCCACTGAGATCATTCTCACACTTTACTATCAAAGTAATGACCTTGTTATTAGATGTTAATTATTCATGGATGGCCCTTGGATGGTGGGGTTTCTGACAGCTAAAGTCCTTGCCAGAACCTATGTTTTGTAGGGCTCCAAACTGCTCTGTATGGGTCGTTTTAAATTTCAACCTCTCTTTCTGGTAAGAGGTATTACAAAGAATTTACCTTTTTTGGTTTTTGTAAAATCAAGCCCTACTTTCCTATTCCTAGGAGAAAGAGTCCATCCCACTCCCAACAAAGGTTTTAGGTTTTCATTATCAAGTGTCTCTAAAGCCATACCAAACACTTGGATATATCTGATACAGATAATAACAAAGATAAGTCAACATAAGTTTATCAAAAAATACCTTTTTTAAAAAAATAAAACCCTCTTTAGATCATTTTTATTCATTATTTACTGTTAAATCTTGCTATTTTATTTTTTGGCTGTGGCATGTGCCTGGTGAGATCTCAGTTCCCCGACCAGGGATGGAACGTGGGCCATGGCAGTGAAAGCCCAGAATTCTAAACACTAGGCCAACCAGGGAATTCCCATCTTCTCTATTTTTTAATATGGAACCTTTGGCATCACAAGTTGGTCATCTTCTTGGCTCAGAAGTAGCTATTTTGCACAGTAACGTATTTAATGGTAATCATACAAATCCAGTCTTTTTTTTTTTTTTTTTTTTTTTGCAGTACGCGGGCCTCTCACCGTTGTGGCCTCTCCCATTGCGGAGCACAGGCTCCGGACGCGCAGGCTCAGCGGCCATGGCTCACGGGCCCAGCCGCTCCGTGGCATGTGGGATCTTCCCAGACCGCGGCATGAATCCGTGTTCCCTGCATCAGCAGGCGGACTCCCAACCACTGTGCCACCAGGGAAGCCCAATCCAGTCTTTTTTTAAAAAACTATATTTAGAGATTAGGAAAACCAGCATCAAAAGCATATATATATATAAATGGTGGCTTATCTGGCTATTTCTAAAGCTTCACTGTTGTATGTGAGGCTTTAATGATGACCTGAGCCTAATAATTATTGGTGATATTTGCCTCAACTACAATGTTTAACTTAGAAAGGTATATAGATTAAAAACAAGGTTATCAAGCTAACTGAAATCTTCTGTAATTTGGGAAAAACCCTCAAATTTTATTTTGAAATTATGAAGTATGTTAACTCTGCATGAAAATAGTGTGAAAAAACTGTAACCATATTTGGATAGAACATGTATAATCAACTTGGTTCACAATGGACTTTGTAGCAATCCACAGATCAAAAAAATGAAGAGAAATGACCTTTTTTTAGAGTCCAGTGCACAGCTAGTTTGGCTGGTCACTTATACTAAAGTTTATGTACTATAAGTATCTGATAATCAGGTGATCCTGGAAGAATACTTATGATCACCATTAACCAAGAGTATTAAGACTATCTTATATTTGATATATCTCAACCCAAAAGAGCCCTCCTCCCCACCAAAATGGATATAATTGTTTCTTCTCTGTTTATATAAGTAATACACAGCCATGTCCTCTGTGGAAACATTAGGAAAAAGAGCGAAATATCAAGGAAGAAAACAAAAAACTACCTATAACTCTCAATCCAGAGTTAAGCAATCTGAACACATGGATATAATATAGTCCATTTTTAAAATGTGCTAAGGCAACAATCAGAAAGCATACGAACGATCTATATGCGTCTTGAGGACTATAGCGTAAGAGGTGTTTTATACCATCCTTTCATTTCTATGTGAAAAGTCATCACGTGCAAACAGAATGGACGCAACTAATAATTAAATGTCCTTCTGTGACATTCAGAGATGAAAGCAGAAGGACAAGTAAGTAGTCATGGAGCTAAGGCCAGGAAAGTATCACTGGAGCTACTGTCACAAAGGAATTGTCCCCAAATTCCTGGTTTTCTCCACAAAAACTACAACAGAGCTACTGCAAGGTGACAGACAGAGGCCTGCTCTGTCCACCTGGGCCTGTAAAGGCGAGGCGGCATGATCAGGCCAGCCCTGCCAGTCCTGTTTCTGCTGCACAGCCCTTCCTTGGAGGACTGACAGATCCAACCCCAGGAAAGGCGCTGCTCCAGGCTGAATCAAACGCTGGGCAACATCGGTCTTCTTAAAGGTTCATTATCTAACATGTAAGTTACCTTTCTCTGGGTAATATGATACTTAAGGACACTGGATTCTTAAGATGCTGTAACCCTCCAATATTTAATCTAACTAGTTTTGCTGCTGCTTTCTAATTAGCAATTTTATTAGATTGAAAAGACCTCAAAAGTAGTCTTGCCATTCAATCAAACGTTCAAAATGGCAAATATGATGCTAAATTAGATGATAGAAGGTACCTGTAAGCTTCTTTAACATTTTCCTAAGCCAGTCATTAGTTAACTATTAAACGTAAACTTATGACCAAAAATGGGAAGACAAAAGAAACATATTTAAAATAAAACCCATGTTGAGAAACATGAAGAGAGATGGGTTCTATGGGCTGAAAGAGCTAAAGCCTATACTTAATATCATTCTGTGCATTCAGTAATCAACAAATTTCCCAAGACAGACAAATGATGCAATAAACTGCAGACCAGGGCCAAGGCGAGGCCACAGCCAAGCAGTTATAAATTTGAGAGGCCTCCTTACTTGTCTAGCAGCGAAGTTTTGGGGGTTGAGCCCTGTGCCGATTGCTCCAAGGCTGACGTTGGGTAGTGTGGAACCAGAGGGAGACAGCTTGTAGCTGGGAGAAGGGGAGAAGGGAGAGCAGGGAGCCTCATCCCCAAGGCACCCATCTTGATTGGAGAAAGGCAAAGTCAGCTGAAAAGTAGTAGTAGTTAGCCAATCACAGTGAGTGTTGGTTAGTGAAGCAACAGAATGCAAGAAGGGAAAAGAGAAACACCAGGAATAAACAAGGTTAGAGTGTATTAGCAGTAAACGAGGATAGAATTTGGATCTGATAATAGTCATGATACTTTGCCCAACAGACACCATCTGTCATCCTCTTTCCTATAGATTCTTATCCTAAGTTAGTTAACACATTCTGTCCATTGCACTAAGATAAACATTGCCAGACACTTCATTTTCATGCATCTAGTATTGACTGCTCTAACTACGTGGCTGCCGAAACAGAAGCCACGGGAGTCTTCTCGCGGGTACGTCGCTGTCTGGATCAGCACTGTGGTGCCAAAAATGTGCCAGATGTAAACACTCTGGTTTTAACCGCCTTCTGAAGACCAGGGACACTGCACATTGGTATTCTGAATCAAGGAATGACCTCCCCCATTAGAAATGTTAAAAATCCCAACAGATAGGTATAAATGACTTGTTTAAAGCAGGTAGTTGAGAATTTGAAAAGTATACCATCATAACTAAAAACAGATCATTATGGAAATGGAGAAAGAAGACAAAAGAGCTCTCTTAGAAATAGCAAAGGAGAAAGTTTTGGATCATCTCGACAAAGCTAGAAGGCAAGGCCTTAGGAGACACAGACTATTTGCACAAGATCCCAAAATTTATTTTTGTAAATTGCACAACAGCAGAAAAAAGAATTCAGAATAAATTTGCCTCTAGGATTTCTTCTACGTGTTTTGAGTGTGCATTTCCCCC
Source organism: Lagenorhynchus albirostris (assembly GCF_949774975.1). NCBI lineage: Eukaryota > Metazoa > Chordata > Mammalia > Artiodactyla > Delphinidae > Lagenorhynchus > Lagenorhynchus albirostris. The sequence continues at coordinate 8,730,221 of NC_083105.1, forward strand.
ACTATAAATAGATCACTTCCCCCCTCCAAACTTCATAAATTCCCCAAAACTTAGACCTTGTTCACAATACTCACATTCTAAAGACAGATGGTTCTAGCTGCTGCCTAATCACCTGCCAACAACAGCTATTTTCATGTCACCATTCAAAAGTAGGTGACGTTTGTGCTTTGCTCGCTCATTCAGTTCAGTAATTCTATGCTTCCTTCTGGAATTAATTATCAAAAGACAAGTGGGAACCAAAGTGGTTCTCATGAATTATTATCTTAAACCAAGGATTCAACTCACCTTCTCAAAATAAGGCCCACTATCTGTGGTTCCCATGTCTTTGGAATTAGGTGGACGGAACCCAGATCGATCCTTCCTCATGATATCATTAAAATCCCCGAGATTCATTGCTCGCTTGTCCACATCAAATTTTTTATCTGGAAGGCTCCCTGAAAAGTAACACAGAAGGAGTGAGGATGTTAACAATCGATGTCTCCCTCATGACCAAGAGTGACCTGTCCCACTACGCTCCCTGAGGTGCAGGTGTAAGACCAGAAGAGCTTTTTACTGGTTCAGGCTGCTGGTGGTCCTTCCTGGAACACATATGGATGCCTTAAAAACAAACCAAAACCAAACAATCCCCCCCAAACCCCACAACATATATTAGCTGTAGCCGGTTTTCTATGGAAGACTGAAAAGAGAGCCTGAGGGCTAACCTAGTAAAAAAACCTCTAACTAATCTAATTCTTAGACCGGGTATTGATATGTTTGATGAACATATCTTGCTCATATATTCAAATGTCCTCAGTGAGAAGATGTGTCTCTTGTTAATATTTTAGCATCTGCTAGACAAACAGCTGGGGTTGTGAAACACGATTATGAGGAATAAAAAGAGCAAAGAGGCATGGTTGTTGCCCTAAAACTTAGAACTTCATGCTGAACGCAGGAGACGGTGTGCCATGTTACTGGTACAATGTAATTTCCCAGGTGCAATGGCTATTCCCACTTTCTTTCACATATCTATAAATTTGGTATGGTACAGTGACATGAAGCTCATTTTTTAGCTGTTCTCATATTTAAGAGTATCACAGATCAGAGGTTATTTCCCTTATCTCCTAGGATTGTTTCCTTTTCTTCCCGGTTTGATTCTTCTTAAGTTCCTTCAGGTGAGCGACAGCATCACTGTGAAGGTCCCACAGATGAAGGGCTGATGCTGCATCTGCTCTACTTGCAGAGGAGGGGGTTGGTCAATAATGGGACATCCCAGTGCAGACAGACCTGGCCACCTGAGAGCTGACTCTGGCAGGGCCACAGACATATTTTATTTGGCCACACACAGCATTTTTAAAAATCTGGATTAGCTTCCACTATTTAAAAATCAGGATGTCCAGGACAGGAATAAAGATGCAGATGTAGAGAATAGACTTGAGGACAGGGGGAGGGGGAAGGGTAAGCTGGGACGAAGTGAGAGACTGGCATGGACACATATACACTACCAAACGTAAAAGAGACAGCTAGTGGGAAGCAGCCGCATAGCGCAGGGAGATCAGCTCAGTGCTTTGTGACTACCTAGAGGGGTGGGATAGGGAGGGTGGGAGGGAGACGCAAGAGGGTGCAGATATGGGGCTATATGTATATGTATAGCAGATTCACTCTGTTATAACAGCAGAAACTAACACACCATTGTAAAGCAACTATACTCCAATAAAGACGTTAAAAAAAAAAATCAGGATGTCAATGTATATCTGAATTTCTGGCCTCTCTTGAAAACACTGGAGGACCTGGCAAAGCTGAGCCTACACTCGTCCACGACAACAAGTGCGAACGGCCGAGCAAAGGCTGACTCCTTTATGTGGAACACACGGTCTCCCCAGCTGCCCAGTGGCCTCCAAGTCTCAAGTTTTTATACGTGGCACAAACTACTCATTTACGTCAAGCACGGTGCCTTCCCCAGAGCGAGTGTGGAATATGTGTCTAGGAACTGCACCCATCCCAACTCAAAGTGAGCAGGGGATCCCAACAGGGTGTCATGAACAACATATTCCATTCGTATTAGTGGAGGAATACACACCTACAGACAAATCCATTTTGCTACTTGGATTATCTTCAGTTTGACTCTGAAAATAAAGAAGAGTGAAGGAAGATTAAAGGCTTGAATTAAACATCTGAATCAGAGGAGAAATGGCATTATTCATGTGTGAGCCACACCTTACTTTACTACTAGGACTATACAAGGTCCTTGGAAATGAACCTTAAACTGGAATGAAGACAGTAACTTTTTTTTTTGGCTGTGTGGCATGAGGGATCTTAGTTCCCTGACCAGGGATTGAACCCGTGTCCCCTGCAGTGGAAACGTGAAGTCCTAATCACTGGACCGCCCGGGAAGTCCCAAGACAGTAACATTTTTATATATATATATATATATATATATATATATATATATATATATATATTTATTTATTTATTTATTTTTGGCTGCACTGCATCTTTGTTGCTGCACGCGGGCTTTCTCTAGTTGTGGCAAGTGGGGGCTACTCTTCGTTGCGGAGCACTGGCTCTAGGCACATGGGCTTCAGTAGTTGTGGCTTGTGGGCTCTAGAACACAGACAGGCTCAGTAGTTGTGGCGCATGGGCTTAGTTGCTCTGCGGCACCCAGACCAGGACTCGAACCTGTGTGCCTGCGTTGGCAGTGGATCTTAACCACTTCCCTTCCCCCACAGGGAAGTCCCAGTAACATTTTTTTTTCCTTTTTTTTTTTTTTTTTTTTTTTTTTGCAGTACGCGGGCCTCTCACTGTTGTGGCCTCTCCCGTTGCGGAGCACAGGCTCCGGACGCGCAGGCTCAGCGGCCATGGCTCACGGGCCCAGCCGCTCCGCGGCATGTGGGATCTTCCCGGACCGGGGCACGAACCCGTGTCCCCTGCATCAGCAGGCGGACTCTCAACCACTGTGCCACCAGGGAAGCCCCCAGTAATATTTTTAATATGACTAATTTTGGGACTTCCCAGGTGGTCCAGTGGTTAAGACTCTGCGCCCCCAATGCAGGGGACCCGGGTTCGATCCCTGGTCAGGGAACTAGAGCCCGCATGCCGCAACTAAAAATTCCGCAAGCCGCAACTAAGACCTGGTGCAGCCAAATAAAGAAATAAATATTAAAAACAAAAATCTGACTAATTTTGATTGCTGTTGGTGTCTATATTCCTAAATTCGATTTTCACATCAAATTAGCTTCAGTAAATCTATGGGCAGAGGAACAGCTAAACAGCTGCTTGGAGAATTAAACCCCTGTGCTCAAGTTCCAGTCGGCTCAGGATCAAATTCCAAGAGCGGCAGCCAAATGATGACAACTTCTTCTTGTGACTTGTCAAGTCATCAGATCTTGAAATGTGCAGCCAAGTCATTTGTCTTTTGGCAACCAGGGACAGGGTGTCCCCATAATGTTCCCAAGAGATCAAAAAATTAGAAATTCTATAAGAACTGCCTATATAATTAATCACAAATAGTTTCCCTAGTTATTCTGCAGTTGCTGTCTTTTTAAAAATTATAATATTAAAACTGCTACAGTACTCAGCAAAAATTATATAAATTTTAAGTACTTGGATTTTTCTTCCCTAACTGCCTAAGGAAAAGGATACAAGGACTAAAAATACAAAAGCTGTACCCTTTAAATACTGGAGTATTTCGTTAAGAAAAAAAGAATAGAGAACAAATACTGTCTAATCCAAATCAGGAACACTGCTTAACCAGTTTCTAAATCTGTACTTTTGTACTATATGTGGCAGTGGTCTTAAAATTTGTACTAAATGTAAAAGTTGGGATACATTACACATATGAAAAAGTAAAACTTACCAGCAATCCCATATTTGAAAACTGTTTGGCAAGGGGATTCATCCATGAATCATTGTTTCCTCCTTTTAGTGAGCACTAGAGAAATGAAATATGTAACCTCAGAATCAAGTAATTTATTTTATTTCAACTTCCTGAGTTGCATAAGTACTGACTGAAAATGCAAAACCAAGAGTTTACCTTTTTGAACCCTAACTATTCCTCTTTAACTATAGTTATTTTGATATGTTATCTGTTAGCCTAAAAAAGTACTACGCTTTAGTTATTACATCTATGTTTTCATTCTTACTTTATTCGTTGCACTGAATTAGAAGTAACTGGAAAAATATATGGTCAGCTAGTGTTTTTACCCTACAAATAGAAGGTCAATAGCAGATTTTCTAAAACATAATGTTTGCATGCTAGTATTTTCTCTCTTACTATCTCCTTGTAACCCAAGCTGGTTTGTATTAGGAGTGAAGAAAAGGAGTTTGATGCTAGTGCATGTTATTTGGAAAGGAGCCCATTTAAACTAGTCATTATTCTCTGTGTGGATACAATGAGGAACTCATCCACGTAGCACTTTCATCTGCTTGTTTTCATAGTGTAAAGATGTGGCTCCCCAATGGGAAAGAAGCCTAGCAGAAGACGCCATCATCAAGCTCACCGCATAGCCGTTACTATGAGGGCAGTTAGTTTTCAGTGCAAAGGTGGCGGACGTAGGTTTCTGCTTGTTTCTTAATGGGACAAACTAGTTTCTCCACTGAACAAGGCACCAGTCATCAGTTCCACTTTTGTTTCTACGTAGAAGGTGAGTGGAACTGTGGCAGGGACCTTGTGGGGGCAGGATGTGATGGGGCTTTGTGCACGTGTGCATTCTCCGGGTAAAGATTCTACTTGTGTTCTGATGGTATTGGTCAGATCAATTTTATTATTCTTGCAAGTGTTAAGGTACTTAGTTTGAAGGTCAAAAAAACCCTCACTGGAAGGAGGAGAGAAGTGGTAGTTACTTTGTGGACAGATGTTAGTGATGACAGCACAACAATGTGAATGTACTTAACGCGACTGATCCATACACTTAAAATTGGTTAAGATGGTAAATTTTATGTCAGCTGCATTTGACCACACACACAAAGAGGCCCTCAGTATGAAAGGTCAGAATCATCAGTCATGGAGCAGAAACATTTAATTCCCAATTAACTTCATTAAATCTTGGTGGTTCCCTGAGTGGGCTAGTACCTTTCACCCAGTTGCTTCCTCAACAGTCTCCTGAACTATCTTGTAATTTGGTCTTATTGTTAATTTGTAAATAACAAAAAGAAAGCCACAGCAGACTAGGCAACAGGAATGTACTAAAAATGCTGGCAAGTTTACTGAATAATTTCTTTTGTGACTGGAGTAATAAAAGTCCTTTAAGAGGGAAAACCGTAAATGACTGCTTAAACAAAACGTCTCTAACAGAAACAACCTGTATTCTCAGGCCTAAAAGAGAGTAATCGTATTCAGAACAAAATCCCACAGGCAAAGGGGATGAAGGTAGAGCCCCTGGCCACTGAAGACCTTCTAACATGGCACCCGGTGTTTGAAAACCAGGATTTTTAATTGTGAAGCGTTTCTTAGGGCAGCAAGGCTCCCATCCTCAAATTAAATACATAGCTGCCCACTTCCTATGTCCCTCAATGTATCTGTGGAATGAGAGGCTGGAATGAAAAAAGAGGGCTTCTACTGAGAGTCGTTCAGGTTCTGGATTGAAAACCAAAGTCCTCATCAAATTATGCAAATCAAAGGAGAAACTAAGTTGTTCTAAGATACAGAAAGTAACAAGTGTAGAACGCAACTGGTACAGGATGTAGATGAATCATCTAGTTGCTAACGCAGGGTGATGCACTGGCACCTCATTTTGTTGAGAAAAGGGTCCTGGGCCTTGGAGTTTCCCAAATGAGATAAAAATGAGTTGCGATGATTGCTGTTGGAGAAACCATATTACTGTGGTTTCTCTTTTACACATTCCTGGGGATTTACTCTAAGGACTGACTTGGCTTTAGAACGCAAAAGCGTAAAACATTTATAAGGTGTGCCGTGACAGCTTCCAAAGAATTATTCTAACATGGAAGCCAAAGTGAGGAAAATTTCGTTTCTTTGAAAATTCCATCTTACCCACAGCAAGAGTTTTGTCATTGGAGATTTCAAGGTCATGGGGAAGGAAGATGAGGGGTAAAGAGGAAGTAGTTACTTGTTCTGAAGAAAATACCTCCCCTCTCACTGAGGACCTCAGGGACCCCAGCTGCCTGGCTTCGTCCATGAAAACATTCTCAGTTCTGCCCTCTAAGAAAGAATAAGCAAGCCCAGGCATCTCTAAAGCGGGCTACCTTCATCTGTTTCTTTCCTCCTTGGCCCCAGCTTGCCGAACTGTGGGAGGAAGCACTTCCCTGAGAGCCGGCGGTGTTCCAGACTCCTCCATCCTCCTCCTCTTCCCAGCTGGGATGGCGGGTTCCTGTCACGGGCCCGTCACTCTCCCCCCAGCCGTCTTGCATAGATTTGGAATCTTTAAGAGAAGAATGAACCAACTGTACGCTATATATAACAATATATAGGTATATATAACAATCAGCTATATATAACGATAACCGCAACAACCACTCCCCGTAAATGCAGCATTTCAGTGTATTTGTAATTGTGTCTAGTCTACCTGTACGGCAAGGCAAATATCATTCGAACTTTTCAGAGCAGAAATGGAAATCCAAAAAGGGTCAACGATACAGAGTAAGTCAATAAACCACAAATCAAGATTTCCTGGCCTCTGGTTCAATGATTTTTTCCCCCTTTATACAAAGTTGACAGAAATCCCCCAATTGAAAAGAACCTGTCGTTACTTATAAGAAATTTCACATCTCAATTTAGAGAAATCTGTTCCTCTTACTGAGGATGTTTTACTGCATTCTTTAGTTTTACCCTCCTAAAAGTATGTGGTGAACTTTATAATGGACTTTACAAATATGAGGTATGGTAAAGAACAACTGTCTACCTTGCTTGGGGTGAAGAAAAGAACATGCAAAATGGATGAAAAAAGAAAACTGTATTAGATTTTGAGTATCAAAATTATGGTGAAAGAAGAGAAATTCACATATAGCCATGAAAATTTGAAAGTTATTGGATTTACTTACACACTTGAAATGGATTAGGTACTAAAAAGATCCTAGGCAAAGACAATGTATAAGCAATGGCTTTTAAAAGACAGACAGAGGAAATGTGGTAGACAGGGAACGAGGAAAACAGAACAAAGACAGAGGGAAATCAGGGCTCTAATATTCGACAAAATAGGACGTCATCAGTATCCAGGGTCAAATGTCACCAACATCCCCCTTTAAACAAAGATCTTTAATTTGGAGATTGGGATAATCCTTAATCTCCTTCTGAAAATATTGTATGGAACTGATGGATACACTTTGTGGTAATGATACTCTATACAATGATGGAAGAAGGGAAATACACTATCCTGCCTAGAAGCTCCATCCACACCTTCAATTTACCGAATGACAGGACCTTTATGAAGGGGTAGTTATTTGATTTAGATAGCTTCATGTGAAGTCTAGAGCCAGAAAGGTGTCTCTTCCAGGCCTTTCCTTGAATGACTGCTGCCATGCCCTAGGACCAGGCCTACGATGCCATGCAGGCACCCATCAAGTACACAGGGTGCAAGGCAGTTGATTTCCTCAGACTGTGGCATCATCTCCCAGCAACGCCATGGGGAACCTGATGGAACCTCCATGGGGTTCACTGAGCCCCCGTTGCAGGGGCTCTGTGACTGGGCAGCAAGAGGCAGGGCTTGGGGGCTGTCCCCTCCGCTGCTGGAAATGCCATTGATAACCAGGACCATTTCTTCTGCATAGGAGGTTATCCACTATTATTGTAAACACAGGCTTTATACATCCTCTGACAAGCAACAGGAATTGAAGACCCAACATAAGTGACATACTGACCCCTTCAAAGAAGGACGACATCCATGTACCCCTTCTTCTAGAGAAAGGAGCTGAACTTTTAACAAATGACTTCTTGTAGAAAGATTAGAAAGCTCCGATTTTTAGTCACAGAGCCCACACCTGATATAAGGTATCTGCAGTCTAGACAAGATCACAGGTTAACTATCAGCATCAATTTGGTAGGCTGTGATGATCTAGCCCCTTCCTCTATTACACACTGAAATTACCCAGAGAAGGAGTAAATATAACTACAGCTTTAACTGCAGATATAGATGATCCTGAAGAGTAGAAGACTTTTCAAAATCTGGAGAAAAGTGAGTCTTTTGTGATGGACAAAAGATGATCCTGAAGTTGGGAAAGACACATAAAAACCCTGAAAGCACTGCTAAAGTACCTCCTTGTGCCAAGGGTCTGCTTAATGCCTTCCAACAGCATTTTGGATCTAGTCCAAGTCTACAGGATGGTATTTCCCATGATGATACAACCAATTTTGCAATGAAAATCAAGACGAAATCAAATTCTTTATAAAGCTATTTCTATGAAGTGAAGGAGATTCGTAATTTTTAAAATGCAGTCAAGTTACTTAGGAACAAGAGTGAGTTTCTAGAATACAGATAGCTAAGATGATATTCCTTCCTGTGGCATGGTAAGAATCATACATATCATAAAATAAACTTGACAGCAGAATTTTTTTATTCTTGTTCAAATTTTGAGTATTCAGTCTGACCACATTTTTTAATCAAAAGACAATTCCTTAAGTCTGCAATATGGTAGAAAAGTGATGTTGGAATACTTTTTAAGAAAACTATAAACAAGTGAAAACAGATACTCGAAACTGAATTTTTCAATTGAGCACCATCCAGTGGGACGTTCCGCAGCATCCATTTACAAAGTTTGCAAATTACTGTGACTACACATTGCCAGCTGGATCTTGTATAGCTCAGATTCTCAATGATCATGAATAAGTGTGACGTGCTTTGTGTAAAAATTCAAATGAAGAAATCTTTGTTGGGTTCAAGAAACCTTAAATGTGCTTACGTGGGTGGACGTATGAGAAGAGAGACAAAGGGGAAAGGAAGGAACGGAAGGATGAAGTCACTGGGCAGCAGAGACCTTGTTCCACGTTAAAAGCCAGGAGTTTAAAAAAAAATTATACCAACGTGAGAGCAGAGATGCAAAATAGATCTAATGAGCAATATTTAAGTTACTGAGCAAAAAAAAAAACACCACATGAAAATTTCAGTTCTGGCCAGACACTACACCTAAGTTAAAACGAAATCAACAAAACTAACATGACTTTTAGTTCACTGTAAGCATTTTTACTTATGCCAAGTCCCCAGCATTTGCTGCTAACCATTTATTAAAGGTTCAAGGTCCTGAATCTCACTGAAACAACAGTTTAACAACAGCCCTCACCAAAATGTGTGACCCCCAAAGTTATAATAGAGACTCCCTCAAAAATAATGCCGTATACTTACTAGGTTTCATGGCATTTGGAGCACTGGAGGGTGTGGTCCCCCAGCCTGTGGTCGATGCTCCTGTGTCATCCATTTCACCCCACCCAGGACTGCTTTCATTTGGCTCACCCCAAGCTGAAGTACCATTATCTGGAGCAGGTGGTGTGCTTTTGCTCCAGACTGTAAAGAAAGGACATGTATCTCTAAGAATGATTTGTTCAATGAACACCACAGTATCCACTGGGGGTGAAGGTAGGAGGAACAGGCACTCCTGAATTCTGTTGGTGGAAATAGAAATAGGTACCACCTTCATGGAGGGCACTTGGCATTGCCACTTTAACTTTTTGCCCAGTAATTCCACTGCCAGGAAATTATACCACAGATATACTTGTAAAGGTAGATGAAATTACATGTACAACAATGCCCACTGTCAGATAACATTTGGAAGCAACCTAAATATCTACCAAAAAGGGACCAGTGAGACCAATCGTGAGTTGCCCATCAAATGAATACTATACACGAAGCAATTAAAAGACAGAAATGTACATGCTAACGTGGAAAGTTTTTAAGAATAATGAAAAAAGCAAGGTGAAGAACAGTGTATATAGTACAATCCCTTCCGTGTAAAAATTTTAAAGGATAGATATATTTTGCTATAGGTATGAACGAAATTTTTGAATGGCACACAAAATTCTAAGACCTGCAGGGAGAGACCCTGGGGCTAAGATTCTTTTACTTATTACCTTTTGCTTTTCTGTACAGTTTGAAGGTTTTTTCCTATATGAATAAAAATTTTTACATGTTCTAGGTAGGGAACTAATGAGCAATCTTCATTTCCTTCCTCATTCTTTTCAATATTTCAAGAGAAGAACTAATTAAAAGTAATCATTTTCTAAGTGTCCATAACTGGATTCACTGAATACTAAGCTTACTCTGGAAAGTGGAAAATTAAATATTATGACTAATTTTAACTAAAAAAAACAAACACTTGAATGGTGCATCCTCTTAATTTGTTGAACTATATGAGGACATTCAAGTTGACAATGCCAAACTAAGAATGATTACCAGCACTACTTTTTTTTTTTTAAAGAGTTCAAAATCCCACGCTCCTCCCACCCCCGCCCCACCTTTTTAAAAATTTTCACCAGCACTATTTTTAATTTACCAGGTATGATGTTTCCTACTCAAATAAGGAGGGAAGAAAGTTTAATTCTGGACAACTGATTATCATGAGATAACGATCTCCACACAAAGAAGTACTCCACTTCCAGAGGTTAACTGTTAAAAATCATCTGGAAAGCGATGGAAACCTTCCAGATCCCAGCTTTGCTACAGCATTTTCTGATGGCCTCTGCAAGAACAACACAGACTACTTCCCGTCGCCGGGGCAAGAGAAACACAGAGGATGTGTCCACAGGCAGAACCAGAATGGAAGTCAGGTCTATTTCTGCTCCTATTTTAATTCTTTATTTTTAAATCTAGAGCACAGTTTGTTTAGCAAGATATAAATCTTTTGGATTCTGCAGACCAATACAATTACCAAAACGAAAAAAAAAACTGGAGAGACTAACCCAGGAATGCCTACTTTTTCCTTTTGCCAAGAAAGAACATTAAAATGTACTACCAGCATCTGTTATCACTACCATTTTATAAAAAGAGAGTCTCTGTTAACAACAGCCTAGAGTTAACGTAGGAAAGGTTCCCAGAACAAAGTTAAATAAATGCATCTTAATAAAAATGCCTTGGTTTAGGATTTCTTTTCTTCACCCAAACCTGTGAGAAAAAGCCATCGCCTACCTGATGCTGATTTAGCAGTCATCGGGGTAGGCAGGTTTGGTTCTCGAGGTGCTGGGCCCCCTTGGGAATTCTTATCCCACAGATTCACATTCTTGTAGTTGTAACTGTTAGGGTCTCCCCACGCCGAAGTGCCATCATCAATGTCCATCTTCCGACTAATCGACTGTGGGGACGGCTCTTCCCAACCACTGGGTTCCTCATCCTTCGGGTTCACTGGCTGCGGCCCGCTGCTCCAGTTGGAACTGGAAGGTCGTCCATTGCCTGGAGGTGGTGGGGCTGGGCCTCCCCATGAACCAGAAGTCTCTGGTTGTGGTGGCGGTGGCTGCTGTGCCTGCTGCTGCTGTTGGTGCTGTTTGTTCCAGGAACTGGGTTGTCTGCCTGTCTCTGTCCAGGCTGTAGATCTTTTGCAATCTTCCCACCCGCCTTTTGAAGCTAGGCTTGCATTCCCACCGTTCCCCCAAGTTCCGATTTCATTCTGCCCTCCTTCACCCCACCCAGACACAGGTTTACTGGCAGAACTTTCCCAATTGCTAGTTTTCGCCTGATCGACCTCCTCTCCCCAACCATTCTTTCCAGAAGTCCATCCTTGATTGGGCTGGCGTCCACCTCCCCACCCCTGCTCCTTGTTGGAATTCTCATTCCAAGAGGAAGATGTCTTTTCATCTGGTCGTCCTCCTCCCCAACTGGAAGAGTTGTTGTTCTTATAGTCATTCCAGCCTCCTGTGTTCTTGGGGTCTTTCCATTCTGTAGAGGCTGAGAGCTCCCCCCATCCAGACTTCATTTGATTGCTTTGGCTGGGTGCATCTCCCCAGCCCCCTGAGTTCTTGGTCTGTGTGGCAGCGCTCTCCCACCCCTCAGTTCCTTTGTCAGATTTCCCCTCGGGCCTTGGCACCTCTTCAATATCCCACACTGTGTCCTGCTTAATTTGAGTTTGGCCCCAGCCAGTGTTTGAGAGCACCCTGGGGTCCAAATCAGTTCGGCTCAAAAGAGTCTGCAAGACAGCCTGACAATCAGGATGTGTGGGCCTGTACGACCGACGGCCAGAATTATGACTGTCACTACTTCCTGCTTTGTGGTTGCTTCCAGTGCTTTGACCTCCAACTTCACTTCCCGTGGAGCTGGAAGATCTTCCCCAACAGGGAGCCTGGGCATTGCCTTGGTTTTCAGGGAGGGGGTGGCCCTTTTGATTGTCCCATGCTCCAGTGCTAGAATTTGGTTGGTTTGGACCACTCCATTCTCCAATTTTCAACTCATCAGACCCAGTCGGCTGTTTCCATTCTCCCTGAGAGACCCCAGATGTCATTTTGTTCCCTTCACCCCATTTGTTGTCATTAGAGTCCTGAGGGCCAAAGTTCCAGGACCCACCCGTAGACCTGTTATTGTTGTCCCAAGAGTCATTTTTTGACCCGGTTGATTTCTGAACAGGAGCTCCTTTCCAGGAGTCCTCTCTATCCTTTCCATTGTTCCCATTGTTTCCAGAATTGCTCTGTCCAGAGGCTGTGTCAGTTCCAGAAGGCCCCCTAGCTGCACTCCAAGATCCAACACTCCCAGTCTTTCGATCTCCAGTGCTTTGTGAAGGGGCATCAGTGCTCCTGGAGGCGTTCCCCAAGCCCATTCCGAAGGGCATTCCCTTATTCTCCATGGGGTTTGGTGAACTTAAGTTCAAGGAGTTAGTGTTTCCATTTTTTGGTCCATCAGTGTTATGAATTTGAGCCTGTTCTCTGCCAGAGACAACAAAATTAACACCCGCATTTTCCATCTTTGACTGCTGTTCCCTGGATGCCTGACCTACTGTGCTAACCTGTGCACTGGAATTACTAGTATCCGTTTCCAATGCCCCTTTCCTAGAATTTCCTTCTTGGACCAGCGCTGGCCAGGCAGATGGGTTGCTATTTGGGTTAAAGTTGCTGAAGCCAGAGCCAGGTCCAATTCTGTCCTGACCGCTCACACTCCTCCAATTCCCTAGTCCACTGTTGCTTTCTGTAGTAGAGTTGGAAGATTGAACAGATTTAGCCTTAGGGTCAGATTTCCAGACCCCAAGATTACATTCGTTCCCAGAACTTGCAGACTGGCACTGGCTCCCTTTTCCTTTGTTACTAGTGGTGCTTCCTGGCAGAGTGCTCTTCTCAGAGCCAGGGTTCGAGGCACTGTTGTTATCGGTGGTGTTTTCGGAAGAAGACTCAGTGTCTTTGCTGGCAATGCAAGGCCACTCTTCCATGTCAGACCCGTCTACAATCACCTTGTCCCAGATGTGAATAGGGTTGGGGGAGGCGCCGTTGTTGGAGGAGGCTCCCGGGCCCCAAGTGGGATTTGCATAATGTGAAGCAGCAGCACCTCCAAGGGCTGACTCTGAGAAAGAGAGTGTCTCATCAATCACAGCTGCATATGCATGCTCTATTAACACCCAAGCTCCAAGTGCCCCAGAGGAGAGTTCACCATGCTTCCCCACAAACTAGCTCTCTACCCAGCTGCCTGCCTTGGTAAACTGTATCACACCCGTCTTAGTCATCTCTTCTGTTTTGCCTGGTTGGTGTATTTGCTAAATCTCGCCCCCTCAGCATCTCTCAAAGATACCCTCTTGCCATTCCTAGTGACAGAGAAGGGGCTTCCTGTATCTTCAGACAAGGCAATAACACCCTGTACTTGCTTTATATCTCCAATCCATGCTGAACATTCCTGGCTGCAGTGAGTTTTCTAAAGCACACTTTTGATTATATCACTGCTGTGTGGAAGGCAGTGGATAGTTTCTTAGTGTACAAGAATAAAGCTAAACTCTTTGGACTGAAGTTTGATCAAGATGCTCCACAACCTGGGACCAACTGACTCTTCTAGTCTCATCTTCCACTACTCTCTCTGACGATGCCCACATTCCAGAAATTGCACCTCCTCACCCTGGCACCATTCCACATAGGCACGGCCTGTTTTTTCCTTCTGAATTCACAAACTGAAATTTACCTGTCTTCCTGGGCCGAGTTCAAGTGCCATTTCTTCTATGAAACTTTTTTGAGATTTTACCACCTGAAAACAACCTTTCCCTGTCTGGAGCCATTTTGCTCAGTGTACTGTGTTCACATCTTCCTTTCCCCACGTTAGTGCCTTTTAGTCAGAGACCTATCTTGCTAATAACGTTTGAATTCCACATGGCGACCAGGGAACTGCTACTCAGTAAGCATCTACTGAATGAGGAATGCCCATCCAGCTAGATGCTAGGGGCAGACAAGCATGAATCAGTTTGTATGCCCAAGGAACTTGATAAAATAGTCTGGCTCAGCACATATTTGATGGAATTTACTATATTTGATGGGGGGAAAAAATGACCTGTTTTTAGCCCAATAATTTCTAAACTTATTCCTTTCACCAAAGAACTTTAAATCAATATGAAATTAAAAAAAAAAAACTATTACATAGAGCCATATAAAAATAAGGAAGCAGAGAATCTCAAACTCTTGAGATTAGGGGCCTCCTTGGTTTCAAGAATGTAAACAGGAGACTGACTCACACTGGACCCATGTCGATGTCCACGCCTGGCTAGACTCAGCTGCTGAAGTGCCCGGCACAACCGCTCCCTCACACTTCCCTTTGCAGCTGGTTACAAGGGGACAGGAAGGAAGGGCCAGGAGGCCTTTCCCTGCCTGATTTGGGCCTGGCCTGACAGCTACCACAAGAAGCCTCATATACAGGGCTTATCTCTGTATGAAGCCTGTGTCACCACGAGCTTTCTTTCCATCTTCGCTTGGCACACAAGATGGTAACAGAATTATCTAGGCAATTCTATGTTCAAATCAGAACTAGAATAAAGCGTCCTGTCATTAACAACCACCAGCCCATTGTCCTTGCCTGATGGTCTTCAAGCTCTGAATTTTAATTTAGTCTCAAAAAATATTTTAAGAATACGTGGAAATCTGTTATAAGCTTTTAAAAAAAAGGGGGGATGGCACCTGGAAGTTCTTTACTGTTAGCTGTTTAGTATTCATCTATTAAAAACACTCAAAACTTCCAGTAGGACCCTTCAGCTAAAGATCCCTTATATCTACATACAGTTTTTAACAAAGCTCAAAATCCAGGGCTCTCTAAAGAAATACTGATTTTAAAAATCTAATAAAAGAATGGTATCATGTGGGATCCTCCCAAGATTCTACATTATCATCTAAGAGACCATTCTCTCTATTCTCCTGGCATTCCAGGAACGTAAACACGGGAGTCTAAGATTCAGAACCAGCCTCTGCACTAGCCTCACTTCCGTCGCCCCCTGAGCACACACCTGTGGGGGAAGCTGGGACTATGGAGGCTCGAACTGTAATGCTCTTGTCTGAGGAGGAAAAAAGGCCCCAAAGAGAGAGGAAAAACAGCAGCGACATTAGACGCTCAGGCCAAGACCACACACACTCATTGGATACCAAAACCCAGTTTCAGAAGAGAAATGCTGGTACACATCTCACACTGGGCTCCTCCCCCATCTTTTGAGTAACCCCAAGCGTCTATATAATTAACGTGGACTTTACATGGGCAACGCAAGCGACATGCTCACTCCCTGCAGCCGCTGTGCCTCCCGTTCACCTGCATTAGGCTCCTCACCTGGTGCGGTCCCACCCTCGCTCTGCAGCAGCGCTCCTGTCACTTGTGCGTTGGGGTTTGCTCCTGGCGCTGTGGAGGGAGGAGGCCCCGCCCCGCCCCCGAGGAGCATGCAGGACGGTGGAGGAGGCTGCCCACGTTTTAGTAACACTTTGTGGTCCTGCTGGCAACGGAATCGCGGCGGCACCTCCCGAGGCATGTAGCGGGCGGCGCTTGGCGGTTGTCCGTTCGGCACTGCCACCCTTTTGGCATTGTTGCCACCATTGACTGGTGGCGATGGAGAGCTGCCAATTGGGCTGGCGGCCGTTGGTTGGCTTAAACTTGGTTTCGTCACTTCGGGCACTGAAAGAGAGAGATTGGGAAACAGCCTTTGAGATCAAATTCATTTTTCTGAAGATTTTTTTTTTTTAATTATTATTTGCTTTTGCGGTACACGGGCCTCTCACTGTTGTGGCCTCTCCCGTTGCGCAGCACGAGCTCTGGACGCGCAGGCTCAGCAGCCATGGCTCACGGGCCCAGCCGCTCCGCGGCATGTGGGATCCTCCCGGACCGGGGCACGAACCCGTGTCCCCTGCATCGGCAGGCGGACTCAATCACTGCGCCACCAGGGAAGCCCTGAAGATTATTTTTAAGAAAGTTTCCATGAAACCAATTCTAATAAGACAACTCTTCTTTCACCCAACTCTGAGGGACATGGTCTTTCCAGATTCCCCAGCATCTTCAGTTTACCGAAGGGACGGTAAGGGCAACGAGTGATGGTGACAAGGATTCAAAGACTGAGGTATCATGGAATTACATTCCATTAACTAAGGAGGAGAGGGAAGCAAGCACCATTCACTCCCCTAAATCAACAGTGGGCTGCCTAGAAGGTCTAAGGATGCATACAAACCCCACACAAAACCCATGGTAAAGGTTCAAGGCTCTCAGCCCAAGGGCCCTTTCCCTTCATCCACATCCTGAAAGACTGGCCTCTGAGAAAATTTCCCCCAAGTCCCTGGACTAGGTAGGCTACGCACCCTTCATTTGGGATCCTGGAACATGCTGTCCATCTCTGTACCACTGAATGAACTGGTTATACTGACATTCTCCATTTACAGACCCTTCTCCCCACCATGCCAGAAGTTCCTCAATGGCAAGAATCTTTCATCTTTCTTTCTCAGGGCCTGGCACAGAGTAGACCCCTACAGGGAACCCCAGGCCTAGAGAATCACAAAATCAACTTGGTTTTGGTTTCTACAGCCATCTGAACTCAAAGACTCTTGGCACTCTGTGTAAACATTAGAAATGTTATCTTTTTGCTTCTGTCCAAAAAAAAAAATTAAGTGGACCTTGTGTGTGTTTTTTCAACTGTTCATTTAAAATAAAAATTTCAAAATGTAGATAGTTCTCCTATTTACTTTAAATACTTAAGGTTTTCCCTCACTTTTACAATGGCAAACAGGAAGTACTGGAACATTGAGACGACCGTGAAGCTCTGCAGGACCCCTTGGCTTCCCCTCAACCCTACAGAAAATGTTCCTCTGGATCTGTACCTCCCTTGCTTCATCTTACCAAAAGACTGCCACCCTTTCCAAGAATATCCACCTGGCAAATGCAGGCTGGCAGCAATACAGAAACAATCATTGAGACTGGTAATTCAGATGATTCTGAGGCCCAAATCCTTGACACCCAGAGTCATGTTAGGGCCAGCCCTGGTGGCAGTATTGCTCTAACTGCTGAAATGAAGCTGGGCCAGCATGTTGCTTGTTGAACTGGGTCCTTTATGAGGAGAGAGGTACATCATCAAAAATCAGGGGGCCCAATCTATACCCACTGGACATTGGTGAGTACTGTTGAGTGACACGAAAAAAAAGAGTAGGAGCCTGAACTAGCTGCAAAGCAATGCTTGGGTCTAACCTTAGTCAATCATGAGGCAGTTCTGGGCCTCCTAGTAAGGAAGGGAGGTCAGAGGATAAATGAATGAATGAATGAATAAATAAGTAAATAAACATATTTCTTAAGAAAATAAACTGGTCATTATCTAATATTATTAATATAGTACCCTTTGCATGACTTATAACAGCCAGTGGATAAATAACTGATAATGAATGAATAAAGATGAATTATTTAATGATTCATTTTCTATCTGTGCCTGGAGGATTCCGTAGCACATGGCATTCCCAATCCCCTTTCCTCTTATTATGAGAACAAGAAGCTGACAAAGGCTGGCGGGATTCTTCCCAACCAGTTTTTAGGACAGAAGGAGTTATGCTTCTGCAAGGCTACCCTTCTATAAGAGGGCTAGAATCTCCACTTTAAGGTAACCAGGTTTGTTACATGCCTTCCCTCATTTCTCTAAAATAGAGTAAGACATGGTAAGGAGAGTCTACAGAGCTGAGATCTGAACATCAGTTCGACTAACTTTACAACATTCATAGCATAACCAAAGAAATCTGGTGGGTACTGTGTATTGTGCAAGATTCCCTGCAAAAGCTCCTCAAGGCATTTTCCCACCATCACGTCAGAGGTAGAATGGATCATAAACGATGAAGTCATTGTAAAACAGGACCACCGCTTGACCACTCTCCTTGCAACATGGTGCTCTATTCTGGGAGATGAGCCATTCAAAACTCTAGGACACAGTCAGAAAAAGCCTGCCTGTGATACATGTTAAGAGCAAGCTGTTTCAGGACTTGAATGAATTCTTATTGTTGTTTTTTTTAAAAATTACATCTTTCTGTAAATTCAAGAATTTTCAACATTTAAAAGCCAGTCACAACTCTAGGCACTAACTGGAGGGCAATGCAGCTGTTGGGCAGGATGCCCAATCCGACCTACTTCCGAAAGTCCAACTAGAGACATCAGAATCAGTGCGTGTGCCACGTCATGCTCCAGAAAGTCAGGCAGTAACAGAGGAGAGGGAAATTATGATTAAGTCTGAATTACTTTTTGGGCCCTCTCTCTTCTCTTCTGAACCTTAGTGATTTTAATAGCTTGTGGTGCAAATATTTCTAAAGATGAGCTGCTCAAAATAAGGGCACAGTTTCTTATTTTCCAGAGAGAAAGTCTGTGGCTTAAACATGATCTCTGCATCAGGGAAATAAAGACGTGAAAAATGCTGGGTATCCTATTTTCTAATTTGCATTCATTTACCCCCAAAAGCCATTTACTTACTCTAATGATTGAATCTTTTCCCCTTCCCTGCTGCCATTATTTAATACCATTCTCATCTTACAGTCTGAACTTCTAATTGCCTCTATTTCTGAAAAACTTCAATAAGATTCTTTTTCAGATAAAAGTATTCTTTAAGAAAATGCCGATACGGGTAGGACCAATACAAACTATTTTCTTTAAACACCTTTTTGTTTCTGTTTTTTAATTAATTTTTATTCTTTAAATACCTTGATGGTACCAAACATCAAAAACAAACAAATAAACAAAAACAAACAAAAAACCCTTCTAGAAATGTTTTAAAAGTAGTAGTTAAAATACAAACAAGCTCTAGAGAAGACATTATTTTAGACTGAAAATTTTCTTGGTGAATAATAATGAGTTACAATGCAATACAAAAAATCTCAAAGATTGATGACACACAGAGTGGCTGACACACACTCAACACTGTTCGGTAACCTCTAAGCACTGTCTCCATTTCTTTACCTTCCACTCACTCCCCATACTCAATGCACACTGGCCTTTGTCCACATTGTCTCCCTGGAAGCTTCTCTCCTCGTTAAATCACTAATGATTCCGCTGTCATTCTAATGGGCACTAGTTGGACCTCGGGGGGAGAAAGCTTACCTCAAATATTAATCAATCAGAGTAGACCCAAGGTTATTCAGTGCACGCAGCACCACGCACCCACTGTAATATGACTTCTGGAATGGACTCAAAAGCCGGAGTTGTGGCCACTGTACAACAACAGTGGTCCACCTCCTCAGGTATGCTGATGGGAAAGTGCTGTTTCTCTGCTGTGTCCAAACTGGGTAAAGGTTATGAAGTACTGCTTTGGACAGCAGTATCTGAAAATTTTAATTTATATTGAGCTGGAAGCTTTTCCCTGTTGCTTTGACTCACCAACAGACATTTACCAAGGAACTACTAAGTGTCAGGCACCAGAGCCCTTCAAATCTTTGAAGATAGTTACCATAGCTTCCCCATGTGGGAAGCATTCCTTGGGAGTTAAACACTCCCCACCCCCTTCCAGTATTTAACCCTGCCAGAGGGGACACAGGTTCAAATTCCTTGACCATTCTGGCCCAAACTCTTCATAGTCCATAGAGGTTGATCTCTGTTCCTTTGCATAGAGTGGTGCCCACTACAGGAACTGTGAATCCCTGCCTAGATACTGTATTTCCAGTAATGTAGCTTAAGGTCATGTTAGTTTCTACAAATCGGTTATTTCATACTGATAACTTCCATTAAGCCAACCGTCACCCTAAGATCTAACATCTTTTTAACAATGCTAAATGGTTATGTCCAAACTCTTCCATTACATAGTCTATTTCTTCAATCCTAATCATACCCTTCACCCCTGTTAAATCTGGTCTATTACATCAATCCCACAAACTTTTCCAATTCCAAGACCAATATCCAACAAAGGAGGAGATCAGCTTCTACCTTAAGTGCCTTTTAGTTATTTGCTACTTGAATAGCAGGCCCAGCTCTGGCCCATGTCTTCACCTAACCTCCACTTGAAAGCCCTGTCCTGTTTTCTCCAAAATTCTCACTTTTTTTAAATGATGGAAAATAAAGAAAATATGCTGAATTTACTTTTTCTCTGAAGTACGGACAAACCTTACTTCAGTCCTCTGTACAACCAGAGACTTGGCACCAACACAGTCTTTTTTTTTATATAGGGTCTGTTGGGGAAAGAGAGGTGGATTCAGAGTTAAGGGGAGGCTGCCTGAGGCAGGCACCATCTTTGGGAAGGGGAATAGGACCCAGAAACATCAGCTGAGGGAAGAAAAATGGGATTTAGGCAGGCTCTTGCGAACAAAGATGAAGATGTGGCTGTAAAACAGGATAAAAAAGGTAGAAAAATCAGGGCCTCCTTCTACTTATGGTCTAACATACCTCAGGGATAATTTTTATTCCCCAGTTCTAACAATTAAATCCCTTATGAGACCCAAAACAGGCTCTCAGCTCACTTCAGGATTATTTTAATTTTTGAGTGGGAGGGTGGTGGCGATAGGGGGGTATGGAAACTGTGAAACTGTATTCCATTTTATGGTAGGTATGAGAAAAACCCTAAATGGAGGGAAACTTTGGTAGTAAGTAAAAAAAAAAGTTTAATTTGTAAGGCTTTGGCAGAGAAAAGAGGAATGTGATTCTGAGAAGAGACCTGGTACAAATAAAAAAAAGGAAGAAAACTCTAACGGATTTTCAGTTTTCCAATAGAAATACCACTTAACGTACAGAGCAGCTTATTTCGACAGCTCAACTGGTCCTTGGAGTCACAAGTATTAAGAACTGTGGCCAGGCCCAGGAACCCAACCACTGTGTTCCAGCAACCACAGAGTCTGGATTTCTTAGGAAAATGCCAATTTTCTCATCTGTTGTCCTCATAAATCATCAAAAAGTCCTATAAATATACTTATATGCCAAAATCCTTTCCTAGACAGTATACTGGTTTAGAAAATATGGACACTGTTCTACTATCAATAACACTATTTCTATGGTAAAGTATAATTTATATTTCAAACAAATAATTTATAGAGATACTTCCAAAATAATGCCTACCCCTGGGTTAGAAACTGGCTGGAAGTACAAGGGGAGAACACTGTTCTCTCTAACTAATTAAAATATTACAGCTAATAGTAGTTTCTCTCAGTTTATTTCATAAATCACTACAAAGTTCCAGACTATATTCTCTTTGAAATGCTTTTTGATTAGAAATATATGACAGTAATGTCTACTCATCTGAGAATTTTTTAGTTTTCCAGAACTAAGTTTCCTAAGAAACTAGTACCATCTTTATTAGTCTTCCACCACTGTGTGACATACTTTGGCCTGGTGGTCCAATAAAACGAAACAAAACAATTTAGAAATCAGTCATTAGAGAACCTCCCATCAAGCCTTGGCCTCTCCATGACCCTTTTCTTCCCCCATGTTATAATCACATCTGATTCCCTTCATCCAGGGTAGTGGTCCTCAACTTGGGACATATACTGTGGTCACCCTGCAGAGCTTCCCTACATCGATCTGCTAGGGCTGTGGCCTGGGACCATGAAGGTTTGAGAGGAGACTGGGCTTGCGTGTTTTGACAAGTCTATGCAAATGATTCTAGTGCATATGCTAGCAGACAACAACATATTTAAGTGGGTGAGGTTAGGAGTTACAACAGTGGTCTCAAGGAATTAAGTCTCCCATTCTTAAGGAGAACTGACTAAAAGTATGACCACTGATTACGCAAGACTGCGTGATCAAAATGAACAAAAGAGAAAGAACTGAATACACGCAGACCATTAGAGGTCGAGAAGGACCTCAGGGACATCTGCTTCTGTTTACAACACATCACAATTTTGTAAGAGTTAAAGTGCATTATCTTTTTTAAAAGCATATTCCAGGCTCTAGTTCAGAAGACAGCATGAGCATCCTAAATGTAACACTCATTTTCAGACTCAATGCCTATCATGGATCAAGGTGGTGAACAACCCTCTGCAAGGTGGTTAACAACCCATCTGTAAAGTAGGGACCAGTGTGTTGCTTTTGCTATTGTTCTAAGAAAAATTTTGAAAAGGTTCAGTTCAAAATCATCACCTCTTTACTTTCAAAACAAGGTATTATTACACTGTCTAATCTCTCTTCCCTCCCAAAAAATGTAAGGCCAACTAGAAACACTAAGTACTTTTAATTTGTCATTACTGCTCTTCAGTGACTGCAAACAGCCAAACTTAATTACTCTACACCCACTGTCACGAATCAAGTGGATTGGAGGCTGAGTCAGCAAAGTGTAAAATCTAAACACAAAAGAGCATAAATCTAAAAAGGAAAAAAAAAAAATCTTACCTTTGGTTTTTTGTTCCGTGACCTGCAAAATAAAGAGATGTGAGTAAATGAGACTTGCTTTCTAATTCTGTATTGTATTGTAAGACTACTTTAATTCTGATATTAGTAATTCAAGGTGTCAGATACATAGGCATACCTAAAGTTCAGAAAAAGTCAGTTCAGACATCCTTCTAAACACAACGGCCATATGTCCAGCTATAACTTACACGACCATCATTATGAAAGATTTTAAAACTTAAGACAAAAAAGCATTCCACTCTCGTTAAATGAGGTCCTTGCACTGGGAATGCTATTTCCCATTCAGGGACCGCAATGACTAGAGAAAAGCAAATGGATGAGGCCCAGAAACAAAATTAACTACAGAGACAAAAAGATTTACCTGTGAGTATGGACTCAAACACTTGACTTCAAATCTAGAAAGCAAAGTTTAAGGGGCCATACTCAGAGGCATCAGAGATCACGGTAGGAAAGCTGGATTCAAAACCAAGCTATGCCACTTCCTGGCTATGCGATCTCAGTTTTTAATTTACCTTCTGAATGAAGATAATAACAGTATCTCCTTTGCAGAAAAGGATGCTGTAAGGATTAAATCAGATATCCTACACCAATGCTTAATAACTGCTATTATCATCAAAGTTTATAGAAAATAATGTGAAACAGAAATATTCAATAAGGTTGAAATATATAAATTTTGAACAAATACAGATTGCTTTGTTGAAAGTATTTCTTTATATAGTAACTAATACATTTCTGGAAGTGACTAACTTAAAAGGTTGGATATGCTGAATATAATAATGGGTTTTTGGAGAGTTTGGAAATGATGACTAGGAGCCACACGGAAAACTGCTTCTGCTATTAAGAGGGGAAAATAAAGGAGAGCGTCTAATTATACACGCCCTATAATATTTAAGCAAAACCACAAAAGGTCATGAATAAGAAAAATATTCCAAAGGAAATGCACCAGAATTCCAATAGGGGTTAAATCACATTATTGAGATCATGGGTTATTTTGACCCCCTTTTCCCAACTGTTAATCTTCCAAAAAATATTTTTATATTAGTTTTCCGACTTCTGTAACAAAAATATTCCTATAGAAGAGGTTTAATTATTTGTGGCTGGCAATCATACTAAGTTACTGCTTTGGGTGTTCATGAAAACATGGTCATCTTTGGAAGGTCTGTCCTGTGGCTAACCAGCCCCTTCAAAACGGATTCCAGCACACCAGTGAGTTAAAACAATCCACTTGGATGACCTCCTGGAGTGTTTCTTACATTCTTGCATTAAAAGACAAGCTAATTCTGCTGTACTGATTCTGTGGTAGGCAGCCTCTTAAAATGAATGTGTTTCCCAGTACTAACTGTTACAGAGCTCAATTCTACCGTATAATTTTTCTATAAGCCCACATATCGAAGAATGAACTGATTTGTATCCACATACCAATTCCTTAAGGCAACTGAAGATTTATACCACTGTAAATACTTCTCACAATGCCATTTGGAAGAACAGTTATACAGGAAGTCAATGCCTTCCCTAGCTGTAAGCAACAAACCCAACTAATGTCAAATGTGTCTTATAATGTGGGTTCTGTTAAAAAGAGCTGCCCCCAGACGGTGAAAAGCTGGATGATCAAAACATATGTTCTGCCAATGCTAAACAATGATTCTTTAGCAGCAGGAGACTAACGAATGTGAGTGAAATCCTTCTCTGACACCTCTCTCATGAGTGAAATCTAACAGTTTACTCAGGGATGGTTCTAGAAAGAGCAAACCGCCATAACCACTGAGCATAAAGGAAAAGAAGCTCATGCTTAATTTCTACGTAGAAAAAACTTAATTTAGCTAAATAAAAGTCAGTTCTTCAGGAAAATTATGTTGCCAGCATCCATTCTTGACCGTTCACTTATTTTTTTAAATACATTTATGTATGTATGTATGTATATGTATGTATGTATTTATGGCCGTGTTGGGTCTTCGTTGCTGCGAGTGGGGGCTAGTCTTCGTTGCGGTGCACGGGCTTCTCACTGCAGTGGCTTCTCTTATTGTGGAGCATGGGCTCTAGGCACACAGGCTTTAGTAGTTGCAGCACACAGGCTCTAGAGTGCAGGCTCAATAGTTGTGGCGCACGGGCTTACTTGCTCCACAGCATGTCGGATCTTCCCAGACCAGGGATCGAACCCACGTCCCCTGCACTGGCAGGCGGATTCTTAACCACTGTGCCACCAGGGAAGTCCCGACCATTCACTTCTTTTTTTCTTTTTTTTTTAAACACCTTTATCAGAGTATAAATGCTTTACAGTGTTGTGCTAGTTTCTGCTGTATAAAAAAGTGAATCAGCTATATGCATACGTATATCCCCTCCCTCTTGCATCTCCCTCCCACCCTCCTTATCCCACCCCTCTAGGTGGTCGCAAAGCACGGAACTGATCTCCCTGTGCCATGCAGCTGCTTCTCACTAGCTATCTATTTTACATTTGGTACTGTATATATGTCAATGCTACTCTCTCACTTCATCCCAGTTTACCTATCCCCTCCCTGTGTCCTCAAGTCCATTCTCTACATCTGTGTCTTTATTCCTGTCCTGCCCCTAGGTTCATCAGAGCCTTTTTTTTTTTTTAAGATTCCATATATATGTGTTAGCATATGGTATTTGTTTTTCTCCTTCTGACTTACTTCACTCTGTATGACAGACTTTAGGTCCAGCCACCTCACTACAAATAACTCAATTTCGTTTCTTTTTATAGCTGAGTAATATTCCATTGTATATATGTGCCACATCTTCTTTATCCATTCATCTGTCGATGGACACTTAGGTTGCTTCCATGTCCTGGTTACTGTAAACAGTGCTGCAATGAACATTATGGTACATGATTCTTTTTGAATTATGGTTTTCTCAGGGTATATGCCCAATAGTGGGATTGCTTGGTCATATGGTAGTTCTATTTTTATTTTTTAAGGAACCTCCATACTGTTCTCCATAGTGGCTGTACCAACTTACATTCCCACCAACAGTGCAAGAGGGTTCCTTTTTCTTCACAACCTCTCCAGCATTTATTCTTTGTAGATTTTTAGATGATAGCCATTCTGACCGGTGTGAGGTAATAGCTCATTGCAGTTTTTTTTTTTTTTTTTTTGCTGTACGCGGGCCTCTCACTGTTGTGGCCTCTCCCATTGCGGAGCACAGGCTCCAGACGCGCAGGCCCAGCTGCCATGCCTCACAGGCCCAGCCGTTCCGTGGCATGTGGGATCTTCCCGGACCGGGGCACGAACCCGCGTCCCCTGCATCGGCAGGCAGACTCTCAACCACTGCGCCACCAGGGAAGCTCCCTCATTGCAGCTTTGATTTGCGTTTCTCTAATGATTAGTGATGTTGAGCATCTTTTCATGTGTTTATTGGCAATCTATATATCTTCTTTGGAGAAATGTGTATTTAGGTCTTCTGCCCATTTTTGCTTTGTGTTGTTTGTTTTTTTAATATTGAGCTGCATGAGCTACTTGTATATTTTGGAAATTAATCCGTTGTTGGTTGCTTCATTTGCAAATATTTTCTCCCATTCTGAGGGTTGTCTTTTCGTCTTGCTTATGGTTTCCTTTGCTGGGCAAAAGCTTTTAAGTTTCATTAGGTCCCATTTGTTTATTTTTGTTTTTATTTCCATTTCTCTAGGATTTGGGCCAAAAAGGATCTTGCTGTGATATATGTCACAGAGTGTTCTGCCTATGTTTTCCTCTAAGAGTTTTATACTGTTTGGCCTTATATTTAGGTCTTTAATCGATTTTGAGTTTATTTTTGTGTATGGTGTTAGGGAGTGTTCTAATTTCATTCTTTTACATGTAGCTGTCCAGTTTTCCCAACACCACTTATTGAAGAGGCTGTCTTTTCTACATTGTATATTCTTGCCTCCTTTATCAAAGATAAGGTGACCATATGTGTGTGGGTTTACCTCTGGGCTTTCTGTCCTGTTCCATTGATCTACATTTCTGTTTCTGTGCCAGTACCATACTGTCTTGATTACTGTAGCTGTGCAGTATAGTCTGAAGTCAGGGAGCCTGATTCCTCCAGCTCCATTTTTCTTTCTCAAGATTGCTTTGGCTATTCGCGGTCTTTTGTGTTTCCATACAAATTGTGCAATTTTTTGTTCTAGCTCTGTGAAAAAGCTCTTGGTAGTTTGATAGGGATTGCATTGAATCTGCAGATTGCTTTGGGTAGTATAGTCATTTTCACAATGTTGATTCTTCCAATCCAAGAACATAGTATATCTCTCCATCTGTCTGTATCATCTTTAATTTCTTTCATCAGTGTCTTATAGTTTTCTGCATACAATCTTTTGTCTCCTTAGATAGGTTTATTCCTAGGTATTTTATTCTTTTTGTTGCAATGGTAAATGGGAGTGTTTCCTTAATTTCTCTTTCAGATTTTTCATCATTAGTATATAGGAATGCAAGAGATTTCTGTGCATTAATTTTGTATCCTGTTACTCTACCAAATTCATTGATTAGCTCTAGTAGGTTTCTGGTAGCATGTTTAGGATTCTCTATGTATAGTATCATGTCATCTGCAAACAGTGACAGCTTTACTTCTTCTTTTCTGATTTGGATTCCTTTTATTTCTTTTTCTTCTCTGACTGCTGTGGCTAAAACTTCCAAAACTATGTTGAATAACAGTGGTGAAAGTGGGCCACCTTGTCCTGTTCCTGATCTTAGAGGAAATGGTTTCAGTTTTTCACCACTGAGAATGATGTTGCCTGTGGCTTTGTCATATGTGGCCTTTATTCTGTTGACGTAGGTTCCCTCTATGCCTACTTTCTGGAGAGTTTTTTTTTATCATAAATGGATGTTGAATTTTGTCAAAAGCTTTTTCTGCATCTATTGAGATGATCATATGGTTTTTCTCCTTCAATTTGTTAATATGGTGTATCACATTGACTGATTTGCGTATATTGAAGAATCCTTGCATCCCTGGGATAAATCCCACTTGATCATGGTGTATGATCCTTTTAATGCGTTGTTGGATTCTGTCTGCTAGTATTTTGTTGAGGATTTTTGCACCTATGTTCATCAGATATATTGGTCTGTAGTTCTCTTTTTTTGTGACATCTTTGTCTGGTTTTGGTACCAGGGTGATGGTGGTCTTGTAGAATAAGTTTGGGAGTGTTCCTCCCTCTGCTATATTTTGGAAGAGTTTGAGAAGGATAGGTGTTAGCTTTTCTCTAAATGTTTGACAGAACTTGCCTGTGAAGTTATCTGGTCCTGGGCTTTTGTTTGTTGGAAGATTTTTAATCACAGTTTCAATTTCAGTGCTTGTGAATGGTCTGTTTATATTTTCTGTTTCTTCCTGGTTCAGTCTCAGAAGGTCGTGCTTTTCTAAGATTTATCCATTTCTTCCAGGTTGTCCATTTTATTGGCATATAGTTGCTTGTAGTAATCTCTCATTACCCTTTGCATTTCTGCAGTGTCAGCTGTTACTCTTCCGTTTTCATTTCTAATTCTGTTGATTTGAGTCTTTGCCCTTTTTGTCTTGATGAGTCTGGCTAAGGGTTTATCAATTTTGTTTATCTTCTCAAAGAACCAGCTTTTAGTTTTATTGATCTTTGCTACTGTTGCCTTCATTTCTTTTCCACTTATTTCTAGTCTGATCTTTATGATTTCTTTCCTTCTGCTAACTTTGGAGTTTTTTTGTTCTTCTTTCTCTAGTTGCTTTAGGTGTAAGGTTAGGTTGTTTATTTGAAATGTTTGTTTCTTGAGGTAGGATTGTATTACTATAAACTTCCCTTTTAGAATTGCTTTTGCTGCATCCCATAGGTTTTGGTTGTCGTGTTTTCACTGTCATGTGTTTCTAGGTATTTTTTGATTTCCTCTTTGCTTTCTTCAGTGATCTCTTGGTTATTTAGCAGAGTACTGTTTAGCCTTTACGTGTTTGTATTTTTTTACAGATTTTTTTCCTGTAATTGATATGTAGTCTCATAGCGCTGTGGTCAGAAAAGATACTTGATACGATTTCAATTTTCTTAAATTTACCAAGGCTTGATTTGTGACCCAAGATATGATCTATCCATGAACATTCTCATGGAGAATGTTCCATGAGCACTTGAGAAAAAGTGTATTCTGTTGTTTTTGGATGCAATGTCCTATAAATACCAATTAAGTCCATCTTTTTTAATGTATCATTTAAAGCTTGTGTTTCCTTATTTGTTTTCATTTTGGATGAGCTGTCCACTGGTGAAAGTGGGGTGTTAGAAGTCCCCTAATATGATTGTGTTACTGTCAGCTTCCCCTTTTATGGCTGTTAGCATTTGCCTTATGTATTGAGGTGCTCCTATGTTGGGAACATAAATATTTACAATTGTTATATTTTCTTCTTGGATTGATCCCTTGATCATTACGTAGTGTCCTTCTTTGTCTCTTGTAATAGTCTTTATTTTAAAGTCTATTTTGTCTGATATGAGAATTGCTACTCCAGCTTTCTTTTGATTTCCATTTGCATGGAATATCTTTTTCCATCCCCTCACTTTCAGTCTGTATGTGTCCCTAGGTCTGAAGTGGGTCTCCTGTAGATAGCAATATATACGGGTCTTGTTTCTGTATCCATTTAGCCAGTCTATGTCTTTTGGCTGGAGCATCTAATCCATTTACATTTAAGGTAATTATCGATATGTATGTTCCTATTACCATTTTCTTAATTGTTTTGGGTTTGTTATTGTAGGTCTTTTCCTTCTCCTGTGTTTCCTGCCTAGAGAAGTTCCTTTAGCATTTGTTGTAAAGCTGGTTTGGTGGTGCTGAATTCTCTTAACTTTTGCTTATCTGTAAAGGTTTTAATTTCTCCATCGAATCTGAGTGAGATCCTTGCTGGGTAGAGTAATCTTGGTTGTAGGTTCTTCCCTTCCCTCACTTTAAATATGTCCTGCCACTCCCTCTGGCTTGCAGGGTTTCTGCTGAAAAATCAGCTGTTAACCTTATGAGGATTCCCTTATATGTTATTTGTTGCTTTTTCTTTGCTGCTTTTAATATTTTTTCTTTTATTTAGTTTGATTAATATGTGTTTCGGCGTGTTTCTCTTTGGGTTTACCCTGTATGGTACTCTCTGTGCTTCCTGGACTTGATTGACTATTACCTTTCCCATGTTAGGGAAGTTTTTGACTATAATCTCTTCAGATATTTTCTCAGTACCTTTCTTTTTCTCTTCTTCTTCTGGGACCCCTGTAATTCCAATGCTGGTGTGTTTAGTGTTGTCCCAGAGGTCTCTGAGATTGTCCTCAGTTCTTTTCATTCTTTTTTCTTTAACCTGCTCCCTGGCAGTTATTTCCACTATTTTATCTTCCAGGTCACTTATCCGTTCTTCTGCCTCAGTTATCCTGTTATTGATTCCTTCTAGAGTATTTTTAATTTCAGTAATTGTGTTGTTCATCACTGTTTGTTTGCTCTTTAGTTCTCCTTGATCCTTGTTAAATGTTCCTTGTATTTTCTCCATTCTGTTTCTGAGATTTTGGATCATCTTTACTATCATTACTCTGAATTCTTTTTCAGGCAGGTTGCCTATTTCGTCTACATTTGGTCTTGTAGGTTTTTACCTTTCTCCTTCGTCTATAACATTTTTTTGTCATTTCATTTTTTTTGTTTTTTTTGATGGGTGGTGCTGTATTCCTGTCTTACTGGTTGTTTGGCCTGAGAGGTCCAGCACTGGAGTTTGCAGGCAGTGGGATAGTGCTGCGTCTTGGTGCTGAGATGAGGACCTCTGGGAGGCCTCCCTCCGACTGATATTCCTTGGGGTCTGAGGTTCTCTGTTAGTCCAATGGTTTGGACTCGGAGCTCCCACCACAGGAGCTCGGGCCCGACCTCCGGCCTGGGAACCAAGATCCCGCAAGCCCGTTGCTGGGGGTTCCTCCCGTCCCCTTAGGTGTCCGTGGTCCCCCACTGGTGCCTGGTAGGTGCCCTAGTTGTGAGGAGATGTGAATTCCACGTCCTCCTAGTATGCCATCTTGACTCCGCCATCCCCATTCACTTATTAAACATTTTTTTTTTTGCGGTACATGGGCCTCTCACTGTTGTGGCCTCTCCCGTTGTGGAGCACAGGCTCCGGACGCGCAGGCTCAGCAGGCATGGCTCACGGGCCCAGCCGCTCCGCGGCACGTGGGATCTTCCCGGACCAGGGCACGAACCCGTGTCCCCTGCATCGGCAGGCGGACTCTCAACCAGTGCGCCACGAGGGAAGCCCAAACAAACATTTTTTGACACTTTTGCACTGGGCACTGTCCTAGTTACTGGAAATACAAATATGAATAAAGTCTTGAGAAATTTAAGAGCCAGTCTAATGGGGTAGACAGAAAGAGATGATTGTAAAGCAATGGGGTAGGCTGAGAGAAAGATGTGGAAGCACTAGGAAGAGGCACCACAAATGTTTGCTGACTGACTGAATGAATGACCCCATTATAGAACCTCTGGCACATTCTCTACCATTCTTTGCATTATAGCACATTTTATGCCTCCTAGTTGAGGTGTTGTCTCTACAGTGAGGTCAGAGACCACTAAGACAGTCACATGGTGAGCTTTGTGCTCGCTCCTTAAAAGTGCTAAATCAGAATCTAATTCTGAAATTACACAATGGTTCAGTATGATAAAACAATATCAAAGGCCATGTGTTAAGCCTAGATCCTGTGTCAGCCAATCTAGAACATTTCTGAACAAAAATGAGTGAACTTTTATTGTTCATAATTAACCATTTGAAATTTCATTTATGGTGATTTTCCTCTTTGCTGTAACTTTTAAACCAGTTCTTAATGCAGATGCAAATACACGGGGGAGACTGTCCTGCTGTATATATGAAATTCTCTGCATAAATAATCCCAATTCACTCTCAAATAAATCCACACCATCTTTTATTTTAAATCATTTTTCTTGGTAGGATCCACAACGAAGGTTTACAGATGCACATTTTATTAATCACTTCTAGTATTGACGTTTCAGGTTAAAAAACATTGTTATCTATGTGAAGAATGAGGATGAACTGTACAATTGCCTAAAACAATCACTCTATTAGGCATCTTCTTGTAACCAGCCTTTGTTCAAGTTCCCCAGTGGCCAGCTTATAACCACGTATTCCCACAGACTGCAAAATCCAATTTTTGTAACAATTTATTAGATGAAATGTGAATGCCCTAAAGGAAAAAAGCCTTGGGGCTTCCCTGGTGGCGCAGTGGTTGAGAGTCCGCCTGCCGATGCAGGGGACACGGGTTCGTGCCCCAGTCCGGGAAGATCCCACATGCCGTGGAGCGGCTGGGCCCGTGAGCCATGGCCGCTGAGCCTGTGCGTCTGGAGCCTGTGCTCCGCAACGGGAGAGGCCACAACAGTGAGAGGCCCATGTACCGCAAAAAAAAAAAAAAAAAAAAAAAAGCCTCTGGGTCGTCATCTGACATTTTTATTCAGGCTCTTTACTGTCATTTTAGGCAGTTCTAACAAGCTCAGATTAGAAGCAGGTACCCTGACAGCATGAAGATGTGATGGTGAGCACACCACTATTAATAGAACCAGAAACACAATTAAAAGCAGACAAAACCTTAAAGAGCACAGTAGTCTATTACAGCACCAAACAATAATAAATATTCCTTTTAATTAAGTCTTGAAAAAAAGATAAATTACATTTCACATGTTTAATGTGGGAGCGTCATAAGCAATCCAATTCAGAAAATATTTCCACTGTTTCTTTTCTGTGCCCGCACTCCCAAATGATTTCAATAATTCAGAGAACAGAATAATGGGAAACACTCTATCCAACAGTGCTGGGGTAACTTGTAGTGTCCCTTGAGTTCGAATTTCTAGAGTCTGTTTCTAAATCTAGAGTTCCCTCTGAAGCTGGTAACTGTTTCCCCTCCATGAACTTAGCTTCAGTAACCTGGCTCCACAGCAGGGACCCTCAAACCTGCCTCACACTGAGGCCCTGCTTCCCAAGTGCTTCAGGTGGTGGTAACAAGAACTAGCGGCAAAGTGATTCTGCCGGGCACTTTGCAAAGGCAGAAATGCAACCGTGCCGAGCCAGAGTCTGCAGTGAAGTGGGGGAAGTTAGCTCAGACAGTGGCCAGGGCAGAGGGGCACGCTCTTCAGCAGAGGGGGCAGGGCGGGGAGGTCTACCCACTCTGTGTTCCCCACAAAACTGTCAGGCAAACACTTCAACTAAGACTTGACAGTTGACAGCTGTCAGTCCTATGTCTTTTTCCCTTTTTTATAAATTTACTTATTTATTTATTTTTGGCTGTGTTGGTTCTTTGTTGCTGTGCGCGGGCTTTCTCTAGTTGCAGAGGGCGGGGGCTACTCTTCATTGTGGTGAGCGGGCTTCTCATTGCGGTGGCTTCTCTTGTTGCGGAGCACGGGTTCTAGGCACGCGGGCTCAGTAGTTGTGCCTTGCAGGCTCTAGAGCGCAAGGCTCAGTAGTTGTGGTGCACGGGCTTAGTCACTCTGTGGCATGTGGGATCTTCCTGGACCAGGGCTTGAACCCGTGTCCCCTACATTGGCAGGCTGATTCTCAACCACGGCACCACCAGGGAAGCTCTGTCTTTTTTTCTTTTAGCATCTCTTTTCCCCAAGCAAATGCCTCAAAGCTGTGCAATACTATCTCCCCCAGAGCATGAAGCAAGCCCACCAGATCCTCTCTGAGGGAGATTTCTTTACAGAATTATCAAAAGGTAGACTCATATAAATGACAATGTTGTAGGTGGACCGGAAGGACAAGATCAGGGCAAATGGCAAGCTTTGAAAAGTTATTCTACAAGCTTAAGAAAATGGAGATTAATCATGACACAAATAAGGAAACAGTACAAGCATTTAAGTGTCGGTAACTCTCTTGCTTTTCTCAGTATTGTTTACTGTTGTTTTCAATAAAATCAGCTATAGCATTAATTTAACATCTACTTTATGGTAACAAATGCAGGTCTTTAACTTTCTCCCACTTTCAAATCTTAGAACTCTTAAGTAAATTAATGCCTCAAGTAGCATTATTAAGATTGTCAGGTATCCAAACCAAGGCAGTTACTTATTCTAGATGCTTGGCTACGTAAAGACAGACTTTAATTGGTAAAACCCACCTTCTGAGTGGCTTCTTTTTTCTTTTTATCCTCTTTCTTCCTTTTCTTGTCTTCCATTAACTGTTCTTCCCTTTCTTGCTCCTTCTCTCTGTTAAAGTAATGTCACACAAGGTTAAACATCTCTATCCACAGTCTATTTGTGTAGCAAATTAAATGCTTATAGATGGTAGGCAAGGCAACAAACATTTCATCTCTGACTGAGCAGAGCACAGTATTCTACTTAAGCTAGGAGGACACATAAAACTCACCACATTTAGTTATCCCCTTTATTTTGGCTTGTAACCCCTTTTGCAAAACATGACATTAAGTTTGGTTTTAAAGAAACCCATTAAAGAGAGGCTTTATAATATCTTCCTAAACACACACACACACACACACACACACACACATACACACGAGATTAATGTATTTCCACTCAGCAAAGAACCTGATTTGAATATATGACAACATCCAGTTGGCTTCTGACAATATTCCTCACAAATAATGCAGAACATGACTTCAGTTTTGGTACACAGGTATTTATCATAACTTAGGTGTTTTCCCATGACATCTTCAGAGCGGTGAACATAAAACCCTATGTTCTAAATTCCATATTTTTCTTCTGCATTATTAACACTGTATGTTTTACATGTCTTCTACTTGTGTTTTTAAGGCAGTATTGAAGGTCCTACCAACCCATGTATTCCCTATTGGGTGATTTGACAATTAAGATCATCAGGTTTTGCTCTCCTCAATTAAAATAAAACATAAAAAAAAAATCTAGTTGAAGAAACATGCTGAATCCTAAGAAACTAAGATAATGTAACTTATACCTCACATTTGAAAAATAACTGTAAAATGTAATGTTTTTTCTATTATATATTCTATTCTTACATATAGTCTAATATTCTAATATATACAGAAAGCTGTCAACTTCTATGTATTGACTGGGAAAAATGCATAAACAACCACTGGTGTAACCTTGTGGTGTAGCCACAAGGCAGGAAACTCCAGACGCCATGCTTATTGAATTTCAGAGCTGGAAGGAGAGTTAGGGATCCAGCTCCCAGTTCCAACCTCTGAGCAGACACTGCCTGCAGTACTTATGATTTTAGGTGATCCGACACACCGAGTCCACGGTTGCACAGATATCACCTAGATAAAGGCTAAATTAAATGTCAGAGAAATTAAAGAAAAATGTTGAATGTTTGCAGACGTGACAAAGATCACAAAGATGGTCCTTGAAAGACTCAAGTTTGGGGAGTGAAACTCACTCAACCTACCTAAAAGGAACTGAGGACCCACACTGAGGCACACTCTCATGAATAGGTAAATAATGCTTTATTTATAGAAAACAAGAACTAATAAACAAACAAAAGATAAGTGCTTTACCTATGTATCAAGTTTTCAGTGGCTCTTTCTACATTCACAAATACTGCCCTTTCTCCTTCTGTATCTCTGGGCGTTAATATACAAAAGCCTAAAGTCCACGATTCATACTCCAAGGCAACTTCCATGAACACTTCAAAAATAAAATCAAGGAAGAGATTTTATTGTAATTTCCTTAGGTTTAAGGCTGGATTTCTTTGGAGTCAGATTGTGTGCCATCAGCCTAAGTGTGAAGTTCTTGGTGAAAATCCACTTGCAGCCGTGGACTGCTTTAAGAAAATGGACTTACGAAAATTGGCAAGATAGATGTTGACCATCTAAGGTAGGCTGGCCACAGATCCTGTTATATTTGGCTCCTACGGCCTCTCGCTTCCTCTGGCTGCAAATGGAAGAAGATGGGGTTCCTCATGACCCAGTTACTGTAACTTGATTTCCATATTTTAAACTAAAACTGACTACAGAAAAAGAGCAACCACAGCCTGAATATCTCCTGTTTAAATATTCAATGCTCTAAAAAGCATTAAGTTGCAAAACTAAAAGTTTATTTTTTAAATGCAATGTAGAAAAATAAAAAGCAGTCTTTTTTTTTTTTTAGAATTGTGTGATCCCTTTTATACATTACTATTTCAAAATGTTAAGTGATAAACATTGGAAACAGAAGATAAAGCAGTAAGTCTTTAATGAGACACCTTTTTAAAAAACAACTAAGCTTTTCAAATATTTTTTCCTATAAACAGGTAATTCAGGGAAAGGGACTGAAATTTATGTTCACTACAAGCAGATTTATTTCCAAAACAAATATTTTTCAAAGCTTTCCAGGAGACAGGCTGTGCTTTCACCCTGATCTTTTACTCCGTGTGTTGGTAGAATTGAGTCTTCTCTTTAAATTTCACTTCCTTAGGAAGAATTTATTTTCCCAAATCAAGCCTGACTTAAAAACCTACCATTTGCTTAATAATGAATCAGAAGGCGTGGGGTTCACTTTTCTTCTAATTCGGTTGTGCTCTATCTTGGCTGCACGTTAGTACCATTTGGGGAGCTTTAAAACATCTCTATGCTGCATCAGAGCCTAACAGGGGTGAAGAGGGCATCCATGCAGGGAAGGCATCTATGGTGGTGGTGATGGGAGATCCATTACATATGGGGGATTGACCAATAAGTAAATATATTAACGATGATGACAATCAGGTTTCTCACTACTGAAAAAAGGAGTTACCAAATGGAAAAGGAGAAATCTCAAATGAACCCTGTAACGTTGGATCAGAATTAGTTATTGGCATGAACTCATGATTTTTAACACATACAGACTGACATAACAAAAAAAGTAGATGTAACTTTGTGTGCCCATATGTGTATATTTCCTTCATGTATGCAAACACACACGCTTATTGTCTAGCTCTATCACTGAGAGGGCTTGGGAACAAGCAACGTCCAAATACTGTAGGTATGAACACACCTCGAACCCAGATTATGTCTTCTAAATACCATTCTTTACTAAGAGAACCAGAGTTCTTTGGAAAAAGAGCTAATTTGGGGGCTTGAACATGGAACACACAAAATGAGCCTGGAATGCCTATTTGCCAAGAAGCAAGGAAATTTACAAATGTTGGGACATGTCAAATGGTCACAAAGCCTTGAAGGGGCTCCTACAAGCTACATCTGGGACAATATGACAATAAAAATAAGTAATGACAGTAACAGATTACAGGCCATTGCATAAAACAGGAAAACATCAGTCTATACAGATAGAAATAAGTAAATGAATACATTGAAAATGACAAGGAATGTAATAGAGTTTTAAAGCATCACACCATAAAAATACTTACTGATTATAAAAGAGAAAATAGTAATTATACAGAGGAGAAGCCTGGCAGACACTACCTTAATCAATAATCTTTGTGAATATCAATAATGGGACAAACTGAAATTATGAGTCACCTGATTGGATGCTCTGAGAACACAGCATCACTCCTATGATATGTATAACCTGAATATCATCACGAGGAAACATCAAACAGCCCCAAATTGAGAGACATTTTAGAAAACTACTGGTTTGCAATCTTCAGAAGTTTCAAGGTAATGAACACTAAGGGAAGATTGGGGAAGTGTTCCAAATGGAAGGAGACTAAAGAGATACAACCACCAATTGCAAAGTGTGATCCTTTTGCTATAAAGGCCATTACTGGGGCCAGTGTTAAACCTTGAAAAGGAGCTAAAGATTAAATGGTAGTAATGTATCAGTGTTAATTTTTTTTTGATGGTTTTATTGTGCATATATAGGAGACTGTTCGTGTTTTTTAGAAATACACTAGTATTCTAATTATTGGGGAAAGGATGCACGTGATGGGACATTGGGTCAGCAGTTTTTTTTTTTAATTATTAAGGGAAAAAAGTGTTGTGTTTTTTTCCCCAAAATCATAGTTGTAACTTTTCAGTAAGTTCAAGGTTGTTTCCCAAAACAAAACACCAAAAAACAAACATCAGTAAAACCACTGCCCAGGCAGTACTCCAGATCAATTACATAGGAATCAATGGGGTTTTTTCCCCACAGCCCCCACCCCCAAGTGGTTCTAACATGTAGTTGGAGTTGAGAACAACTACTCTAAATTCCTGTGCTAAGCCTACACTTTAAACCATACAACAATCAAATACAAATGGCAGGGACTAGGTGGGTCTCAGTTAACCTTCAAATGCTTCTAGATCTAGAAGCAGGAGAAATCATTGATACTTTCCCCCATCTCTAAATACACAACCAGATACAAGCGTAAACACTGTAATCGAGAATAAATCTACAATGATAAAAAGCCAAAACTACTCTTAAAAATGTCCAAAGTGAAGAAAATCAACAGTTTCCTTCTTTCTTCTTCTTCTTTTTTTTTTTTTACAAATAACCATTAGTTGCAAGAAGTATGTACAAGTGAGTTTTATTTATTTATTTATTTTTTTGCGGTATGCGGGCCTCTCACCGTTGTGGCCTCTCCCGTTGCAGAGCACAGGCTCCGGACGCGCAGGCTCAGAGGCCATGGCTCACGGGCCCAGCCACTCCGTGGCATGTGGGATCCCCCCGGACCAGGGCATGAACCCGTGTCCCCTGCATCGGCAGGCGGACTCTCAACCACTGCGCCACCAGGGAAGCCCACAAGTGAGTTTTTTTGAGAAAGGCAATATCTGAATAAAAGGGGAGATTATCCAATATTCACCTGAGCTGAGGCAGAGCAAGACTCCTGTTTTGCATGCAAGTTCAGAACACTGAAGAATAACGATGCTGACGTTCCTAAAAACCTGCTGCTTCTCACATCCAAAGCCTCCAAGGGTCTGAGGCCATGCTGGGGATGTCCAGAGCTGTAATATCCAGATGACAATTCCCTCGAGCTGACATCCAGGGCCATTCACAGTACAGTTCCAAATTCTACACTTCCCTCATCCACTGTGCAGACCTGACACAAAAACCTTCCTCCTTTTTGTTGCCCAATGACATCTTACCCCGTTGTCAAGCCTTAGCTCAATATCTGTCTGCTTCAATAAAGCCTTCCCTGACAACTCCAATTCATAAGAAACTCGCCCTCCTCTGTACACCTCACCACCTCTGCCGTGCCTCTTGTCTGGCCCTCGAGGGGTTCCAAGGCAGATGCTATCAGTCACTGGCAGCACCAGAGCATGTAAAATGACTTTTCTATAGCATGGCTGCTTTGACCAGGGCTCTGGGAGGAAGAGCTGGTTTGGGGGCTCCTCTGTGTCTCACTTCCCTTCTACCAGGATGCCCAGGAACTGACCCATTTCTTTAACAAACATCTGTGAGCTAGGCACTTTCCTAAGCACTGGAGATCAGCAGAAACAAAACCAAACCCCAGCTCTCGGGCGGGCTTACGTTCCAGTGGGGTAGATAGGCATCAACCAAGATACGACGAAGTACACGTATCAAATATACATTTCAGGTGGCAACAAGTGCCTCGAGGAGGACGGGGCAGGGTGAGCTGAAGAAGGGTTAGAAAAGGCCTCTCTGATAAGGTGGCCTAGGAATGGAGACCCACGAGGCGAGGGAGATGCGGCTACCTGGGAGAGAGCACTCCAGGCAGAGGGAACAGTAAGTGTGAAGGAATGACACAGGGGTGTTTGGCAAGGAGGCTGGAGCAGAGGGAGTGAGGGAGACAGCGGCAGATGAGGTCAGAGAGGGAGCAGGGCTCTCGTGAGAGTGACTGCACTTTTCAAACTAACCAGGACACATCTCCTGATAACTGAGTAAGGAAGCAACCTGGGACTGGGGTGCACACACATAACCAACACTTCCGATACCTCTAATTCTCACCTTCAATGAAAAGGCCCATTTCTCCCCTCCGGGTCAACACTTCCAGAGCTCCTGCTTCTGTCCTCCCAGGGGCTGGCATGCCTCCCTCAGAGCACCCATCACACTGTAGAACAGCAAGCCAAATAGGTTTACGTTTGCTACCAATGAAGTCTCTGGACGCAGGGGAGTTGCCCTTTCTCTTATCATATGCACTGAGCACAAATACCAGGATACACTAGGCCCTCTACTAAATGTTACCAAAATGCATGATTACGGAGCAAGCGACACTTTTCCATCCCTTCCGTGGGACACGTGTTCAAGAGAAAAGCCTCAAAGCACCTAATTAAATCGCTTAACAAACATACGCTGAGTTACTATTATGTGCCAGGCCTTGATCTAGGCACTGGGCATTTAACAGTGGCCTGAGGGGCTGACAGTCTAGACGGAGACAGACACACACATACACAACACCAGGAAATCATTACAAATGCCATGAAGAGAATAATGCTGGGAAAGGGGCTAGAGAGTGACCAAGAGGGAAGGGACAGGGAAGATGGTGAGCTACTTTACACAAGATGCTTCCAGAAGGCCTCTCTCAGGCAGTGAGAGACTGAAATGCAGAAAATTATCTGGGAGAAGAGTGACCAACCAGGCTGAGAGAACAGTAAACACAAGGGTCCTGAGATGGGAGAGTGCATGGTGTGTATTTGGGGCTTTATTTTCTGGGGGGAGGAATATTCTTCTCCCTCCCTTCCCCAACCCCCCACAGCAAAACCCCACACACACCCTTCAGAGTTTTCTGTACTTATCTTGTAATAGTCCTTGCTCACATCAAAAGAACTAGGCATTCCATTTCTTAAAAGCTTCTGTTCTACGTCCGTCCTTCCTTCCTTCTTTATCTCAGTGCCCACTTCACGCCAAGCACTGTGCTAGAGGCCAAGATCCAGCAGCAAACTAGATGAAGTGCTGTTGTCCTCCTGGAGCTCTCAGTTTAAATTTTTGTGTGTGTGATAATTTTTAAAATTTTTTATTTATTTATTTTGGCTGAGCTGGGTCTTCGTCGCGGGGTGCAGGCTTCTCTAGTTGTGGCACGTTGGCTTAGTTGAGGCATGTGGGATCTTAGTTCCCCCACCAGGGATCAAACCCGGGCCCCTTGCATTGGCAGCATGGAATCTTAACCACTGGACCACCAGGGAAGTCCCTCAGTTTAAATTTTTAAACAGCTGCATCTCGCCTCACAGTTCAGACAACATCTTCAAGGGAGGAACCTCTGCTCTTGCTCTGCGCTCCATCTTTACCAGCACTCTGGGGTACTCTGAAGACAGGTTACAGTGCCATTGGTGTTTTGAAAGTACCAGAACCTTGGATATGTGAATTCATAGCTTGTAATAATCTATGTAAGAGATCAACTTCTTCCCACAAACTAGAATCATGACCAATGATTCCTGAATTGCTCAAACCCAAACCCATCATGCCTCAAACATCAAGTAGAGGTAGGACTGACAATTTCATACTTGAAAGCAGTAATCACCAGTATGCTGACTGGAGTGTAAAGATACTAAGAACCTCAATTCAGCTAAACAGACAGGGTTCATCTTAACAGGAAAATGTGTCCAGATAGAAAGAGCATCTTTCTTTTCTTGAAGGTGGGGATAACTGGCCACAACACCTGATGCTCTCTGGTCAGTAAGTGTGGCGGCACCTTTGGTCCCAGTTCCTAACCAACTCTACACAATTGAGGCAGACAGACCCGAACGGATACAACAGATCCATCCAACATGTGAAACATGCCAGAAGCAAACCAATACTGTAAAAGAACAAGCTATCAATACATCAACAACTTGGATGAATCTCCAGGGAATTATGGTAAGTGAGCCAATTGTTGTAAGGGAGTCCCAAAAGCCAATCCCAAAGGTTACATCCTGTATGATTCTATTTACAGAACATTCTGAAATGAATGTTGCTGTCATGAATGTTGTCAATGAATGAAGTAGTTGTTAAGGGATTGAGGGGTTGAGGTGGGTGAGGCAGGGTGATTATAAAAAAGGGTGACACTAGTGGTCCTTATGGTGATGCATCTTCTGTATCTTGTTAGTGGTGGTGGATACACGAACCTACATGTGACAAGACTATAAAACTAAACACACACATACACAAATAAGCACAAGTAAAACTGGGGAAATCTAAATAAGATCGGTGAGTTATATCTGTCAGTATCTTGGCTGTAATACTGTACCACAGTTCTGCAAGAAGAAACCATAGGCAGAATCTGGGTAAAAGGTACCTGGAATCTCGACGTGTTATTTCTTACAACTGCATGTGAATCTACAATTATCTCAATAAAGATATTAATTTAAAAAAAAGAGCCTCAAACATTGACTCATCTTTTAGTTATCTGTTTAAAATTTTTTAAGGACTTCTACTTTAAACAACTCTTTTAACAGCTCTTTATGAAAGTCACATAAGAGTCAAAAAGAATTTTAGAAAACATTTTAGTCCTGACATTCACAGAAATGCATTCTGTCAAATATTCTAGAATCTACACTTCACTCTAATGTATTCAAATTGTTACAGTTTTATCAGTCAAGGTTCCTTGCGTCTTCAGTACGTTAGATTTGTGATAAATATGATACCACAGGATATTTAAAATGCTCCTCTACCATGCAATTCGTAACATCATCCTTCTACTGAGAATTTTAGTGCTGTACTAGTAATAAAAGCTATTATTTGACTTTGCGGTGGATAAGTGCATCAATTCAGCCAACATCAACTCCAAGCCCCTTCTGGCCTATTTCCCAGACTCCCTTACAACTAGAGATTGAAATGTGACTTATGTCCTGCCAATAAGTTGCGCTCGTGCATGACTTTACTAAGGAACTGACAGGGCACAGGGCACCCCTCTTCTCAGGGAGCAGACATGATGTGGTCCTGGAGCCAAAACCTCTAACAGCAGTTTCCTGAATGTACAGTAAGAGGAAAAAGCTCCCGTGGGGCCGCCAGTTCCGTGGTGTGATTCCCAAGGATCTGTGAGACAGCATCACCATTTAATAAACCCCTGGCACCAGTGAGAGTGAATTAATTCTATTGTCTGACACTAAGAACTCTGTCCAACACAGATATATATATAAGCTTTCCAAAGCACACGTAATATATGTGACTTGTATAGACGTTTATTTCCTTAAAAGGCAAACGGTAATCTCGGCAATTTATAAAACAGTAAGAAAATAACTAGACACAAAAGCATTAACATTCATAACCAATTAAGGATTAATGATACCACACATATCTGGAGTGAGGAAAATTAACAAAAGGAGTGCAATGAAAAGAGTTAAGCAAAGTGCCAGAAGTATCCATTTAGAGTGTTTTTAATTAAAAATGCACACAGAAAGAGAGCATGTTGGAATAAATCCATTTCAGCAGAGGAATTACAAAGCAGGATACTCCAAAGATCTGTGTTGGATTTGTTCTTAACATTTTTTCATTTGCTGGATCTGACTGAGGGAATTTAATGGGATGCTAATGTAATTTGCACATGATATTAAATTAGTAGATAAGGCCAAACAGCACAGAGGCATCAAAATCATTCTAACACTGAGTGGCTCATGGGAAGAAGACAGTAACATTAAAGAAAAATTAAGGTAAATATATTTTTCATTAATTTAGAGGGATGCAGAAATTTCTCCTGCCTTCAATTGCATTGTGTAATATGCAATAGGCTATTCTTTTGTGCGTCCGCAACAAAATTAACACCTCTCCTACATATGACTTACCTTTCTACACGAGGCTGTGCAAAGCAATGCTTCTCAAACTTTAATGGGAATCTTGTTAAAATGCAGA
Source organism: Lagenorhynchus albirostris (assembly GCF_949774975.1). NCBI lineage: Eukaryota > Metazoa > Chordata > Mammalia > Artiodactyla > Delphinidae > Lagenorhynchus > Lagenorhynchus albirostris. The sequence goes on from NC_083105.1 coordinate 8,773,377, forward strand.
TTCTTATTTAGTAGGTGTGGGTTGGGACCTACAATTCTCCATTTCTAACAAGCTGCTGGTTCCTGGACCTTACTTTGAATAGCACAGGTACCATGCACTTACTTGGTTGTTCTTTCTAGGAAATTATGGAATTGTAGTTACTTCTCCAAGGATAAATATTAACCTCATTAACATCAAGCTTATGCCTTGCTATTCCCATCTGTGTTTCAGTGCCAAATTACAGTGTAATCTTCATAAAGATATATTAAAAGTCAATTAAACAACTTGTGTAATACCAAATATGCATAAAATTCAATTGAAACGATGACATCAGGAATAGCTAGGACCAAATGTGTGCAGGCAAAAAATCCATGATGACAGCAAATGTAAGGCATCAATAGTTGAAGGGGACCATCAACTGCAGGGTACGTGCAGATTTCAGGTATGTCAAACATGAAAAGAATTTGCGTTTCAGAATCAATTAAATATGGCAATAATACTTTTGCATATAAAACCTCTGATTCTAAGCATCTCACAAATTCCCCCACTTTCCATAGATGAGGCACATGCAAGGAATAGTTTTATTTGGAATTACTCAAATCAAATAAAGGAAGATAATACATTTAAAAGACCTTGTTTTCACTTTCAAAAATTCCATGTGGCAAAAGTTATAACCAACGATGCAGGAGGTTTTTCCCTGCGAAACCCGGCAGGGTTAGAATGGTGCCTGAGGAATACCTAATTTGAAATGACTCTTCTTATACTTTATATACTGTTGCCATGCAGCCCAGCAATCTATAACAAAACCTTCTATTCAATCTTAGTGCAGCTGTGTAGGAAGTTCTCTATATTGCTTTGGAAATTACCTCCTTATAGCTCCCACCCACCAGTCCTAAGCCTTCCTTTTCAGACCGCACAAGGTTAAGTCTTCTAAATCCGTATTTGTAGTCATCTATCATGCATCCCTGACGCCTTCTCAGTTTCTTCAAACATTTCACATGTGACCTGGTTTTCTGCCCCCTCACCACTGGGGTCATTATCCCCTAAACATGTCCAGTTTGTCTACACGCATCCAATTATCGGTTAAAGCAGGACCAAATAGAGTAGACCTGCCACTTCTTTGTCCCAGATAATATTTCACTGCCAATACAGTCAAAGAGCCAGTTTTCCTTCTTAGCAATCACATCTTTCTGAGTTACAGCTACCTCACACCCCTATTTTTCACAGTACTGCTAAGTTACTTCTCCAAGACTGTGTGCACGATCTCACATGTGTCTCTCCCAAAGTCCTCTGTGCCAGACTGTCTGTCAGCCTACCACTGCGGCCTCCTACAGTCTTCCCTGCACTGCAGGGAAAGGGCTGGAACAACATTTCCCAGAATCCCTTTCTCTGTCTGGTCTAGGTTGGACACAGCCAATGAGAGGCTCTCTCTTGGTCTGGAAGGCAGAAGTCAGTATTCTCTAAAAATAGTTGCAAGCAGACACGTAGGCAGCGGCAGACAGGACTTTCCACTTTTACAGCAGCTTCCAGATGAACTGGAGCCATATTGGAGCTGCAGGCAGCCGCTGAGATCACTGCTTCTCTGGGAACCCAGCACTCTACTTTCATCAACAATAACAGTGGTCTCCCTGCATTACCCCACTCCACCCAGACTTCCTAATGGTTGTGTGAGCCTTTAATTCCCTATAAAAAACCTTTTCTTCTAGGAAAGTACAATGGGTTCTACAAAAGAAAAAGCTACCAGAATTAATAAATGACTTTAGCAAGGTTGCAGGATATAAGATCAATATACAAAATCAATTCTATTTCTATATACTAGCAACAAACAATCAGAAATTGAAATTGTAAAAAATCCTATTATAGTAGCATCAAAACTTACAAAATACTTAAGGATAAATCTGATAAAAAAAATGTCCAATCCCTGTACACTGAAAACTATAAAATACTGATGAGAGAAAAATTTTAAAACCTAAATAAGTGGAGAGAGATACTGTGTTCACGGATTGGAAGACAGCATTGTTTAGATGTGGACTGGAAGACAACATTGTTTAGATGTGGATTCTCCCAAAATTAATGTACAGATTTGACACAATCCCTATCAAAATCCCAGCATGACTTTTTTTTTTAGTAGAAACTGACAAGCTCTTTTTAAAATTCATCAGGACCCAGAATAGCCAACAAGGTTTAAAAAGAACATTTGGAGGACTCACACAGCCTGACACCCAGACTTATTATAAAGGTACAGTAATCAAGACAGCGCAGTATTGGCAGCGGCATAGACAAAAAGTTCAATGGGATAGAAGAGATTCCAGAAATAGATTGACACAGAAATGGACAACTGATTTTCGAAAAAGGTGCAAAGGCAATTCAGCAGAGAAAGGATAGTCTTGTTTTCAACAAATGGTGGGGTAGCAACTGAATAGCCATATGTTTAAAAAAGAACCTCAACCCATACCTTACACCACATACAAAACTTAACTCAAAATGGATCGAAGACCTGAATATAAAACTAAAAGAAAACACAGAAGAGAAAATCTTTGTGATCTTGGGTTAGGCAAATTATTTCTTAGCTACAACACCAAAAGCACAATCCACAAAAGAAAAAAAGTTGATAAAGTTGATTCATCAAAATTAAGGACTTCTGCTCGCCAAAAGATGCTGTTAAGAGAACAAAAAGAGCAGCAGACCGGGAGAAAATATTTGCAAATCACTTATATGATAAAGAATGTGTGTCCAGATATATAAAGAACCCTCCAAACTCATTAATATGAAAACCCAATTTTTCAAACGGGCAGAAGATTTGAACAGACACTTCACCAAAGATGCACAGATGTGGCAAATAAGCACATAAACAGATGTTCAATATCATCAGTCATTAAGAAAAAACAAATTAAAACCACAGTGAGGTGATACCACATGCATACTTATTAGAATGTCCAAAATTTTTTAAATGGACCATACCAAGTCTTGGCAACTGGAACTCTCTCATGGTGGGAATGTTACGTGGTAACCAGTTTGGCATTTTCTTAAAAAGTTAGACACCTACCACATGACCCAGCCTTTCCTTGCCTAGGTATTTACCCTAGGGAAAAGAAAGCATACATCCGATACAGAGACTTCTAAATGAATTATTCACAGCAGCTTTATTTGTAAGAGCTGAAAACTGTAAACTACTCAACGGTGCACCAACAGGTGAATGGACCAACAAATGGTGGGATTGCATACAATGAAACAGTTCTTAGCAATAACGGGAATGAACTACTGATACACGTAACATGGATAAAACTCAAAATAATTATGTTGAATGAAAGAAGCCAGATGAGAAGTACTGTATGTTCCATTTGTATTAAATTCGAGAAAATGCAAACTGATCTACGAGGGCACAAAGCAGACCAGTGGTTACCTGGGGGCTGGTAAGGGGCAGGAAGGGGTGAAAAGGAGGACTGACAAATGGGCAAAAAGAGACTTTGGGGGGATAAAGGATGCATTCCTTATCATGTGTATACACAGTTCAAAATTCAGTGTATTCTGAACACTTCAAATACAGGCAGTTTAGTATATGTCAATTATACCTCAATAAGGGGCTGAAATAAAAGAAAGAGGAAAAAACTCTTTCCTACATGGAATACCTGGAATGGCCTGTTTTCCTGGCAGAGCCCTGACTGTGCACTGGTACCAGTGAGATTTATCAGTTGAAATTTCACCCAGCTTGGGACTTCCCTGGTGGAACAGTGGTTAAGAATCTGCCTGCCAATGCAGGGGACAAGGGTTCGAGCCCTGGTCCGGGAAGATCCCACATGCCACGGAGCAACTAAACCATGCGCCACAACTACTGAGCCTGCGCTCTAGAGCCCGCGAGCCACAACCACTGAAACCCATGTGCCTAGAGCCCGTGCTCCGCAACAAGAGAAGCCACCGCAATGAGAAGCATGCACACCGCAACGAAGAGTAGCCCCTGCTCGCCACAACTAGAGAAAGCCCGTGCAGCAATGAAGACCCAATGCAGCCAAAAAATAAATAAATAAATTAACTAAATAAAAAAAAAATTTCACCCAGGTTGTGCACACTGTTCCCTAAGATGGCAAATCTTTAAATTGGAGCTTCTGCACGGATAATGTTCCCATGAGTATAAAGTTTCATTTTTAAGTGCAATGAAGCCTCCTGTAAAAGAAAGCTTAATAAGGCAAATGTCTGAACTTTTAGACCTTTATATTTCATTGCTTTAACTCTCTGGATTGCTATAAACTACCAGCATGTTCACTGGGATTTTCTCCTGATATTTCCATTCAGTTGGTAACACCTATATGGTGTGTTCATATTATAACTGAATCAAATCTGCTAATTTTTCAACCATTCTTTTGGTTTTGCTTGCCTCAAACTAAGGTTCTTCAAGCTCAGAGGACTCCTTAGGTTTTAAAGAGCTAAGATTTGGTGAATAAATCTTTGTTAACACCATCTCACATTTTACTCCTGAATGTACTTTCCCACACGCTACAATTAACATGCTAGGTTCCTAAAGACAGCCTGAAATTAGGAGTAGTTTTACAAGTACCCGAACAGGCTAAGGAGCAGCATCAGGATGAGGGCTATACCACATACTCTAATATTTATATCCTGGAACCACTAAAAACTATGTTTAAACCTTAAGGGCCAGACAAACACACAAAAGCCAGAGAAGCACTCTACCCTTAGGATTCAACAGCAAAGAAAGCGAAAAGAAACAAGGTATAGGAGTCCAAGCCAGGGTTCCGGAAACCACTATAAAATAGTGATGAAACACAGTTCCTCAGCAGAAAAGAAAATAAGCTTATCAATCAGAACCCACAGTGTGAGGCACATGTTATTTAGGGGAAGAACTGACAACTTATTAACAGTAGATAGTGGGGCTGCTTTCACAAACATTTACGTGCTTTTGTTGTTATACTGCTTTTCCAGCCTTCTCTGCCTGCTTCCATGCATGGTCAAACACAATCACTATATATTAAGAGAATAAAGTATAATAACTAATCTTTGAAATCAGTAAGATTGTTAGCAATTCAATCAAAATCACAGTAAGTGGAAACTCCATTAAAAGGCAATTTTAAAGCAATTAAAATGTGACATGAGAGTATGCGGTGTCCACATGTATCCAGGAGGACTCAGTGGCCAGGATATCAAAATGCCTGAAGTGCTTCCACATGTCTATCCCCAGCAGGGCCTCATCTCTGAAGAAGCTGAGTCAGAAGCCTTGGTCTGAGGTTCGGACCCTTGTGTGTGCACTCCCAATGGAACGGTCTGGAAAGTTTGGAGAGATTGTGGAAGGTCTGTTGCCCACCTACACAGGAGAAGGGAGTTGGGAAGTGTGTGCCCTCAACTGGGAGCCATTATCCTCAGGCTCTGGACCCTCTCTCACTGACCAAGCCACTTTCTCGGGGCTATGTGTGCAAGCCACTTGCACACATAAGAAACAGGGCTAAACAGCATGCATGAAAATCTTTAAAAGCATTACTCAGATCTAAGGGGGGGAGAAAAGAAGGGAGTTCAAACAATAATCCATTTGGCTCTCCTCTGACCAAGGTGGGAGGGGTTTTATCATATTGCAGGCCTCCAGGGAAAGTGATTTTTGCACATCTTTCTAGATCTGTGCCTTAAGAGAAAGCCAAACATTTTATTCAGAAATTAAAATGGAAGAGATTTGGCCTTTCCTCAGAGATCACACAGTATACTGCAAACAATGAGTGAGACAGGCAGTGTGTAAGCTTCCTGATTATAATGCATCACTATCACTTTATTAAGTCTGTGCCTGTTATTCTAATTCTGGAAATCCTCTGAGAAAGGGTGCTATTTGTGACACTTATCTTGGTATCGAAAAATTAGCAGAGAAGGAAATCAACTCTGAATTCAGGATTCCACAGGTGACAGTCGTACCCTACTTCTCAATGCTCTTAATTTGTGCTCTATTTTCAGAATAGTAAAAATGGAAAGTCATGTTCTTGTGTGTCAGTTATCATTTAAACCTAGCAAGTTGAATGATAATAACTGAGTTACCTTGAGGGATATGTACATTTCTGAAAGATAAGCATGTTTAATAAGTAACCAACTACAGAGTAAAAATAACTCGTGAACTTACATGACCCATTTTTTCAATTAAAATTATACAACAGTGGGAAAATGACTCAAAATTTAAAATACGATTTACATACAGCCTTTTGGGAACAACTAAGCCAACATGTACCTGTGCTTGATGCTTCAAAATCAGATACAGGATGCCTAATTCCATTTAAGATGATATTCAAGGCACAGTTTTGTACCTAATTTCTACTTAGGTAATCTGAGGAAAATTTTTAGAGAGTAATTTACTACTGTAATCTTTAATAGCATCACCCAAATCTAAGGAATTTCAAATCTATGTTTTTAATACTCTCAGTAATAGCTAAGTGTAAATATCATGTTTTTCTGAGAGAACACTTAAATTTCTCTTAAGCAAGGGATCAAGATCTTTTTTTTCCTGCAGTTAAGAATTACGCTTTCTATATATCAATTGAGTCTAGAGATTCTCAAAGAATGTATGCAGTATTTCTGTCTTTTTTTGTGTGTTTCAGGACCCTCAGTTTCCAACATCTTCAAAGTTCTTTTGATTCCACCTCCCACAACCCCATATCCAAGCCCGGTCAATTACAAGCAGAGCCCTCTACCAAGGTCACCAGGTGAAGAGAAAACACATAATCTTTGAAGTCTGACAGTTTCAAGATCAAATTACATGTATCTCTCAAACACTAATGGTAGGAACTTGGGCAAATTACCTGGCTTCTAAGTCAGTTTCTGCATCTATAAAATGGGGGTTATACTAGTTATCTTGAAGACTGGTTGTGCTGGTTAGATATGATGAATGAAAGCACCTTACAATACCCAGCTATCGGCTGCTGCTGCTGCTTCTGGCAGCAGTGTCTTCCCCCTTCTCCTCCATATCAAGCATCTATTATGCATAAAGCACCAGATGAGGGGCTATGGGTGATACACAGCGGGTATGAGATACACACCATTTCTGAGACACACTCAAGAACCACCATGACTCTCTAGAGAATTAGACCCATATCTCAACACCTTACACGAAAATAAACTCCAGATGAAGGAAAGGTTTAAATATAAATGAAAGAAGGAAGGAAGGAAATCATTAAAGCACTGAAGAAGCTGGATAATTTTTCTTTTCATAATCACAGAGTGAACAAAGACTTTCTAACTATGATACAAACTCAGATCTCATAAACAAATGATTGCTGTATCTATATAAAATACAGATATTTAAAAACTTTAAAACAATTATTATGATAAAACCCACCAGGAGCAAGATCAGTATTTGCTGGGGAAAATATATTAGCAATTTATATGACAAGGAGCTAGGTTCCATAATACATAAAGAGCTCCTCCAAATCAATAAGGAAAAGGCCAACAATCCAATAGAAAAGTAGGTGAAGGAAATGAACACATAGTTCACAGATCACATCTAAAACATGAAAAGATGATCTACTGCATTCCTTATAAGAGAACACCATATTAAAACTATACTGGGATACCACTTTTCACTTACCAAACTGTCAAAGACAAAATTTGTAAAAACACAGTGCTGCCAAAGGTGCCAGGGAAAAAGGGATTCACATATGTTGCTGGTGAGAATATAAACTAGTAAAATCTCTCTAGAGGACAATTTGAAAGTTTTCTATCAAAATTAAAGTGTACATAGTCTTTGACTCAGCTATTTCACTTTTAGGAGCATATCACAGGAAAATAACTGCACATGTGGGAGATTATGCATGTAAAGGATATTCACTGCAACATGTTTGTAATGGCAAAATATCAGAAACAGTCAGTCCATCAATTAGGAAGCTGGTTATATGAATTATAGCTTATCCACAGAAGGAATACTATATAATTATAAAAGGAAGCTCTTTATGTACTAATGAAAATAGATCTTCAAGATACATTGTTAAATTTAAAAAGCAAGATGCAAACAAGTGTACTTTAATTACCATGTATGTAAGAAAAAGAGGGCTTACATGTAGTTCTTTATATATGAACAGACACTCCCTGGAAAGAAACATTAAAAAAAAACTAGTAACACTACTGCATCAGAAAAGGAAAAGCTGGGTGGTTGTAAGACAATTGTATACTGTTTTTGACCAGATAAATTCAATTTTAAAGACTGTATTTGCAAATGATACATCTGATAAGGGGTTAATATCCAAAATATACAATGAACTCATACAACTCAACATCCAAAACAAAACAAAACAAAAACTTGATTTAAAAAATGAGCAGGGCTTCCCTGGTGGCGCAGTGGTTGAGAGTCCGCCTGCCGATGCAGGGGACGCGGGTTCGTGCCCCGGTCCGGGAAGATCCCACATGCCGCGGAGCGGCTGGGCCCGTGAGCCATGGCCGCTAAGCCTGCGCATCTGGAGCCTGTGCTCTGCAACGGAGAGGCCACAAGAGTGAGAGGCCCGCGTACCACAAAAAAAAAAAAAAAAAAAAAGACAACAAATGAGTGGTGGTGAGGATGTGGAGAAAAGGGACCCTGGTACACTGTTGGTGGGAATGTAAACCAATGCAGCCACTATGGAAAACAGTATGGAGGTTCCTCAAAAAATTAAAAATACAGTTACCATACAATCCAGCAATTCAACTTCTGGGTATTTTTCTGAAGAAAACAAAAATACTAATTGGAAAAAGTATATGCACCCCTATGTTCACCGCAGCATTGTTTACAATAGCCAAGATACAGAAGCCACCTAAGTGTCCATTGATAGATGAGTGGATAAAGAAGACATGATAGGGGCTTCCCTGATGGCGCAGTGGTTGAGAGTCCGCCTGCCAATGCAGGGGACATGGGTTCGTGCCCCGGTCCAGGAAGATCCCACATGCCGCGGAGCGGCTAGGCCCGTGAGCCATGGCCGCTGAGCCTGTGTGTCTGGAGCCTGTGCTCCGCAATGGGAGAGGCCACTACAGTGGGAGGCCCGCGTACCGCAAAAAAAAAAAAAAAGAAAGAAGACATGATATATATACACAATGGAATATTACTCGGCCATAAAAAAGAATGAAATCTTGCCATATGCGACAACCTGGATGGACCTAGAGGGTATCATGCTAAGTGAAATAAATCAAACAGAGAAAGTCAAATACCATATGACTTCACTTATATGTGGAATCTAAAAAACAGAACAAAAGAACAAACAGGACAAAACAGAACAGACTCACAGACATAGAGAACAAACAGGTGATGGCCAGAGAAGTGGGGGTGGGAGGATGAGTGAAATAGGTAAGGGATGAAGAAGTACAAACTTCCAGTTACAAAATAAATGAGTCACAGGGATCAAATGCACAGCCTGGGGGATATATAGTTAATTTAAAAAAAGAGAGAGTAAGATGTTACCACTGGGGGGAAATGGTAGAGGGTACACAAGATTATTTCTTAAAATCCTTTTTTTCTTTAACCACCATATTATTTCTTACAACTGCATGTGAATCTACAGTTATTTCAAAACAAGAAGTTTAAATTTTTTTAAAATCTATTTTATTTGAGTAAGCAATATAAAATGGATCTGGAAGTCAAATGGGTGGTCAAGGCAGTGATGCTATCCTGATTTCAGAAGAAACGTCACTGTTTGGCTTCAGCACGGGAACCTGATTCCCCGTGAGAGCCCTCCATTCCCCAGACAAGCTCCATCCCTCTCCGCCTGTCTGGCCCATGCCCACCCCCCACCCCCGCCCCCCTGCAAGCCTGGAATGCAAATCCAACTCCTTTCTTTTGTTTCCAATCAAGGCCTTCAAATAGCCAAGAAATTTCCCCTCGGTCATCTCCCCATCCCCTTTAAACCCCTTTTATTCCTGACACCTCAGCATTTTGGATAGTGGTACACAGAGGGAACTGTGCAGTCCACCAAACATGAAGATGCAGGTTATCCAGATAAGCCATGATAGAACGAAAACTTCCTCAAGCGATAAGCTGCAAATGGACAATTAAGAGATTTCAGGGACTCGCAACTTTTACCTCCACGAGGGGCTATGAGATGGTGTGAAGAGAGAGAAGGTCAGGGGAGACTCCAAAGAGCAAGAATTTGTTGCTGTCTCCAGTTCTCGTGGGGTTGAAAGTGCCCACATTATTAGGTATGAGCCATCATCCTGCCTCCTGGCTACACCCTAAAACGGAAAAAGAGATGGATGGGCCAGGACACCTTAACTTCAGGACACTAGCCATCAAAATCCTTCAATTACATCACTCCTTATATGGATTCCAGGCTCACCAAGCAACCACCTAACTCTAAAACACAGGAAACCTGGAATAAGGACAGATTGGGGCAGAATGTCCAATGGGAATGCTGGAGCCAGGGCAGCCAGGAGGTAGACAGGAGTCAATAAAGGGGGCAAGAAGGGAGCCAATAACCTTTACCTAAGAGAAAACCAGCAACGAAACAAATCTGCGTTTACAAGTTTCCTGAGCACTCAGCCGGTGTAGGAACACAGCTCCTGAAACACCAGCAGACACCCAGGATCTGTCTTAGGAGTATAGGTAAGTACTACTGTCAGACAGTTCATACACCTGAAAGAAGGAAACCACTGCCCTGACAAAGAGAAACTATATGCTATGTTGTGTCACAGGGAATAGTGGAAGAACTGGAGTCTTCGACATGCTGGCGGGGCCTGAGCGTCTACACACAAGATAGAATGCTACAGGTATCAACAAAACTGGCGGTGACCGTGGGGTGAGCTGGGAAGGGCAGGAGATGGGATGCCTTACAGGGATTCCACCATCATCAGGAAACCTGAAGCTTCCCAGAAACAGCCAAGCGCTCTCGCTAAAAGCATATTAGGTGGGGTTTTGGGGTTAAAATGTATAGTTATTTGCTTTCCGCTACATGCCTCCTTTAGCTTTACGTTTTTCACTCACTTTATTTGACATGCTCTGGGCCCTTAGCAAATGAGACCAACAAGCCCAGTCTTGAAAAGCTAACAACCGCTCTCCAAATACACCAATTTCCTTTTTCCTAAAACAAAGGCTTTAAAAGGGAAAGGAAAGTGAGTGCATTCACAATTCCTGCCAATTTTTCTGGCCAACTTGGGGTTTCCACAGTTAAGCTTTCCACTCTTGTATGTACATCTTTTGCTACTTTAAAAAAAAAAAAAAAAGAAACAAGAAGGGAAATCAAACACTATGCACCAGAACTAAACCACAGAAGTGCTAACCAAAAGGGAGAAAAATTTCCAAGAAGATAAAATGACTTAAGCAAACACTTGAACAACAGTGAGCACGCAAGGTTAACAAAACTATTTTCTGCCTCCAGCAGGGAAAATTCAAACAGTCCCTCCCTCCCTCTTCTAAGTCACTCTAATGTTGACAGAGTGACAAAGGCTCCCCAGAAGGTGGGGCTGGGGAGGGAAGGGGGGCTCAACCTCCACCCCTCTCTCCAATGGAGAGGAAACTGCACCTGAGTACATATACACCGCCCTGCCTTACATCCTGGTCATACTCGGGATTCCGGCTTCAGCTCCAGGAACGTTGTGGCCTGGTTCATGGTTATCAAGAATCTGGGGATCCTTCAACAAGGATTCCCCACTACACTTTCCATAACCCACAAGTAACCAGTACTATAGATTTAGGATTCAGGAGGCCAGAGCATCCAGGCTAGGAAATGCTAAAATGCTCCAACTTCCACCCCTCACCTACTATAAGAGCAGTTCTCAGCAAGATCAGCTGTGAGCTGTAGCATAAACTGTTGCTAATAAAGTTCCTATGTTTCCTAATGATTTTTTCAAAAGGAAGGGCTTCCCTGTGTAATAAACCATTTTTCTCCATGCAATCATTTAGTGCCTCCTATAGGCCATACCTTGTTCTGGGTACTCAAGATACAGGAGAAAAAGATGGAAATGGTGCTTACATTCCAGTAAGAGAAAACCGGCAGTAAGCCAACTAACTAATGAATAATATGATTTTAGTAGCGACCGATGAAGAAAATAAAGCAGGCAGGGTAACAGGACAGAATGCGGAGAGGTCAGAGAATGGGTTCTTCCGGATAAGGTAAGGAAAAGCTTCTGAGAAGGTGATATTTGAAAAAAAAGCCACGTGGGGGAAGGATGTTCTAGAGAGAGGGAAGAACCAGTCTAAAAGGCACAGGAAGGGAACCAACTTGTTAAGTGAAAGGCACAGTTAAGATCCGTGTGGCCACTGCTGACACCAAAGTATTTAGCTGAAGTCTGCAGGGTAAAAGGCAGTTAGAAGAGTAGGTGCTGGCATGGGGTTGGGGGGAGGGGTCCACAGCGAACACCTAACAGCACCTGCTATCATGTCCAGGACTCTTCCTGTCCTCCCACCGCAATCAAAGAACCTCCAGCCTCCTGCCGGGCCTCCTCCAGCCCGCATTCCCAAGCCTGGACCTTTGCTTAAGGTCCTCCAGAAATGACTCTTGCTCCTTCAAACAGCTGTCCCTTGGTATCCACAGAGGACCGGTTCCAGGAGCCCCCATGGACACCAAATCTTCGGATGTTCCAGTCCCTTATACAGAACGACGGAGTACAGTCGGCCCTCCGTATCCGCGGGTTCCGCATCCGTGAATTCAGCCAACCTGGGATAGGGAACCCGCGGACATGGAGGGCCAACAGTATATTGTTTCCATCTAGCTGAAGTTTCCCCACCCAAGTCCCAGCCCCTCCACGTCTTCCTGTTAGATCCAATGCAAGGATTCCTGTAGGCCCCAAGCACTTATTCATTTTTTTCTAAGCAAATATTGACTGTCCACCTTCTAAGTGCCCAGTATTATCCTAGCCCTGGGAACCAGACACAGGTCCTGACTTCGATGGGCTCAGCCTGCTCTCCCAGGGACAGGAACTGGTAAACGACAATTTCTACACAATGGGGTAACTATAACAATAAAGGTTCATTTGACTTTTAATCAGATAACTGCCTCTGACAACAACTTCACTCTTTTGTGGGTATATATGATGTCATCTGCCCCGTGAGCCTGCTTCCCAGAATGCCTAGGACATCTGGTTTAAGCCTGTTGCTCCTCAAAAGTGTCCTGGTTTGGACATTGACTGAACTCACCCTACCCATCAGGATCAAGCCTCCACTTCTGAGCCTGGCCTGTAAAGCCTGCCCTGCCTGTGGCCTCAATTTACATCTCCATCTCCTCTTCCTAGCCTCCCCAGACAAACCTTCACTTCCTGTTACTAGAACCCACTGTCACCTTCTGCCTTTTCCCTGGTCACCCTGTGCCACCATGTTTAGTCCAAGAAAGGCACTCAGTAAATACTTGCAAATACAAAGAAATAAAGAGGATGTCTGTCCAACCGTCTCTGGGCTGGCTTGAGTCTCTCTCCTACAGAAGCCTTCTTGACAGCACTTCCCTGTCCTGCTCAGAATTCTTCACTATCACCTAGTCATCAATACGTTGCCATGTAATAGGATTTTACAATTATTTCTAGTATTATTAAATTAGGTCACTGTCTCTAAGAATATTATAAGCACCCTGAAAACAGTAGCCCTAACTCTATAAACTATTATAAAGAAATAAGCCTGAGATGGGCTTCCCTGGTGGCGCAGTGGTTGAGAGTCCGTCTGCTGATGCATGGGACACGGGTTCGTGCCCCGGTCCGGGAAGATTCCACATGCCGCGGAGCGGCTGGGCCCGTGAGCCATGGCCGCTGAGCCTGTGCGTCCGGAGCCTGTGCTCCGCAACGGGAGAGGCCACAACAGTGAGAGGCCCGTGTACCGCAAAAAAAAAAAAAAAAAAGAAATAAGCCTGAGAATTTAACAATCATACCAGGATTTACTGTGACAAATAAGTTTTGCCCTCTTCAAAGCAGTTATCTTGAAGACATCTCTGTGTTTAGTCCAGTAACATTTCCTTGGGTCAAATAGTTTAGTAACTCCCCTTTTAGACTATACCAGTGCTAGGGCACTTTTTTCAATATCTGAACAGCCTGCTTTATGAAAACAATGCTAATCTGGATGTATAAATCCTAGAGGACTGGCTTAGAAAGAAATCACATAGCCACACTGTGCATTCATTCCTGACACTGCCTTATACACAGTAGGTGTGCAGCCCACACTGTCACTGAACACATGAGGCAGTGCATCTGGAGCCCTGGCTCTGCATCCAACACTCACCAGCTCTGGGTCACACACGTGAGAGAAGGGATTTGGCTAGATGATGTCGGGTTACTTTCAGCCCTAACATTTTATGGTGATTTTACAGAATTAGTAAAATCCAATTTCAATAAAATAATTTGGGAACTATTACGTGGGACAAGTATCAAAAAAGTCTCTACTTTTTAATTGTTAGCTACCAATAGGTTGATGCCAATAACACAGTGATGGAAGACAAGAAGCAATGAAGGAAATGCTTCCAAGGTCAGAAGGAATTTTCAGAGTATGGTAATGGGCTGCAGAAGGGATATATGTAGGGTATACCCAGCTCGAGGACAAGGCTTTTGCCCGTGTGACCAAGACCTTGAGAAGACAGAGGAAAGGAAGCAAAGTCATACACAGGGCACAGTACTCAATTAAGAGAAACAGTTTTAGAAATGCAGATATTGTGGGTTCATGTTGTAGCAAAATCTCCAATTTGAGACTAATGGCAACTCAAAGAAAGAAAGTAGGATAACTTCTACTTCTGTCTTTTGAGGAAGAGGTGGTAATACAGAATTAGACTTTAATGAGGGTACACAGGTCTTCATATTGTTTTTCCATCTGAATATCTCAGAAGGCAGCAATCTAACAACATACTATGACTTCCAGTTTAATAAGTGAATTTTTTTCTTGTAGTTTGGCTACTTGTATTTTTTTGGGAAAAAAACAGCCCTAATTTTTTTTTTTTTAATTTATTTTTGGCTGTGTTGGGTCTTCGTTGCTGCGCAGGCTTTCTCTAGTTGCGGCGAGCAGGGGCTACTCTTCATTGCAGTGCGCGGGCTTCTCATTGTGGTGGCTCCTCTTGTCGCGGAGCACGGGCTCTAGGCACACAGGCTTTAGTAGTTGTGGCACGCGGGCTCAGTAGTTGTGGCGTACAGGCTTAGTCCCTCCACGGCATGTGGGATCTTCCCGGACCAGGGCTCAAACCCGTGTCCCCTGCATTGGCAGGTGGATTCTTAACCACTGTGCCTCCAAGGAAGCCCTACTTGTCAGTATTTTTATTGACGTATTTTAACTCACAGCAAGAGAGACTTTCTCAAAAAATTTTTAGCTTATAATAAAAATTAATTCACCATCAAGATATCACCAAATGGTCCCTTCCTACATTTAATAAATATTTATTTTACAATATCCCTGTTCATTCAACAATTATTTGAGTACATAGATGCGTCAGGCATTTCTTACTGGGAACACCATAGTCAAGAAAAGAAACAAGAGAAAACCAAATGCTGACTTAGTCCTGCCCTCATGAAACTAACGGTGCAGCTGGGGAAGAGAGAAACATATATAAACGTCCACTGAGGCTGTGACAAGTGCTGAAAAGAGTACAGGTACCATAAGTGCATATGGTGGGGAGCACAGATCTGGGGGTGGGGCGGGGAAAAGGATGCTCCCAAGGAGGTTACAATTACACTGAGACTTAATGGAAGAAAGGGCAAACTGGGGAGGGGCGGGGGTCGTGGGCGTGTCCAAGCAGAGGGGGAAGCCCCGGCCAAGGCTGTGCAGCAGGACGAAACCGGGCTGTTGAGGAACTGAAATAAGACCAGTGTGGCTGGGTCACGAAGGCAGGGGAAGTGAAGTGTGAGGTGAGACTGGGCTGTTCACGGGGCCTGCAGGGGCTGTCGACCAATTTTCTTTTTTCCTCAGAGCATGGGAATCCACTGCTGATATCAGATTTCTATTTCAAAAAGGGCCCTGGCTGCAGAGGGGAGAGCAAGTGCGAGAGGAGCTGGGATGCAGGCCACGCGCATCCTGCTGGTTCTGCTGATCTTCCCAGGATCAGGCACGATCCCCGCGGGAAAGAGACTGCACGTGCTGTTTTAACAGAGAGGTTTTTTTGTTCTTGTTTCTTTTTAAATAAATCAATAGCTAGATATATAGATTTATTTATTTTTGGCTGCATTGGGTCTTCGTTGCTATGCGGGCTTTCTCTAGTTGTGTCGAATGGGGGCTACTCTTCGTTGCGGTGCGCGGGCTTCTCATTGCGGTGGCTTCTCTTGTTGTGGAGCACGGGCTCTAGACACATGGGTTTCAGTAGTTATGGCACATGGGCTCAGCAGTTGTGGCTCACGGGCTCTAGAGCAC
Source organism: Lagenorhynchus albirostris (assembly GCF_949774975.1). Lineage (NCBI taxonomy): Eukaryota > Metazoa > Chordata > Mammalia > Artiodactyla > Delphinidae > Lagenorhynchus > Lagenorhynchus albirostris. The sequence continues at coordinate 8,789,596 of NC_083105.1, forward strand.
AGTCTCAGGTAGTTGTGGTGCATGGGCTTAGTTGCTCCGCGGCATGTGGGATCTTCTGGGACCAGGGCCTGAACCCGTGTCCCCTGCATTGGCAGGCGGATTCTTAACCACTCTGCCACCAGGGAAGCCCCTAACAGAGAGGTTTCAATGAAAAGAATCATTAAATAGGTACAGGGTTATTAACTAGTCACTGAAAAATCAAAGAGAGAGAGAGACAGAGCGAGTGCTAAGGTACCGCAGAGGTAACAGCAGCCCTAGGGCTGGGGAAGAAGGGAAGAGGCTCCGAGCAGGGGGCTTGGGTGGGTGCCAAGGCCTCGGGGGGCGGGGGTGCTGGTGCAGGGAAGCTGGTCCTGCAAGTGTTGGAAACACTGGAAAGTGCATTCAGCTGCTGCTACAGGAAGCCCCTGCTGCTGCCGCTGGGGCAAAGAAGTATTGCTCAAGTGACCCTCATGGGAAGAGGAAGCGGACAGGAAGAAGAAAGAGGCCCTGCAGTCAGCCTCTCACACGCCCTGTTGGTACAGCCTGACAAAGAGCTAGGCGGCAAGCACACATGTGGTTGGTAGAATCCCAGCTTTCACATCACGAAACAGAGTACAGAAGGGTGGGCTTGGAGCTGAGAAACACAAGCTTAATAACTGAAAAATCACACACACATACACACAAGTGTGTCAAACAAAACTTTTACCAGCCTCTATTCTTTTCCAAGAGGGTCAAATGACTCAGGAATCAAACGTATCAAATGTAGGACACCAGTGATTGTAGGACACACCCACATTTTAGGTACCATTAAGAAAAACTGCTGCCAGTTAAGCTGAGTCAATGCCAAGTCTCCATGAATTGTAAGATGCATCCTTATTTCAAAGATGTTAAAAGGTAAAGAAAAAATGTGTATCTCAGAACTGACAAAACAGCTAAATATTCTTTAGCAATGTGTCAAATGTAATCAAGTCACTTCTGTAGAAAATTATTACTGAAGAAACATCCAAATAAAAGGAAAATACTGAAAATCAGGAGCTCCAAGGAGATCTGCTTTATTCAATTTTTTGGTTGTTTTTCTTTTCAACTTTTTATTTTGAGGTAATTGTGGATTCACATGCAGTTGTAAGAAATAACACAGAGAGACCCTGTATCCTCTTCACTCAGTCTCCTCCAATGGTAACTCTTACGTAACTACGGCACAATATCACAACTAGGAAATTGACATTGATATAATCCACCAACCTTATTAAGATTTCACTAGCTTTATAATGTACTCATCTGTGCCTGTGTGCGCATGTGTGTATTAAGTTCTAGGCAGTTTGTCATGGGTGAATTCAAACAACCACCACCATACACCACAGTAAGGTACGGAACAGTTCCGTTACAAGAATCCCTTGGGCTACCCTTTTATAGCCACCGCCATCCCTCTCCCCCACCACTACCTATGCACATTATTTTTTAAGGAAAAGACATATATTTTTGTCATTTGTCATATTAATTGAGAGTTCTTTTTTCCATATTTAAAGAGTGATTAAAGAACAAGATAACTTGGCTTTGGATTAGCTATTCCTACACAATGCAAAGTAGATAAAGACCTCTTCAAATAAGGACATCTTATTTTTCAAATAAGAGACGGCATCTTTCCTAACCCCGTCAAGCACTCTCGGGCTCTCAGCATCATCTCCTCCTGAATCGCTGCAACACTGAATGGTAGCTGCTATTATTATCACTGTGGTTGTTATTAGCCTGATTTTGTCTCCCATGGTCCAGTTTTGCCACACTCTGATACATTTTCCACAGAGCAGCCCCAGAGTGATCTTTATAAAAATAAAATCCAAACATGTCATTTGCTTGCTTACAATCCCTCGGCTTTCAGGACCAAGCCTCATCTCCTTAGCCTGCCGTCTGGGGCTCTTCAAGGCCGGGCGCCTACTTGCTCACCAGCCTCTCCAGGTCCAGGTCAGGAAGCCACTCGTCACCACTCTCCCCTGGGCCACTGCTCATGCCGGTCACACTGAGGGTACTCTCTCCTCAGCAAAAACCTCCCTGATGGCTCTTCACTGTGGATTTTACAACCATTCACCATGCGGACAATCCTTCATTTTTTTGTTGTTGTTGTGGTAAAATACACATGACATAAAATTCACCATTTTGAAGTATACAGTTCAGTGACATTAAGTATGTTACTCAATTTTAATACAAGTTTACTACTCTAGATGCATCAGGCACTGAAGTACAAAACAATTTTCCACAAAAGAGCAAAAGGACATCAGAAGTTCCAAATTATGAGAAGACGTAAAGCCTCATTTAATAGGAAGGGTTAAGTAGTTAACAGTCAAGACCAGAGCTGTACAATATGGTGGCTACTAGCCACACGTAAATTGACCAAAATTAAATAAAATTACTTCCTCAGTCACACATCTCAAATGTTCAAGAGCCACACGTGGCTCCTGGCTACCTGATTGGATAGCACAGATACAGAACATTTCTATCACCACAGAAAATTCTACCGGACAGCACTGCTTAAGACAATTTGAAAAAGAAATCAGAAATACCCGGCTGGTGTAAGGCAAGGCACACAGGCCAGAGCAAAGCCACAGCTACAAGGGAAGCTGACGCATGCTGGAAGCATGCAGAAACCCGGTACACAGAGACCACAACCTTGGCCTGTGTCCATACCCAAAGGCCATAAAAATGCCAAGCTAATCTGTTCCCTAAGGTATGCCTTTAAAAAATAATGGGTGCTGGCAATAAGGATACTAATGAAAGTGTTAACAGCAGTATGTGCAGAGGCTGAGAATGGAAGGTGAAGAAGGTAGAGGCACTGAGGGGCCAACAAGTCCTCTCCAGCAAGGGCCACATTCACCGTCCTAAAGACAGACCTCAGCTAGGGGGACATGGTGGGCAGGGCGGTCCAGGCAGGGCCCAAGGTCACAGAACAGGTAGGTACCGAGATTCAAACACAGGTCTGTCTGTTTCCCAGTGATTTTGGCCACTCCAGAAACCACAAAAACATGCAGCTTTAAAGCAGTGGGTGGCTGGAGCCTTAAATATACAGCTAGGGAAACAAGAGGAGCCAGTTCTAAGGTAAGCAGGGGCCAGTACAAAAGGCTTTGTCTTTCAGGCTAGATTTGGACTTTATCTTGGTGAGGGAGCATTGAAGAAATCTACTAAGTGATGTAACCTAAATTTTAAACAATCAAATTTTCATTTTAGAAAGCTAACCTTTGAAGAGAAAGAAGCCTAGGCAGCAGGAGAAGAGATAGACCGAAGGATAGATGCATTAGGATACAGCACACAGTAGGAGAAAGAGTTAGGCTTTGGGGTCAGACCCCACCCAGCTCCACCCACAAGGTAACCTTAGGTACAGGGTTCCCCTCCCAGAGCCTCAGTTTCCTTATATGTCAAATGGAGACTATCTCTCTACACATTTCTGTGGTAGGTGAGGAACTGGCCTCTGCGGACTGCTGCCAGAGTTCTGGTGACACCCTCCTGCTGTTCTCTCTGGGATGGAAGTCTGTAAGGACAGTGCGGGGCTAAGACTTGCCAGGGCCTCTGGCTGCCCTGCAGGGAAAGCCTGTCAGACTGAAGCCAAGCACAGGCAAGCACAGCCTAGAGGTCCAGAGTGGGGTACAGTCCTGGGCTTCCTAGTACTACAGGTTCCTCTTTTGGTTTAAATGTTTGAGCTAGATTTAGGTTGCTCGCAACTGAGAGACCGACAATAAGTTTGTGGTGAGGATTATATGTAAATACATGTAAAGTGTGTGAGGTACTCAATACAGGTGGTGTTCTTAGTACTACTAAAATAGTTCAGGCAGGAGAAAAGAGCCTGCACTAAGGCATGAGCAAAGAGAATAAAAAGGAAAGATGAAATCTCATAAAGATATTCAGGAAGCAGAATCAAAAGGGCTTGGTAGGGCTTCCCTGGTGGCGCAGTGGTTGAGAGTCCGCCTGCCGATGCGGGGAACACGGGTTCGTGCCCCGGTCTGGGAAGATCCCACGTGCTGCGGAGCGGCTGGGCCCGTGAGCCATGGCTGCTGAGCCTGCGTGTCCGGAGCCTGTGCTCCGCAACGGGAGAGGCCACAGCAGTGAGAGGCCCGTGTACCGCCAAAAAAAAGAAAAAAAAAAAAAAGGGCTTGGTAACTGACTAAATGTGAGAAGTAAGAGAAAAAGTGTAAGACAGTCATTTTCAACAGGGGTGATTTTGCCCCCCAGGGGACATACGGCAGTGTGTGGAGACATATTTGATTGTCACCACTGAGGGGGCCAGCGTCCTACTGGCATCTAGTGGGTTAAGGCCACAAATGCTGCTAAACACTCTACAATGCACAGGACAGGCCCCCAAAACAAAGAATTATCCAGGTTCCTAGACTAGGGTAACTGGTAAAGAACGGGCTATAAATCAAAAGTGAGCACGCAGGCGGTAGACTACAGATGTGGGGCTGGGGGAAGGAGGCAAGAGATAATGAGTTCAGTTTGGGATATGGCAACACTTGTATGCCCACAGGCATCCAGATAAAAATGGTGAGCGGGGCTTGGAAACTTAGAGGAACAACGGAGCTGGTAACAAGAATCAGGAATTTTACAGGGCACAGAGACAGGAGCCCAAGTCCCAGGAGGAATGAGTTTCTCCAGAGAGTAGGAAGAGAGGACAGCAAAAGACAAATCTAAAGATGATATAAGTCTTAGCAAACCACAGCTTATAAAACCACTTTATCTTCTTTACAATTTAACAGACTTTAAGTTCTAGGGAAGATGAGTATCAAAGAATGTTACCAAGAGTCTGTTAATAGTTTCTATCCTCACCTTTATTTAAGATTCTAACACTGTCTCGACTGCAGTAAAGAGGAAATGTTTAGGAAGTGATAAGACTCCACACTCACCTACTTGTTTTCACCACTGAAAGCAATGCATAAAAAAAGTTACAGCAAATAATTTTGACCAAAGTATCAAATAGTTCTCCATGAATCTGCAAGCAGAAATAGATTCACAAACTCTTATCAATTTTAAGCAAAGACTGTCTGAGCCATGTACCTTCAAAGCTATTTTATGAAGATAAAACTCTGTCACTCGACAAACATTAACAGGCTTGCTTGGCAGCGGGTGGGGTGGAATGGACAGGTTCCCACACTGCTACAGAGAACAGAGCATTTTCATGCCCACTGCCTCATCTCACTTGACTATTTGATCTGTGTAGCAAAACTGTGACACAGATATTGCCATCTCTGTTTTATAGTTGAAGAAACCATTTCAGAGATTTTATGTGATTTGCCCATGCTCACACAACTAGATAATGGCAAGTAGAGATGACGTGCCCTGTGAAACCTGAGGGGCAGATGGGGAGGCAGGAGAAATACCTGACCAAAGGGCCCAACCTGTGCCTGCTTTTTGTATGAAAATTAGGGCTGGTCCAAGAGTAACAATCACATGTTTTATATCTATTAGTTCTTTAATCCTTAAAACTAAGAGATTGGAACTATCAACATCCCCATTTTATAAGTGAAAAACCTGAGGTTCAGAGACTTTAAGTAAATTACAAAGGGTTTACACGTAAGAGGCAGATCTGAGGCTTGAACCTAGGCTTGTCTGATGCCAAGCCCATGTTCTTAATTTAAACTTTTTCTTTTGCTTAATATTGAATTTTCCATGTTATTTTGGTGAGATAAAGGTTTGAGCTTTTTCTTCCTAGCCAGATGACTACATGTCCAGATGGGCTGGAAGAACTAAAAGCTAGTTTTATTTATTGTGTTCTTACTCTCTATTCAGTACATGATTTGAACGGAAAGGGGCAGGTGTAAGCTATCATTAAAAGCTTCTGTACTGGAGAACTTAGTGGGAAAGTAAATGTTCTAAAGGAAGTCTGCCCCAAGAACAGGCTGCTATCAACCTTGACTAGAATAAATTGGACTCTCTTAGTCAACCACTCACATTTTGAAGTCTTATCAACAGGAGATTAGGGACAATAAAATTAAATGGCTGACATGTCGAAATAGAACCTAATGTGGGAAACATTTTCCATCTGGCTCAGTTACTCAGATGCCAAGAAAAAAATGAAATGAACAGGAGATGGGCATATTGTTGCTTCGCTAAAAATGTGAATATGCTTTCACATGCCGTTAAAAGCCCCTTCAGCAGAGTCTTAAGACACAAATGTCACATCTGCAGTGGCAGAAGCCTCCTCAACGCCAGAGACATGAGACAGACAAGGATCACTGGGCCCGTCTTTTCCTTCTCCCTGTTTCAAGCATCTCTCAGTGACAAAGAATTCAAAACACATGTAAAAATAGGTATTCAGTGCTTGAATTTTTGGATGGAGACCTGACATTTCTGTTACTTTTCTGCTCTTAAAAACAATAAAACTTATGAGGGTAACTTTTTCAAAGTTTTAAAATTTTTTATTATTAAATATTTAATACATACAAAAGAATATCCGTGTATGCAGTACTCAAAGACTAGAACACTGCCAGTACTTAGAGCCCCCGGTACCCTCTGTGATCCCACCTTTTCCCACCCTGACAGGTAACTGCCCCTCAGTTGATGCTTATCACCCCCTCGCTTTACCACATAATGCTTAAACAATAACCTAAACAATATATTTGACTGAAAACATTCTGAATTTTATAAATGGAATCATACTATTTTATTCTTTTTGTGACTTGCTTTTCTCACTCAATACTATGTTCCTGAAATTCATTTGTTATGTTGTGTTATAGTTCATTGATGTAAATGTTGTACCGAGTTCCACTGTTAATATACCACAATGTATTTTTTTTCTTTAACACATTATCCATTTTCCTTCTGACCAACATTTAGGTTTCCAGTTTTTACTAGTATATGCAATGTTGCCGTAAACATCCTGGAACATGTCTCCCTATACAAACATATACACAAGAGTTCTTCAGTGGGGGTAGGTTCGTGCCTACAACTCAAACTGCTGGGTCACAGGGTGTCCATGTTCTCCAACTTTACTGGATATTGCTACACTGTTTCCGAAGTGGTTACAAAAATTTACACTCCCACCAGAAGAGTATAAAAATTCTCCTTGTCCCATATCCTCATCAATTCTTGGTATTTTCAAATCTTTTAATTTTTATTCATTTGATGAGTACAAAATCTTATCTCACTGTGCTTTAACTTGCATTTCCTTGACTACTAATTAAGCTGCATTTTTTCCCTGTATTTATTGGACATTTGGATTTTTCTCTACTGTGAAATTCTCATTTCATTTGTTTTCTTCTACTAGGTCCTATTCTTATTGGTTTGTAGGAGTTCTTTATGTATTCTGGATTCAAATCCTTGGTTGATCATATGTGCTGAAAATACTTTCTCCTAGTTTCTCTTTTACTTTCACTATAATGTCATTTGATGAATGTTAAAGTTCTTAATTATGATGAACATGAATGTATCAGCTTTTTTCATTCATGATTTGTGCTTTTATGATTGTGATTAAAGCATCCCTGTCCCAAGGTCATAGATATTCTCCTGTATTTGTTTCTAGAATTATTAAATCTTTTTACATTTATCTGAACCCATATGGCATTTATTTTTGTACCCAGTGTCTCAATAGATCCTTACACACAGGGTGAAGATGGTCTTGTGAAATGGAGGCAGAAATTGGAGTGATGCAGCCACAAGCCAAAAAACGCCGAGGACTGCCGGCAAACACCAGAAGCTCGGAAGAGATAAGGAAAGATTCTTCCCTAGTGCCTTTTAGAGGGAGCCTGGCCCTGCCAACACCTTGATTTTTGACTTTCAGCCTCCAAGAGCTGTAACAGTGTAATTTTTTGATGTTATAAATCATGCAGTTTGTGATAGTTTGTCATGGCAGCCCCAGGAGACTATTACAATCATATAGAACAAGCCAGCACCATTTGTTGAAAAGTCCATCCTTTCCCCTACTAATCTGCCATGTCAATTGTCACCTCTCCCACTGATAGATTGGTGAAGCCATTTCTATCATAGATTCCATACATGCTTGGTGGTCTGGGTCTAGGCTTTCCACTCTGATCCACTGATCCATCTCTACCGCTCCATCTATACAAGGTTGTATTCATTACTACAGCTTTACCGTAAGTCATGATATCCAGTAGGGTAAGTCCTCCTACTTGTTATTCCTGTTCTTTCTTCCGTATAAATTTAAAAATCAGAGACTTCTCTGGTGGCGCAGTGGTTAAGACTCTGCACTCCCAACGCAGGGGGGCCAGGTTCGATCCCTGGTCAGGGAACTATACACCACATGAATACTGCAACTAAGAGTTCGCATGCTGCAACTAAGGAGCCAGCAGGCCACAACTAAGACCCAGAGCAACCAACCAACGAACCAAATAAATAAATAAATAAATGTAAATAGGCTTATAAAGTTTCAGAAAAATTACTGTGTTTTTTATTGGAATTGCTGTGGACTTAAATGCCAGTTTGCAGAGAAATGACATCTTTAAATCACTGAGCCCTCTCACCCATGATCATGACAGAGTTCCGTGCTTATTTACACCTTCATGTCTCCTAACACAAGTTTACATGTTCTTCCATGGAGATCTTACTAGGTTTAGCTCCAAATTTCTTATTTTTTCTGTTGCTACTGTAGTAATACTTTTAAGAATTATATGCTTAAACAGGGAATCATTTAAATCAGCGGCCCCCAACCTTTTTGGCACCAGGGACTGGTTTCGTGGAAGACAATTTTTCCATGGACGGGGGCTGGGGGGATGGCTCAGGTGGTAATGAGGGTGATGGGGAGCGGCAGATGAAGCTTCGCTGGCTCGTCTGCCGCTCACCTCCTGCTGTGAGGCCTGGTTCCTAACAGGCGGCAGACTGGTACTGGTCCATGGCCCAGGGGTTGGGGACCCCTGATTTAAATAGAAGAGATGAAACTCTGCTGATCTTTAGAAACAGTTCCTAATGCCCAGTAACCTCTTGAATGAGCATCTCAGACATTTTAATACCCATATTAATATCTGATATTTCAGTGATCATTATGTGTCAGACACTGCCCTAAATATGTCATCCTCACACATCTGAGGTAAATTCTGTTAACCTCATTCTACAGTTGAGGAAACTGGCTTAAAGAGGTAAGGACGCAAGGAGGCACTTTGGAAACAGAAACCAGTATTTGGTTCTGCTGCATAATCTCTTAAATACTATTGTATTGACCCCTTGTATTGTGATAGATGAGAAGACTAAAATCCACTTTTAACCTCAGAACCAAAAAGGAATTATTGTTTCCTAATAATCAAAATCGCTTTAGGCTGCCCAAATTCACTTGATGTGTTCTCTAAATCAGAATAGCACTGACAATATATTTATGGATTCAAAACTACTTTTCTGATTAATTTAGAAGAACATGCTCTATAGATGATCATTTCCAACTCTTTTAAATAATTATATTTTAAAAAATTAGATAATTTGTAAACTGAGAATGTCACAAAAGCTAGTATTTCTCTGTTGGTTAACAATGGTAACTTTCAAATAATTATTCAATTACTTTTTTTCTGTTAATGCTTAAATGTCAATTTTCAAATTAATGACTCACTTCAAAGATTCAGTAATGAACCTCACTCAGATCCTAAAGCTTCTAGGTTGATGATCATTACTGCTTCTGTGGGCAAACCAACACGACTAATCTCGTGATTTCGGTGATTACATTAATACATTATGTGTAAATTCTTTCTTCATATGAAAGTATCAGTAATCTTTTGACCTCTAGTCAATACCAAAGAATCTTTTGCAGTATTGGTGCATAAAAACATGATCTCACCTAATATTAATCTGTGAATCGTATCTATTTAATTACTACAATGCTACAAATATTATTTATTATTCTATCAAGCACTTGGGATGCATCATTGAACAAAACAGACAAAAGGCGCTGACAATTTCCCCTAAGAGAACAAGCCAAACAATTGAGAAAACGGGCTCAGCACGCTCCCATGTGGTTCAGTGGTCAGGATCAGCCTCCTAGATCACATCTGTGGAATACACCTGAAATTAACATCATCGTCAAAATTAATGTATGCTGGGAAGAGTGCCCTCTGCTACATGCTCCTACACCGCCTTCAAACTGGAAAACCTGAACAGTGCTGTTTAGTAAGATAAAAATGCATCAGTGCTTTCAAAATAACTGCCAAGAGCTTCTTAGTATCAATAATTTCACTGGATAAATGAAAATAAAGATTAGAAAGCAATTATATTTGTCCTATGCCCATTTCAGCAAACTGTTGGTATCCCTACAAAAACCCAGTAATTGGCAACTTATTAAAAACAAAAAAAGCAGCAGCAGTGGCGGCTGCAAAGAGAACAATAGCAGGTGGTATAAGTGTAGCAGAGCTCCTTGATAGCCGCAGGCAGCTCTGCAGTTACCAGAGTCAATTATTCTCACAGAAGAGCATCAATGAGGCCAAGCAGCCCCTGGGTCGGTTACACATGTAATCATTCAGAGATACATCACGCTCACAAATAATGGTGCAGGCATTAAAACCCAAGTTCCACAAACTGCTTTGCAACACTTAAAACTTACTCTAGCTAGTAGTAACTTGGTAGTATTTTCTGAACACAGTGGGGCAGAAGAAGCAGAAGGGCAGGTCAACAGTCAAGAAAAGATACACTGTCTGGGCTCTGCCAGTGGCTGGGAATCCAAGGTGGCAGTAGGTGAATCTGGAATGACTGGCCCCGGACACTGGCCACCGCAACCGAACAAAGAGGAGAAGAATTGAACCTGCATGCCCAGTTTACCTTAGTGGTCCATGAATAAATACAGGACTGACTGAAATTTGCAAGTACATGAAAAGATCCTGCCCCATACCTCCTTCTCTTATAACGAAACAATAAAGAACCCACAGAGTCTAAACACAGTACAGATGGCTTACTGAAATACAAAAGACAAAATATTCATATTCTCTAAAAATGTAAAGAGATGTGGCAACACATAAAGACACAGAGTTACGTATGTCGCTCAAAACTTTGCATTATAGGGCTTCCCTGGTGGCGCAGTGGTTGAGAGTCCGCCTGCCGATGCAGGGGACACGGGTTCTTGCCCCGGTCCAGGAGATCCCACATGCCGCGGAGCGGCTGGGCCTGTGAGCCATGGCCGCTGAGCCTGGGCGTCCGGAGCCTGTGCTCCGCGATGGGAGAGGCCACAGCAGTGAGAGGCCCACGTACCGCAAAAAAACAAAAAACAAAAAACTTTGCATTATAATGATTCTTCTTTTCTTTTTTCCCCTTTCTTTCCTTTTTTTTTTTTGATTCCCTTTCATTTACTAAGTGGCTGGTAGGGGTGAGAAGTAGAGGGCTGGAGAAGGTAATGCTGTTTGGACTGAAAGAGGACAAGGAAGAGTGAGGAAGGAAAGGAAAAGTGAGACAGACACTTCATAAAGGGCAATAAGAGACAAGATAGAGGTCCAAGTTGAGGTTGGCCACTAGCCTTCCACCCCGCAAATAACAGCCCTTCTGGATTCTAGATAGATCACTGCACCCTGCAGAATGATGAGGCCAGAATTTTCCGTGATTTCTGAAGGTACTTCTCAGCTGCACCTGCTATGTGGCAGGAAATGAAAACAAAACATAAAATCGCAAAAGTAGAAGGCCTCACCACATGAGAATGTTCTGATGACTGAACCCAAAGCTATATAAAGAAAGAAAGAGGATTTTCAGGTCTCAAAATTTCATCTTAAATATAGAATTTATTGTAATTGTAAAGCTTTTCCATAAGTGGCATTTATCAAAGTAATCATTAAAGAGTTTACTGGACTGTGGAAAACAGTCTGGAGGTTCCTCAGAAAAATAAAAATAGAATTACCACATGATCCAGCAATCCCACTTCCGGGCATATATCTGGGCAAAACTATAATTCAAAAAGATACGTGCACTCCTATGTTCACAGAAGCACTGTTCACAACAGCCAAGACATGAAAACAACCTAAATGTTCATCGACAGATGAACGGATAAAGAAGATGTGGTACATATATACAATGGAATACTACTCAGCCATAATAAAGAATGAAATAATGCCATTTGCAGCAACATGGATGCAATTAGAGATTATCATACGAAGTGAAGTCAGAAAGAGAAAGACAAATATCAAATGATATCACTTATATGTACAATCTAAAATATGACACAAATGAACCTACCTATGAAACAGAACCAGAATCAAGGACATAGAGTACAGATTGCTGGTTGCCAAGGGGAAGGGGGTTGGGGTAGGGATGGAGTGGGAGGTTGGGGTTAGCAGATGTAAGCTTTTATATACAGGATGGATAAACAACAAGGTCCTACTGTACAGCACAGGGAACTATACTCAATATCCTATGATAAACCATAATGGAAAGAACATTAAAAAGAGAATATGTGTGTATATATATATATATATTTACAACTAAGTCACTTTGCTGAACAGCAAAAATTAACACAACACTGTGAATCAACTGTACTTCAATAAAAAACTATTGAGGGAAAAAAAGAGTTTATTGGGCTATTTTCCCAATTCTGTCTATTTTACTCCACATTTGTAAGTTTTTACATTCTTATGACATACCTGGAAGAGGTTAAAGTAGAAGCAAAGAGTATTCTCAAAAAAAAAAAAAAAAAAAGAGTATTCTCATGAAGCTGACTTCTGCTATGGAAGGGCAAGTGGTGGGACATGGATTAATGTAAAGAGGAAGGTGGGGCAAACAGCCAGAAGCGAGACTGATGGGAATCCAGTAAAGGGGCGAGTGAGACCCTGGGCAGTGGGGAAAACCTGGCATTGTTGTGACATGTGAGGTCTCTGTGATGCACTAGTGTCCTGACACTGGGCTGGAAAGCACCAATAGCTTAGGACCAAAAATGTGTTTTGTTTTGAACTATCCGTGAACTTTGCTAAACAACACTGTGAACACTAATGATTAGTTCTCTCTAAAACACTCAACAAGACAGGCTGATAATCAGTGGCCAGCATTTTGGGGAACCTGCTGGTAAGCTAATGCCAACCTGCAAAGCTGAAGCCCATTCAACACAGACCTTGACCTCATCACAGTCTAAGGCAATAGGCCCCAAGGTCCTCCTCACTAAATTCAAAAGTATTTTAGATCAAAACGTTAGTGAAAGCCTGGGCAAGAAGAAAGAGGCTAGCAAGAGAAGACAGTAAGAGTGTGAGGAAAGACAGGATGGAAGCAACGTCCTCCCCCGCCCCCCGCCCCAGTTATCCCCTCCACTCAGTCCACTCCTCTTCCTATTCCAGCCGGCATTCTACATATGGGCCCCTTTAATACATATGCAAGAACTTGAGATCTGTATGGGCCAGTGATATGGAGGAAACATTCTGGTCTTTACAAAGCTATGAGGGTGATTATCTGACACTGTGGGCTATATAAATCCAAACTGAGAAATAAGTCATTTGCTACTGAGGCATTACATAAATCAGATTAATCTTTAAGAAATGGGTTCGTCTCCTTTTGAAAGACAGACTCCCTTCCGTTTCACAATTTTCAGTCGTATCTCCCATCCTATACGAGTTTATACGTACTCATGAGTAGCGATGGTTTATTTCCATTCCTTCACTGAGTACGGGAAAATCACAATCTATTTGCAATTATAATACCCTAAAAGTAAGTTATTTGATTCTTTCAAATGTGAGAGGTAACAAGTGAAAACATTCTTGTTAAAACTCATAACAGAAAGTTGGTCATTTGTAAAACAGGTCTGCCAGAGGCCAAAAGAAAAAAAGGGGTGGAGGGGGGAGTCATTTAGAGGTTTTAAAAGCCTATTCTGGTTTTTAAAGCATTGCTTGAAGCAGGGTATACAGGAATATAATAAAAGTCAAATTAAATGACTTTAAACTGGAACAAATAGGAATTTTCTTTCAAAATCCATCAGGCAAAGTTTTCAAAACGCAGCTACTAGAGGTGGGCAAGGACTATGCCTTTTGATTGCTGACCATTATAACTCCTAGGAATGCAACATGGCCAGCATACCATAAATACTCAATATAATCTACTTATATATACGTTTATTACTACATAAATAAAATGCCTAGAAAAATATGCATCAGTTGTTAACAGTGGTATCTCTACAGAGTTGGATTGGGGGGGAGTGGTGTTTAAAATGAGAAATGGGGGACTTTTAATTTTATGTACTTCTGATTTAAATTTTAGGTAAGAATATTATTTTTTAAGTTCTTTTAAAATGTTTAAACAATCTGGAACTTATAGAAAAGTTGCAGGTATGGTACAAAGAGCTCATTCTCCCAGAACCATTGAGAGTAAGTTGTCAGTCTCATACTTCATCACTCCAAATACTTTAATGCATGTTTTTCTTAAACAATAAAATAAAATCTCCTACTAACTAAAATGCAGCTATCAAAATCAGGGAATTAACACTGATACATTACTACCATTTAAACCTCAGGCCCCATTCAAGTTTTGTTCTTGTCCCAGCCATGGTCTTTTAAAATAAAAGGACCCAGGTCAGCATCATATGTGGCATTTAGTTGACATGACTCTTTAGTCTCCTTCAGTCTGAAATAGTTCCTCAGTCTTGTTTTGACTTTCATGACCTTGAACTTTTTTTTTGCGGTACGCGGGCCTCTCACTGTTGTGGCCTCTCCTGTTGCAGAGCACAGGCTCCAGACGCGCAGGCTCAGCGGCCATGGCTCACGGACCCAGCCGCTCCGCGGCATGTGGGATCTTCCCGGACCGGGGCACGAACCCGTGTTCCCTGCATTGGCAGGCGGACTCTCAACCACTGCGCCACCAGGGAAGCCCGACCTTGAACTTTTAAAGATGATCACAGGTCATTTAATTTGTAGGATGTCCCTCAAATTGGGTTTGTCTGATGTTTGTTTCCTCATGATTAGATTTGGGTCATGCGCCTTGGCACAAATATCACCAATGCAATATTGCATCCTATCAATTTCAGTTTGTCCCATTACTGGTAATATTCATTCAGGTCACTTGGTTAAGGTGGTATCTACTGTGCTTCTTGACTCTAAAGTAACTCTTTTCCCCCCTCTGTATTCAATAAGTATTTTGAGGGGAGGTACTTTAAAATTTAAATAAGACATTTTGAATTTATTCATGAGTCCATACAAAGGTTTTATTTCAAAGCAGGTGAAATTGTGAGAACCTTCACATTTCTCTTTTATTCAACAGGTTTTAACCAATGACTATCACTTCTGAAATTTTGATGATCAAATTATCCCAAATTTGGCCAGTGGGAGTGCCTTCAAGCTGGCGTGTGTCCTTTTGAAATACCTCCATCATTCTTGAAGACTTCTTTGCTTTCTAGCACAAGATATTCCAGGTTCATTTTAAACTTTTCTGCTCTAAGCCCGTAATCAGCCATTTGTCCAAGAAGATGGGGTTCCTTTTAGTGGAAAATGGTATTTAGAAGCCAAGATCTGGGCACGTGATGTGCTCACTGCTATTGAGGTATTGCTGCTCTCAGGCACTCTCACCCTCTTTATGGACAGAGCGAAGAGATGTATATACATATGTATATAAATACACATGCATGCATTTTACATCTGTATCATTTCTATATTTATCAATACTTATTAAAATTCATGAGTTCATCACACTAATACTTCTGACTCCAATCTCACATCACAAGGTTCATTCCAGTTTTCTCCCTTTCAATAATTGTAACTCCCTTCTCCAACAGTGAGAGTTGCTGGCTCCCATTATTCTTAACGTACATATGTATTAGATTAATCCTCCTCCTGTATTTAACCAATCTCTCAGTGCTGCTGCCACCCCAGGCTCACGTGAATGCCCTACTCACCTCTCTTTGGGTCCAATACACCACACCAGACCTTCCCTGTATGTGAAGGTCGCCTCATCCTACTTGGGCTCTAACACCCCGACCAGGTCACCTACCCTCTCTGTCTACCTAAGAAGCATTAGGACTGAATTGTTCAGGAAGGGACAGTTTTTAAAAATTTAGTGTAAAAAAATATTTTTTAAAAAGAGTATCCATTAAGTTGGAACTTGTGATAATTCAGACAGCCAAGCTAAAGTTCACTTTTGCATCATCTCTGAAGAACAGGTTTGTTAAAAGTAAATTAATAGTGTAAACAAGTTTATAACCCAGATGTTTCACCTACTTAAGAAAAGTAGGGCTTCCCTGGTGGCGCAGTGGTTGAGAGTCCGCCTGCCGATGCAGGGGACATGGGTTCGTGCCCCGGTCCGGGAAGATCCCACATGCCGCGCAGCGGCTGGGCCCATGAGCCAGGGCCGCCGAGCCTGCGCGTCCGGAGCCTGTGCTCCGCAACGGGAGAGGCCACAACAGTGAGAGGCCCGTGTACCACAAAAAAAAAAAAAAAAAAAAAAAAAAGAAAAGTAATTGTTTTCAAGCACTCTAAAATCACTGGGCATGTACTCGCCTTTAATTACTGTCTAATTACAAATGATTTCTATTTTCTTCATTATAGTTTTGAAAAGTCCTCTGTTTGATTACACTTTAAGAATTACTACTTAAACTCAATACAGTTAAGATCCTTTTAAAAATGTCTCTTTATTAATCAATTTGGCTTTTCAATTAATTATCTGAGATAAAGTTTTTAATCACTCAGTAATTTCTCTTTCTTAGTTAACATATCATGTTGCTCAAGAAGAAAAATGCCTTTCAATGGCCATCCAGGACTGTCCCCAAAAACCTCCCGCTCTGCATGCCATCAGTACTGGCCTCATTGCCCTCGTTATTATTTATTATGAATGCAGTGTGAGGATCCCCATAAAGCCATCAGTGCCCATCATTTGAGTGCATATTTTATTTAAGACAGTCTGCTTTATAAAACAGGGATTTATCATCAATGAACAAATTATTCTGTGCCGCAACTGAGAAGGCTTGGGAAGAGAACACATTCTGGAGTTAGAGCCCTAGTTCCTCCACTTCCTTGTTTAGTGGTTTCAGATCAGTTACTAAGTTTCGGGCATGCCATCCTTCTTATGAAGATCAAACCATTTCCACTTCAGGCTGCAGTGAGAACTAAATGAGGTCATGGGAAATACCTGCTATATAATAGGCACTTAATGAATTTGAGTTCATGTCCTTTCCCCAACAGAGCCTCATGGAAAAACTCAGTATGATTCTAAGCAGTCTTTTTCAATTTGGTCACACAGAACCTCAGAGAGAACCTATAGAAGAACATGGGTCATAACTGCTAGCTTAAACTATGTCTGCCTGTCACTGCCCTTGACCAAAACAAGAGAAACGAAAAAACACCAGCAAGAGTTCCATGACCTAAAAACAAGCAATGAACTTATCCCTTACCCAGGAGAATAATATCAGTATTCAGAGGGGGAAGAAATGAGGAATAAATAGCCTATATTTTCTACTTTGACTTCCAAATAAAGGTGCCAACTAGTCTTAGAGACCCCAACTAATCCTGGCCTGAGGGCATTGGGACCACTCTCTCAGTGATGGGTTATCTGTTTGTTCTGCCTAACCAGCTCTATCAAGTACCAGTGACTAAATATTAGGATTTAATATCTGACAAAAGAAGATCACATTATTAAAAATCAATTAGGGCTTCCCTGGTGGCGCAGTGGTTATGAATCTGCCTGCCAATGCAGGGGACATGGGCTCGAGCCCTGGTCCGGGAAGATCCCACATGCCGCGGAGCAACTAAGCCCTGCGCCACTACTGAGCCTGTACTCTAGAGCCCATGAGCCACAACTACTGAAGCCTGCATTCCTAGAGCCCGTGCTCCACAACAAGAGAAGGCACCGCGCCGCAACAAAGAGCAGCCCCCACTCACCGCAACTAGAGAAAGCCCGTGCACAGCAACAAAGACGCAATGCGGCCAAAAAAAAAAAAAAATCAATTAGAGGTAACCAATTTTAAAAACCAAAGGTGTTAATAATGTGATGCACTATGGGCCACACTAGCAGTGTCGGGAAAAAAAAGACAAAAATGCTAGCCCCCAACAGTGAACCAAGCACAAGTGCAAAAGTCCCAGAAGGTAAGACATGGCCTGAATAGAAAACACCAGGATGAGGAGTGAACGTAAAAATTGCCAGCAAATAATGCTAGGTGATCTATGTGCTCTGTAAATTCAATATCTGAAATATCTAAGCTTTTCTGGAATGTAAAAGTATGTGGTTTGGGTGTGTGTTTTTTTTTTTTTTAATCGTGAAAATTTGTTTACCTTGAAGGGATGGAGGAGGATGTAGTGGCCTTCCTTCATACTGCTTCAAGAGCAGAGCCAGATGTTAAAAGAATGCAAACAAAATGCTGAGGTACCATCAATATACACTTTGTCTCTGCAAATAATTCTTTCTTCATACAACAGGATGAAGTTGTGTACATGTTTCATTTGCAAAGCCTCTGTGCTTCCAAACGGCTTCCAAGCAAAGGTCAAAATGTCTCCCCCTAAGGTTTACAAAGGGCCTAGTCTCTGAGTGATCTGTCACAGGCCTCAGACACAGGTGGAGGGCCAGGAGTAAAATTCCTTACCCAACTGAAGTCCACTTGTTATCCAGAAGAGCCCATGTCACCAAAAACACATGGGGACTCGCCCCAGGAAGAGAACACTTTCTTGTTTGTCAAAGCCCCCAAACCACAGCAGACACTTACCAACATTTCTGCAACAGGCAACACGGCCAGATTCCCCTCCTTTGAGACACCACACATCAATCAAGCTTCTATTCAGTCTCTCCTCTCTTCAAACTGATGGAAGTGCCAGATGCTCTGGCTCTTCTTCTCAGTTTAGTGGGGGGAGGACAGGTGAAGAGGAAAGGTACTAGAGCTCAGAGAACTCAGAGACTGACCTGCATTTAAAGCCTTCTCTAATTGTGAAATATTCTTTGTTTCCTATTCAAGAATGTCTGGGCATGAGCAAGGCAGGTAGGAAAAACTGAGAGTTCTATATAAAATACACTGTCACCTAAAATATTTTTAAAGGGAGGGGACAGTCCACAGGCCCCTTCCACGCCACCCCAAATATTTCTGCTAGAAGGGAAGGATGGCGCAGATACTTCAGGAAGCTACTGTGAAGCTACTTGGCCTGGGAGAAGCTCTTGCGTCTGGTTTCTTCCCAAGGCAGTAGGGCTTTGTGCTCAAGCACACACTTCAGCAGCCTTGGGCAAGATACTTAACCTCTCCATAGTTACCTCACGGGGTCGTCAGGAAGAATAAATGTTAACGTATATACAGTACTTAGAACAGCATTATAGAAAGCACACAGGAGGTAACACTGTCTTCCCCTTCTAATGCGTAAGTTCTCACCTCCTCCAACCCAAACCCTTTCTTTCCTTGTTCTTTCAGGTCATTTGCCTGACCCTGGACTTATCTTATTCCCAACCCAGGCTGGACTCCCATGAACATTCACCAGCATTCCCTGAAGACTTCAACCCCTGGCTATCCCACACTACCTACCCAGGCCAATCCTCACTCAGGTTCAGATGAACCCCAACTCACCACGTTCTTCACCTTGCTTTGCTGGAAAGAGCCTGCAGAGCCTCAGATCACTGCAATTACAAATAAAGGATCTCCTCTCTCAGCTAAGCCTGTAGAGCTGGTAGATGGTTCTCCCTGTGGTCCTTTTCCACTCAGACTTCATCTCCTGTTTTACAGCGAGGAATGCTTCCAATTGAGAGGGGAATGTCTCCCAGAGGGAACTCCCTCAAATATCCTCTCCATTTCCAAATTTACTCTTCCCTCTCCAAGGCTAACCTGTCATCTAGGCAGCAAATCTCTTCCCACACCTCAGTTCTCTTCAAACCCTCTCTCTCCCCGTTCAAGCCACCCAGCTGTATCGAGTGCCTCCTGGGTGCCAGGCTCAGTTCGTGGTTGGTGAGGCTACAGAGCTCATCCTCGTACAGTCGACAGTTAAGTCTCGCCTTGTTCCTTCCCCTTAGCCTTCTGATTCATGCTTTAGAATATAAGCCCCATGAGCGTAGGGATCTTATCTATTTTCTTACTGCTTTATCCCTAGAGACTAGCATAGCTCCTGAAACACACAATGCACTCAATAAATATTTGTTGAGTTAATTCAAGTCATCCTTGATTCATTTATTCATTCAACAAATGCTCATTGAGCACTCACTCTGTGTGTGTGTGTGTGTGTGTGTGTGTGTGTGTGTGTGTGTGTGTCAGGTCAGGTGCTGGAGTTACAGAGGTGAGCACGACTAGTTCCTGTCCTAGAGCTGCTCACCGTAGTGACAGAGAGAAACCCGAAAACCCACAGGGAGACTTCCCAATGTGACAGACAGTGGCAAGCAGGATGAACAATGATGTGCTGGACCTCAGTGGAGACCTGAACGCATTGCACTGAGCTCCTCAAGGCCAAACCTAACTGCCCACATCCAGGGCTTATCTCAGCTGACCCCCTGGGGCACCAGCCCTGATAACTATCCTTTACTTCCCTAAACTCCTTCCTGCCTGGGTTTCTCTTGCACCACCCTTTTTCCTGTTTTCATCCCACTCCTCTGACCATCTGTTAAGGGAGCGCTGTCACAACCATGGCCTAGATGACCATCTCTAGATCTAAATGGATGGCTCCCAACTTCTCTCTTGAGCTCCAGGCCCTCATTTCCACCTGCCAAGTTATAGTAAATGTCCAGCAAACATCTAAAACGTACCCAAAGCAAACACACGGCCTGTTAGCCCCCATCCTCACCCTTTTACAAACTCAAAACCCCTGCTCCACCCACCAAATGCCCACCCCAACTCCTACATCATCCATTCACCCAGCCAAGGGCCTCTAGTCTTTCCATCTTTACTGTCACTGACTTAATTTACATTCTCCAATCACTCCTCTTGCTTCGACTGCCCCTCATCTCTCCTCCAGTATCAGATTCTCAATATGGTAATCAACTGAAGCAAGTTGAGTTTTTAAAACTGCTTTCTACAGAATAAAATTCAAATTCCTTAGAACACAAAACCCAGCCAACCCTTCCACTCTCCTCCAGGCAGCCTGCACTTGTGTCCCACTAACACCTCACCATTTCCCATATGCCCCCACCCCCTAAATCCTCCCTTGTTTGTGTCACTTCCTCTGCCTGAAATGCTAGCATAACTTTTATGAAAACAGTAGCTACCACTGACTCTGGGTACTATTACTATTATTATTCCCCATTTTACCAGTGAGTAAGCTGAGGCACACAGATATTACTTGCCCAACACTGGGCTAACCTAACCACACAAGTGTCCTGACTTCAGAACCTCAGTTCTTAACCACTACGTTATATCACCCCAATCTACTCACCATCCCCTTCACCAAGCAACTCCTAATTTCCCTTTAAGACTCAGTTCAGGGATTTCCCTGGTGGCGCAGTGGTTAACAATCAGCCTGCTAATGCAGGGGACACGGGTTCGAGCCCCGGTCTGGGAAGATCCCACATGCCGCGGAGTAACTAAGCCCATGCGTGCTCCACAAGAAGAGAAGCCACCGCAATGAGAAGCCCGTGCCCCACAACGAAGAGCAGCCCCGCTCTCCGCAACTAGAGAAAGCCCGCGTGCAGCAACGAAGACGCAAGGCAGCCAAAAAAGAAAAAAAAAAGTTCAAATGTTTCCTGGATGGTGGAGACTTCCCCAATTCCCTAGGGCTCTGCCTCCAACCTCCAGGATCCCTTGGCATCATATCTCTGTCTTTATTATAGGCAGCCTCACGTTACTGGTTGAGTTCCAAAGATAAAAGCCAGGTCTTTTTATCTTGTACTATTCCCAACACTGTAGAGTGCCTGAGGCATAAATACTGAGGTAATAAACAAATTTTTCCAAGTACACAGGACATAGAGTATATCCTGCTCACTCAAGTCTACCCAGCCTCTTACGGCTTCCAAAGACCCTACCTACACTGCTAACCCCAACCTCTCCCCTCCTCTTCTCTTGGCCCCAGGATTCTGAGGATGAAGAGTCAAAGCACTGGCTGGGGTGGCCACTCCCACAGCCAGCTGACAGCATTATCACAGCAGGGCAGGCCGGTGAGCTGCTGGCCATGGGCCCCTTGATTAAAGGAGTAAACTGCATCTAAAGAGCACTTTCTCTCGCTGAAGGCAGACAGAGGGGATATTTGATGCGCAGTTGCCAGATTTACGGTCTTTGTCATTTAAAATGTGAGAGTGGGATGGTGGACATAAAAATAAAAATGTACATAATATGACAAAAACCCTGCCATGGCCATTATTTACAACTCACTAAGAGCCAACGGGCTGGCAAAAATGTACATAATATTATTTAGTCCTGTGACCTACTTGCCACTTTTACAAAATCACCATGACTATACAGTTGGCTCTTGAACAGACAGTGTTTGAACTGTGCATGTCCACTTATACGTGGATTTTTTTCAAGAGTAAATACTTAACAGTTGGTTGAATCTGCAGATGCAGAACTGTGGATACGAAGGGCTGACTGTAAAGTTACACTCAGATTTTCAACTGCGCAGAGGGTTGGCGCCCCTAACTCTGGCATTGTTCAAGGGTCAACTGTATACCTCATTAAAACAGATAAACTTTGGAATAGGTTTTGACTATTATTCTAGATTCTACAATTGCTCAGCACCTAACGGAGTTGGCTTGTTCTTTCTTTTTTTCTTATGTTAAAGTAGAATGGTTACCTGCTTACAGTATTTTCATAGGGAGCAAAGTAATTTTTTTTAAGTGTGAGTCACTGTCACACAGTGACCATCATCACTGTCAATAAATAAGAATGAAGGAAGGTAGTTCCAGAACTTGAAATAAGGTTTATTCCTATGAGTGAGGCTAATAAAACCAGCAAGCACATAGTTAACTGTAATACATGCTAAGAGATGGGCTATAATTAGGGTGGTTCCCAAACACTGAAAACTTTAGTACCTGTGCTGATCTATATTCCGTATGTAATAGTTTTCATGAAGCTATAATCAACTGAGTAGGATGTTTCTTATTCTGAGACTGTCCATTCTACTCTTTTGTCAAAATGCCTTTTCTTTGAAATGGTGGTAATAAATAGTGGGTTTTTTAAAATGCCTTTACATGGCATATTTAAAACTGGTAACTCGGGCTTCCCTGATGGCGCAGTGGTTGAGAGTCCGCCTGCCGATGCAGGGGACGCGGGTTCGTGCCCTGGTCCGGGAAGATCCCACATGCTGCGGAGCGGCTGGGCCCGTGGGCCATGGCTGCTCAGCCTGCGCGTCCGGAGCTGCTCCGCAACAGGAGAGGCCACAGCAGTGAGAGGCCCGCGTACCGCAAAAAAAAAAAACAACTGGTAACTCATGATGGATCCTAATATTGCTTTCACAGTGTTACAGTTCCCTGAAACCTACGTCTGTCTGGGAACCACCATGTTAAAGTGTCTGAAGAGACTTGGGAAATAGCCAAATCCAGCTTACTTGTCTAGAATATAGTTTTAGAAAGGAATAATTAAAATGGAAAGTACACCATGCATTTCCCCAAATTGTGCCTAAAAAACAAAAATAAAAACCTGGGACTTTAAAATTTTATATATACACAACACTTAAGATTCCCAACGCATATTAGCATCTTAAAGACTCTTAAGTCCTTGTAGTAAGCAAAGATCGGTTTAATTAAGGAAAGGAACTTTTTTTTTTGTTTTCCAGACAAACCTGTTAGTACCCTGACAAACAGTAGGAAATGCTGAACTAATCAAATCTACTGAAGTGTGTCTAAAAACAGAATGTGTTAATTAGTGGAAGTGTGTCTTCCTGAAACCTGGAAAAGGGGCAGGGAATCACCCCACCCTCAACCCCTCCAAAAAAGAAAGTATGGCAGTGTTTTCTGTGGGGCTTCTCTGAGAGAAAGTTACATAATCTGGTAATAGGGTTTTTCTACTTCAGTTTCTCTAAAATCTAGGGGGAAAACATGCATGTACGTCACCATTCCTCAATACGGATGGCCAACTCCTTTTGATCCAAATGGAAAGCTCTGGATAGGGAGGACAACATTCTGGTCATCAAAAATATCCATCGCCTACATGCTGAAGTAGCAAATTAACTCCTTCTTCTTTTTTTTCTTTTTTCCAAATCTTCTGGCTGCTCCAGGCAGCATGTGGTATCTTAGTTCCCTGACCAGGATGGAACCCACGCCCCCTGCATTGGAAGCGCGGAGTCTTAACCACTGGACCGACAGGGAAGTCCTGCAAATTAACATTTAAAAAAAATCGCTTATGAATCTGGTTGGTGTGGCAACTGAGTGGACTGATAAATTTGATTCTCAAAACCAGAAAAACTGGGGATCATGTCCTGGAATATGGCAACCCACGAGTGGCTCCTTAAAAATTCTTTAAACCTCAGTGAGACAACCCAGAGTGGATCATTAAATCATTTTAGTGGTTGGGATCAGCTGTTTTGGTTTTGGTTTTGTTTTACAAAATGGACTTGAGTAGCCTATATCAGGATAGAATATATGACGTAGTATCAGAAAGTAAATATAAATACTTTTGCTTCCGTGTATACTTCATGTATGTACAGGGCCTCAATCAAATTGTATTTCTTAGTGTAGATCCAATCAAAAAGTTCAAAAGCCACTGTTCTAAGATACCCAATTACCTGTCTAACTTCAGCTTATAAATAGGAACTTCTTGGCATAAAAAGAACAGCAATTATTTTATGCAAGCAAGGGGTTAAAAAGAAAAAAAGAATGGCACTGAGAGGTACAAGACTCACTGCTCTGGGTTCCTGAGTGGGGCAAGGAACCTTGTGCTAGGTCTCTTTTTAAGCCATTGAAGGGCATTATGTAAACCCACCACTACACAGTCTGGGTTTTTTACAAAGGCACGGATAACCAAAACGCACTTCTAAAGGAAAACAAAAGTGTAAGGAATTTATTTCCATATTGATTTAAAAAACAAAAACAAGACTTCACAGAATAACTGACACTCTAAACTCTTATACTTCATAGAAAAATAAGGTCCTCTGTGTCCACCGAAATGGAATTGTGCACCAACTCAAAAGCAACGCTTAACTTTCCAGTGTGAACAAGGTTTGGTTCCAAGCACAACTCAAGATCATTTCTATCTTTACAGGTTATTATTTAGAAGGTCTAGTTAGCAACTACAAAGCAATATAAATCAATGAGATCATTAAATAAAAATCTTTGAACCTGCTTTTTTATAAACCACCCATATTTAGTAAATATTATATTGGCCCAGGATGTCAAGAAATACAAAATGAGTATAATAGTCTATGGCCAAACAGCCTGCAGGCTGCCAAAAAGAAGCGAGATTCAAGCACAAAATAATTAGCCCTCTGGCACCCTTTCCCCCTCATGTGAGAAGGCTGGGACTGCTGACTGAAAGCTTCTGAAAACACTGGAATCCTAATGTCACCTCCCCACCTGAAGCCTGGCATCTCACTGACTCCACAGAGTTCAAAAAGAGGGAGGGAGTGCTCCCACCCTCCAACTAAACCTCTGTACCTAGCATTACTGAAACTGGACACAAATTGGTTACGCTTAAAAACTTCTACCAATCTACCATCCAGCTGACCTTAGCCAAAACAATTTTTTAAATTCCTGTTTTAAATTTTAGAATCTATGCATAAAAAGTTCATCTCCTCACAAGCAAAATTAGGATCTGACCCCTTCAATTCTAAAAATTTCATCAGCATAAGCTCACATGTGTTCTAACACCAATCCTGTGAAATGCTTTGTGATGGGAAGAATGCTTTGTGACTCTGGCTATTTCCAAAGTGCACGTTAGCTGCAAGCAGCCTATCTTACTCTGCATAAACCCTCCCTTGTTCAATTTCGTAGCCACACATGGCTAGTGTGAACTTTTAATGAGGCTACTGTGACTGAGAAACTGAATTTTAAAATGTATCTTAGTTTTAATTAATTTAAACTTTAAGGGAGTTCTCTGGTGGCCTGATGGTTAGGATTCTGGGCTTTCACTGCCGTGGCCCGGGTTCAATCGCTGGTTGGGGAACTGAAATTCTGCAAGCCACATGGTGCAGCCAAAAAAAAAAAAATTTTTTTTTAATTGATTACTTCTATTACTAGAAAACTCTAGTATGTTTGAAAAAACTTGGGTATGTGAACGTACTTTTTCAACTGTAAAATTTATCAAATCTAAATACAGATCAAGCATTTCCAATAACATTTCACATTCAAACTGAAATGTGTTATAAAACACACACCAGATTTTGAAAACTTAGTATGAAAAAAAAAGAATGTCAAATATCTCATTAATATTTTAAAATCTGTTGCATGTTGATTTAACTTTTTGTACATATTGGGTTAAATAAAATATATATTATTAATTTCACCTGTTTTTTTCTTTTTTTTTCTTTTTGGCTGTGCCACGTGGCTTGTGGGATCTTAGTTCCCCATGGAACCCAGGCCCTTAGCAATGAAAGCAGAGTCCTAACCAGTGGACCGCCAGGGAATTCCCTCCTTTTATTTTTTTTAATGTGACTCCTGGAAAATGTAAAATAACACATGGCTCACATTCTATTTCTACTGAATGGTGCTGGCATAACCTAATGATTCCCAAACCTTTCCCACCAGAACACCTTCCAACACCAGGTTAGGGGACGTTGCCATAACCAAATACTGTTCTTCCTGTGCGGCATCAAAACCTGCTGACCGCATCTGAGATTGAGAAGTCCTTCCCTCATCTTCAGTGACTCACGACTGTCCTGCACAAGCACCTTTCTTTAATCCTTTCCCAGGTCCTCTTTCTCTTCCCGTCCCCAAGGCCCCATTCTCAGTTCTCTTTTCCATTCTCTGCACCCATGGTGACCTCATCTCCTCTCAGCTTCAACTATCACTTCTATGTGGATGACTTCCAATTCTTTATCTCCACTTCTGACCTCTTTCTCAAGCGTCAGCTCCACATTGCCAGCTGCCTGCTAACCAGTTCCATCTGGAAATCCCACCAGCTCCTTAAACTCAGTATGCCTGACCTGGAATTCCCCATCTTCATTTCTGCTGAAGATTCCCGTCATTCACCTTGAAAACCTGGAGTCCCTGGTCCCTCTTCTAGCCCCACTGCCACAGTCTTAGGGCAGGCCCTTTCATAACAGGCCTCCTACTTGGCCTGCCTATCTCAATTTCTCCACTCAGTCCTGCCCTCTCCCAATCCCACCACTCCCAGTCCCTCCTCTGCCTCACTGCCATACTAATATTCTCAAAATACCACATTGATCACATTGCCTTCAGACTTTCAACAGACCCCCCCACTATCTGCCTTGGCAATCCAAACTACTCAGCAGGCGTCCCAGCTCTCCCACAGACATTCAAACTCCCTTCAATCCCCTCTGAACACAACTAACCCTCCAGCTACAATGCTCTGCCCTCATGTCTGCTCTTCACAATTCTGCCCAATATTTAAGGCTCAGCTCAAATAAAACGTCCTCATATAAAGACGTCTCTGATCAACCCAGCCAAAATTAGCCTTTCTCCTCCCTCAAACTCCTTTTGTATTTCTAATGGTGACCACTGTAGTAATGGGAGCACATCTGTGGTCTTACCCTCTCTATAAAATAGTGTTCTTTTAACACTTGCACTGCACACTGCCATTTCTGGACATCTTACCAAAGAAATCAACTTAAAAAGGAAAATCTTGGTAAAGCTGGGACCACTGATGACTCTCAAATCTACCTCCAGCCAGATATCTAATTACTCCAGACCTTCATTTAGATGCCCCAAGATTAAATTACTCCAAAACTGAACTCATTTTCTCAATCCCACACGTGTCTCTCGTCTAAATAGACCCTAACTCCGTGAATGGTACCACCATCCATCAGCAGGCCAGGCCAGAGACAGAGGTGTCATCTTTTATTTCCCCAACCCTAACCCTCAATGATCAGGTTCTGTGAAATCTTCCTAAATGTCTCTGGTTTTATCCACTTCTTCCCAGCTCTGCTGTCAGCCCAGGCCACCATCACCTGAGATTACTGCAACACCATCTGGTCTTATACTCAATCCTCCAGCCATTTTCTACAGTCCAACTAGAGCATATCTTTCAAAAGTTCAATCTGATCAGGTGAAATTCCTGCTGAAAACCCTTTAATTGTTCTCGGGATAAAGACTTCCAAACATGACTTATATAGACTCTTCTGCAACTCACCAGTGTTTACCTTTTCAGTTTCACTTCTCATTTCCCAGATTATCTTTTCTTTTACACACATCACCCTCCAACCATGTCCAAGTACTCTACATACAGTTCTCCAAATATGCTGAAGTCCTCTCTTGCCTCAGGGCCCTTGCATAAGCTGGTCCCTCTATGTGGGTTGGGCGTCCCTCTTTTGTAATCACCCAACACCCTGAGGACTGGCCAGGCTCCTTGCATTTATATTCTTTCTAACTTCAGCAATGGTACCTGGAAAAAAATCTTCCTACTACTCCTATGCTAGCTCTTATCCCAATGTCTGGCAGGTAATAGGTATTCAAATAATTATTTGTAATGAATGAACAGATAAAAATTTTGTTTTTCTTTGAAACAAATTCCAGTCCAATGTCAATGAATGAAAGCTATTTGTCATCTATATTAATTCAACAGCATTGTATAAAGTGGGCAATTGACCTAAATTTTAATTTTATCTGTCTTTTGAGTCAGATAAAATTGTCTATTACCAGTTTGGTTAAATAGAGTCTACATGTGCAGGCTCAGAACAATGAAAATGAAGGAAAAAACACTGTATTTTATATTCTCCTTTGCGTTGTAAACTTTAAGACCAATTCATTTGAAACTGTTGAGAACCTTTAGATGCAAAACACAGAATGTATGAAAAGCAGCCAAGCAAATGTGGATACACCACAGAGGCAGAGCCTGAAGGGAACGGGAGAGCAGGGAGAGATGACCTCAGACCGTAGGAATGTAGGGACTTGAATAAAAGAAAAGGCTCAGCGCTGCCCCTGCCCTCATCCAGACTGAAGCTCTGGGCAATCCGTGCCCGCGCGTCATGATCCTGGGAGCCATGAGAGGATCAAGCATCTGTGGGGCCATAAAAGCCTTTCTGGTTTACTTAACAGAGAGAGAGCAAAGGGGAAGGAAACACTGAGCAACGAGACTAGGTGCTGGCCCCTTCATACAGCATTTCCCTTCTGCTTCCCAACAACATATTATTCCCATTTTACTGATTAAGAAACAGGGGCTTGGGCTTCCCTGGTGGTGCGGTGGTTGGGGGTCCGCCTGCCGATGCAGGGGACGCGGGTTCGTGCCCCAGTCCGGGAGGATCCCACATGCCGCGGAGCAGCTGGGCCCGTGAGCCAGGGCCGCTGAGCCTGCGCGTCCGCAACGGGAGAGGCCACAGCAGTGAGAGGCCCGCGTACCGAGGAAAAAAAAAAAAAAAAGAAACAGGGGCTTATGGTCACATAGCTGGTCCTGGTGACCTTATACTCAGGTCTAATTCAAACACATTTTTATTGAGCACTTACTTGTGCTAAGCCCTATTCTAGATGCTGAGGATTGAGCAATAAGCAAAACACTACAGTCTGCTTTGGTTTGTGGGGAGTGATGTACCACACACAAATAATGTGATTGCAGATACTGACACAATTAAGGGGCATAAAAAAAAGTAAAACTAAGGGATATGATAGAGTAACTAGGGAGGCAACTTAAGTTGCAAGGTTCTCAGAGATAATTTAAAGGATAATTTTGCAGGCCTAGAAAAAAAAAAAGGATAAAGTGACTATCTCGTCAAACCTTAAATCGAAGTCTCTAGAACTACCAGAAGCAAAAACTTACCATCCATTCCCTGACTATCAGTAAGGAGACCATCAGGGGAAAGAACTATAGGTTATCCTAGTCATAACCCAAAGCAGTAGCTTCGACAGTCATCAGGTGGTAAATATTTCCACAGGAACCGGTGGCTGCTCAGGGCCACAGGCTGACCAAATGAATTCTTAGCTCCCCCTGCACCTACACCGGCAGCAGGCATAATAAATGATTGCTGAATATTTGAAGAAAGAAAGGAAAGCATGTTAAAATGTCACCATCGCGGGTTAAATCCCTTTTCAGGCCAAGTGGCTTCAATTCACCCCACCCACTCCACCACAAGTCTTAATCACAAGAAGGTGAGGGAAGTCGGATTAGTGTAAACCCTTGAACAATACTGTACTAGGAAACAATTAGCATAGGCTGCCCCACTCCCCAGTCAATGATCAGAAACCCCACCTTTAAATTCCGAGTTCCACTTAAAGAAAATCTAATAGCCAAATGATAATTAAAAATTAATAAGGAGTAATTATTTGGCTTCTTTAAATAAGGGTTCTCCTAATGCAGATACTCAGGCTACTTATGTACCAGGTACTTGTTCTAACTGTTGCACACATAGCACCAAGGTAAAGCCACTAGTTCTTTACCTGGGTATCTCCCTCATTAGATGGGTACTCCTTGAGGGGAGGAAATTCACCTGTGTTGCCTCAGGGTCTTGTCCAATTTGAACTGCAGAAGGTCAATGATCATACTGAGTTGTAAAAATTAAATTTCTCCAAAACTTTTCAGTTCTGGGGCAGCTGGGTAGGGTGAGGCCCACCCCTTACTACTGTTATCTGCTGGGGCCTGCTCTGCAGAACCTGAAGGTCTCATCATCACATATCACTCTTTCTGTGTCTCTTTGTAAGTTTAAGAGCTGGAAAAGCCTTAGAAGTCTCTGCTTCAAATTTTAGAAGTTGATTTTTAAAGGACTGTCCCGGTGGCGACAGAGAATAACAAATGGCCATTCAAAGCTGAACAACAGGGCTGAGTTTGCGCCATATACCAAAGATGCCAATGCTTCCTTTCTGGCACACAGATGGAAGGACTGAAAAACAGTTTAAAAATAAGATACCACTTCTGATAAATAGGCGCTATCAATTTTTGTGATGCTTCAGTAAAATCTTAATAATGAATCTGTGACAATTCTTCCTGAGACAGAGTAGCCTTGTGAATAATGACATTAATATCACAAGTAGACCCAGCATTGGGGGTGGGAAGACTTCAGTGAGGACTATATTATTTTTCTCCAGTAAGAAACTTCCCCTGCATACACTGTCTCATTTTAAAAAACCACAACATGCAAGTTCTAATATCCCTGGGGTTTTGCTGGTCATAGCATCAGCTACATCTCTGAAGTTTTTAGATTCATTTCATGCTACCAACAGAAAGAAAACTTCAACAAAAGGCACAAATACCATCCATCTGCACACTTGATTTATTACTCATTTTTATTTGCTCCTGAATTCCCATAGTTTGGTGTGCCATAAGGACTGGCCCTGAAGGAACTTAGATCCAAAATGGCAGCTGAGCTTCTGAAACTCATCAGAGCCATAATGCCTAACATACGTGAAACCAGGTCTTATTTATCGCACTTCTCAACCTGTCTAGGAGAGAAGAATATTTACCAAAACATTTCAAAGAATCAGATGGCATTCTGTTAATGTTCATTATATCATTCTTCTTCTTGCCTAAGAGACCAGGCACCCTGCTTCTGGTCCCTCTGCTCTGCAAACTGAATTAAACTGCTATTCACATGTTTACAGTCCACAAAAACAATCTAATGGCAAAACATGGAAAGCTTAGGTTCTTCTCATTCTTCTTCTGTAAGGCCAACTTAGGAAATGGGCGTAAAATGAATCATCTAACAAGTAAAGCCCCAAATAAGCACTTTCATTTTCAGAAAAAACAACAACAAAAATCAGAGCTCTAATTTTCCTTAGGTCTACCACAAAGCAACACTCCCTATCACTATGGTAATTTCTGTCTTTTCCTTTAAATTCAAACTGTAAAAAAAATTTTTAAGAGACAAATTTGTTCCAGATTACCTCCTGACTGTAATGTTTCCAATCCCTCTTACACAAAAGCTGAACTTATACCAAAAAAATTTACACTGAATTTAAACCGTCACTTCTCTACTCATTTCCACTAATATAATAACATTAATTTTAGAAAAATAATAAAATACTTGCTCTTTACAGACAGAGGACTTTAATTATCTTTATGAATTCAAATGGAAAGTCTTTTTGTTAAATTAGCATGAAAGTCCCTTCATCTACACACAATTGGCCCAAAGAAACAGGCCATTTTCAGCACAAGAGGCCAATCCATTTTAACAGTGAATAAAGCTTTTGAAAGCACTACACACCCTCTTCCAGACTGTCAAATTTTCAAAATGGTCCAGCATTTTTTTTGCATTTTTTTAACACTTTCAGGTCCAGCAAACATCTTATAATTAGATTAATTAAAAAGGAAACAACAACAGCCAAAAAAAGCCACTGCTCACTTCTGATCAAAATTATTCCATTTATGCTTAATTAGCTTTAATCCAAGTCTACATATTTAATGATGGGGATATGACAATTCAACCTATTTGCATATTTTAAATGCCCTTTCTAAACTATACTTTGTAACAGATTTAGAAAAATAGTCTGTTTCTCATGCCAATATGCTAAGGCATAAATCAGGAGGATACAAATTAGGAAGGAAAAAAAAAGAAAACAAGGCCTCTCAGAGCCAGGGATGTGCTGGGAGGCGGGGGGCGGGGGGGGGGGGTAATTTCCCCGGGGGGGGTGCAATTTACCCGCCGCATCAAAACTACGATCCTTTCTGCCCACCAGACCGAGAAGCATTACATCACACTCTCACAATGATAGGGGGAGGTGGCTCTGAGAAAGCAAGTTTTCAGCCGCCTTCCCTCCCTGTTCCCAGGCTTTCTAGAATCCTGCATTAGGAGTAATGGAATTTAACTTCAGTGCACTGCACACACAGTTTCAGGGGTAACACATACAGCTACTTATTTAGGTGACCCAATATGACCACTTCACAATGGATACGTGGCTAAAACAGGCAACTACACACACAGATGCTGAATTTGTGCTGAAAAGCCCAGTTCATCTGTGTAAGATTAAACAGAAATTGTAATCTATGAGAAACGAATAAAGCCAATCCACAGGGAGAAACTGATAAAGAAATAATTCCTAATCGGGAGGAATAGCTGTTTATACCCTTTAAAACACCATGTTTACAAGATAGTCCCACCATTTGGTTCGAACCACAATCAAAATAAAAGCGCATCTGGCTGCATATTTCAGAACACACACAGAGACCCAGTGCAAATGAGCGCGCGCAGAGGAGAGGGGTGATCCACACATTGCTTGGGAGGTTTTCAAGCAGGGGAATCTACAAACCCCAAACCTCCTGGTGTTCACTCGCCCCCAGCCTGATGTTTAAAATGGATCAGGTCTTATTTTAGGTTTTACATCTCTCTAGGAAGGATGGCCTAGCTTTAAAAAAAAAAAAGAGAAAAAGAAAAAGGTTTTCCCGTGGTAGTGCTTGCCCTCCCAGATCCTTTGTCGGCCTTAGCAGCCGAAAGAATGCAAACCCATTTATATTTATGCAAATTTTTGCAGCAGATTTAAGGGGGCAGGGAGAGGTCTGTGTTTTTTAAAAAACCTCTTTCTAAATATCAAATTTCCAAATACTCGCAGCTTCATTTATTTGCAAGACAGAAACGATGATGAATATCTGCATATAAATTAAAAGTGCAATTAAATCACTTCAAAATCAAATATTTTACCAAGGCTTTTCCATTTCTAAAATGCCGAACCAAAAGTACATCACGGGTCTGATTTACACAGATTCACGAAATGTCTGAAGCCAGCCTCCACGCTAGACAAATGTCGATTTGCAACACCACTAGTGAAAACGGTTAGACAAGATCCATATAAATCAATTGGTTTTAAAAAATTGAAAATATTTACCAACCTCATAAAGTGCAGCAGTGCTTAAATCCAGCAAATTGAGGCATACAAGGTAGAAATGGAAATGAAAAAAGGTCCAAAAAATGATTTCTTTTTGTCTATCTGTTTTTTTGTATTTTAAATATTCAGAAACCAGCAGAGACTCTGTCGGCCATTTTGGCTTGAACTAACTCTCACACTCACTCTCCCTCTTGCTCTCTCTCTCCCCCTCTGTCTCTAAAGGAAACAGCTTTTTGTGACCTTCAAATAGAGGCGGATCATGTGACTTTGGGTAGGTTTGTCAATCAGGAAAGGGGAGGGAACTGGGGCTGAAACTACCTTAAAGGGAAAGCGGCCCTTTTCCACTCACTTTCATTTGTGAAACGCTGTTATCTCATACTCTCCACCTACACACACTGAATGTGAAAGTGGCAACAGCATAAGGGTAACAGATGAACAAAATATAAAAACCTTTATTGGTTTATAGAAATGTTCTCAGTTGCTAACGATTCTTACAGATCCTGGAGCTTGGCTCACTTGCTACAGTTATTCTCTGGATGTTTGGGCAAGCACAGGCTGGCAAACTACTCTTTAAAAAGGGGCTTAAACAACACCTTACCCAAACAAGAGACTTTCGTCTTTAGAGACTGAGGTGAAACATAGGACACAACTGATCTCTAACAAGCTCCTAAAATGCACAGGAAAAGACTGAAAGGAAACATACCAAAGTATAATCTGTGAATGCCAACTCAGAGAGGTTAAGTGACTTATCCCAATCATACAGCTAGACAGCTGCAGAACAGTGACTGGTTTCCCAGCTGAACTCCACATTTATTGTTTCAGGTGTATGTATGTTTGGTACCTCCTCCCCGCACCCCAAATAAAAACTATGCTACAGCACAGCAAGCTGGCAGATCTGAGTCACCTTTAATCCCCTCTCCCACCTGAGGAAGTAGCTCGGCAGCTGACCTAGAGTCGGCGCTAAAATTTAAAACCTACCTGGTTTCCCCCATTCCTAAGAGCCTTCTTCTGACTTAGTGCATCTTGCTTTCAACCCACCTAAGAAAACCACGCTGGGTTTGCGTCTCTAGCTCTGGGGCTAACAGGCTGTGTAACCTTAGTTAGGCAATTCCCTTTACCTTCCAGGCCTCAGTTTTCTCATTTGTGGAATGTAAGGATTGGCCATCAGTAGATGGTATCTTTGATTCCTTTCAGCCCTAAAACTGTACTCGGCTTCTTTGTTTTTAGCAGTTCTGTTTCATCTTATCCTTGCCATCTCAAAAGTCATTACCCCAGGAAAGTTTTCCTTGACCCTCCCCGTCTAGACCAGGCCTTCCTGTTCAACACTCCCATAACTTCCCTTACTACTTCTTCATAGCACCAGGCATAACTGCAATTTATTATTTGTCAAAGAAGTTGCTTATAGTTGGTCGTCCCCAGTATGTATAAGGACACATACCACATCTTCCTTCACTGCTGTGTGAGGCCTGATACCTACCTAGCCCCACATAGTAGGTAAATAAATGAATGAATTAATGACTTAGACCTCCATTCAGAAGTGCTGGGCTGAAGAGAGGAAATGTGCTATCCAAATACAAGGAATAAAAGTCACATAGTTTCCAGAAAGTCATCTCCATCTATTTGTTTTAAGGACTGCTTGAGGAAATAAAGTAACTAAAATCATAGAAAGTGGGCAAAAGTGCCCGGTGACTATCAGACTCCATCTATCTCTATGAACCAGAAAAGCTCAGATTCCACAGTGTGATTCTTCCAAATGAACTGGGCTGACCAAGCGTAATCTGACATGCCAGCCAGCACAGAAATGATGGATTCTGTAAGCCCAGCGTTCCTTGAAAAGGAACCTACGAACCCTTTCTAAATCCCACACGTTTGTCATCCTGGCTTCTGGGTCTTTATAAAGTCTCCCTCCTTCGCTTTTTCCACGGTGATAGAAGAACCAGAAAGGAGTTGTTTCAGGGCAGGCAGAGGCCAATGCCTAGATGATCTGGCAGCTTGAATATTTATGGCGTAAACGCTTCCACTGTCTTTGCACAGACCCGAGTGGAGTAGGAGCCAGGACCTGAACTGACAATTGAGATTGTAAGCAAAAGCAGGAAACTCCTAGGATGGAAATTTTGAACATTTAGTCTATTTTTATCCTTCCAATACCTTCCAGATGAGCCACGGAAAGTTTACTTATGTGGAGCATGCTCAACATGTTAAAATGCATGGAAATTGTACAGCTGCCTTGTTTTAATTTGTGATGGACAGAATTTCTTTATAAGACTGAATTTTGCCAAGTCTCCACTCCTCAATGCAGAATATTATCATATAAACGTGACTACGTGTTTCCTTGTGTTATAGCAAGCTGCACAAAACGTAGAGAAACAAACACATTTTAAAGCAAAATATTAGCTCTATTTTCAAATGATATGATCAATTATTTTCTTCAACCTCCAGGAATCTTTTTCTTGGTGAGATACCTCTAAACTTAAAACAATTAGTCCAATTGTTCATCTCAAAGAAAGAAGTGTAATAAATGTACTATTTCCCCTGTATTTCCAGGCATTTTGGACTTTGTGATATAGTTATATTTATTGTACTGTTTTCATATTAACAATTAGACAGCGTTTTTAAATTATATTACAGGGCTTCCCTGGTGGTCCAGTGGCTAAGGCTCTGGGCTCCCTATGCAGGGGGTCCGGGTTCAATCCCTGGTCAGGGAACTAGATGCCACATGCATGCCACAACTAAAGATCCTGCGTGCTGCAATGAAGATCCCGTGTGCCACATATAAGACCCGGCGCAGCCAAATAAATAAATATTAAAAAAAAAAAAACTGCCCTAAAAATAAATTATATTACAAAGTGAGGATACAAAGTAACAAAAAATGAGTTTACTTTTAAAACAAATAAACCTGAACTTATATGTTCAAATGAGTGTTATCTTTCAAAGTTGGCACCTTCGCTGACTATATAACCACTACTAAAATATTTCTATGAGGAAACATGATTGAAAAATAATGAACTGAACATATTTAACTCAAAAATCTACAAAATGAGTAATGAACTCAAAAAATAAATTAACGTAAAAAAATAATAATAAATAAATAAATAAATAAATAAATTAACGATAAAATCATAAAGAGTAGACTGAATCTTTATTGATTCAAAAAACTTCTGCTTGTTTTAAAATGAACCTATCTACAAAACAGAAACAGACTCACAGACATAGAGAACAGACTTGTGGCTGCCAAGGGAGAGGGGTGTAGGAAAGGGATGGACTGGGAGTTCAGGTTTAGCAGATGCAAACCATTACATATAGAATGGATAAACAACAGGGAACCATATTCAATATCCGAGATAAACCATAATAGAAAAGAATATTTAAAAATTTATATATATGGGGCTTCTCTGGTGGCGCAGTGGTTATGAATCCGTCTGCCAATGCAGGGGACATGTGTTCAAGCCCTGGTCCAGGAAGATCCCACATGCCGTGAAGCAACTAAGCCCGTGCGCCACAACTACTGAGCTTGCACTCTAGAGCCCATGAGACACAACTACTGAGCCCATGTGCCACAACTACTGAAGCCCGTGCACCTAGAGCCTGTGCTCCGCAACAAGAGAAGCCACTGCAATGAGAAGCCTGCGCACTGCAACAAAGAGCAGCCCCCACTCGCCGCAACTAGAGAAAGACTGTGTGCAGCAACGAAGACGCAATGCAGCCAAAAATAAATAAATAAAAATAAATTTAAAAATTTATATATATGTATAACACTTTGCAGTACAGCAGAAATTAACGCTGAAAATCAACTATACTTAAAATTTTTTAAAAATTTTGTTTCAAAAAATAAATAACTGGGTATATACCTGGAGAAAACCATAATTCGAAAAGATACATGCACCCCCATGTTCACTCCAGCACTATTTACAATAGCCAATCAACCTAAATGTCTATTGACAGATGAATGGATAAAGAAGATGTGCTATACATATATATATAATAGAATACTACTCAGCCATAAAAAAGAGTGAAATAATGCCGTTTGTGGCAACATGGAGAGACCTAGAGATTATCATACTAAATGAAGTAAGCCAGATAAAGACAAATATCATATGATATTGCTTATATATGGAATCTAAAAAAATGATACAAGTGAGCTTATTTACAAAACAGAAGGA
The DNA here is from genome assembly GCF_949774975.1 of Lagenorhynchus albirostris. Taxonomy (NCBI): domain Eukaryota; kingdom Metazoa; phylum Chordata; class Mammalia; order Artiodactyla; family Delphinidae; genus Lagenorhynchus; species Lagenorhynchus albirostris. The sequence continues at coordinate 8,827,329 of NC_083105.1, forward strand.
GACTCACAGACATAGAAAACAAACTTATAGTTACCAAGGGGTAAAGGGGGGTTGGGGGGGATAAATTAGGAGGTTGGGATTAATTTATACACACTATTGTATATAAAATAGATAACCAACAAAGACCTACTGTATAGCACAGGGAACTATACTCAGTATTTAGTAATAACCTATAAGGGAAAAGAATCTGAAAAGGCATATATATATATACACACACACACATATCTGTAACTGAATCACTGTGCTGTACACCTGAAACTAACAAAATACTGTAAATCAACTGTACTTCAATGAAAATAATAACAATAAAATTTTTAAATTAAGTTTTAAAAATTAATAAAAAATAAAATAAATAAATAAAAGTGGATAATCCTTTGGAAAGTCTGATCAATTAAAAACAAGAGAGGGGCTTCCCTGGTGGCACAGTAGTTGAGAGTCCACCTGCCAATGCAGGGGACACGGGTTCGTGCCCCGGTCCGGGAAGATCCCACATGCCACGGAGTGGCTGGGCCCCTGAGCCATGGTCGCTGAGCCTGCGCGTCCGGAGCCTGTGCTCCGCAATGGGAGAGGCCACGGTAGTGAGGGGCCCGCGTACCGCAAAAAAAAAAAAAAAAAAAAAAAAACCATTGCAGAAATGTGTTAGATAATTATTCAAAGAACTAGCCACTGAAACTACGTCAGGCATAAGTAGTTTTCTTCTATCAAACAGATAATTTCATGTTATCTCTACTGCTCCCGAACTTATGGAGACAGAAGAGAAAGCTTCCTAATTTCTTCTATGAGGCTAACATATTCCTGATATCCATCTGGATTCAGATGCGGTATGAAAAATAAAACTACAGACCAATCTTCATTTGTGAAGACAAACACAAAAATCCTAAGTAAAATATTAGCAAGTAGAATTTACCAGTTTTAAGAGAATAATTCATTATGACCATGTAGGGTTTATACCAACAATTCGAGGATTGTTAAATTACAAAATCTATTAACATAACTCTTCATTTGTTCAACAAGTATGTATTAACTGCCTTCTCTGTGTCTGTGCTAGGTGCTGCAGATACAGTAGTACCAAACAGGGTAGGTTCTCGTACACATGGAGCCAATATCCTCATCGGAGAAGGAAATTCACTGAGAAGGAAGTAAAGAGTTGATGGGATATGGAAAAACTGAGAGAGGCTCACTTTAGATCAGGTGGTTAGGGAAGGCTTTTCTCAGGAGGGGCATTTAAGCTGAGCTGAAAAGCAATTGCTTGAGTGTTGAAAGAACAAGAGGGATGATCAGGAGGCTAGGCCAGGTGACCAAGGGAGAGAGGTGGGAGACGAAGCCGAGGAGGTGGGAGGGGCTAGATCATAGTGGGTCTTGCAGGCCACAGAAAGGATGTTATTGTTAAGAACGGTGGAAAGTCACAAAAGAATTTTAAAGCAGGAGAGTGAACAGTGCCATTTTATCCATTACGCAGTCTCCACTTAATATCTCGGATCTACAAGCTTTTTAAGGGTCTAGGCAAATGTTTGGGACCTGAAAAAATATATTTACAAGTCCAAAATACAAAAAGAAAATTATAACCATAAAAATTAATAAATGCTTCAGTGTCCTTGGAATATAACACCCAACAATTTCATTCACTAAGTTGAGCATTTATAAGGTTTCATTACATTTGAAAATAATTCTCACTTTGTAAAAAATACTAAATATGTTAATTATTAAGAAATCTTAGGTGATTACAAATTAAGTCAGTTATTTGTAGCCAAAGAATTTCAGAAGCAAAATTATTAAAATTCTTTTAACATACGATAGCAAAAATAAGTAAAACCACGTATTTAACATGGAATGAGGGGCTTCCCTGGTGGTCCAGTAGTTAAGAATCCGCCTTCCAATGCAGGGGACACGGGTTCGATCCCTGGTTGGGGAACTAAGATGGCGGGGCAACTAAGCCCATGTGCCGCAACTAAGACCCAACACAGCCAACTAAACAAAAAAATATTTTTAAAAAAAAAATATGGGATGAGGGTACCTTTTAATATGTTTCCTATAAAGTGGGACAAAGTCTCCAAACCTCCCAAAGTAAACATTCCAAGGACCCATGGAGGTCTTACTACCACTTTAGGAGAGACAGAATCAGAGTTATGTGTTCAAAAGCTCATCCTGGCTTCTATATGGAGAATACACTACAGAGGACCAAGTGGAGAAGCAGAGACAAGTTGGAAGGCAACTGTGGACTTCTAGGTGAGGGAGTCAGATGGAGGGGTTAGAGGGGCTTCAATCGTAGGTTAGATAACTGGTTGTTGTTAAGAATGCAATCTGTGGGACTTCCCTGGTGGTCCAGTGGCTAAGACTCCATGTTTCCAATGCAGGGGGCCTGGGTTCGATCCCTGGTCAGGGAACTAGATCCCACATGCTGCAACTAAAGATCCTGCATGGGGGCTTCCCTGGTGGCACAGTGGTTAAGAATCCACCTGCCAACGCAGGGGACACAGGTTCGAGCCCTGGTCCAGGAAGATCCCACGTGCCGTGGGGCAACTAAAGAGCCCGCGCTCTAGAGCCCATGAACCACAACTACTGAAGCCTGTGCTCCTAGAGCCCGTGCTCTGCAACAAGAGAAGCCACCGCAATGAGAAGCCTGCGCACCACAACAAAGAGTAGCCCCTGCTCACTGCAACTAGAGATGGCCCGCGCGCAGCAACAAAGACCCAACACAGCCAAAAATAAAATAAATAAATTTATTTTTTAAAAAAATGCTGCATGCCACAACTAAAAGATCCCGCGTGCTGCAATTAAGACCCGGTACAGCCAAATAAGTAAATATTAAAAAAAAAAAAAAAAGAATGCAATCTGTGACCATGAAGTATATAGTAAGGCCAATCCACCCTTTCAAAAATAAGACTCCAAACTCTGAACTCACCGTTCATTCAGTCAAGAACCATCTTTTAAGCATCTACTATGTATTAGATGCTGTGCTAGAACCAAGCCCAGGAGGGTACAAAGAGGACTTTAACACCTTGAAGGACAGAGACATGTAAATCCATAATTAAAATATAGCATGGTAACTGCCATAATTAAAGTATAAATTGAGATATATAGATAGTTATGCTATAAGAATACAAAGAACTAACTGCTGAGAGTCAGAAAAGGTTTCACAGGGGAGGTAAGATTTTAAACCGAGTCTTAAAAGAATCAGTAGGGGTTTGTCGTGTAGAAAACACAGGAAAGGCAAAAGCTTTTCTAAGTCTTATCAACTTCAGTACTACCAAACGACAGCAATGAAGAAGGCTGATGAGAAATAAATGTAAGAACTAAGTTTTTTCAGAATTTTTATCCCCAACAAAGTCAGAAGGTATATAGATAGAAATAGTAGTCAAAACTACAGTGGAATCTCTAACACAACTAGAATCCAAAATCTTTGGAGAAGGTTAGCATTTACACTCCTATTACACATTTATAAATGAGAATGCTAGCAGACCTTTTAAGGAACATTAAAAGAAAATTCTCAGATTCTTTAGAATCAAACCTCAAAAATCAAATTTGCATCTGGAGGATGCCTTCCTTGACACTCCTGTTTGAGTTCAGTGTCCTCCTCTGTGCTTCCTGGCACCCTGTATACGCCTCTACGGAAGCACCTTCAAACCCTACTGTTATTGTTACCCATTTACTTGGTGCTTCCCCCTCTAAACTATGAGCTTCTTAAGGGCAGGGTATATGGTTATTATTTCTATCTCTAGTACATAGGAGGAATTCAATTAATGTTTGCTGAATGAATGACCAAATGAATAAGCAAAAGAATGAATAGATGAATACTATTAACCTGGGTATTTATAAGAGGCAAAAGAAACAACACTTAACATCCTATAATTAGGAGATAAGACACTGGACAGTCAACAAGAAAGTATAAGATAAATTGTTAACTATATGGTTCCAACCCTCAGAGAGACAGGAGTTAGAAAATTGAGACACTATAGCTCATTTGAGCTGAGTTTCAAAGGAAGGACAGAATCAGAATGGTCAAAATAGATGTTTCAGCAATGTGTGCCATCCTGTTGCTACAATGGTGTAGTTGGTGGGTGTGCCCGGGCCAAACAGTGGGGCTCTATGGCCCAAAAAGAGTGCTGAATTTTTACTGCACATGCTCAATAATCCATAGAGTAATGCTGAACTTAAGGGTTTAGGGGTAGATTCTCTGGTCATTGAGCACATCCAGGTGAATGAAGTCCCCAGGATGTGGTGCAGGACTTAACAGAGCTCATGGTCAGATCAACCCATACATGAGCTCTCCCTACCACACTGAGATATCCTTACTGAAAAAGAACACATTGTTCCTAAACCAGAAGAAGAGGTTGCACAGAAAAAAAAGATATTCCAGAAGAAACAAAAACTTACGGACCAGAATAAATGCCGCAAGAAAACAAATGCAAATAAAAGTAAAACAAAAAACAAAACCAAAAGAACACAAAAAACCCCAGATGCTTCAATATGAAGCTAATGAAGCTTTAGCTGCAGGACCCCTCACTTTCATGGGGCTCTCCCAAAGCCCTAGGAGGGGTCCTGAAACTATGCCCAGATGATCTCTTTTTTTTTTTATTGTAGTAAAATATGTAAAATTTACCATCTTAACCATTTTTAAGTGTACAGTTCAGCAGTGTTAAATATATTCACATTGTTGCGAAACAGATCTCCAGAACTTTTTCATCTTGCAAGTCTGAAATTGTACACCCATTAAACAACTCCCCTTCTCCCCCTCCCCCCAGCTCCTGGTAACCACCATTTTACTTTCTATTTACATAAATCTGACTACTTTAGATACCTCATAAAAGTAGGATCACACAGTATTTGTCTGTGACTGGCTTATTTCACTTATAATATTTTCAAGGTTCCATCCATGTTGTAGCATTTAATAGGCTTTCCATCATTTTATGAGTGAATAATATTCCATTTCCTGTATATACCACATTTTGTTTATCCATTCATCCACCAATGGGACACCTGAGTTGATTCTACCCCTTGGCTATTATGAATAATGCTGCTATGAATATGAGTGTGCAACTATTTCTTCAAGATCTTGCTTTCAATTCTTTTGGATACATAACCAGAAAGGGGATTCCTGGATCATTTGGTAGTTCTATTTTTGAGTTTTTGAGGAAACTCTCAACTGTTTTCCACAGAAGTTACGCCATTTTATAATCCCACCAATAGTGCACAAAGGTTCCAATTTCTCCATATCCTTGCCAATATTTATTTTGTTTCTTGCTTTTTTTTTTTTGATAGTAGTTATCCTGATGGGTGTGAAATGACATCTCATTGTGGTTTTGATTTGCATTTCCTTGATGATTAGTGATGCTGAGCATCTTTTCATATGTGTAAAGGCCATTTATTTTATCATCTTTGGAGAAATGTCTATTCAAGGCCTTTGGACATTTTTTAATCAGGTTATTTGATTTTTGCTGTTGTTGAGTTGCTCTTTATATATTCTGGACATTAATCTCTTATTAGATAATATGATTTGCAAATATTTCCTCACAATCTGTAGAATGCCTTTTTACTCTATGACTGTTCTTTGATGCATAAAAATTTTTAACTTTGATGTAGTTCCATTTGTCTATTTTTGCTTTTATGCCTATGCTTTTGGTGTCATATCCAAAAAACACTGCCAAGCCCAGTATCATGAAGCTTTTTTCCTATGTTTTCTTTTAGGAGTTTTATAGTTGTAGGTCTTAGGCTTAGGTCTTTGATCCATGTTGAGTTAATATTTGTATATAGTATAAGATAAGGGTCCAACTTCATTCTTTTGCAAATGGGTATTGAAAATTCCCAGTGCCATATGTTGAAAAGACTCTCTGTTCCCCATTGAATGGTCTTGGCACCTTTGTCAAAGATAATCTGACCTTATATGAGGGTTTATTTCTGGGCTTTCTATTCTTTCCATTTGTCTGTTTGCCTGTCTTAATGCCAGTATCACATTGTTTTTGATTACTGTAGCTTTGTAATATATTTTGAAATTAGGAGTGTGAGTTCTCCAACTTTGTTCCAAATGACCAATTATTTTTAAAAATGTGCGAAGACAATGTATTTTTCCTCACAATCTTAACACAGATTGTCAAAACCACAGCCTCTTTCCATCTCAACTCCCCCCCCCCACCATGATCCCCCCTGTCAAGAGAGTCAGAGTGGCTGTAGGCCTTTGGGGGATTCCTAAAGGGAAAGCTGTGTTGATGATATTTTATTGGTTTTGGGGTTTTTTTAAATTAATTTATTTATTTTTGGCTGCACTGGGTCTTTGCTGCGGTGCATGGGTTTCTCACTGCGGTGGCTCCTCTTGTTGCAGAGCACAGGCTCTAGGCGTAAGGGCTTCAGTAGTTGTGGCATGCGGGGTCAGTAGTTGTGGCTTGCGGGCTCTAGAGCTCAGGATCAGTAGTTGTGGCACATGGGCTTAGATGCTCTGCGGCATGTGGGATCTTCCCGGACCAGGGCTCGAATCTGTGTCCCCTGCATTGGCAGGTGGATTCTTAACCACTGTGCCCCCAGGGAACTCCCTTTGGTTTTAATGGAATATATTTATGTGGTTCTCAGTCACTTCCATGTATGGCTGAGTTACTATTAACCATCCTGTGAACAAAGATGTTGCTGGGCCAACTCATTGTGCATACTGACAGAAATGTGCAGGGCCAGATCATACCATGATATAAATGTGTCAATTCAAAGAGTATTTCAGGGTAGTCAATATACGAGAAAAAAATGAAGCCTTGCAATCTTATAGCCTATTTATAAAACATACTTGCTAGAGGTTTTCCCAAAATTGATAACAATCTTACAAATTTATATGATATAGCCAATAACAGGTTGTGAAGATGAAAGGAACTTCTCTCATCTATCAATAACAAACAACATATTTTGGTCAACCATGCTATAGAAAACACTGAATTATCTCTATCTCTTTTTAGAATATATCACAGAATTGTCGTAATATGAAGGGTCAATCAAAGAGTAAGCAGCCAGAAAATGTTGGGAAAAAAACTTTACAGCAATGTGTTAGGCAAATATTAATACAAATTAATATAAAATATTATTTGTCAACGTTTTTTAAGTTGCCATTTTTGTGATTTCTTTCCTCATTGTAAATAAATATTCACTTTCGTACCAGTTATGTATTTGAAATTTTCTTTTTTTAAAATTTTATTGGAGTAGAGTTGATTTACAATGTTGTGTTAGCAAAGTGATTCAGTTATACATATATGTATATTCATCCTTTTTTAGACTCTTTTCTCATATAGGTTATCACAGAATATTGAGTAGAGTTCCCTGTGCTATACAGTAGGTCCTTGTTGGTTATCTGATTTTCTTTTTCCTAAAGAGCATTCCCACAAAACCTAGGTTTGCTCCTGGTCAGAAGGAAGGGTCTCTTTCCCTGAACAAAGGCATGAGAGGGGGAAGGAAACGAGATACGCATGGAAGACCTTACTGAGAGACACTGGGCAGGAGCAGGAAGATCCTTCAAACAGTAGAGAAAATATGCATAAGTAGGCTAAAGGCATCTTATGGAGGTCCTTGGAAGCAAAGAAAGAGTTCAGTCTTGCATAGAAATCTTTCTTTTTTTTTTTTTGCGAAATAATAATCAACTGGCTTACAGGTAGGGACACTTAAAGAGGAGAATCTGTTAAAGCTGGATCTGTTGGAATATATTTAAGAAAGTACTGAATACAAAGTCAAACATGACAGGTTACCAATTCACTTTTCTTCTGCTAATAATAAATAAAATATTCTTAAGTTAGGATTTTTAGTCACCCCACTTCAGACTTTCAAAGTGAGTGTGCAGAACAGGGATTCTTAACAGTCTGTGGGAACTTACTGACATCTTAATTTATTCAGTATATACTTATTGACGTTTTCTGGTGCCAATGGCAGTGACCACGCTGGCAAAAGTCTCTGTTCTTGTAGAGCTGAAGACAGAGCAAAAAGCCTTAGCCTGACCTTTCACTGCCTGCCATCATGCTGTACCTCCTCTTTACTACAATCTCCCTCCCCCTCCACCCCGTACTTCTGCCAAAACCTCAGTACACAGACTCCCAGTGGGTAAGGAAAGGCGCAGTGCTTAGGGCAGGACTTGTGTCCATACCCTCCAGTGAACATAAAATTTTGGGGAAATAAACACTACCTTCTCCTCATGACACCACTGGAAATTTTTGCAACTGAACATGCATTTCATTATCTATATTTACATAATGCTATGTATTTCAAAACATTTTACAACTATACGATAACAGTAATGTCTCCAAAGAAGCAACCTTAAAACAACAATTTCAAGGAACTGGGCAAATTAATTTTACTACATTTTGCCTTTCAAGTAATATTCTTCCATGAAAGCATATTATTTGTTCATAAGTAAAATATAAGCTAAATAAATAAGACTTTTATTAGATTAACTGTAGTTTTCTGAGAGCCACATGAGCTACCCTATTCACTGTTGTTTAAAGTCACCACTTTAACCTGTAAGTGTAGCAGCAATCCACAGTCTGTAGTCATTTTCAATTACAAAACACAGGAAAAACCTCATAAAATAGAGTTTAGAACTTAAAGACACTTTCAAAGAATTAAATTTTTTAAGTGACTTCTATGCATATTAGAAAATTTATTAGCAACTGAAAGTTTCCCAAAGACTTAGTATAAAATGTTTATGGTTATACTAAAATTCCCAGCAGCAAAAATTCCATGAGCATAACTATCTATTGAACCTCTTTGTGGCATTTTCAAAATACTAATAAACTTGAAAATAACTCTCACTTCTTTTCTCCCAAAAACAATCTGAAAAGATTATATAGAAATCCAGGGACTTCTCTGGTGGTGCAGCTGTTAAGACTCGCATTCCCAATGCAGGGGGCCCGGGTTCCATCCCTGGTCAGGGAACTAGATCCCATATGTCGCAACTAAAGATCCCACACGCGGCAACTAAAAAAGATCCTGCATGCCACAACGAAGATCCCACGTGTTGCAACTAAGACCTGGCGCAGCCAAATAAATAAATATTAAAAAAAGAAATCCAACTATTTTCCTGGTGTCCAGCTTACTGCTGTGTAGTAATGATTGAGTTTATAAAGCATTCAATTTGGTACTTCTTAATAAGTTTATTTCAACATGTACATATTTTAATGGCCCAAAGGAAAAAAAAAGTTGGTGAAAAACTGATGGTAGAAAACAGAAAATAAAATGTTAAAAACAAACAAACCAAAAAACCCTTTCCTATGGCCAAATACCAAGGTTTGTGTTTTGAAGATAATTATCTATAAAATGAGTGATTTGGAAATACTTTCATTTTCTCTGTATTTAGGAAATGCTACAGAGCGTCCAAAAGCCTTTAAATAAGCACCAGAAGAATGGTTTCCAAAGAGTTTAGTGTTGGGCTTCCCTGGTGGCGCAGTGGTTGAGTCCGCCTGCCAAAGCAGAGGACACGGGTTCGTGCCCCGATCCGGGAAGATCCCACATGCCGCGGAGCGGCTAGGCACGTGAGCCATGGCCCCTGAGCCTGCGCGTCTGGAGCCTGTGCTCCGCAATGGGAGAGGCCACAACAGTGAGAGGCCCGCGTACCGCAAAAAAAAAAAAAAAAAGAGTTTAGTATTAAATTTGGTAGTCAAATATAAAACAAGGGCTATCAACTGTAGAGATTTAGAAAGAATAAACTTTTAAAAGTTGTACCACAGTATAAGATGAATGTGAGGAAGAGAGAACTGTAGGTTAAGGAGTTCGAGTAGGAGCAGAAACAAAGGTAAGGACTAACTATCAGAACTTACAAAAGGTCTGTATAATTAATATTTCAGAAAAATTAAAAGGGCATTTTATAACTAGACATTTAAGTTGGGAAGAATGTAATTAGTAAGAAGAGAATTTAATCAAGACACTGGAGTTAAGACATTTAAAAAATAGCACCTCAAGCACAAAATCATATTACACCACACTGGGGTATAAAGGGTGGTGCTGACTCCCTAAATTACATTCTTCTCTCTGAATCAATATAAAACTGTCTTCAACATTTCGATTTCCTTACAGGTCTCCGATGCAAGAATAGACTCTCCCTCAGAAAGGGAAGTTAAAAAAGCACCCCAAGATAGTAGAAATATAGAAAATGATACAATTAATTATATCAACAATCCCTAAAAGGGGGATACTGTCTATAAAATACATTATTAAATGAGATTTTTTTGGTTTTTAAAATTTTAATATGCTTTATTTAACACAACATATATAACAGATTATCATTTCAACATAAAACAATATAGAGCATCTGAGCCGCCACCATGGTGTGGAAGCTTAAATTCCGTGAGAAGCGGCTGAAGCAGATGGTGTTCCTGAACCGGGAAGTCACTGATCTCAACCTGCAGGAGCTGCGCGTATCGCGGCGTCATCGTTTGCAGCTGCAGCGGTACGAGGACGACACACGCTACCACCAGCTGAGCCTTGCTGGGCGTGCAAGCTGCGCCTGCGCGACCTGCCGAAGCGCTGCTGGAGAAGTATGCTCTCGGCCTAGTGCCCACATGTGGATCACGGGAGCTCTGCGATTTCCTCAAGGCCTCGTCCTTCTGCCGCCATAGCCTGCTCACTGTAGTGCTTGAGCCGCGCCTGGCGCAGCACCTCCAGGCCGCCGTGGCATTCATGGAGCAGGGCCAGGTGCACAAGGGCCCCAACGTGGTCACCGACCCCACCTTCCTTGTCACGTGCAGCATGTAGCACTTCGTCATCTGGGCTGACTCGTCCAAGATCAAGCGGCGTGTGCTGGAGTACAATGAGGTGCGTGAAGCCTTCGATATGGAAGCCTATCAGGTCTTGCCTCGCCAGGGCCGCATTTTATAGATGGGGAAGCTGAGAACGGATGCCTGAGATTCTATGAAGGCGTTCTCCCCAAGAGTATGGCAGTCAATCCTCGGTTCTTAAGAACTTGGCTCCTCAGCTACAGGCCACGCACAGAGCCAGAGGGTATGCTCCTTTTCCACGAAATTTTCTTAGCCTTTGGACAGTTGATAATTAAATGACTGCCTTACGGGAAGCGGTTTTGTGCTGCACTGGGGAATTGTTAGATTTTTTTTTTTTTTGATGTGGACCATTTTTAGTCTTTATTGAATTTGTTACAATATTGCTTCTGTTTTATGTTTTGGTTTTTTGGGCAGAAGGCATGTGGAATCTTAGTTCCGCGACCAGGGATGGAACCCTCACTCCCTGCACTGGAAGGGGGAGTCTTACTACTGGACCCCCAGGGAAGTCCCAACTGTCGGATTCTTGTACCTGAAACATTGTAGTGTGAAAGCAAGGACTTTGGGGGGAGGGCTCCCCCGCCCTCAGCTTTCCTTTCATTTTCTTCCCCGCCCCCCAGCTTTCCTTTCATTTTCTTGTAGCCGGACAGTTTGGTTTAATTTATTTAACTCAAATTCTTGCTCCTGTTTGTGAATAAGCAGTTTACAGATGATGAAGAGTTTGGTCTCAAGTTTTCATAAAATGGATGAGATTTTAGTGTTCAGAGTCCTTTCTCTTATTTAAAGGAATGCTCTCCTAATGCCAACAAATGGCCTAACTGCTTTTTAAGTGCAATAAATAAATAAACAAACAATATAAAAGTTATTAATTTTACATTCTTTTTTGGTACTAAGTCTTTGAAATCCAGGCTATATTTTACATTTAAGGTACATTTCAATTTGGTTGCTATTTTATTATGGTAAAAAACATTAAATTTTATATCTTAACTATTTTTAAGTGTACAGTTCAGTGGTATTAAGTATAGTCACTTTGTTTAGAAACGGATCACTAGAATTTTCTCATCTTTAACTCTATACCTATTAAATACTAATTCTCTCTCCTCTCTCCCCCTAGCCCTTGGCAACCACCTTTCTACTTTCTATTTCTATGATTCTGACTACATTAGATACCTCATATGGGTGGAATCATACAGTATTTGTCCTTTGTGACTGGCTTATTTTGCTTAGCATAATGCCCTTGAGGATCATGCATGTTGTAGCATGTGACAAGACTTCCTTCTTATTCAAGGCTTCATAATACTCCACTGTATGTATATACCACATTTTCTTTATCTGTTCACCTGTTAATGGACATTTGGGTTGCTTATACTTCTTGGCTATTATGAATAATGCTGCAATAAATATGTGTGTGCAAATATGTCTTTGAGATGCTGCTTTGAGAGAGTCATTTTTAATGATGACCTTTCATAAAATGAACCAAAAGAATTAAGAAAATTCAATCGATAAAAATTTACTAGAAAAATTGAATTATTTTAGTAGGTTAAAGACAAATATCTTTTGAGAATATGAGTGAATTTCAGCATGGAGATTTAAAGCTTAGATTTGTTTATAAGCTATATTAAAATTTTTTTAAAGGAGGAAATGAAAAAGAGGCCAAACTCATCTTGTTAATATACCAAAACTGATATCTAACTTCCAAATAATTTACAAGATAGGTGACCATATGTGCGTGGGTTTATCTCAAAAAAAAAATTACAATAAATGATATGCCCACAAATAACTAGACCACCACTTGTATCATAAATAAAACCAAATCAAAATCCTGCCTGGGTAGAAACATTTTAGCTGGAATGAGCTTTCAATAAGCATGATCAAACACAATCTATGAGCAAGTATCTGCTCGTGTTGTGTTTTAAAAAGCTGTAATAGTTTTATATTTACCCCTGTGTCAAACACATCATGTGATTAATACTGTGTGAGTTTAGTGTAGTAATCATATGGCAATAACCTTGGTTTGTCTGATTTGCTTCAATAGCTCATAAAGTGAATATCCTCAGAAAAATGATTATATTAGATACACTAATAGTAAATAAGCCTCATAAAAAGCAATAATATTGAGACAATATATATAGACAAATGTTTAAAGCTATACATTCTACTAAATCTTATTCACATGTACACCAGAAATCAGCACAACTGATCTAAATATTAACAACTTAGCACAAATATTTTTCAATATCAAAATGCAATTATGTTTTCAAGAAGCTTTCTACATGCATAGCTACCTTAATCTACCTATTAATAGAACGTATTCCATTGGAATAAACATCACAGAAATAAAATAATTTTTTCAAGACTTCCAGAACCTATGGTAAAAATGTTAAATGAAGAAACAAGGAAAGTGGCACAGATCAGCTAACAGAAATAATTTTAGACCTGATCCTTACTAGAATTTGCTTTGTGACCGTGAGCGAGTTATATAATCCCTGTGCTCCACCTGCCTCCCTAAGTGAAAAAGGCTCTTCGTACAAGCTAATACCAATGAATGAGAGCCATTTTGGAAACCAATTCAGAAGAAAATTAAGCTAGATCTCTGCCTCATACCATACACAAAAATGAGTACCAGTTCAATTAAAGGTATAAAAGCGAAAAATACAGCAGAAAAACTCAGGACATTTCATCATGTTAGGGTAGGAAAGACTTCTTTAGGAAAGCACAAAACATAGAAGCCATAAAGGCTGATTTTACTACATAAAAATGTAAATGGTTTATTAGTATGACAGATACCCCAATGTTAAAAGATAACGCTGGGAGAAAATATTCAGAACATCTCAAAAGACAAAGGTTAATATCTACACTTTGTAAAGGGCTCCTACAAAACTATCAAAACAAACAATCCAAAAGAAAAATGGGAATTGTAGGTAAATAGGGTGGTACACGAAATAAAAATCAACGGCCAATAAACGAACAAAAGACATTCCATCTTATTAGTAAGCATAAAAGTGTAAATTAAAACAATAAAATATTAGAGGGGCAAAAATTCAAAGATAAATAATTTTATTGTCATCAAAGGTGTGGAGGAATGGGCACTCTCATTCACTGCTGATGGAAATGAACATTGGTATAGCTCTTTTGAAAGGTAATTTGATAGCAGCTACCTCCTTGTAAAAAAATAAACATGACCATGAGCCAAACAGCTCCATGTCTAGACATCTATTCTACAGAAATACACCTGTGTATAAAGATATAAGAATAAGGATGTTCAATAAAGTATTATTTGTAATAATCAAAGAAGCGAAGGCCACCAAAATATTTATTAGAGAAGAATGGCTACAGTACATCAGTTCAACAGAATGTTTTGCAGATGTTTAAAAGAATGAAATAGACTGCAAAAGATGTCAGATGAAACAAGCAAGTCTCAGAAGAATTATATTAGGAAAAAAATCTATTTAGTTGTTTTTTCTAAATATACAGAAAATGTTTAAGAAGATGAGAAAGGGAAGGAGGGTAAAAGAAGAGTCTCATTTTTATTTCTAAATCCACACTTACTGTTTGAATATTTTATGACAACCATGTGTTACTTTTATAATTAAAAAAAAAAAAGAATGGATGGGAATTTCATAAATTATTCAGCAATATGTCACTCACAGGATCTAGAATGTAGTATTCAGTTCCTAGATCCTACTATCCAGGATTCAATCATCCTTTGCTAACTGCAGTTCTGAGATACAAAAAATAAAAAATTTGTTCACTCTTTTTATTTCTGTTGCCTCAAACAAAAGAACACAGCACCTTTGCTCCCCCCACTCCCACAGAAGAGGAGGGCAGGTCTATTGGAGGAAGCCCCAGAGAGAAGATTCACTTCTGCTTTATCATTTCAATATATGATAGCAGACCAAGCCCAGAAAAAAACAAACAACCCCTTCCCACAAAAAAACAAAACAAAATAAAACAAGATTCATCTGTGAAAAGTCAGAGATTTGTGAAAACAAAACAATCAAGGGAAATGGTATATTCCGCATTCCCCATGACGTTTCAAGTCTGCTGGGGCTGTTTTAAGTGATCTAAAAGAAGTACAGTTTGTATAACATAAAACTGTGGGAGAATCTATCCCAGCAATGTTTCCTGAATACCTAAAGAAGCTGATTCAGGATAGGGGTTACTGGAGCAGGTTTTTAAAGATAAAGACTGGTTTGTTTGGGAAATGGATACCCTTCAGAGAATAGAACCTTCATCTGTGTTTTAAAAATAGGCTTTATGCCATTTTCACTGTTTCCCCCAACTCACTCTTATCCGTGAGACTTTGATCTTGACAGCTGCAATTTTGCTAGCCACAATACTTTTCAGGAACATAGATCCCAAGGTTGGCAAAGAATTTGCATTCAAGAGATATTATAAAACACTTTAAAGTCAGAAAGATCCAGTTCAAATCCTAACTTCCGTTTCAAGCTGCATTACCATGGGCAAGTTACCGACCCCAATATCTGAAGTGGAGACACTGTAAGGGTTGGAAATAACACACACAGCACCTTAAGCAAAGTTCTCAATGCACAGAAAACCCTCGTCAAATTGGAGCTATGATTTTTATATTATAATACCTTTGACCTGAGTCTGGGAGGCAGGAGTGGATAAGGGGGCAGGGCAACCGAAGTGTCCCTAGTTCCCTCTACTGGGACTAGTTGTTTGGCTTTCTAACTTGCTAAAGATGAATTGATTCCATCCGCCCATGCAGAATATAAGTGCATTTGACAGAATACAGCAAAGTTACGATTTATATTGTGAGCTATTTTTAAAACTGCCTGGTTAGCAAATTAAACCAGCTGTGAAAATATCCTGGTTTCCATTCACAACAAATACAAGACAAACATTCTATTTTAATGAACCTGGCCTCAGGGCAGCATAGCATATTCTGCATAATTCATTCCTAAGGGTTTCAGAGACATAATTTTCATAAGACAGACCAAAACTAAATTATTTTCTAGGGGAAAAAAAAGATGAGAGAAAAGAGTTTCTCTCTACAGATTTCGGTAAATTCCATGAATCACTGTCCCATTCAACTTAGAAGACTACTGTCTGAATAAAAAATAGCAGTTATGTCAGTACTTTAAGCCAGTCTTAACTGTTTTTCCTTTAAAAGGGCATATGAAACACCACTCTGCTCTGCAACATAATTTTTCAAGTTCTGTGACAGAGGGAGGAAAAAATCTACTCACTGCCACACAAAAGCTACCTAGAGGACTCTCAATTTCAGATTTAAAACTTATCACTCCTTGAGAAGTTAGAGGAGAGGCTTCCCTGGTGGCGCAGTGGTTAAGAATCCGCTTGCCAATGCAGGGGACACAGGTTCGATCCCTGGCCCGGGAAGATCCCACATGCTGCAGAGCAACTAAGCCCATGCGCCACAACTACTGAGCCTGTGCTCTAGAGTCCATGAGCCACAACTACTGAGCCCACGTGCCACAACTACTGAAGCCCGCGCACCTAGAGCCTGTGCTCCACAACGAGAGAAGCCCACGCACCACAATGAAGAGTAGCCCCCAGGCTTCCCTGGTGGCACAGTGGCTAAAAACCCACCTGCCAATGCAGGGGACACAGGTTCAAGCCCTGGTCTGGGAAGATCCCACATGCCACGGAGCAACTAAGCCTGTGCGCCACAACTACTGAGCCTGCGCTCTAGAGCCCAGGAGCCACAACTACTGAGCCCACGTGCCACAACCACTGAAGCCTGCGCGCCTAGAGCCCGTGCTCCACAACGAGAAGCCACGACAATGAGAAGCCTGCGCACTGCAATGAAGAGTAGCCTCCGCTCACCACAACTAGAGAAAGCCCGTGCACAGCAGCGAAGACACAACACAGCCATAAATAAATAAATTAAAAAAAAAAAAAACTGTAGCCCCTGCTCGCCGCAACCAGAGAAAAGCCCACGCAGCAATGAAGACCCAACACAGCCAAAAATAAAATAAATAAAATAAAAATAAATTTATAAAAAATAAAAAAAAGAAGTTAGAGGAGACATCCTCAATTATTTAGAATGTTGGCTAAGTTATATTATTTATAATTCCTGTTCCTTTGGGGAAACAATTTGCTATTTAAACAAAGATCAGAAGTATAAGTAACTAATGGAATAGAATTTCAGGAAGTATTATTCAAATAAATTCACACCTGGAATGCAGGAAAACAGTCTATTAATTAAGTTTGCTTCATAAAGACATTGCTAAGAAAAGGATATACCATTTTACGCTGTCTTTGGAAATCAACCAGACTGAGTTAGTTCAGTTTGGAACATCCTAAGCCTTAAAGCCTTTGCTAAAGCGTGACATAAATTTTGATTAGTCAAGTGTGAAAAACTACAAAGCCAACTTTCTTGTCCCTCCAGTTAGTCTGTCTATAAATAGAAGCAATGCATTAACAGCCACCAAAGCAATTCGTGAGTTCCACAATGTGCCCAACATATACATCCCTTGCAAACATGCTCTCAGCATGTTTAACCAAAGTGTTTCTGAAGATCTGTAATAAGACCCTTTTAAAATAAACTGTAACTCACTGTTTGCTTTCTTCACCAGGAGGTGGAGTCTTGCCATGCCCTTCCATTACAAAATCCTCCTGTTCCACCTGCAAAGGCAAGTACCACAAGTCAGCAGTAGTCAGTAACTAAGATGCAATCACTCCAAAGTGCCAGGGCCTGTGCTTACAGAACGGCATGGCATTTCACTATACTGCCTAGGACAGAAGCCTCAGCCAGTGGTTTTCACTCTCCAGGTTTGCTTATGGAATCTCTGCTTGGGTGACCAGATTTGCAGAATAAAAAAGGAAGCATGCTGATTTGCAATTCATAATTGTGACAAAAGATTAGCATCCAGAATATAATAAAGAATTGCTATGAATCAGTAAGAAGAAGACAACCTACCAGAAAAATTTACAAAATTATTGAGTAGGAATTTCACTGAAGGGGACGCATAAATGGCCCTAAGCTTATGAAAAGATGTTCAATCTCCTGTCAATCAGCAAAATGCAAATTAAAAACACAAAGAGATACCATTTCACAACCACCAGGCTGGCTAAAATTTAAAAGTTGGGCAATACCAAGTGTTGACAAGGGTGCAGAGCAACAGCAACTCTCATCCATTCCCAGTGGGAGGGAAAATTGGTACCACTACTTTTAAAAAGTTTGCCCTTATCTAGTACACTTGACTATGTACTTACTGTACAAACCAGTGGTTGCACTTCTAGGTACATACCCTAGAGAAACTTCTGCACATATACAAAAATATTTTTTGGAGCATTATTTTTAACAGGAAAAAACCCCCAAACATTCATCAACAATAAAGTAGATAAATAGGCTACAGTGTTTTAAGACAATAGAATATTATACTGCATGAAAATGAATGAACTACAGAAACACACCTCAACCTGGATGAGTTACAAAAACACAACACTAGGTGAAAGCAGCAAGTCACAAAAGAATACATATGCAGTTTAAATCCATTAATATAAAATTCCAATATATACATTTTTAAGCCATATATATGTATATGTAGACATATATGTATATTTATGGTTTATAAAACTATAAAGAAAAGGGAATAACTATTACAAAATTTAGGCTAATTAGTACCTTAGGGAGTCGGGCAAGAGGGATTCGATCAGGAAGGGACACATGGTGGTTTCTGGGGTATGGTTAAATTCTATTTCTTGGCCTATGTAGTAGGTATATGGGCATTTATTTTATAATTATTCTTTTAACTGTATGTATTTCTTTTCTCTTTTATATGTATGTTTTATTTCTCAATACAAATTTTCAAAGAAAAAAGAAAGCATTTTACTATTCCAGATGGTTTACTGATCAATAAAGGAAGATAAGTACAGATAGAGCTACCTCCACAAACTGGGACTATCAGTCCTATAAAAACTTCCCCAAAAGGCATAATTTTAAAATGTCAAACAGAAGTATTCAAGGAGATAGATATCAACAGATGTATTCAAGGATTATTCCCTACTTAGAAAAATACCGTCCATTTCTTATAGAACCTAGTAATCTGGAAGACAGACAACAGTAACATAGATACACACCATAATGAAACCCAAATAAAACAAAAGCCTTTCCAGCTCTGCAACCCTCTGCAGTCTTCATTTCTCAGAAATACTGGAGAAGATGGAATAGTATCAAGAGGCTACGTTTCAAAAAGAACAGAAAAATCAAGAGGTTTACTTTATTTCCATTAAAAGGAGAAACTGGAGGAAGTGTAAGCAAGAATAATAAAAGACACATACGGCATAATGTGAAATTCAAACCAGGTTTCGACTTTTATTCTTCTCTACGGACTTCCTGATTCTGCAGCCTACCAGATTTTGCCAAGGAGAGGGAGGATTCTTCCATCCTAAATTTACACAGTGATCTAAACCTCTAGAAGAAAAAACATGGTTATAATGTTGCAAAGGGAACTTTATGAGGAGCTGGAGATGATCTTGATCTGGGTTGTGGTTACAAGAAAGTACACATAGGCGGAAAAAAAAATCACTGAACTGTACATTTTATGCACTTAACTCTACAAATAAATGTTATGCCTTAATTAGAAAAAAAAAGATGACACATTGTTTAAAGTTATTAAAGTTCCTTGGAATCATTTTCTCAAAGACAAGAATGGCTATTCTCCCACTTACATATATTATGAAAATTTCTTGATTTTTGACCTTTCAAAATCCTCCCCAGTTAAAGAGCTCTACTTTGTGGACTTAGCCTCTGCTTACTAGTTGTTTTTTTTTTAAAGGCTTATCTAGGGACTTCCCTGGTGGTGCAGTGGTTAAAAATCTGCCTGCCAGTGCAGGGGACACGGGTTCGAGCCCTGGTCCGGGAAGATCCCACATGCCATGGAGCAACTAAGCCCGTGTGCCACAACTACTGAGCCTGTGCTCTAGAGCCCACGAGCCACAGCTACTGAGCCCACGTGCCACAACTACTGAAGCCCATGCACCTAGAGCCCGTGCTCCACAACAAGAGAAGCCACCACAATGAGAAGCCTGTGCACCGCAACGAAGAGTAGCCCCCACTCGCCGCAACTAGAGAAAGCTCACGCGCAGCAACGAAGACCCATTGCAGTTGAAAATAAATAAATTTATTTTAAAAAAGTCTTATCTATAACCATTTCTAATTAGCACAATAATGAAGAGAAATAATAATCAAAAAGCCTACAGCTTTGGACTTTCCTGGTGGCTCAGTGGTTAAGAATACGCCTGCCAATGCAGGGGACATGGGTTCGAGCCCTGGTCCGGGAAGATCCCGCATGCCGTGGAGCAACTAAGCCCGCGTGCCACAACTACTGAGCCCATGCACCGTAACTACTGAAGCCCGCGCGCCTAGAGCCCATGCTCTGCAACAAGAGAAGCCAGCGCAATGAAAAGCCCGTGCCCCGCAACGAAGAGTAGCCCCCACTCGCCGCAACTAGAGAAAGCCCGTGTGCAGCAACGCAGACCCAATGCAGCCAAAAATTAAAAACAAACAAACAAAAAAACCCCACAGCTTCAACAACCTCCCCTATACTGGCTTTCGAATCTTTAACTGCAGCCCTCATATTTTGCATATTTGGGTCTCCACTTGGATGGCCCAATAGGTCCAAAATGAAACATTATCTTTGGCCTTAAATTTCCACTCCTTTTTATATCCCCTATCTCTGTAAATGGTACCATCTTCACCAAGATCCTTAAACAGGAAACCTACAGTCAAGGTTATAGGTTCTCCACCTTCCTTCCTTAACCCCACATCCTATTAATCACCAAGTACAGTGGCTTCTACCTCTCAAACAGCTCTCATACCCATTACCCCTTCTTTATCCTCTTTAACTGCCACAGTTAAAGCCAGCTTCTCTAAGTCTCACCACTACAAAAACCTTCTCACTAGTCTTTGTGCTTCTGGGTCCCATCTCATTTCAATCCATCCTCCAAACCAGTTCCATCAAATGGACTTTGTAAAATGCGAACATGATCACATCACTCTCCTTGAAATTCTTCAATGGCACTCTATCACCTGTCTTGAGGGATAAAATTTCAGTTCATTTGCCTAAGTGATCTTTTTTATCACCCCTGCCTCACTCACCCATTATGAACCCCTGGTGGAGCACACACCAACTCCTCACCCCTCTGTGCCTTTACATATAATGTCCCTTCTTGCCTAGAAGCCCTGGTCTTCTGCCTTACATATACTTCATGTTTCTGCTCATTCTTTTAAGTATTAATTAAAATGCTTTTCCCCAGAAGATACTACCTCCTTCACCTTTTCCCACTCTTCATCATCTCAGAAGGCAATAAAAATGGTCCAGAAAGATCACTGCTCCTTATTGCCACTTCCTGTTTTTCTCAAGTCCACTTCCAGTCCCTTCGCATCTTAATTTCTCTTTTCTACAAATGTCTTGAACACTTTGGACTTAATTTGATGATCCCCACCACTCCTCCCCCTTGACCTCATTTTCAGGAGCTTCAGTATTTTTACTCATAAAACTTACACCATAACCTAACCTTTCTCCCACTACGATTCATTCGTTCAACAAATTAATTATTGGGTACATATTACATGCTAAGTGCTGTGCTGAGGTAATGGGGAAGAAGACAGTCTTTGCCCCCCCAAAAACTTACAGATTGGTGGGAAAGACAAACAAAAACTAGTCAATTACAATACAGTGTGAGAATGCAATGAAACAAGGAAGGAAGGGCACTTAACTCAGTTTAAAGGCATCAGATACTCTAGACCCATTCTAGACAGAAGATCCATCTCCTTCCTGCTTCCGGGAGGAGACGGGCAGGACCCGATGCTGGGCCTTGCCATCCATCTGGACCACTCCACACCGAGGTCCATGAATTCTGAAATCCGCCTCTGACCATAAGTGCCTCTTCCACTCCCTGCCTCCATTCGAATCTGTAAGGAGTCCTCATTGTCAGGTCTAGTTCTGTGGTTCTTCTCTTTCCTCAGAGTCCATTCAGAGGCTCACCCGCAGGCATTTCAGTGACTTTCCTCCATAATGTCCTAGATTTGCTCACCACCAACTTGTCCTTAGGACATTCCTGTCTTGCCAAACCCTTCTCTTTTTCTCTTCAGCTCCTGGAGTGCAGAGCTGGAGAAAGTTACAAAACTGGTTCCTTTACAAATTGTACCAGTTAACTTCCACTCACTGCTGACACTCAGCGCCTCTGCCTGGAAGGCCCATCTTCATCCTGTCTTTCTGGTGAACTTCCATTTCACCTTCAAAGACTGGCTGAAAGTTACTTTTTTTAGGAAGCATTTTCTGATATCTCCTGGCACTTCTTCCTCCTCCCTTCCAGGTGCTCCTTCCCAGTAGCTCTGTAAGGCTTAGCCGGCAGCTGTGATCCTTTGTTCACCTGCTTCCCCCCACCCCGCCAAACAGCCTCTAACACAGCCCTTCTGGTCGGTCGTTCATTCTTTCAACACAACTGCCAAATGCCTTCTAGGTGCTAAGAACTGGGCTGAATGACTGACCTACTACACCATACTCCTCACTCATTTATCCTGTACCTTTTCTATCTCCTCAAAGACTCTAAACCCATCCACTAAGCATCCTCCCTAAGTCTTTCCTTTCTGAAGATGACAATGCTATCCCACACAAAGTCCCAAAAGCCCCTCGTTTTTTTCTCTCATGACTATATCACAAACCTCTGTGTCATTGCCCATTTGCCCCCCACTGACTGCTCTGCAAGGTTAACCTCACCACTTGTTTCCAAACTCATGACCTACACCACACTGCCTTCTCTGGGATCTCACTATCTAAGGATCCCTTCTTTCTCCCTTTCCAGTAAATTCAACTCCTCAAGCTACAAATATTTTATAATCTCTTCCATTCTGAAAAATTATTTTTGGCCTTGTGATCCTCTCCAACTATCCTCCTGTTTTTTCCCTTCCCTTTACTATCCAAATTCTTTAAAGACTAAACTACACCCCCATTACTTCCGTGTTCTCATCACTGAGCACGCTCTTCTGCTGCTCCTCCCACCAACACATATGTACCTCCCTTCTCCCAATATATCCCAATATCCTCCCAATATAAGTCACAATTTTTGTTCAAATCAATATTCAGTGCTAGCAGTGCTATTACCCAGTAAAAAACATATACAGCTGGATCATATGGAATAATTTCCTTTCTTGTACAATTTTTTCTTTTCCCTGGAACTAACAATTACTACTTCCTCTTATACTTTCTTTCAATTTTTTTTGGTTTGGTATTTATTATGTATTTTTCACTAATTCACCCTCAAACCCTCCAACAGAGCTGTGAGTCTCTTTTTTTTTTTTTTTTTTTTTTGGTGGTATACGGGCCTCTCACTGTTGTGGCCTCTCCCATTGCGGAGCACAGGCTCTGGACGCGCAGGCTCAGCGGCCATGGCTCACGGGCCCAGCTGCTCCGCGGCATATGGGATCTTCCCGGACCGGGGCACGAACCCGTGTCCCCTGCATCGGCAGGCGGACTCTCAACCACTGTGCCACCAGGGGAGCCCGAGACTCCTCTTAAATAAGTGCAAACACTTCAGGTAATCTATCAATTTCACTCCGGTCTTAGAGGCATTGCTCAGGGGTTTTCTCCTGTTCCAGCTGAGATTGTTTGCTCTCTAGACTGCTAAATAGCTGACACTTTGCCAGGGATGACTCTTTCCCTGCATCTCTGGGATTCCTTGCTCTCTCCCCTTCACTGGAGCACCTGTTTCCATTTTCTCCCTCTTTTATGGTTTATTCCTGATTTAGGTGGAACACAGACTTCAATGATTTCCTAATAAAAGGTATACAGGAAGTGAATTTTTTGAGATCTTGAGTGACTGAAAGTCCTTACTTTATTTATATATTTAACATATAGAATATTTTTACCCACATACATAATCAAATATAGAATTTTAAGTTAGTAAATGTTTTTCCCTCCAAAAATTTGAAGGCCATGCTCCACTGTCTTCTAGCACCCAGAGCTGCTAGATAGAAATTCGATAGTATTATAAATCCTAATGTTTTGGATATGACCTGTTTCTTCTCTGGAAACTTTTAGGATCCTTTCCTTTTCCTCAGGTTTCTAAAAATGCAAACCACTAAGTATGGTCCTTCTTTCATTTATTGAGCTTGTACTGGGTAAATACTTGCAATCCAGAAGTTCTAGTTCTTCAGGTTTGGGATATTTTCTCTACTTATTTAAATATTTGAAATTTTATCCCCTCCAATTTCTTTTCTCTACTTCAGGAATTCCTGTTACCCAGTACTGAGTCTACAGGACTCATTCCTTAATTTTCTTCTTTATCTCTGTACTTTTATCACTTTGACTTTTTATTTTACTTTCTGGAGATTCTCGTAACCTTTCAATACTTTCAATTAAAATTTTTTTCCTGCCCTTGCAGTTTAATTTTAAGAGCTCTTCCTTGTGCTCTGCATAGTCCTTTTTAATAGTCCTGTTCTTATTCCCTGATTATATGATCCTTATTTCTGAGGATATTATGGAGTGTTTTTATTTTGTTTGCTTTATTTTCTTTCGCTCCCTGTATAATCTGTTTCCTCCAAGTTCCTCTTCGATCTTTGGTTTGGTCACTATCTTCCATTCACAGGTTTTTATCAAATGTCTGGTCATCTTCGGCTATCCACTGATTTTTAAGGGTTAAGTCCTAAAGAGCTTTTTGTATGTGGAGAAGCCGGTGGTGGCGGGGGGGACATTGCTTATCCCATGGTTGGCTTCCTGGATATAAGGAGGGGACCTGGCCATTTTATTGGGAGAATACTCAGATGCCTGCATCTGTATATTCTTTTCCGCCCCTGGGCTGTTCAATTGCCCAGAGAGGTACCCCTTCAATCCTCAGCCTAACAGGTATAAGCCTGGCTTCCAGTGTCTGGGACTGAATGGGGGAAGAGGGCTGGCACATTCTCACCTAGTATGTGACTTTGATGTAATCCTTCTGTTTTTAGTTAGGTTCTCTCCCCCTCCCCCACCCCCTGCTTTGCCAGGGTGGGAGAGGGATAGCTATACGTCCATCTGTGGATGTGAGGGGCAGGATACCTGGGACCCTGCTCCTTGTAAATTCTTCAACCAAACCTGCCATTTTCAGGGTCACTCCAAAAGCTTTCTAGCTTCCAAAATTTCGTTGGCATCTCTTATCTACTTCACCTCCTCTTCCACTCACTTTTTTTCTGGTGGATTTATGCTTGCCGAAATCATTTTGTAAAAGTAATTTTAGTGGAGGTTTAGACGGGACCAGAGATTAATAACTGGGTTTAATCTACTGTGTTCAGACTACCTTTTTTTTTGCGGTACGCGGGCCTCTCACTGTTGTGCCCTCTCCCGTTGCGGAGCACAGGCTCCAGACGCGCAGGCTCAGTGGCCATGGCTCACAGGCCCAGCCGCTCCGTGGCATGTGGGATCTTCCCGGACCGGGGCACGAACCCGCGTCCCCTACATAGGCAGGCGGACTCGCAACCACTGCGCCACCAGGGAAGCCCCAGACTACTTTTAAAACGCTTTTGCCTCTACGTTTTCCCTCTATCAAAACTGCTCTATTGGGGGCTTCCTTCCCTCCTGCTCTCCCTCCCCAGGCAACCACTAATGTCCTTTCTGTCGGCATAGGTTAGTTTGCATTTTCTAGAGTTCATATGCATGGAATCACAAGGTATGTACTCTTTTGGTTCCCTCCCCTCCTCTCCTCTCTCCTCTCTCTCTTCTTCTCTTTTCTTTGCCTTTTTGCCCTGGCTAGAACCTCCAGTACAATGTTAAATAGAAGTGTAGACAGCAAACATCCATTTTTTTGTTCTTCATCATATGAGTAAAGCATTCAGTCATTCTCCATTGAGCTTAATGTTAACTGTAGAATTTTCATAAAAGTCCTTTATCAAGTTGAGTAGCTCCTTTCTATTATTTTGCTGAAAGTTTTTATCAGGAATGGATGTGACGTCTGTCAAATGCTTTTTCTGCATGTGTTGAGTTGATCATACAGTTTTTCTTTTTTACTTTGTTATTGTGGTGAATCACATTGATTTTTTTTGCGGTACGCGGGCCTCTCACTGTTGTGGCCTCTCCCGTTGCGGAGCACAGGCTCCGGCCGCTCCGCGGCACGAACCCGTGTCCCCTGCATCGGCAGGCGGACTCTCAACCACTGCGCCACCAGGGAAGCCTCACATTGATTTTTGAATGTTAAACCAGCCCTACATTGCTGGGATAAACCCTACATGTTCACATATTATCCTCGTACATATTATTGGATTCAATATGCTAAAATTAGGTTTAGAATGTTTGCATTTATGTTCATGAGAGATACTGATCTGTGGTTTTCTTTTCTTGCAATGTCTTCGTGTAGTTTTGTTATCTGAGTAATGCTGGCCTCACAGACTGAGTTGGGAAGTACAGCTGACCCTTGATCAACACGGGTTTCAACTGTACAATAGTAAATATTGCAGTACCATACCATCTCCAGTTGGTTGAATCCAAGGATGCAGAGGAACCCCAGATATGGAGAACCGAATATAGGGATGGCTGACTATAAGTTATACTTGGATTTTTGACTGCCCAGAGGGTCAGCGCCTCTAATCCCTGCATTGTTCAAGGGTCAAGTGTATTCTCTTCTCTTCAAGTGAAATTATACTAATTCACATATAAGAATCTTACAATAGTATTCTACCATGTTCCCCTCCAGGTCTTCATGCCACTGTTTTCGTACAGTTCACAGATACAAATGCTATAAACCCACAATGCATTTGTATTATTGTTGTTCAAACAATCAATTCTCTTTTAAAGAGATTTAAATAATGGAAGAAAGTCACATATTTAAGCTGTGTAGTTTCCATTTTCTGAGTTCTTCATTCCTTTGTGTAGATTCATATTTCCATCTGGCATCATTTTCCTTCTCCCTTTAACATTACTTATAGTAAGGGTATGCTGGTGATAAATTATTTCAGCTTTTGTATGTCTGAAACAGACTTTATTTAGCCTTCAGTTTTGAAAGATATTTTCACTGGTTATAGAATTCAAGGTTAGCAGATTTTTCTTTCAGTGCTTTAAAGATGTTCCTCCACTGTCTTCTTGTTTGCATTGTTTCCAATGAGAAATCCTTTGTTCCTCTGTTAACAGTGTGCCCTTTTTCCTCCGGTTTTAAGATTTTGTCTATCACTGGTTTTGAGTAATTTGATTAGGATGTGCCTTGATGTGGTTTTCTTCATTTTTCTCATGCTTCAGGTGCAGTTGAGCTTTTTGGATCTGGGAATCTGTGCGTTTACAGTTTTTATCGAATTTGGAAAGTTTGAGCCCATTATATCTTAGCTATTTTTCTGCCACACTGCCCCTTCTTCAGAGACTCCAGTTACAGGGATATTAGGTTGACTGAAGTTGTCCACAACACACTGATACTCTTTTCAATTTTTCGATTTTTACTCTTTGTGTTTCATGTTGGATAGTTTCTGTTGGTGATTCTTTATATTCACTAATGTTTTATTCTACAATATCTAATCTGCCATAATTCCATCCAGTATAATTTTCATCTCAAACATTATAGTTTTCAACTCTAGAAATTTGATTTGGGGCTTTTAAAAAATATATTTTCCATGTCTCTGCTTGACTTTTTGAACATCTGAAATACAATTATAATAAATGTTTTAATGTTCTTGTTTGCTAATTCTAACATCTGTGTCAACTACGAGTTGGTTTCAATTGATTTGTTTTTCCCTTCACTATGTTTGTATTTTCCTGGTTTTTACATGCCTGAAAATCTTTGCTTTGAATAACAGACATTGAGAATATTTGCTGGATCCTGAATATTTCTGTATTCCTATAAATATTTTTGAGCGTTGCTCTGACATGCAGTTAAATTACTTTGAAACAGTTTGTTCCTTTTAGGTCTTGTTTTTAGAATTTGTTAAGACAGACTTAATAATTAGTTAGGGCTAATTAATTATTCCCCGCTACTACGATGAGAACTCTACCAGTACTACTGCTGAATATACTAATAATGCTCCATGAATTACGAGGTTTTCTAGGCTGTAGAAACAGGCACGATTACTGACACTGTTTGAGTGCTAGACACTGTTCCTTCCAATCCTCTTGGAGGGGTGCCCCTCCTGCCTCAGCCTTGAGTAGTCACATGTATGTGCCAAAAAGTACTTTGCTGAATACACAGGTGAGCTCTCCTCAAATCTCCAGAGTTCTCTTAGCAGCTCTCTCCTTTCCAGTACTCTGTCCTACAAACTTTGGCTGCCTCAGTCTCCCCAGACTCTCAGCAATGTTGCCTCAACTGAGAGGGTCCACTGGACTTTGCCTGGGCTCCCCTTCCCTGCATTGCGGCCTGGAAGCTCTCTCTCAAGCCAGTACGCTGGGGTAGTCAGAGGACTCACCTTGTTTTCCATTTCTCAGTGATCACTGTCCTTCATTACCTGATGTCCAGTGTCTTGAAAAACCACTGTTTCAAATACATTTTGTGTATATATATATATATATATATTTTTTTTTTTTAATAAATTTATTTATTTTTGGCTGCGTTGGGTCTTCATCGCTGTGTGTGGGCTTTCTCTAGTTGCGACGAGCGGGGGCTATCGTCGTTGTGGTGTGCGGGCTCTAGGCACACGGGCTTCAGTAGTTGTGGCGCATGGGCTTAGTTGCTCCGCGGCATGGGGGATCTTCCTGGACCAGGGCTCGAACCCGTGTTCCCTGCACTGGCAGGCAGATTCTTAACCACTGTGCCACCAGGGAAGCCCCCATTTCATATATTTTAAAAATTGTTATTTCCAATGGGAAGGTAAATCCTGTTCCTGATACTCCATCTTGCCCATTTGGCCTCTGAATTTATTCCTTTGGCTTAGAAAGCTTTTCTCTCACATTGTTACATGAAAGCTTCCCTCAACATCATTTAGGTATCAGCTCAAGTGCCATCTCTTTGAAGCGATGAATGAATCCTGACCACCCCAACTGAAAGAGCTTCCACATTCAGTCACTCTCTAGCATAGCACACATCACTATCTGAAGGGATCACTTATTTATGTGTTTTGTTGCCTGTCTTCCCCCCACCAAGAATGCAAACACCTTGAGGCAGAGACTCTGAATGTCTTATTCATCATAAACTGGGCGCAAGATGTTCGATAAATATTTGCTGACTCTCTAATTTGCTAATCTGTGCTTCTCTTTCTTCTACTCTCTAAACATTTATGTCCCCAGGTTCTGTCCTTGGACCTCTCTTCACATTCTGCCATAGCAATACCATCTAATCTCACAGTTTCAACTATTAAATGTGAGCGATTCCCAGTCCTGTATTTCCAGCCCCTAGCCCCGTATTTTCACCTGGTTGACAGACAGGTATCTGTGGATAGCTTGCCACCGTCTCAAACTCTGTATGTTTGATACGGAATTAATCCTGTTCCCTCCCAAACTTGTTTTCTTCCTTATGTTTCCTATTTGACAATGGCATCCCCATCCTCCCAGTCATTTAGCTTGACACCTTGATGTTACCCTTGATTTCTCCATCTCCTTTTCTTCCATATCAAATTAACTGCTAAATCCCATCCGTTTTATACATGTTACACCTTTCCAACCACCCCCTCCATTCCAGGTACCCCAGATGGTTTAAAAAGAAAACATATATATTTCCTGAAATATAAAGCTGAGAAGGACAGCTAATATTTTGCATGACAGAATCAATATTCAAAATGATCTTAGCAGACTATGGAGAAGGGTGGAAGCTCCTAACACTGTTTTTTGTTTTTACTGAAAATCATTCACTTACAGAAAAATATACAATCCTTAAGTGTAGAACTCAATAAACTTTAGATATGGTTGCACCCATGTAACTATACAGTTCAAGACAGAACATTTCCACCTCCCCAGAAAATTCCTATATGCCCCTTCCCTTGAATTCTACCCCCTATACCCCAAGTAACTATTCTATCACCATAGATGAGCTTTACGTGTTCATAAACTTTATATAATTAGAATGTACACTTTCATGTCTGTCTTTTTTCACTCAATATAATGTTTTTGATATTCACCCGTGTTTTATGTGCATCAAAAGTTCAGTTTTTAAACTTAGCAGTACTTCATTGAACAAATATGTTTATTCATTCACCTGTTGATACGCAGTTGGGCTATTTCTAATTTGGGGCTGTTATAAATAAAGCTACCATGAACATTCTCACGTAAGTCTTTTTGTGAATATATGCAGTCATTTCTATTGGGTATACATCTAGAATGGAATGTCAGGGTCATAAGGTAGGTGTATACTTAACTTTACTACAGACTTGAGAAATAGTTTCTGAAGTAATTGTAGCATTTTACACTCCTTCCAAAAATGTATGAGAATTCCAGCTGCTCTATATACTTATCAACACTTAGCGGGAGCTCCCTGGTGTCCTAGTGGTTAGGATTCCGGGCTTTCACTACCATGGCCCGGGTTCAGTCCCTCGTCAGGACTGCAAGCCCTGCAGTGTGGCCAAAAAAAACAACAAAACACAGCACTGTCAGTCTTTCTGAACTATAGTGAGTATGTAATGATATCACATTACAGTTTTAATTTTCATTTCCCTTATGCATAAGAATGCTAAATATCCTATTTTCATGCCTATTTGAATATCTTATTTTGTGAAATGCCTATTTAAGCCTTTTGTCCACATTTTCAGTTGAGTTGTTTGTCCTTTTCTGATTAATTTTTAGAAATTCTTTACATATTCTACATATGAGACCTCTATTAGATAAACGTATTGCAAGTGTTTTCTCCCAGTCTATAGCTTTTCCACGTTCTTAATGGTTTCAGCTGATCAACAGAAGTTTAACCCTTTTTTTAAAATGAACTTCAACCGAGCTACTTCGGTTGTAAGCTACCTAAGGTCATAGAGACACTTCTTGTGTTATCTTCCAACAAAGCTTTACAGTTTTAGCCCTCACATTTAGGTCTATGATCCATCTCAAATTAGATCTTATGTATGGTATATGATATAGGGATTATGGTTCACATATTTCCATATGGTCACGTATTGGCTCTAGCACCGTTTATTGAAAAATCTTCCTTTCCCTCATTGAATTAATTACTCTTTTTAAAAACCTCCTTAAACTGCGAAGTCTTATACTTTAGATTCAAAACAATCAGTTGTAAAATTGTAGGATGGGCAAGACCAGTATAATAGCCGTGTATTGGATAATGTGGTTGACTCACACAAAGAAGCACTTCTCGCTTAGCAAGGGAATCTACAAATTTTAGCTGACACATATTCTAAAGTCCTTTGAAGCTTATTGTGACCATGTGATTAAATTCTGGTCGAAGAAATATAAGCACAGTGGAATGTGCAACTTCCACAAAGTGTTTCAAGGGAAGTTTTCTCCTCTTTGCTGGATGGAACCCAGACATGATGGTTGGGGCTAGAGCAAAACATAAGGCGGAAGCAACATATTGAAGATGAAAGAACAAAACAGAAGACGTCTGAGTCCCTGTGGCCATACCAGTCCTGGGCCACCTAGTCAAGATTTTTGAGAAATTTATGAGAACTGTCATCATATATTTGATAGAGTGGTCTGTAGAATACTTTTTATCCTTCCTTATTCTATATGGCAGAAATAAGAATAAGCTGTGTTGAAGCTACAAGGTGGGGGGGGGAGCACAGAGAATAAAATAACAAACACACCCATGTAACCATTACCTAGATTTAACATATTTGCTTCATTATATTTGCTTCAGGTTTCTCTCTTTTTTTAAAAGAAATAAAATACAGTGAAGGTATGGTGAAGGGTTGAGGCCCCCCAGCACAGTCTTTTCCAAACCCAATCCCTTTCCTTCCTCCTCAGACGTAATAAACCTATTTTGAAGTTCACGTGTTTACCTCTCAGAGAGAACTTTAACAATTCACTGGTTCTTCCGCCTCTGAGTGCCCCTTAGTTCAGCTTTGGTCTGCCTATAACCAGCATAGGAATCACCTGGGGTGCCTGTAAAACATAAATTCCAGGGTCCCAACTCTTGAGATTCTGTTTCAATAAGTCCAGGGTGGACCTTGGGCACTTTCATTTTAAAAAGCACACAATGTGCAAATCAAAACCACAATGAGATAGCATTTCATATTCACTAGAATGGCTAGAATAAAAAAATACAATAACAAGTGTTGGTGAGGATGTGGACAAATTGAATCCTCACACATTTCTGGTGGGAATTTAAAATGAGGCGGCTTTGGAAAACAGTCTGGCAGTTCCTCAAAAAGTAAAACAGAGAGTTACCATATGACCCAGCAATTCCACTCCTGGTTAATGAAAAGCATATGTCTATACAAACTTACACAAAAATGTTCACAGCAGCATTATTTGTAACAGCCAAAAAGTGCAAACAACCCAAGTGTCCATCACCTGATGAATGGATAAACAAAATGTAGTATATATAATAAAATATTATATATAATAAATTGTATATATTGTATATAAAATGTTATATCTTATATATGTATACAACAAAATATTATTCAGCCATAAAAAGGAGTGAAGTACTGATACATGTTACAACATAGTTGAACTTTAAAAACATACTAAGTGAAAGAAGTCTCACACACAAAGGACACATATTGTATGATTCTATTTATATAAAATGGCCAGAATAGGCAATTGTATAGAGACATAAAGTAGACTAGTGGTTGCCGGAGGCCAAGAGGAACAGGAATGGGGAGTGACTGATAATGGCTACAGGGTTTCCTTCTGGCAAAATGAAAATTTTCTTAAATTAGGTTGTATTATTTTTTAGATTCCACATATAAGTGATATCATAACAGTATTTGTCTTTGACTTAATTCACTAAGCATAACATTCTCTCATTTTTTAAATATAAATTTATTTATTTATTTTTGGCTGTGTTGGGTCTTCGTTGGTGCATGCAGGCTTTCTCTAGTTGCAGCGAGCAGGGGCTACTTTTCATTATGGTGTGCGGGTTTCTCATTGCAGTGGCTTCTCTTACTGCAGAGCACGGGTTCTAGGTGCGCGGGCTACAGTAGTTGTGGCAGGCGGTCTTAGTTGCTGCGTGGCATGTGGGATCTTCCTGGACCAGGGCTCGAACCAGTGTCCCCTGCACTGGCAGGTGGATTCTTAACCATGGCACCACCAGGGAAGTCCCTCTCATATTGTTTCAAATGGCAGGGTCATTCTTTTTACAGCTGAGTAATATTTCATTATGCATATATACATAACCATTCATCTGTTGATGGACACGGGTTGCTTCCATATCTTGGGTCGTAAATAGTGCTGCTATGAACATTGGGGTGCATGTATCTTTTCGAATTAGTGTTTTCATTTTTTTCTGGATATATGCCCAGGAGTGGAATTGCTGGATCATATGGTAATTCTATTTTTAGGCATTTTTAAAAATAAATTTATTTATTTATTTGTTTTTATTTTTGGCTGTGTTGGGTCTTCACTGCTGCGCATGGGCTTTCTCTAGTTGAGGCAAGCAGGGCTACTCTTCATTGCGGTGCGCAGGCTTCTCATTGTCGTGGCTTCACTTGTTGCAGAGCATGGGCTCTAGAGTGCAGGCTCAGTAGTTGTGGCACACAGCTTAGTTGCTCCGAGACGTGGGATCTTCTTGGGCCAGGGATTGAACCTGTGTCCCCTGCATTGGCAGGCGGATTCTTAACCACTGCACCACCAGGGAAGCCCTATTTTTAGTTTTTTGAGGAACCTCCAAACTGTTTTCATAATAGCTGTACCAATTTACATTTCCACCAACAGTGTACGAGGATCCCCTTTTCTTCATACCCTCTCCAACGTTTGTTATTGTACACTTTTTGATGACATTCATTCTGACAGGTGTGAGGTGATATCTCATTGTTGTTCTGATTTGCATTTCTCTAATAATTAGCAATGTTATTATTTCATGTGCCTGTTAGCCATCTGTATGTCTTCTTTGAAAAAATGTCTATTCAGGTCTTCTGCTCATTTTTTGAGTCATTCGTTTTCTTCTGATATTGAGTTGTATGACCTGTTTATATATTTTGGAATATTAACCCCTTGTCAGTCACATCATTTGCAAATATTTTCTCCCGTGGGTTGTCTTTTCATTTTGTCAGTGGTTTCCTTTGCTGTTCAAAAGATTTTAAGTTTAATTAGGTCTCATTTGTTTATTTTTGCTTTTATTTCTTTTGCCTTAGGAGACGAATCCAAAAAAATATTGCTATAATTTATGTCAAAGAGTGTTTTACCTATGTTTTCTTCTAGGAATTATGTGGTTTCAGGTATTACATTTAGGTATTTAATCCATTTTGAGTTTGTTTTTATATATGGTGTGAGGAAATGTTCTAATCTCATTGTTTTACGTGTGGCTATCCAGTTTTCCCACCACCACTTATTGAAAAGACTGTCTTTTCTCCATTGTATATTCTTGCCTATTTTGCCATAGATTAATTGAACATAGGTACATGGATTTATTTCTGGGCTATTCTGTTCCATTGATCTGTGCATCTAACTCTGTGCCAGTACCATGCTGCTTTGCTTACTGTAGCTTTGTAGTATAGTTTGAAGTCTGGGAGGGTGATACCTCCAGTTTTGTTCTTTTTTTCTCAAGACTGCTTTGGCAGTTTGTGGTTCCATATGATTTAGGCTCCAATCCAAGAGCATGGAATATCTTTCCATTTCTTTGTATCATCTTCAATTTCCTTCATCAATGAGTTTTTAGATTATAGGTCTTTCACCTCCTTGGTTAAGTTTATTCCTAGGTATTTTATTCTTTTTTGATGTGATTTAAAATTTTTTTTTTTTTACTTTCTCTTTCTGATAGTTCATTATTAGTGTATAGAAAAGCAACAGATTTCTGTATATCAATCTTATATCCTGCAACTTTGCTGAATTCATTTATTAGTTCTAATAGTGAACTGTATACTTTATTTTTTTAATTTTAATATAATTCTTAAAGTTTACTCTCCATTTACAGTTATTATAAAATATAGCTGATATTCTGAATTGTATACTGTAAATGAGTAAATTTTATGGTATGTAAAGCATATCTTAAGAAAACTGTTAAGAAAGAAAAGAAAAATACCCAAGGTAATTCTTATGTATACAGGCATACCTGAGAGATTGTGGGTTTGTTTCCAGACAACCACAATAACGCAGATATTGCAATAAAGCGAGTTATATGATTTTTTTTGTATCCCAGAGCACGTACAAGTTATGTTTACACTATACTGTAGTCTATTAAGTGTACAGTAGCATTATGCCTAAAAGAAACAATGTACCTTAATTAAAAAATACTTTATTGCTAAAAAAATGCTAACCATCATCTGAGCCTTCAGCAAATTGTAATCTTTTTGCAACAGTAACACTGAAGATCAGTGAGTACAGATCACCATAATGAATATAATAATGACAAAAAAGTTTGAAATATCATGAGAATAACCAAAATGTGACACAGAGACCCGAAGTGAGAAAATGCTGTTTTTGAAAAAATGGTGCCGATAGACTTGCTTGACACATGGTTGCCACAAACCTTCAATTTGTAAGAAACGCATTATCTGTGAAGCAAAATAAAGCAAAATGCAATAAAATGAGGTGTGCCTGTACTAAAGTGACACAAACCTGAAGTAGTTTCTACTGTTCTTATACTTGGACCTTTTCTCATTTCCCAGGTCTCATCTATTCTTACATGCTGAGAACTCCGAAGTATATACCTTGATATCCTCTCTCTCATTCTCTCTTCTGAGTTCCAAGATGCCTACTAAATATCTTCTCCTGGGGTGCCTAAAGGCACCTCAATATTTCAAAACCCAAACCTCCATACATAACCCAGTTAACCACAACGACAATAATAGTTAACAACAGCTGCAACAAACCTTGCTCTATCTCTTATATTATTGCATGTATCATTCAAGCTGAAAACTCCAGATTTGCCTCTAAGTGCCGCCATCCCATTCTTTCTGAACATTTCTCTTGTTAGTCCTCTCCTCTTTAGACCCACTGTTATTGCCTGATTGCAAGCCTTCCTCAATCTGACTCTTACCTGGTCTCCCTGTATCCATTTTAAACCCTGTCTGTAACCATTTCTCCACCCTGCTGCTACAGTGATGCTTCTAAAACACATATCAGACCAGGTTTCTCCCCTTCTAGCTGTACCCTGTTGCCTGCATGGGATTCCGTCTAACCTCTTCTCTCACAGTCTCATACACACATCCTAATGCTCCAACACCTCTCCTCAAGAGAAGTGTATGACTCTGAGAATGCACAAAGCACCCTCTTCTCTCATATGCATTCTTCTACACCCAGGTGAACTTTCTAGGAAGCTTCTCTGATATAAGTAAACAGAGTTGATTACTCTGCCATATGACTTCTTCAGGATGGAGTATTGAACTTAGTGTGGTCTCTGGAGTCAGACAGACCTGGAATCTAATCCAAATTATGTTGTTTGCCAGCTATGTAAACAAATGGGAAAAATACCTATCTTGCATGGTTTCTTTCCCAGTCTGCTCTTAAAATACCAGAATCTATAAAATCCTGTTATAAATTTGGTAAGTCAGATTCAGTCTAAGGTAGAAATATCCTGAACTTAAAGAAGCAAAAGACTGTCTAAATCATCTCATTTAATTCTCTTTAGTGTAAAGCAGTCAACAGATCACTTTATTCTTTGTAGACAAAGACTAAGTTTACTTGTTACCTTTAGTAACAATAAAGGGAATGTTACAGGTAAAATGTTGACTTCTTGATTCAATAAATATTTTTTATTTGTAGTAATTAATAGAGATACATGGGCACTTAAATCTATAGCTATAACTTTTAAATCCTAGAGTTTATTCATTTTTATTGTTTTATTATAAATATTTAAATATACGAAAAAAGTACAGAGACTAAGATTACAAACACCCAACTGCTCAGTTTTATTATAAACTTTACTATAGTTGCTTAGATTTTGCTTATTAAAAAAAAAAAATCCAAGCCTACAGCTGCATAATCTCTATAATTAGTAAGCCAACACGAACTCATTTAGACTATCAACCTAAATTATACTAAATTTAAACTGAGAAATAGCTGTGGAATTGAAATTAAGAATTCTTATCCATCCTCATTGAGAAATATGTATAATGGAAGATTATATCAGTGTTTATTAGAGACTTACCCAGGAATGCTGGGGTTTGCCTCCCAATTCATATGTCTTTTTTTTTTTTTTTTGGCCACATCGCACAGCATGTGGGATCTTAGTTCCCTGACCAGGGATTGAACCCGCACCCCCTGCAATGGAAGCGTGCAGTCTTAACCACTGGACCGTCAGGGAAGTCTCTCATATGTCATTTATGGGATCTACTTCCTCATCTCTGGTCCCTGCTATCCTACTCAAAGAACTCAAGACCCAATGGAAATCAGTCCATAGGCTGGGTTGGGCTAATCAGATTCTCTTTCTTTTAGAGAATTTGAGGGTCAAGATGCAGATATTCTAGTCTATCCTCTACATCAACACCAGTTATCATAAGAAAGCAAACCATAGGGACTTCCCTGGTGGCGCAGTAGTTAAGAATCTGCCTGCCAATGCAGGGGACATGGGTTTGAGCCCTGGTCCGGGAAGATCCCACATGCCTTGGAGCAACTAAGCCTGTGTGACACAACTACTGAGCCTGCGCTCTAGAGCCCATGAGCCACAACTACTGAGCCCACGTGCCACAACTACTGAAGCCCATGCGCCTAGAGCCTGTGCTCCGCAACAAGAGAAGCCACCGCAATGAAAAGCCCACGCACCGCCACGAAGAGTAGCCCCCACCTGCTGCAACCAGAGAAAACTCACATACAGCAACGAAGACCCAAGGCAGCCAAAATATTAATTAATTAATTAATTTTAAAAGATGCACTTAAAAAAAAAAGAAAGCAAACCATAAAGTAAAATGCACATTATCTCTTCCATTCTTTAAAAATCTGTTGCCTATTATAGAAGGGTGGGGAGGGATGGATTGGGAGTTTGGGATTAGCAGATGTAGACTATTATATAGAAAATGGATAAACAATAAGGTCCTACTGTATAGCACACAAACTATACTCAGTATTCTGTGATAAACCATAATGGAAAAGAATATGAAAAAGAATGTGTGTGTGTGTGTGTGTGTGTGTGTGTGTGTGTGTGCGCGCGTATCTGAATCATTTTGCTGTACAGCAGAAATTAACACAACATTGTAAATCAACTATACTTCAATAAAATAAAATCTAAAAAAAGAAATCTGTTGACTACTATTAAAACTCCTTAGCCTAAAATTACCTGGTCTCTGCCATTACCTCCTCTTCAACCTAGCACCCAACACTCATATCACTGTGTTGTGGATTAAAGATGACCCTAAATTTTCTGCCAGTCCTCTCAATGAGAAGTGGGATCTGTTTTTCCTTCTTTTGAATCTAGAGTGGCCCTATGACTTGCTTTAATTCAACAGAAGGCAGAGGGAGTAAAGCTGTGTGACTTTTGAGGCTGGACCTTAATATAACTCAGCTTTTGCATGCTGGGAATGTTCCCTCTTGGGAGTCCAGTCTCCATGCTGTGAGAAACCCAAGCCAGGTAGAGAGGTCATATGTAGGAGACCCTTGACGCTCGGGTCAACAGCCTTAAGCTATGCTCCCAGCTGACAGCCAACGTTGACTGCCAGCTATGTGAGTGACCCACTTTGGACATTTCTGGCCAGTTGGGCCTCCAGATGATGGCAGCCCTTGCTGACACCACTTTGGGCCCTACTGAGCCCAGCCAACTACAGAGTCATGAGAGTTAATAATAAGTTGTGGTGGTGGTGGTGGTGGTGTGTGTATGTGTATGTTTTAATGTATATAACTTTTATTTTTAAGAACAGGTTTAGGTTAACAGAATTAAATAATTAACTGAATGATTACAAAGGTATATCTTTTTTAAACAATATCTTAATTACAAAGAATAAAACAGAAGGGAAAATATAAATAAACAGCTACAATACAAAATATGTCAGTAAATCCACACTAGAATGGAAACACCCTGGTAACACAGAGTCCCACTATGGAATAGCTAGCCCAGGCACTAAGAAACTGATCACTGCATTCAGAAAGTCTAAGCCACAATGTCAGATAAAATAGTACCTGTTTTTAGATTAATGTGACAGCATAAGCACAAAAATACTAAATAAATTAAGTTACATGAGTCTCTCTCTAAGAGAACTGTGCCAATGAAGTTCATGCTCCCACCTTTGGATTTCTGATATGGCATCAAAGACTTTTTTACAGAACATAATTTTCATACTTAACTTCTGAAAATGTGGAACAATAAGACAGATTCATGGGTAACTGTGTTAATTCTATTCAAGTTTCTCTCTCACAGACCCAGCAGGGAAATTAAATAAGCCCTGAAGTAGTCCTTGGGAAAAATATAAGGAATAGTCACTGTGCCTCCAAAGGATATATTCAGGGGCTTCTGAAGTTTTACATTAATAATAACTCTGTCAGCTTGCTGTCCTTCAGCATTTACAATAGAAGCTTTCATTAAAATAGCAGAACTCTGTTTGAGAAAGTGATTAGGTCACACAAAATTATATTTAGTGACCATTCAGGGAACAAAGCTAGTTCTAAACTAACGTGAAATTTAACATTTTTTTTTCTTGCTTCCATTTAAAATTCTTGCGGCTCCAATAATCAAAAGAAAGAAAAATCACAGGTCACTGAGGCAGCTCTGTGTGTCAGCACCCAGCACGGTTCCTGGCACATAATAGATGCTCAATAAGTATTTGCAGAATTAATGAGAAGAAAAGAGGAGGGGGGAAAGG
Organism: Lagenorhynchus albirostris; assembly: GCF_949774975.1. Classification (NCBI taxonomy): domain Eukaryota; kingdom Metazoa; phylum Chordata; class Mammalia; order Artiodactyla; family Delphinidae; genus Lagenorhynchus; species Lagenorhynchus albirostris. The sequence goes on from NC_083105.1 coordinate 8,866,758, forward strand.
GAGGTAAAAAAAAAAATAAGCAAGGAAAAATGGAAAGAACGCTTGTACGTAACTACAGATTCATCTATGGCCAACCTACAGCCAACTGTCAGAAACCACCCTCTGCTTTTTATCTTTCTAGCACAGACACAGTCTCTAAACTCAAGAGACTGAAATGTACATCTCCCAACTCTTGAAGAATATATAATCCCCAGTCCATCTCTGAACTTAAACAAACATCTCTCTCCAAAAAAAAAAAAAAAAAAAACTATGGAAGATGTTGCAAAGTTTCAGAGAATACTTCTTCAAAAGGAGCATCAAAATTCTCCAAGAAGACTTCCTTTGTCAGTCCTGTCTGACCATAAGCATCCCTCATTTCTGTTTGTACAACACTTACATGGGTATTTTTAAAAACTGCATTGACCCTTTCATTCACTTATTAGATTTCTTAGCACCTTCTCTACAAACGCAATTCCAAAACTTCCCCTTAAAAGGAAACCTAAACTCGTCATTTCAAGTCCTTAATCGTGCACTCTAAACTCTCCAAATAACAATGACTTCTGTTCCAGAGGCAACATGAAGAAAAGCTGAACCCCGCTTTCTTTCTTTCCTCCTCTAAATATCTCTCCACCACCAGACAGGAGTCAGAAGGGCAGGGTTCAGGCCTGAGCCCAGGCACCACCACAGCAGCAAAGGCCGGCCTCACCGATCCCCAGGGCTTCTTTCAAGCTCACAAGCATAGTGAACCTCTTCCAGAAACACACTCTGCCTTCCTCCACTCATTTCTTTCCTCTTTTCTCAAACATGCATGGGCCTCCTCCATTAAAAAAACATCTTTCACTTGAACTAGTAATGCCTCCTTCTCACTTCATTTACTTCTAAATTTCCTACAACTGGATAGTAGACTACAGCCACAACTCTTACTTTTTTTTTATCATTTAATTTCTTTTTAACCCATCAAATTAGTTTCTCATCCTCTTACTCTTGCAGACCATTAATAAATTCCTTTCAAAAACTTTCTTATTATGGGGACTTCCCTGGTGGTCCAGTGGTTAAGACTCTGTGCTCCCACTGCAGGGGGCGCGGGTTCGATCTCTGGTTGGGGAACTAAGATCCTATGTGCCGTGCAGAGGGGCCAAAGAAAAAACTTTCTTATTATGGAAAATTTCAAGTACATACAAAGTAAATACAAATGAACCCCTACGTACCCATCACCAAGCTTCAACAGTCGTCAACATTCTGTCATTCTTGTTTCAGCCATACTTACATCCATTCTCCATCCCTATTTAATTATATTATTTTACAGTTTTCACAGGGAAATTGTACCTGGAAAGTTGTAATTTTTATTGTAAATGTAAATTATAGAATTATAATTTTGACAAATGGATATACCTGTATAACTTACACCCCTATCGGACATAGAACGCCTCCATCCCTCCAGAAAATTTTCTTGCGTCCCTTCTCTTTAATTAATTCTTCAAAAAACAAATCCAGATGCATTTGCTCAGTTACCAATCTCCTTGGCTTCTTAGCAGCATCTGACAGTACTGATTCTACCTTTTTCTTGAAATATGCCTCTCGATTTTATGAAGCAAAAGTATTCCAGTTCGGGCTTCCCTGGTGGCACAGTGGTTGAGAGTCTGCCTGCCGATGCAGGGGACGCGGGTTCGTGCCCCGGTCCGGGAAGATCCCACATGCTGCGGAGCAGCTGGGCCCGTGAGCCATGACCGCTGGGCCTGCGCGTCCGGAGCCTGTGCTCCGCAGCGGGAGAGGCTACAGCGGTGAGAGGCCGGCGTACCGCAAAAAAAAAAAAAAAGTATTCCAGTTCATCCTCAAGTCATGTCAGCTTTACCGCCAAAATACACCTCAAGTCTGTCTTCCTCCACGTCAGTGCAGGATGCTAATCCACCTTCTCTCTCACCTGAGTGACTGACTACGACTGTCTTCTTTCTCATTGGTCTCCCTGCTCCCACTCTTGCTTCTCTCTCCAACCCATTCTCCACACAGCAACCAGAGTGATCTTTTAAAAATGCAATCATATCACGCTACTCCCTAACTTAACAGCCTTTAATGGCTTCCCAGTTGACAGAGGATAAATCCACATTCTACATCAGGGCCTTCAAGTTCTTGCAAGGTCTTGGCCTCCTTGTATAACTTCCTATCACCGCTGGGCCTCACGGGACTTTTGATAGTTCTTGGAAGAGGCCAAGGTCTTTTGAAGCTGTTTCTTCTGTCTGGAATACTGTTCTTCTAGCTCTTTACACAACTGGCTCCCTCGGCCTTTACCTCTCAGCTGAAATGCCACCTTTCCAGAGTGGCCTTCCTTGACTAACCTAAGCTTGTCCTCCCAGTCACCCTATATTACATTATTTTATTTTCTTCATGGTATTGACCATAATCCACAATTACTGTCTTTATTTACATTTGTTTCTCCCACTGAAACATAACCACCTCGAGAGTAAGAAGCCCGTCTTTTCTATTTATTGTTGTGTATCCCCTAATAGCACATGCTCAAGAATTATTTTTTAAAAAATGGATACACTTCAGTATCGTTTTATAGAAAAGCCCCACTTTTTCTCAAAACCAGTTACCTTTCCTAACTTCTTTCTGTTAACAGAAAACCACAAATTATGTTACCATAGTACTATGATAAATTCCTGCATTAACATCAAATCATTCGGAATATAATAAGATTTTAAACAAAGAGAAGCAGAAGAAAGAAAAAAGTCATAAAAACATAACTTAAACTAAGACTGATGAAAACAAAGTTATAATCTAATTTTTAAGAACGAAGCATCGGGCTTCCCTGGTGGCGCAGTGGTTAAGAATCCGCCTACCAATGCAGGGGACACGGGTTCAAGCCCTCGTCTGGGGAGATCCCACATGCTGCAGAACAACTAAGCCCATGCACCACAACTACTTAGCCTGTGGCTCTAGATCCCACGAGCCACAACTACTGAATCCTGCGCCTAGAGCCCGTGCTCCGCAACAAGAGAAGCCACTGCAATGAGAAGCCCGTGCACCGCAACGAATAATAGTCCCCACTCGCTGCAACTAGAGAAAGCCCGCACCCAGCAACGAAGACCCAATGCAGCCAAAAAAAAAAAGAACAAAGCATCTACTTATTATAAGTATAAAAGGAATATTCTTTTATTCTTTAGTCTGATTCTAAACTGATAAAATATTCAATAATTGAAAATCAAGAAATGCAATCCTTCCTCCCCTGCTCCCAGAAAGAAGGTAGAAACTGAATCTCTGGTACAATTAAATATTCTACATTGGTCTAGTTACATGCTTGTCAAGCAACCTTCCAGTTACAACCTAGCTTTCTAGGGAGAGAATGTACTAACCAGAAGATCCAAGAATCCAGTCTTCCTTAACATTGTAGTTCATTATAAATTAATTAATTAGTGTCTTGGGGAAGGGTCTGTGGGTACTATAGAAATCCTGGGGTTTGTGTATTTTGGGTGACCTGGGTGTGTGTTTGGGGGAGATTCCTAGAGTGTGTCCAGATGTCACATATTCTGACTCTCCCTAAATCAGATTCAGGATCTAGATGAGTCTGATCAAAGTCTATAGGCTTCTCCTTTGGCTACAGAAAGAAGGAAGAGATCTGGTGAGGGGGAAAAAAACAAACAAGAAGACAGGATGACATCTGTCCTTCTACCTAACACATGGACTGCAGTGAGGGGGGATTCAGAAAGAAGCTGAAGCATCTTTCACAAGGGACCCTGAGACTCAGGGCACAAACTGTGCTTCTCTGAAGCCCAGCCCACAAAGCCCAACAGAGCAGAGACGGGGGCGGCCTCTCTAAAACTTGGTGAAGTGTTTGTTGTATGAGGCCAATAGGCAGCGAGGACTGATCTGATGGGAACCCACAGACGTCTTTTTTAATAATTTACTGATGTGAAATCCACATAACAGAAAATGAACAATCCAGGGGCATCTGGTATATTTACAATGTCGTACAACCACCACCTCTATTGAGTTCCAAAACATTTTCATCACCCCGAACAGAAACCCCATACCCATTAAGCAGTCACTCCTCATTCCCCTTCCCCTCAGCCAATCCCTGGCAACCACCAGTCTGTGTTCTGTTTACGGATTTATCTATTCTACATGTTTCATATAAATGGAATCACACAATATGTGACCTTTTGTGCCTGGCTTCTTCCAATTAGCATGATGCTTTGGAGGTTCCCGGTGACATCTAACCCCTCTCCACTTTTGCTCTGGTGAAAGAATAAGCTTTCCCACAGAGAGTACCAGTAGCAGTGGCAGCAGAAAAGGGACAGCCCTCAGGAGGGTTCAGAGCAGATAACATGCTGGACACTGTCCAGGACACAGTGTGAGATACCCTCAGAGCTCCCAGGGAGGGACGAGAGACAATTTTGACAGGAGAAAGAGGGATGTGAAAGTGATACCGAGGGTTCCGTATAACCAGGAAGAGAAACAGCCAAGGAGACTCTGGACATGAAGCCAGATATATACAGATATAGATAAACACATACATAACTACTTATACACAGGTGACAATGATAGCACTCATTTAAGCTTTAGCTTGAAAAACCAAACCAATTACCATTTAAAAATTTATAATTAAAAGTGTCTAAAGGGCTTCCCTGGTGGCGCAGTGGTTGAGAGTCCGCCTGCCGATGCAGGGGACACAGGTTTGTGCCCCGGTCCGGGAAGATCCCACATGCCGCGGAGCGGCTGCGCCCGTGAACCATGGCTGCTGAGCCTGCGCATCTGGAGCCTGTGCTCCCCAACGGGAGAGGCCACAACAGTGAGAGGCCCGCGTACCACAAAAAAAAAAAAAAAAAAAAAAGTGTCTAAAAAATTATCAGTGATACCTCTGTGTAGCAGGAATAAGGGACAGAGTTTTACCTTTTACCTTATACACTTCTAATTTGTTTTAATTTTTAAAATAAGTATATACAACTTGCATAATAAAACCTTAAAGTAGTCTACAAATGAATCATAAATTTTTCTATGAGTTCAGAAAAATTTGTTTTAAATTTGTCACCGAGTGTAACAAAAACGGATAGTGAGAAGAAAAAAACTCTCAATCTTAGGTTAGGTTCTAATTTAAATCAATCAAATTTCTAAATTCACCTAAAACATAACACCCACTCTATTCAATCACTGCTCCTGCTGTTTAATTTCTGCTCAAATTATTTGCACCTTTAGTAATTCACTGACCTTGGAACTGCTTTCTTCCGATACTTCTCCCTCATTGGTCTGCATGGGAACAGACTCTGTGCAAAACTCTGCAGAAACACACAAATACTGCCTAAAAGAGGTAAGAAGAGAAAAAAAACACATAAGGAATTCAGTGTGAAAATCTGTTTTCTCAGACTATACTGAAATTCTGTCACTGAGACCATAGATACTGTGAAGCAATGACCTTAAGTAATGTGTGTGCGCACGTGCACGTGTGTGTGTGTGTGTGTGTGTGTGTGTGTGTCTGTATACACATGCATCCTAGATAAGAAAGGAGGGAGAGAGGTAGGGAGAGAGTTTTCCCCACCTTAGGGGAGAATAATTAGGACAGGTTTAAGACACTGGAATATTAAACAGTTCTAGATGTCTTTCCTCTTTTTGACTTTCGGCAGAGGTAATAGTGAAAATCTTCAGCAATTCATACAGTACAAACACTGACCTGTCAGAAAAGAGGCCGACCTAAGTAGACTAGGGGACCAGTTATGCTGTAGCAGGTCATACTGTCTGGCTATTAGGCTAGGCTATTGAAAGTATCTGGGTTTCTTGGGTTTATAATTTATGTTCAACATTTATGGTATTTTATAACTGAAATTAAGGTGTACTCTAATGGTTGATCCCACCTTTTTATTTTAAGAAAATCTGCTTAATAAAATAAATGTCAGTTAATTTATTTTTATATGAGAACAGACTATTCATAGGGCAAGAGAATAAAAAGTAGTAATTTTTCCTCTAAGAAGAAGATGAGTCCAATAAAAGTGTTAAAAGTTTATGAATTAAAATGTACCAGGGGCTTCCCTGGTGGCGCAGTGGTTGAGAGTCCGCCTGCCGATGCAGGGGACACAGGTTCGTGCCCCAGTCCAAGGGGATCCCATATGCCGCGGAGCAGCTGGGCCCATGAGCCATGGCCGCTGAGCCTGCGCGTCCGGAGCCTGTGCTCCGCAATGGGAGAGGCCACAACAGTGAGAGGCCCACGTACTGCAAAAAAAAAAAAAAGTACCAAAAAGAAACTACTAAAAGTTTATGCAACATTCAAATTAATTCACTAAGTACGTAATTATTAAGGAATAAGTACTCAAACTGATACAAAGCAAATCTCCATTATAATACAGGTATGAATATTTCAAAGCCTTTCAAATATTTCAAAGGGCTCATAGCTACAAAATATGAAAGCTAAAAAGACGTTTGACAGTGAATCCTTTTGGTGTGCAGAGAAATCTTTATGAATACAGCAGGTTTGGGGACCTCGCAAACTCGTTCTGGTGTAGGCTTCTCAATAACCAAGACCTAAGGCCAAAAAGGTATTGAATATTTCTGGAAATCTGTTTCCTTACCTGTTGGGTGGGAAAGGGTATCGAAATACCTACTGTGCTCACCTAATAAGGTTTTTTGGGAAGCAATGTGTATTTATGTAACGAAATGTAAAATTGGTACAGTGGAAGCCCCTTAACCAACACCAATTCACTCACTCCGCGTGAACCGACACTGTCCATTCCCTCTGTAAAATACACAGCTGAAGCTCACAGAAAGTGAAACAGGCTTTCTCTAGTTGGTTTTGTCCCTCACCTGTTTATGACAGTTGTGCAAAAGCAGAATTACTCTTTCTATAAAAACTAAATTGACAGCACTGGAAAAACTTGATAACATTAACTAGGAAGATCTGGTATACAAATTGCTTCACAAAAGTCTTTTAAGTTCTCATTCTGCTTTACTGAAATAGAGATTGTATTTCATAGATGATACATTACAGGCATAGCTGACCAGAAAAGACACCCCCATTATTTCTGTGCCGTTTTCGTTTGAATGCGCTGGAAAGAAGAACGCTTCTTCCCCTCTCCTGAGGTTTCACTCCTGGCTCCACTCCATCCACACATTCCACCCCAGTGGAGGTGCAGGATCTTATCTGAATGGTGAGTTCAGAAGGAGAAACAAGGTATGTGAGCTCAGCCCCTTCTGTCTCTTACCTTCGGAAGCCAGCTGTCCCTCAGGAGCACGCATTGTGCTCCACTCTCATACCCATCAATACAGGTCCCTCACGTAAACCTGTGACAGGTAAGTCTGCTGAATTCTGAGCTTCACTGTTAAGACTCTTGCCCGTAGATGTAAGCTGCATTCTCCAAGACAGCTTTATTAGTAATAAAGATGATATTTTGGTCTCCCAAATGCCCTACTCTTCCATTTCTCAATGGTATAAAACTCAGCCCAGGGAAAAGGTGCTATTTATTAGATCTCTCAAAGACCTAAATCTGGCAGATGAGACTGGAGTCTTGATTAATAGACATGAAGCAAAATTTGGGGAGAAAAATACACGTGAAATTTCTGAGGCTTCTGTTGGGCCCAGGACTCTGGGCCTTGGTCTTTTGTGAGGGGGCAAGGTGCTTTGACCTTATAGAGGTTTACATTAGTCCACATGAGTTTTTACAGTTATATACTAGCTTTTAACTACTGAGGCTAAATTAGAAGTTTATAAAGCATAGGGGGGCTTCCCTGGTGGCACAGTGGTTAAGAATCCACCTGCCAATGCAGGGGACACGGGTTCGAGCCCTCGTCTGGGAAGATCCCACATGCCGTGGAGCAACTAAGCCCGTATGCCACAACCACTGAGCCTGCGTTCTAGAGCCCGCAAGCCACAACTACTAAAGCCCACGTGCCTAGAGCCCGTGCTACGCAACAAGAGAAGCCACCGCAATGAGAAGGCCGTGCACCGCAACGAGGCATAGCCCCCGCTCACCTCAACTAGAGAAAAGCCTGTGCACAGCAATGAAGACCCAACGCAGACAAAAATAAAATAAATTTTAAAAAAAAAAGACAATTTTATAAAGCATAGGCCACACTGTATTTTGACCTTAGTGTAACTGTAGTTATGGCAACTCTGTCTTCAGGTATGTGGCTGTTTCTATAGAGACAAGGCTGCATGCACCAGGCAGAGAAGCCTGAGCAAAGGCTTGGGGGCTTCGCCGGCCTCAGCAAAGCAACAAGCCACAACTGGTCGTGGCGGCAGCAGTGGTGGTGGTGGCACTGAAAGCTCATCTAAATGTCAGCTGTGCAAGTGGCCTCAGCATACATCAGCCACTCTGGCCTAGCAAGCAAATGCCAGCTGTGCTGGCCTCAGCAAAGGCAATAGGGCATTATCAGGCTTGGGTGGCTTCAAAGCACAGACGGCTGCTGCCTGACCTTGAATCATGCAGGCACAGCTTTTCCTAAGCAGACATGGCTGAGGCAATGATTAGACTTTAGGGAAAAGAGACTTTCTTCATACAGGCCTTTTAGATATTTAGCGAGTGCAACCATTATTTGCTGCATATAAGCTGCAAGGCAGCTGAATTTCAAACAGCACATGTGCTATAAAACCAGTGAAGTTCTATGTTTAAATTGTTTGTTCTAGGCTTATATAGGCAATTCAAAGGGGAAATGGAAATTGAGAGGTTTCTCACTAAATGTCATACTGATGTCCTTAATTTGCTCTCTCTTTTTTTTTCTGGTTGATTTTGAACTATCCTCAATGTTTTTCAATGTGTTTCTTGAGAAAGTCTCTAAGACGTTCTTGTTTGAAGTCGTGGCTTATAGTTGTGTCTAAGGGTCTAAATCAGTTTTACCGCCCTTTTGACAAAAACGAAGGTGAATAAAGTAGGTGACCGACGATAGTCTTGACCTGGCACAGTGCTTCAGCACACACTGGACAGGCCTCAGCAGACGTTAACGAGCAAATACGAGTAACGTCATGCAGCCTCTGTGCTCGAGCTTCTCTAAAGAAGTTGGCAAATATGTTCATATTTTCAAATTCCTCCAGGATCCAGCCCTCACCTGTCTCTCCAGCTTCATCGGCCAAGGTCTCTTTGTTCACTTTGTTCCAGCCATAGTGAACTACTTACAGCTTCCCAAATATGCCAGATTGTTTCAGGTTTCCATGTTTTTATTCATATTACTCCCTTGGTCTTTCCTCTCCCTACTTCTCATTCGAGACTCAGCTTTCATAAAGTAATTCCTGTCTCACCTCTAGGCAGAACTGGTGATTCCTTCCTCAGTGTTCCCAGTGGATCCTGTTTGAATTTTACTACAAGATCTGTAACACTGTATTGGATTTATTTACTTACATTAATGCCTCTCCTATTAGATTATCAACGCTTTGATACCAGACACTATTTCTCATTAATCTCTGTATTAACAGATTACGTAAAACTGTGTACCCAGCATTTAATAAGTATCCAATAAATTTCTATGTAAGAATGACTGAATTAATCAACTAAAGCCTTTTTTGTTTAAATTGCAATAGGTATTTATTCAATAAATATTTACTGGGTCCCCACCACATGCCAGATGGTGCTGGGCTAGTGTGGTGTAGTAGAATAAGCTTTGGCTTTGAAGGAGCAGAACCATTATTCTTTGTCATTTCTTGGCTGTATAATCTTGAGCAAGTTACTTAACTTTCTAATCTTCATTATTTTCATCTATAAAACTGGTCAGAGGAGGTGTTACAAGAATGAAGTTAAATAATAGGACTTCCCTGGTGGCGCAGTGGTTAAGAATCCACCTGCCAATGCAAGGGACACAGGTTCAAGCCCTGGTCCGGGAAGATCCCACATTCCGCGGAGCAACTAAGCCCACGTGCCACAACTACTGAAGCCTGTGCACCTAGAGCCCGTGCTCTTCAACAAGAGAAGCCACTGCAACGAGAAGCCCGAGCACCACAACGAAGAGTAGCCCCCGCTCACCGCAACTAGAGAAAGCCCGCGTGCAGCAGTGAAGACTCAACGCAGCCAAAAATAAAAATATATATATATAAATTAATTAATTAATTAAAAAAAATAATATACGTATAGCACTCAGCAAGGTGTCCAGAAGCAGCCAGTAGGCACTACAAAAACAGTTCCTTTCCAAGAATTCTCAAAGGGTTTACAGACTAGTAAAGGAGACAGATACAAATAACTCTTAAAATAACGAATGCTTCATTGCTGTAACAACAACGGGTGCTCTTAGAACACAGATGAAAAAGAAATTCTGCCAGGAGAGTACAAGAAGGAAGAGTAAATAGTTGCATTCCTCTCCCCTCTTCCAAAATCTAAGCAAAGAGAAGAGCATCCATTAAGGCACAAAGTTGTGAAAAATAACTTCATGTCTGGGGAACAGAACATAGTCTGGTAAGGTTCACAGATAGAGGTTTATTAAAAAAGAAGCCAGAAACGTTGTTTGGGATTAGGTTTTGGAGGGGTTTGTAGGATGACATCTGCATTGACCGGGAGCCACGAGAGCTGTTTAAGCAAAGGTGCGACGTGAGCAAATCTATCGTTAGACGCTGACTCTGGCAGTGCGTGGACTACAGACCGGAGGGGGGAGGGACCGGAGGCAGAGATGCGAGGCTACACTCATGTAAAACTGTGAAACTGCTAAATCTAAGAACAAATTCTAGCTTCATAAAAGGATGAGGCACCAAATGTCAGTATCAAACGAAATACAGGTGTTTTTAAAGGGACCTAGTGAAGTGGAAATGCAAAAGGGCTGGTGTGATGGCCACTTTAAATACCCTTCTGTAAGAACTCTGGAAAGAAGCATTAATGTCAAAACGTACTTTTCTTCTTTTTAAGATGAAGACTCTCATTTCACTGTCAATACACGGTGGAAATAGATTTTTAAAACTTACCTTTGACAGTATCCTGGGGCAACACAAGCCCGTGAAGATGAGTCTAGACTACATTCAGTGCAAAAACCAAAACCCTGAAAAGAGAAGAAAATAACAATGAGCCTCATGCGCACAGCAAGATGCCATGGTACAAATCCAGGCTTCTCCACCTACCAGCTACTGACGCTTAGGCCAGTGGCCTAACAGCTCAAGCCTCAGCTTCCTCATTCAACATTGGGAACAATAACAGCATCTTCCTCATAGGGTTCTTTGGAAGTTTAAATGAAATATGTGTAAAACACTTAATACAGGGCAGGGCACCAGCCACATGCTCTATAAAGGTGAATGGTTTTTAAGAATGTGAACTGAAATACTTTCTGAAGAAACATGACAACCTATGTTAAACCTTTATTATTTATTTAACTCATTTTTTCTACCAAAAAATACCAAATTGCCTTTTCAACTTCTCCATTTGACATGAGGAGGTCTCATAATCACTGTAGATTCAATACATCCCAAACTGCACTCTTCATCCCCTCCGCCCCTGTACCACCCCCGGACCCCATTCTCCTGTCTCCACTGTCTCAATCAAGGGTATAACTGGGACTTCCCTGGCGGTCCAGTGGTTAAGACTCCGTGCTTCCACTGCAGGGAGCACGATTTCGATCCCTGGTCAGGGAACTAAGATCTGGCATGCCATGCAGCACCGCCAAAAAAAATGAGGAGGGGGTATCATCCTCCACCCAGGTGCCTGGGTCAGAACCTCAGAGTCATCCTGGATTTCTCACCCCACCCCAGTCCTCTCACAGTCCATCAGCAAGTCCTGTCATTCCTGCTTTCACAATATGTATCTCAGATCCACACATAATTTTTTTTTTTTTTTTTTTTTTTTGCGGTACGCGGGCCTCTCACTGCTGTGGCCTCTCCCGTTGCGGAGCACAGGCTCCGGACGCACAGGCTCCGCGGCATGTGGGATCTTCCCGGACCAGGGCACGAACCCGTGTCCCCTGCATCGGCAGGCGGACTCTCAACCACTGCGCCACCAGGGAAGCCCCATAACTCTTCATTTTCATTGTTGTCATCATTTCTTACTTGTGGAGGCCTCTTAGCTGGTGTTCCTGGGCCTACTCTTGCTCCGCTCCAATCTGTTTCTAATTAATTGCTGGAATGGCCTCTTCAAAATCAAATCAGATGATAGCAAGTTGCTAATAAGTGCAGTGAAAATGTTATTTCATGATGGAATGTTTCTCTCTCTATATATGTGAAATATAGACTCATATATATACAAATATACATGAAATGACAGCCATTTATTAGACCTTGAGAGATCCCAGGCCAGTCCCTTCATTTTATAATGGCAGGAACAAATGCTAGAAGGATATTCTGCTCAACATGCTACACTGTCGTCAGAAAGATGGTCACTATTTGGAAACTGGCCCCCTAGCTGATTTCAACTGGCCCCCTAGTTGATTTCACAATCAACTTAATGTTTCTGTCCAAGAAAGCACATTCCATTTCCCATGGCTACGGATTATAAATTATAGCTTTAGTCCTACATTTGAGGTAGTGTTTTACTGAATCTCTAAAGCATCTTGCTGCTCTCTTATCTCTCATCATCTCTATCTTAGCTTATTTTTTTAAGTGTTTGAATAAATAAATCTCAGATGGAATGGTGTTGTGATATTAGTGACATTTTAATTATTATCTTTACCCTTCTTTTATACACACTATTATCCCAGCAATCTTCCTTTCTAAAAAGCCAATTTGACCTTTGAACATACCACTGCCAAAATTCAGTCAATACCTACCCACTACCCTTAGGGTTAAATTCAAGATCTCTCTAGCCCCATCGTCACTTCACATTCTAGTCACATGGACTGCACAGGGTTTCCTTGCTCACTAACGTCTCTGAGGGCCCTGTGCCTAATTCCCTTCTACTCCTCTTTTTTTTTAGTAAGGGGTGCTATTTATTTATCTATTTTTGGCCGCATCGGGTCTTAGTTGCGGCATGTGGGATCTTCGTTGAGGTGCGAGGGCTTCTCTCTCTAGGTGTGGCGCACGGGCTCTCTAGTTGAGGCATGTGAGCTCAGTAGTTGCGGCATGTGGGCTTAGTTGCCCTGTGGCATGTGGGATCTTAGTTCCCCGACCAGGGATCCAACCCACGCCCCCTGCATTGGAAGGTGGATTCTTTACCACTGGACCGCCAGGGAGGTCCCCCTTCTATTCCTCCTTTAAGATCTGCCTCAGATGTTAGCTCCCGAAAGCTTCCTGTACCCTTCCTGGTTGCACTAAGTGTTCCTCCTCTGAGAAATACCATATAATACTGGTAATATCCATGGGTCTGTTTTCTTCACACAACAGAACTCTCTGACAACAAGGACTATCTATGTCTTACATTAACTTTGAATTTGGTATCGGGTAGGAGTTCAATAAACATAAGCTGAACTGAATCCTGACGTGATTCCAATAACTCAGTACTGCAGTGTGGACGCTTCCACACTGCACTGGGGAAAGATGAAGAAGCTAGTTGCAACTTCCAAGATGGGCCTGGCCCTCACAGAGGATGTAAACCTTGTGGTTACGTGTGACACTCAGCACCTCAGAGAAAGACAGGATTCTTAAATTTTTTCTCAACTGCAGACTTGATAGTCTGCAGATAGATAAGACCGACTAATTTTCAGTTCTCTATTGTGGTTAGTTTCTGCCCCGGCTAAACATTCTTCTCCAGACTTATCAGTAGTCTAAATTCTATACCAACTTCATAAAGTAGCCCATTATTACATATCTTGCTAACAGACAAGCTTAGGACACTGGCCAGCTCTGTCCTTTGCCTGCTTGGCAGTTGGTCCCGGACGCTTGCCGGTGGTCAGTGATGGAAAAGGAGTTAAAACAGAGGAGAGGCAGGCGGGGGGGGGGGGGGGGGGGAACTGGGCAGTTTTCCAAGTACTCTGGAAACCAGTTTTTACAGGACAGCTTCATTACTTTCTCCGCAGGGCTGTAAACCTCTGTATCAGATGCACTCATATTCAAGATAAACAAAATTTTATTCTAAAATCAACATTTAAAATTATCTAGTTGAAGTTATCTACAGCACTAATTTCCTTCTAAGGTATGAGTAATGGCAAATTCCTTCCAAACATCATTTTGAAATGTTCAGAAGTACACTGCAATCCTTCCATCTGAGCATGTGTAGCCACGGCAGTAAACTATTTGAACTGCTCCAGTTTTCTCTATTCTCTTGCAGAATAACCAGATTGGCCTTGAAATTCACACAGAAGGGTGGGAAGGTTCAGTGGATCTTGGACTAAATCAATTCCCAGGCCCTGCAAAACTTCAAGTAGGCTTCAAGAGCTCCTCCACAGTTAAGTATGGAACTAAACTCACAGATGTAATTAGAACTGAAATCTTTCACATGGTTGAAAGAAATACAAAGTCAATAAACTATATTTACTAATAACACCTCTGATATGATAAAGTTTTAATTTTCAAACTTGGTTGTTTAGCATGATTCTTTTAAATTTAGTTTCAATTCTCATTTCAAAAAAACTCAAGCAATATGAATAAAGCCCTTGACCATGGTCCTCTCTCTCCCTTCCCTGGTCTTCCCAGGACTCACCACTGTTATCTGTTTGATAACCGTCATGATTCTTGAGATGCAAATTATTAAGAATATACCTGTAAACTTTTAAGTGAATCACAAATAACACTGAAAACCCTGACTGTCTACCTTGTTGGTGACTGGCCTAACTTCAAGCAAGATGTCCGGAAGAGATGCCTTAAGTGAGGCAGCAGATGTGAGGGTGGAGCAAAACACCAGCAAAGAAGCCCAGGAAGGTATTCCCAGGAGGCAAGCACAGACCAGGAGATTCTGGGCAGATGGGAGGGTACCACACGTCCAGCTCTATAAGCGGGGCACCCAGCCCAAGTGGGCAAAAAGGAACCTACTTAATTAACACCAATGATAAAGTCAAAAGTCTAAGGAGCGCAGGTGGAGGCTGTTCTGCTACAGGTCGATGGGTTTATTTAGCCACCAATACCTGAGGGTTGTTATTGTTCCAAGATCTGGAAATGCTTTCCAGTTTCCGATCACTTCTACTTCAGTTCAACACTTTGGAAATTCTGTAAAAATGTTCAAGTCTGTCCACTCCTAAAAACATCCCCTTTAATCCTAAAATTTCCTCCAGCTTTTGCACCCTCCATCCCCTCTTTCCTCTCTTACTCAAGCTCTTAAAAAAGAAGCTTTTGGGACTTCCCTGGTGGCTCAGTGGTTGAGAATCTGCCTGCCAATGTAGGGGACATGGGTTCGAGCCCTCCGGGAAGATCCCACATGCCGTGGAGCAACAAAGCCCGTGTGCCACAACTACTGAGCCTGTGCTCTAGAGCCCACGAGTCACAACTACTGAAGCCTGTGAGCCACAACTACTGAAGCCCACGTGCCTAGAGCCCGTGCTCCACAATAAGAGAAGCCACTGCAATGAGAAGCCCGTGCACCGCAACAAAGAGTAGGCCCCACTCGCCGCAACTAGAGAAAGCCTGCACGCAGCAACGAAGACCCAACGCAGCCAAAAATAAATAAATAAGTAAATAAGTAAATAAGTAAATAAATAAATATATATATATATATATATATATATATTGCAGTATGCGGGCCTCTCATTGCCGTGGCCTCTCCCGTTGTGGAGCACAGGCTCCGGACGCGCAGGCCCAGCAGCCATGGCTCACGGGCCCAGCCGCTCCGCGGCATGTGGGATCTTCCCAGACCGGGGCACGAACCCGCGTCCCCTGCATCGGCAGGTGGACTCTCAACCACTGCGCCACCAGGGAAGCCCTAATTAATTAATTTTTTAAAAAAGAAGACGTTTTTATTTGTGGTGTCAGTGTCCTTATCTCTCATACACTTGCTAAGCATCAAAATTTGGTTTCTTTCCCTATCACTCTCTGTTGTCAAATACAGTGGATATCATTGAATTTTTTGCTTTAACCTCTCTTTGCCATTTAAAAATTAGAATGACCTGAAACCCTTGTCATTTGGGAGCTCCTTTCCTATCTTGATGTTAAGGATACTGCAGATCCCGTCGCTAGGCCAGGGGCACCTTGCTTTAGTTCCTGGTCCCTTGGCTGTGTCTGGGTCCCCCTGTCTCCCTAGGTTTGCAGCCAGCCCAAGGCCCCTGTCAATACTGTTGATTTTCAGGTTCTCACCATGGGCAGAGTGTTGCTGGGTAAGAAGCTGCTGCTTCTGTACATGGAGGGTTGGAGGACAGGGGTTGTGGTAAAGGAATCCAACTCAATTCCTGTCTTCAAGGATTGAGCCTAGTTCTGATGCTCAAACTAATATGGACCATATTTAGTCCCTTTATGCCACAGAAGGGGCCAAATGCATCAGTTTTGCTATCTTGACTTAGACCATTTCCTTCCAGTCTCTTTTGCTGGCAGTCTTTCTCTACTTGTTCTTTCATTATTGGTATGTTCCTCGGGAATTCATCCTCCCTTTCTCTTTTTATTATAAACCAGGGGTCCCCAACCCCTGGGCCATGGACAGCTGTCGGTCCGCGGCGTTAGGAACCGGGCCGCACAGCAGGAGGTGAGCGGCAGGTGAGCGAGCGAAGCTTCATCTGCTGCTCCCCGCCACTCCCCATCGCTCGCATTACCACCTGAACCATCTCCCTACACCAGTCCGTGGAAAAATTGTCTTGCACAAAACCGGTCCCTGGTGCCAAAAAGACTGGGGACCGCTGATATAAACTCATGTCCTTATTCTCTCCCACAGATTTAACTACTAGCTATATCTTGATGATTCCCAAATCTCTCTCTAGGGCTCCTCTTTCTTACAATCTTCAAAGCCATCTATAGAGCTTCCTAATGTCAGTGGACTTCTGTACCCCATGTTCCACAGGTCCCTAAAACGCAACGTAATGACACAAAATAATTCGCCTCTCTACAGAATCCTAGCATCCCACTCAAATAAAAACGCAACGTAATGACACAAAGTAATCCGCCTCTCTACAGAATCCTAGCGTCCCACTCAAATAAAAATCTGGGACCATCAGCAGCATCTTGCTCTCACTAAACTCTGTCAGTTCTAATCCCCAAATATTTCAACAGGTACTTTCTTCCCTATTCCTACTGTCACTGCCTTAGTTCCAGCATAGTTTCTCACCAGATTTATTCCATTTGTTTTTTAATTGATTTTTTTACCCTCAAGACCCACCCCACCCCCACTGCTATTAGAATTACTGTTGTAAAGTGCAAAACCACAGTGCCTTTGCAATGTCTCTCATCCATCTTCAAGATGAAATCTAACTCCCACTGCGTGGTATAAAGCCCAGGATCCATTCTCCTCTCAGCTTCATTTCACAAAACCACATTGCTTTCAATTTCCCTTAAGCACCACGTGGCTTTGTGTGCCTGTGACTTTGTACATGCTGTTTCCCCTTGGACTCCTTCCCACTCACAGGGCAAATTTCTTCTCAACCTTCAAGATGCAAGAAAAGGGAAACCTTTCCTATGAAGTTTGTCTTGATTCCTCTCTGGATGGGTCCTTCCTCTGGTCCTTGTATATTTTTCCACTAGGCTTGTTTATGTCGTGTATACTACAAGGTCATAAGCTTCCTGAAGGCAGAAACTGCTAAGCCTTTTTATCACAGTATCACCATCATTTGAAACAGTGCTAGTGCAAAGGATATTCCAATAAGCTCTTATGAAATAAAAACAAACATTTTTGGGGAAAAAGAAAATCAACTCAATACAATATTCTTAGTTTACTCAAATAAGGATGCTGCTTATCGCTTATAACAATATATCCAGGGGGACTTCCCTGGTGGTACAGTGGATAAGAGTCTGCACTCCCAGTGCAGGGGGGCCAGGTTCGATCCCTGGTCAGGGAACTAGATCCCAAATGCATGCCGCAACTAAGAGTTTGCATGCCACAACTAAGGAGCTGGCGAGCCGCAACTAAGGAGCCCTGGAGCCACAACTAAGGAGTCCACCTGCCACAACTAAGACCTCACACAACCAAATAAATAAATAAATAAATATTTAAAAGCAAACAAACAACAACAAGAAAACAATACATCCAAGGCCACATTACAGATTCCATCCATTCATTCAGTGAATGAGCCACCTGCCAGTTATCATGCTCTGTTCTAGAAACACCATGGTGAAGTTATGGCAGGCTCTCGGGGCAGTGTGCTACTTGCATGGACCCACAGACTTCCAGGGAGAAGCTGTGAAGAAACTCTGGGACTGAGAGCAGGACCCTGGCATAAAGATGTTAAATTTATTATATCTTGTAAGTCAGGGAGGATTGCCTAATAAAAAACAAACTCAGTCTAAAGCAGGGATGAGGAAAAAGGCACGTGCTTCACCTTCAACCACTAATCCAGTTTGGTCAAATGGAACTAATGCCCTCTCACTTAGTCCAGGACAACTTGTCAATTCTTTAACAGAAAGTAAAGCTACCCTCTGAAGACCTACACACACTGCAAGTCACTTGGAGATGGGGGCGGGATGGTAGGGAATAATGACTGCCAGCTACAAGAACAGCAAAGGCAGCTACTGGAACAGCAGATTCAACTCAACCAGCTTTCCTGATGCTTACGAAATGTCCAGCACTATGCTCAGCGTTTTCAGAGCAAGGGCCTCTGGCCAGGTTTTACTGAAAGCATTGGCCACATAAGAATCAAACAGATTAACATGCTCAGCTTCTGTACCCAATTCATTGACGATCTATGATCAAAAAGCCTTTATTCTTTTTCCATATTGTATATTTTATGTAGGTTTTTAAAAAATCAAATAGCTATTTCTATGAAGGTTCTTCATAAAATTTCAAATGCATATTGGTTCTCCATTAAACCAGTAAGTGAAATTTTAATATTGATATTGAAGATAATAATAATATGAATAACCATTAACTATTTATGCTGTGCTCAGCAATACACATCGTGGACATCTCAAAAAACTCTCATTTAAGCTATGCTCCCTGTCCTCAGAGGTCTTAACACTGTGATAAGTGTTGATAAGAAAACTAGCACTCCAATCAATTCCACAAAAACTAAGCACTAAGCTATGTGGCACAGAAGTTTTGAGGATGCAGAGAAAATGGTGGGCTAGACAATCTGTGCAGCCTTCAGAGAGAAACGAAGATTCGTGCTGGAATTGACGGGATCTAAAGCAGTGATTCTCAAACCTTTTCGGCTCAGGGTCTCTTTATATTCTTAAAAATTATTAAGGACCCCCAAAAGCTTTTGTTTAGGTGGGTTGTAATTATCAATATTTACCACATTAAAAATTAAAACTATGAAAAATTTAAAATATTTATTCATAAATATTTAAACATACAAATGATTGTTAACATTTTTAAATTAAAAATCATATTTTAAAGGATACAAAATTTGAGAAAAGTGCCATTTTTTAACATTTTTGCAAGTGACTTTAATATTTTGCAAATATCAGACAACAGCTGTATCCTAACATCTGCTTTTGCATTCAACCTTTTGCAGTACTGCATGCCATGCAGCCTCTGGAAAACTCCACTGTACACTCAGGAATGAGTTTAAAAGGCATATATCATCTTAATGTTATTAAATAATTGTGATTTCATGTACCTCCTGAAAGGGTCTATATGAGGGGTGAGGAGGGATCCATGGATCACAATTTGGGGGATCATTAATTTTAAAAGAGAAAGAAAATGGTATAAGCAAGGGCTGGGCAGGAAGGAAATGTGTGGCTCGAGAGCCATAACTTCCAAGTAAGCAATGCTTACCCCTAAAATCTTGGCTACAACCAGGCTCACCTCCATCGTGAGCCTCAGAGACAGAAATGGCAGGGCAAGGTGGGGACGAGAAGCCTCCACCTCACTCCATGGTGCGTCTGTGCCTGTGGAAGAGGCTCTGCTGCCCTCGGCAACATTCCCTGGAGGCCACGTCAGGCCTTCCTCTCTGGCGCCTACACTGTGCTCTCCTCCTAGAAGCTGTAAATGGCTCACAAGAAACTGCCTTGCCGGGCCTTCCCAAGGCTGTGTTTACTAACTACTAAATCATCTCCCTGCTACAGTCTCAAATTCTTCAGACATTTCTTGATCTGGCTGTCTTAAAAAGCACATTTAACATCAGCCACGTAGCCAGTTTTTCCTTGCCAATAATCATGGGAGTTTGCTATTCGGTTCCTGTGCATCTTGCGACTGTAAAAACAGTTCCCGGAGCATCATATGTCATGGATCTAGTTGCCATAAACTGAAAACATTTTCTTCATATTTTGTGGCACAAACTAAAAGCATTCTGGATGCGATTTGCATACAGTCCATCTCTGGCCAAAAAAAGAGGTTTAAATATATGGATAGACGGAGAAAGGGGGGTGGTCATTACCATCGTTAAACTGTTTTATCATCAGTGTTCGATAGTGTATAACTATGGTAAAATTCTAAATTAAAAAATAACATTCTAAAATTACCCTGCAATAAGTACAGTTGTTCATTTTATGTAGCAAGCTTTAAGTTGTCTAACAGTTATTTTATAGCTGAGAGAAGCACGGATGAAACAGAAGCTTCTTTTTTGGTCTTTTAAATAAAAAATATAAAAAATAAAAACAATCATGAATCTATATAGTTTTCAGTCTTTTTTATCTTATTTTTTTAGTAAACATATTTATTAAGGCCTCTTTGACCAGAAGAGAATGGATCGTTTTGAAGTCAAAGTGAAACTAAAACTTTAAAAGAGATTTCTGGTTCTGGGAATGGTAAACTAGGTAATTCAGACGAACCATCCTATCTTGCTAAAAACAGCCCAGAAAATCTGGACAAAATATAAAAAAATATCTTAAAGGCAGAGAAGCACTAATAAGTTAATTAAGAATTACCATACACAAAAATCAATTCCAGTTGAACTATCTACCCCAAAGGGGAAGTTAAATAATAAAGCTTTTGGAAAACAATGTAGGATAAAGTTTCCACTACCTAGGCATAGGGAAGGATCTCTTAAACAGGAAACAAAAAGTATCTATTATCAAAAAACAGACAAATATAATGATACCAAAATTCAGCTTTTGTTCACCAAAAGACATCCTCAGGAAAACAAAAAAGCAGGTCATATAAAACCAATAAAGGGCTCATATTCAAAATAATAAAGAGTTCTAAAATGAAAAAAAAGGCAGATAACAATAGGAAAATGGGCAAGAGGCAAGATGAGGCACATCACCAAATAAACAAACAAACTACATTATCTAAATGGCCAATGAACATATGAAAAGGTGTCTAGCCTCAATAGTAAGAAAAATACAAAAGAAAATCACAATGGAAAATAAAAAAGAAAATCATAATGACATAACATTATATACCAGAATAACTAAAAATTTTAAAGTCTGATAATAACAAGTGTGGCCAAGGATATGGAACAACCCGAACAATCATGTACTACTTGTGTGAATGTAAACTGTTATATCCACTTTGGAATACAGTTTGGCATTATTCTTCTAAAGTTAAAGACAGACATACTCCATGATCCAGCAATTGCACTCCCAGGTATATACCCCAAAGAATTCATGCACATGTGCACCAAAAGATATACAAAAATATTCAGAGCAGCACTATTATAACAGCCCCCAAGTGGGAACAAGCCAAATATTCTCAAGAGTAGAATGGATAAATATATTCTGGCGTATTCATAAAATGGAATACCATACAGAAATGAAGATCAAGAAACAACAGCCATACACAGCAACATGGATGGATCTCACAAACATAATGACCACAAACAAAAGAATATATAGCATGTGACTCTGTCCAAAATCAGCCGCAACTATAATGTTTAGAGGTACATAGGAAGGAAAGAAAGAAATCAGAAGAGTGGTTACCTGTAGGTGGGAGTGGGGGGGGGATCACTAGAAAAGTCACTAAAAAGAGCTGCTGGGTCCCTCCCTGCAATGTCTTATTCTTTGACCTCAGAGGTGGTTATTTTAAAATAACTAAGTTTTACATTTGTATTTTATGCACTTTCTGGTTGTGTGATATATTTCACAATAAAAAAGAATGAAAGCAAAACAAAAATAAAATTAATACAAAGGAAAAAGTGGTATCTTTGGTATAACTTTAAAAATTAGATGACAGAACCCCAATTCCTTAGCTGGCATCCTGGCCCTTCATTATCCAGCCCTGTCCTTCTAGTCTTATCTCTTGCCACCCACCTTTCTTCACAAGTAGTACAAGGAGCCTGCCACACTCGTTCTCAACCCTGTGCTTTCTTTAGCTTTACTCGTGGTATTTCTTTGTCTAGAAAACCATGTAGACAAAACCCAATCATCGTTCTGCAAGGCTAAGTACAAGCTGTCATTCAAGACACAGCCTGGGTGTCACCTCCAGTGAGACACCTTTTCAGGAGACACAGATTCTAGAGCCTCACTGCCTGGTTCAAATTCCAGATTTGCCATTTACTGGGCATGTGAGCTTGGTCAAGTTACCAACCTTAGTTTTGTAGCTTCCTCATCTGTAAAAAGGGGTAAAAATACTACCTGCCTCACCAGGTTCCTGTAATGATTAAATGAGTAAATATATGCAAAGTGTTTGGAACATGCCTGGGAGAGAGTAAACGCTAAGTATTAGCTATTATTATTATCTAGCTACTATTACTAGCTATTATTATCAAGTATTATTATTAACTAGGTATTAGCTATTATTATCATCAATACACTCTGATAACCTCCTCCCTATCCCCCAAAGCCCCTCCAGATTAGATACTCTTCCGCTGGGTTCCCATGGCTCAGTATTATAGCTTATTTTCCTTTATACCGCTCTTATGGATAGTTACTTCCTTGAGAGCAGGAACTAAATCTTTCACATCTCAATCCCCAACATTTAGAACAGTGCCCGATATGTAGTAGATGCTCAATGAATATCTATGGAATGAATAAGCTACAAAGACTGCAAACATGTATCTATATCACATATAAGAGTAGTCCTTTTGTGGGGACTTCCCTGGCAGTCCAGTGGTTAAGACTCCATGCTTCCAATGCAGGGGGCACGGGTTTGATCCCTGGTTGGGGAACTAAGATCCTGCATGCCATGTGGCAAAAAAAAAAAAAGAAAAGAGTCGCCCTTTGGTGCTGCCCTATTGCGTGTGTACACTACAAACTGGAAGCATCATCTTGATGAGATTTCTACAGCAAATACCTCAGAATATGGATGGAGACTCCCTCTGGCAGCAACAAATGAGAGACAAATAATAATACTCGTCCTATGCACCTGTTGTGAGGCTACTGTGAGGTTCAAATGATAATGACTATGAAAATATTTTTTAAGTGTGAAGCTCTACAATATAAAGTTTTATCACCTTAATAAAACAACAGGATTATTGTTGAATTGCAAGTCTGGAAAGGGATTTAAGGGATAATAAGGAATTAATATAATGTAAAAATGCAATCTGACATGGTCTTAGATAAGATTTTTTATTTTCAGGTTAAAATATTTTGCAATGAAATTTTCTGATTTTCTCGTTTGGTTATTAAAGATTTATATACTGTCAAAACAAACATTTGTGTATATATGAATGTTCACAACAGCATTATTCATAATAGGCCAAAAAGCAGAAATCACCCAAATGTCCACCAACTGGTGAATGAATAAACAAACTGTGGAACATCCACCCAGTGGAAAACTACTCAGCAATAAAAAGGAACGAACTACTGATACATACTACACAACATGGGTGAACCTCAAAAACATGCTTGGTAAAAGAAGCCACCCATGAAGGCTACATATTTTATGATTCCATTTAAATGAAATGTTCACAAAAGGCAAATCTACAGAGACAAAGTAAATTAGTGGTTGCCTAGGGATGGGAGTTGGAACAAAGATTGACAGCAAACGGGCACAAAGGGTCTCTGTGCTGATGGAAACGTTCTAAAATTGAGTTGTGATGATGACTACACAACTGTGTAAGTTTACTGAAAATGTTTTAATTTCATACTTAAAATGGGTGAATTTATGGTATGTAAATTATACCATAATAAAGTTGTTTTTTAAAATACAAATATTTGGCATTCTTTTACAGCTAGCTATACTTCCCACATCTTCAAAATCTCACCCACGGACTTCTCTGGTGGTCCAGTGGTTAAGACTCTGTGCTCCCAATGCAGGGGGCCCAGGTTCGATCCCTGGTCAGGGAACTAGATCTCACATGCCACAACTAAAGCTCTCATGCCGCAACTAAGAAAAGATTCCGCATGCTGCAACTGAAAGACCCCACATGCCGCAACTAAAAATCCCGCATGTGACAACGAAGATCCCAAGTGCCACAACTAAGACCCAGCGCAGCCAAATAAATAAATATTAAAAAATATAAAATAAAATCTCACCCACACATGGGACCAAATAACATAAAATTAACAAGAAAAATCAGCTTTTAAAAATTAAAAAATAAAAATATGTCACATACTAAATATCTTAAAAACCCAAAGCGCCATCTCTATACTTATTTTCCAATCCAGGAGCAACAAATAATGATCTTGATAAACAGGCTTTCACTGTCATTGTTCATTTCATCCCACCTGTACAAACATGCACTCTTGCCTCATTTGCATTTATAATTGCAAATATAAATATTTGGCACAATGCCTCCCCCTTTTTTACGGCCAAAGAGCAAGCATAAGAAAAAGGTAAATACAAGAAAGCATAGTGTATAATGAGATAAAAATAATGATATACATACAATAAACAGGATTTCTAAATAGGGTATAAACTAACCCTTAGAAATCAACAGTCTTTATACAAATGTATTTCAGATTGAATTCTACAAGTCCTAAAATGCTATCCAAATTAGTTTGCCGAACTGGAATTGTTAAATTGGATATTGCTTAAAGTAGGTCACTGGCACGGGCCTGAAAGTATTTGGTAATGCAGAGTTCTACTTGCAAAATCATTTGTCATAATGAGATCTGACTTAGACACAAGAGGAGAAACCACACTGGTTGGGTGTCAACTGTCAGTTGTATTTTATTCAAATAAATCTCATTTTAGATGTATCACACTGCAGATTCTTGAACAGGGAAATAACAAGATGAAAGAAGTGTTTTTGAAAAAAGTAAATCTGGTGGCAATGTTCAGAAAATGCCTCTTTTGCTTCCTGCTCCTTTCTCTCTCACATCGACGCAGTCTCCAAAGGCCATTAATCTTTCTTCTGAAATGTCATTCAGGTTTCTTCCTTTCTTTCTACTTCTACTCTCACTACAATAATCCTAAGTTGTGTCAGGAGTCGTTAAAGGACAGGAAAACTGGGAAAAGAAGCCCAAACTAGAGGCCATTAGAATAATCTAGATGGAAAAGAAGAGGACTTGGTCTCGAGCAGTGGTTCTCAAAGTGTGGTCCCCAGACCAGAAGCATCAGCATCACCTGGGAACTGGATAGAACTGTAAATTCTCAGGCTTTACTAAGACCTACTGAATCAGAAACTCTGGGGGCAGGGCCGGCAATCTGTGTTAAGGAGCCCTGCAGATGATTCTGATGTAGGCGTTAAGTTTGAGAATTAGTGGTTTGGAAAGAAGCAGAGAAGAAGGAATTGGCCAAGATGAGGAGAGAATTTGGGAACCTGATAAGAATTTCTATCACAATGTCCCTCCAATCTCCAACCCAACCTATCCAAAAAGAACTCTTCTCCAAACCTCTCTCCCAAGAATTATTCATTCCTGATATCACAACCCTCTATGTTGCTTACATTCAATCTCCCTTCCCACTAGCCCTCATCCAACATACTAATCTTGTTGATTCCATAGTTGAAGCTCTAGTCAATCAAGGAGAAAAGAAATGCACCATATAAGGGAAATTATGATAAAAAGGACTCTTTAAATCAGTGAAGAAAAGATGAATTATTCAATAAATGATTTTGGAATAACCAGCTAGTTATCGTGGGAGTGGAAAGTGGAAAGCTATATTCCTTCCATCAATTCTGAGATGGGTATTTTTTTCTTTATATGTTAACATCTCTGAAATCCAGACAGGTTTTACAATTAATGCCATCTTATATCTTACAGTTAATTGACAGCATCCTTTACACCCCACAAAGTGTATTACTGTCATCCCATTTCACAGAGAAGGAAACTGAAGCAGAGAGCTTAAACAACATAGTCAAGGGCAGTAGAACTCAAGCTGACTCCAGAGCTTAAGCTCTTAACTACTGTGTTATAAATGAAAGCTCAAAAACACTCTTCTATTTCCTCCATTCATCATAAAATGGTCTTTATTTCAAAATAAAGATTTTGTCATCATTTTTGAAAGATGATTATTTTTCTCTCAGCACTTCGACAACAGCATTCTGTCTCGTGGCTTCCACTCCAGCTAAGGAGAAGTCAGCTATCAACCCGTAGTCTGAGAACAGTCTGCTTTCTCTCTCTGGCCACTATTACGATCTTATATTTGCCAATGTATTTAGGGGATATTTCTCTGTCTTTATCCTGCTTGAACTTCCTAATTCAGAGGATTCAAGTCTTTCATCAGTTTTGGAAAATCTCAGTCATTATCTCCTCAAATACTCCCTCTCTCCCAATTTTTCTATTATCTCCTTCCAGAATTCTGATTAGACGTTACGTTAGATCTCATTCTATCTTTCACATGCCTTAATCTTTCTTTTATATTTTCTCTTTGTCTCTCTGGGTTTTCTGTGGGCAATTTCTTTAGCTCTATCTTCTAGCTCATTAGTTCTCTCTTCATGTGTCTAATCTGCTATTTAACTTGTCGATTAACTACTAAATTCAATGATCGTGTTCTTCAGTTCTGAAATGGTTCTTTTTAAAACATATCTGGTTATTAATATCTTTTAAAACAGCTAGTCAGATAGCTCTACAACAACGCACAGCAATTGAAAAACCCGGCCACAACGTATGGGACTTTCAACCTAGTTATTTCGGATGGTCTCAGTTACCTAGGTATGCTTTTAATCTCTGTTTTTATTGCTTTAAAGATATCAAATATTTTTACTTTATGTTCAGTTTCCAATCATTACAATATATAGTCTTTTCAAATCGGGTGATTTTATTTCTGCTGACTCACTCATTGCGGCTTGTTTCCTAAGTGCTTTGTGATTTTTCATCGTGGGCTTCTGTTCTGTGGAATTTTATTTGTGGGACTTGTTTGAGTCCTAGGTAGGGTATTTTTTCTCCTGAGAATATTTGTGTTGCTCTGTCAGGTTCCTGGAGGAACTACTAACCCAAGAACAATTTAAAGTAAATTAGCCTGAGTTTCTCATGCTACACAGACAGTATGAATTCAAATCCACATCCACACATGGGCCAGTTCATGGTTATGAATCCTTAGGGGAGATTTCCAAAAAATTTATTATGGAAAAATTTAAGCACAAAAGTAGGCAGAATAATATAATGAACCTTCATTTGCTCATCATCAGCCTAAATAATTGTTAACTCCTGGCCAACACTGTTTCATCTGTATCCAACCCACATCTGTCTCCCTGCCGCTGCATTAGTTTCAAATCAAACCTATTTCATGGATAAACACATCAGTATTCATCCCTAATACATAAAAAAAAAAACCTCTTTAAAAATTCACACTGCCACTATTACACTTAAAAATATTAATAATTCCAATACCAGCAAGTAACCAGTGGCTATTCAAATTTTCAGTTGTCTCATAAATATACAAGGTTTTGTTACTTTGTTTGCTTTGATGTGTTTTTCCTTTGCAACTTATTTGTGGAAGAAACCAGGCTATTTGTCCTGTAGGGTTTCCTATAGTCTGGATTTTTCTTATTAGACCCCCATGTTGGTATTTAACATGTTGCTCTGTCCTCTGTAATTCTTATAAACTGGTACTCAGATCCAGAAGCCAGATCAATTTGTATAGGAAAAGAAAAATATACGCTTAATGCAGCATTAACAAATGGTAACCAATAAGCTTTTATAAAGTATCATCATGAACTCATAAATGTATCAGTTAATGTTTTTCTTGGTATTCAAATTGTCTCATCACTGGCCAAAGGGAGTCTCTTCATGTATGTTCTTGGGCCCTTTTGATATGACCTTGTAGTCTTTGATGACCTCCCTGTAATATGGTGTAACAAGAAATTCTAGGTTTAGCTTTATCTTGTATAATTCCTACTGCAGAACTGGATAAGCTATCCAAGGAATCCTGCTTCCTTTTGTGAGAATTGGTATTTTGAGACTGTAATTTGGGCACTAGGGTTACATACGGCTACTGGGTTGATCATTGCTTCCAGGGCTTTTCAGTGGAATAAGGTAGCAGGTAGTTTTTTTGTTTTGTTTTTTTTTTTAAGATAAAATATATCAAGAGTTCTTCCAAAACCTTCCAATTCAAAATCAAGTTAATCAAGAGAATGAGAAGACAAGCCACTGAATGTGAAAGACGTATTTGCAAAAGACATATCTGATAAAGGACTGTCACCTACAATATACAAAGAATGCTTAAAACAATAAGAAAATGAACAACCCAATTAAAAAATGGTCAAAAGACCTGAACAAGACACATCACCAAAGAAGACACACAGATGGCAAATAAGTATATGAAAAGAAGCTCAACATTATATGTCATTAGGGAATCATGAATTAAACAATGAGATACCACTGCACATTGATTAGAATGGCCAAAAATTGAAACAGTGACAACACCAAATGCTGACAAGGATATGGAGCAACAGGAATGCTCACCATGGCTGGTGGGAATGCAGTACATAGTACAGCCACTCTGGAAGATGGCTTGGTGGTTTCTTACAAAACTACAGTCTTATGATCCAGCAATCACACTCCTTGATATTTACCCAAAGGAACTGAAAACTTATTTCCACACCAACACCTGCACACTGACGTTTACAGCAGCTTTATTCATAATTGCCAACACTTGGAAGCAAGTAAGATGTGCCTCAGTAAGAGAATTGATAAATAAACTGAAAATGGATTATTCAGCACTAAAAAGAGATGAGCTATCAAGCCATGAAAAGACATGGAGGAAACTTAAATACATATTACTAAGTGAAAGAAGCCAATCTGAACAGGCTACATACCATATGATTCCAACTACACGACATTCTGGAAAAGGAAAACTATGGAGGTAGAAATAAGATCAGAGGTTGCCAGGGGTTCTTGGTTTGAGGGAGGGAGGAATAGGGGGAGCACAGAGGATTTTTAGAGCGGTGATAACTACTCTGTATGATACTGTAATAGTGGACACATGTCATTAAGCATTTGTTAAAACCCAAAGAATATACAGCACCAAGAATGAACCCTAATGTAAACTCTGTAGATTTTGGGTGACAATGATGTGTCATTGCAGGTTCTTCAATGGTAACAAGTGTACCACTCTGGTGCAGGATGTTGATAGCAGGGGAAACTAGGGGTTGGGTGTTGGGAAGGAGGTATATGGAAACTTTGTACTTTGTGCTCAATTTTACTGTGAACCTAAAACTGCTCTAGAAAAATAAGCCTATTTTTTAAAAAACCAAGTTAACATTTTTTTTGTTTGTTTGTTTGTTTTTGTTTTTGCGGTACGCGGGCCTCTCACTGTTGTGCCCTCTCCCGTTGCGGAGCAACAGGCTCCGGACGCGCAGGCTCAGCGGCCATGGCTCACAGGCCCAGCTGCTCCGCGGCATGTGGGATCTTCCGGGACCGGGGCACGAACCCGTGTCCCCTGCATCGGCAGGCGGACTCTCAACCACTGCGCCACCAGGGAAGCCCTAACGTGGTTTTAATTAACTTCTTTTATTTTATATCTGCATCTCCTTTCACCTATGTTGAGAATCGGAGTCTCAACAACACTGGAAATGATAAAATATCACATAAGTACTCATTTACTTTATCTGACAATACACACACAACAATCTCTGAATGACAATACTGATCATCGCCAATTATATACGGGTACACTTGAAGGGTTTTCTTGTTTTGCTGTTGTTTGTTGCAGTTCTTTTTTTGTCCTTAGGGTATATACCATTAAGGATATAACGTTCAAATTACTGAGTTTTAAATTTTAGGTTCTTTGTTTCTTGTTATTTTCAATTTTCAAGGATTGCTTTTTTAAAGAAAATTAACTTTGCCTTATAATATTTAAGTAATTGCACGGAGTCAAATCTACAAATACACTATACTCAAAGCAGTCTTGCTCCTATCCCCGTCCCCTCTACCTTATTTCCCTTCCTTCCTCTCTAAGGTTTTATGATTTATTCTTCAATTTAAAAAAACATAAAATGCAAATATTAACATCAAAATATGCTAGAAGCCCTCGCATTCAAAGCGAATGGAGGAACAGAGCACAAAGACCACTGGTTTTGTAGTTAGAAGATATAGTATCCAGTTACTGTTTGTTATACTACTACTTGGTTTTTTTTTTTAAATATTTATTTATTTATTTGGCTGCCCCGGGTCTTAGTTGCAGCACACAGGATCTTCGTTGCCACATGTGGAATCTTTAGCTGCGGCATGTGAGATCTTTTAGTTGCAGCTTGTGAACTCTTAGTTACAACATGTGGGATCTAGTTCCCTGACCAGGGATCGAACCCGGGCCCCCTGCACTGGAAGTGCAGAGTCTTAGCCACTGGACCACCAGGGAAGTCCTTGTACTACTTGTTAAGTTGACCTTGGGCACTGTCTAATTTTTCAGAGCTTCAGTACCTTTTATATATTATGAGGAAAATAATAAATATCTACCTTATACACTTGCTGTGAGGATCAGATGAGACATGAAAAAATTTTAAAGGTACAATTGTTGGAGGAAAGGTTTCTGAAGATCAGTCCAAAATAATTCTGTTTATAATAAAATCTCTTTCACTCTTAGGTACAAAGTAGGCAGGAATAATTTTTAAACTATTCCCTTATTAAGAAAGGACCCTCGAAAAGATACATGCATTCCAATGTTCATAGCAGCGTTATTTACAAAAGCCAAGACATGGAAGCAACCTAAGTGTCCATCAACAGATGAATGGATAAAGAAGATGTGGTACGTATATACAATGGAATATTACTCAGCCATAAGAAAGAATGAAATAATGCCATTTGCAGCAGCATGGATGGACCTAGAGATTATCATACATCGTGAAGTCAGACAGAGAAAGACAAATATCATATATCACATGTGGAATCTAAAAAATTATACAAATAAACTTATTTACAAAACAGAAATAGACTCACAGACATAGAAAACAAACTTGTGGTTATTAAAGGGGAAATGGAGGAGGGAGGGATAAATTAGGAGTTTGGGATTAGATACAAACTACTATATATAAAATAAACAATGAGGTCCTACTGTATTACACAGGGACTATATTCAATATCTTAGTATCTTGTAATAAACCATAATGGAAAAGAATCTGAAAGACAATATATGTAGATAGATATTATATATATATATATAACTGAATCACTTTGCTGTACACCAGAAACTAGCACACATTGTAAATCAACTATACTTCAATTAAAATAAAAGAAAGAAAAAAGAAAGGACCCTCAAGAAGTAGGGGGAGAGAAGCTGAACTCAGAGGTTCCCCATACTCTCCCAGGAGAAGGACCAACGGGTCCCGGGAAGTGTTATGTGGAGGCCTGCCTGGGCCTTTGAGTCTGGGTCACCGATGGTTAAGTGGCTGGACTTCTGGATCTCTAGGGGAGAATGAGGCCGACAATACCCTGCAAGACCCAGGCCTGCCTACATCTCCAGCTTCTCTCCTACCACCCTGCCTTCCTCTCTGTCTCCAGCAAACCAGCCTTCCTCAGTTCCTCCAAGGGTTCAAGCTCCTTCTTCCCTTAGTACCTCCACATGTGAGTCCCTTTACATGAAGGCTCTTGCTCCAAATGATCATCTGGCCAACTCCTACTTTTCCATCCAGTCTTTGCTTAAATGTTACTTTCTCAGAGAGGCCTTCCCTAACCTCCCAGACTGAGACAGATCCCCCTGTGTATCACTCTTACAGCTCCCTATATTTTCCTAAAAGGCAATTATCAGGGTTTGGTATTACTACATACTACTACATATGCAGTAATGTGACTGCTTGACCGTCTTTCTCCCACAAGATAAAAAGTTCTGTGATGGTCAGCAAATGCTTTGCTTATTTCTTTCTTCTTTATTTTTGGCTGTGCCACGGAGCTTGTGGGATCTTAGTTCCCCAACCAGGGACTGAACTCAGGCCACCGCAGTGAAAGCACCAAGTCCTAACCACTGGAC
The DNA here is from genome assembly GCF_949774975.1 of Lagenorhynchus albirostris. Classification (NCBI taxonomy): domain Eukaryota; kingdom Metazoa; phylum Chordata; class Mammalia; order Artiodactyla; family Delphinidae; genus Lagenorhynchus; species Lagenorhynchus albirostris. The sequence goes on from NC_083105.1 coordinate 8,898,728, forward strand.
TGCCAGGGAATTCCCTGCTTTGCTTATTTCTTCATTCCCAGTTCCTAGTACCATGTCTGGTGTAGAGTAGGTGCTCAATGAGTATTTGTTGAATGAATGAATGAATGCATGAGTGAATGAAAAGTTTAATGCATCATATATAAAACTGATGAGCTAGATCCTGACTACTGGGAAAAAGGGAAGGATCAAATTGTTAAATATGGGGAAAAAATCTGTATTCCAGAGTCTTCTCATAAGGCGGGCAGTATTTCATTCTCCTCTAACTTGATTTATAATTTAAATATATAATCATTCAAATTGTAGAATTCATTTCCCTCTCTATATATAATGAGTTTTAATGATCAAAATATCCAGAAACGAGGCTTCCTTATGCCTGTCACAAAAACTGCTTTTTTCACTAGTGATGTAGCATAAGCCAAGAGTATTATGATAAAGCAAAAAATTTCAAAATAAAATACTATACCCTCCTAAAAATGCCAAGAAGACATGTGTCTGTGGGAGAAATGTGTCTGTGGAAGGGGGAATCTAGAGATAAAAAGAGACTTAAGAAATACATAAACCAAAAGCTATAATGATAATCTTTAAACACTACCTCATTTTATGTAGCCAGAAATATGAAAAGCTTGTTAGCATTTCTCTTCACTGGACATAATGAATAAAGTATGGCAGAAGAAGGACACACAATTTAAAAGAGAAGTTAAAACTTTATTTTTTTCTATCTAAAGCCTTCATTTTCCTATTTTCCTGCAAACAAACAAAAACATTCCATATTTCTTAGATTAAGAAAAATAACATTTCTATCCATTTGAACTCAAAGTGAAAGAAGACCTTTTTTGAACTCTTTATACATTCTGATTAGCATCTATTAAAAAGTGTGATATACATGATCAAGCACCCAAAATTCACATACAGCCTTTACCACTGAAAGGAACCAGAGCTCCTCAAAGAAACATCTGATTCAGAACTGGGACAGAAAACGTACAAGATAAGCCCCAGACATCTTACATATCAAAAAGCAAGGATGTTATCTATAAAAAGCCTTCAGAAGTCAACTTGAAGAGCCTCCTCCCACTAGTTAAAAATGGGACAATCTGAAGCATCAATAAAAATAATCACTGCAATGGTTTCACATATATCAAATATGTTAAAAATCCATGAGTTCATGATACTATTTTTAAACAAACTCATTGGTCTCCTTTGGATGATGCTAGAGAACCAACTTATTATTCTGAAAACTGGTAAGTAAAGGGAAAGAAATCAAGCATTTTTCCTGCCTTTCCTGAATGAAGTGTACCTCAGATTAACCACAGAGGTGATATGGGAAAGTTTCTCCAGCTAATTAATGAAGACAAATGACAGAGTTAGAATATCACCATTTTGCAACATAGAATAACACAGCAAGGCACTGATCTTTAATACCTGTTAACATCACAGTAAGATGAGACAACAACTGCTTATTATGCCTCCTAATGGAAGTAAACACCACCTCCTATAAAGTATTCTTGCCAAACAAAAGGAACCTGAACTAGAACAAGCCTCTAGATATAACTACCAGTTTACATGAAATACTAGAGGAACATGTTAAGCACACCATGGGGATGCAATTAGCAAAATCCAGAAGGTGAGAAACTACTGGACACACGCTCGAGTTAATTTTTAGAAAAATTGTGGGGAAGAAGAGAGGGAACCCTACAGATAAAAAAAGACTTAGGAAACATTAACCAAATGGTACTTTGGCCCTCGTTTGGATCCTGATGCAAACAAATCAAATTTACAAAATCGGGGAAAACGCAATATTGATTTTTTGATGTGATATTAAGGAATTATTAATTTTTTAGATGTGATAACTGCATTATGCTTATGCTTGTGTGTTTTTTTTAATGAGTCCTTAGCTTTTAGACATATACACCAGAATATTCACGAATGAAATACACGAGAGGCTGCAGTCACCTGAAGGTCTATCTGGGGCTGGAGGAGCCCCTCACACAATGGCTCCCTCACATGGTGTCTGTTAGCTTGAGGCCTCAGTTCCTCTCCATGTGAACCTTCCCACAGGCTATTTACATGTCCTTCCAATATGGCTGCCTTCCCTCAGATGAGTGGTCTAAGAGAGCAAAGCAGAAACTGCAATGTCTCTTACGACCTAGCGCTGGAAATCACATACCATCACTGCTTCAATATCTCATTGGTTACACAGGCTAGCCCTATTCAATGTGAGAGAGGGTTACACAAAAGCATGAACTCAAGAGGATCCTCAGGGCCATCTTGGAGGCTGGCTACCACATTACCACACATAAGCTCCAGGCTGTGAGTTTCAAAACGCTTCACCCTCCTACTGCACTCCAACCTCATTTCATTTCATTTCACCCTTTTTTGGTGGAATACGCTCCAGCTTTACTGGCTTCCCTTCTGTTCCTCAGAAGTGAGGGGTTTGTATCCAGTTTAGAGAGCCTTTGTACTAGCTGTTCTCTCTGCCAGAAGTATTCTCGCCACTCATCATCTGATCAGTCAGATTTGACCATAGATGTCACCTGCTCAGAGAGGCCTTCCCTGGCCACCCAGTCTGAAGAAGCTGTCTATCCCAGAGTCCAATTTTAATTATTTGCAGAACACTTATCACTCTCTGATATTTTAGCACATCTGTCTCAGTGTTAAACTCTCCAGCACACTTAGTCATCACATTCAACATAACCTCAGCATCCAAATGGGTAACCCAGGCAAACACCTTGCCTCCCAGTTCTGTAAACTGCTCAGCTCCAAGGACCTTCTCCCTCCCTCTGCCTCAGCCACATCCTCCCACTGTCACACCAAACTCAATCCACTATTTGATCCTTCTAGTTCACTTGCTCAAGTGCCCCATGAAAATGACTCTTCAATTGCCATAAGACCTTCAATTCCTTTGACCCCATCTTCCCTCTCCCAACCTTTTCTCTTTATCTAGCTTAGATTTCATAGTTAAAAATTATAATCACTCCCTTGCAAGAACCCTCAATCCTCTTCCAAGGTCTCTTTTTTTCAAACTCCGTAATTCCAGAACTCAAGAAACTGCCTTCTCCATACCAAGAATATTGACGAAAAAACATTCAACTAGGAAGACTACTTTCACCATAAATTCAAAGTCACTAAATGGGCACTCAATCTTAGCTGGCAATCCTACTAGATTTCACTAGTAAACTCGATTTCTAATTCCTCCCCTCTCCAACAAAGCTCTTTCTTACCCATTTTTCCCTCCTTTACAGCCTTCCCATCTCTTTCAGCTAATGTCCTTGATTCTCCATTGAGAACCTAAACAAGCCTAAAACTAGAAATTTATCATCTTCTCATGACCAGTTGTATAAACCTATGTGAATCTATGCGCGTTTTCCCTTCTTTCCTCCGTTTCAACAGACATGACCCTCCTCCTCCTATTGAAGAACAACAATCCCTCTGCTTACACTCCTGATCACCTCCCTTCTTCCCTACTCATAAACTCCAATCTCATAATTATCTCCTCTTTTCCCTCCAACTGTCACTCACTCTTTCCTGGATCATTCCCATCTATATAATAGATTTAAGCTCTAGTATGTCCCCTCTTAAGAAACAAACAAAAATTCTTCTTTGATCCCATACTCCCCTTCAGGTACAGCTCCATTTCTCTACTCTTTTCACAGCCAAATTTTGTTAAAGTGGTTAAGTAAATAAATACTATCTGCACTTTCTCACCTCCCATTCATGTTCTGTTCAATCCATTCCAATATGACTTCTGCCTCCATCACAAGCAATATCTATCCCACCAATCCAATGAATAGTTTATGCCCTCATCCTACTAGGTCTCTCAGCAGCACTAAATTCTGTTAATCTTTCCCTCCTTCTCGAAATAATCTCTTGATTTCATTCAACCAATGATTACTGAACACTAGCCCTGGTCAGGCACTGTTCTAGGCATTGGCTAGGGATACAGGGCTTCTGTGGCATCTCACGTCCCTGGTTTTCCTTCTTTGTATTTTACGACTCTTACTTCTCATCTTCATCCTTCTCTGACCTATTCTCTAAATGTTAAGTAATTCAGAATTTAATACCAAGCCCCCTTTCCTTTATTCTCTCCTTAAATGGCAGCATCCATTCCCACGGCTTTAATTATTATCCTTACAGTGAAACCTTTCAAATTTCTATCTGCAGCATGGAACTTCCTTTGGAACTTTAGTTCTCCCATATTCAATTACTTACTTGACACTTCCACTTGGACTCCTTAAAGCATCTTAAACTTAATATAATCAATTTTGACTGTTTACTTTCCTCCCAAAACATTTGTTTTAGTAAATTTCAATAAATAACACAATATACAGCTCTCAAGCCATAAATCTTTATTCCTATCTCTCCCTCCTCTCCCACTTCTAATCCACCAACAAGTCCCACTGAGTCTATTTCCAAAATATTTCTCAAATGTGTTCCTTTTTCTCCTTCTCTCTTGCTATTATCATCTCTTGCCTACTGCAATAGCTTCAACTGGCATCTCTGCTCCCATCCTTGTCTCCTTCCAATCTTTTTGTTTTTCTTTTTCTGGTTCTTTTAGGTGGTAGGTTAGGTTGTTTATTTGAGATTTTTCTTGTTTTTGAAAAAGGCCTGTATCGCTATGAACTTCCCTCTAAGAACTGCTTTTGCTGCATCCCATAGATTTTGTATGGTTATGTTTTCCTCCAATCTTTTTGACAGACACATTTAAAAGAACAGTAAATTAGGTCAGCTTATTCCATACTTACAAGTCTTCAACAGCATCACACTGTAACAGGAATAAAATCTGAACTCCTCCTCTTGGTCTTCAAAATCCCAAGTGATATGGATTCTGCTTATCTGCTCACTATCATCAGCTCTCTCCATTCGTCCCTGCTCTAATACGCACTGACCTTTCAATTTCTTGACTATGCTAAGACTTGCTCTCCTATAACACGGCACATGCTACTCCCTGGTCAAACACCCTCTCCTCTAGCTGGCTCCTTCTCAATCTCCAGTCTCAGCTTAAATATAAACTCCCCAGACCACTTTATTCTTCATAGCACATAACATTTAATAATTACACATATTCATGTATTTACTTTAAAACTTATTTTGAAAATTTACAACCATAAACAAAGGTAGAGCAAATGGTAAAATGAGCCTACAGACTCTAGTATTTTTGTTTTATTTTTAAACTACTTCCCCTATTATACTGTAAGCTCCGATGGATAGAGACAGTATCTTTTTCTCTTTTTCACCCAGGGCCTTACACAGTGCCTGGATCATGATAAATACACAAACGAATTTCTTGTTGCAAATGAGAACGAAAGTTAAAGATGAGTCTAAAGGCAACGACAGTGCCACTGAGAAGAGTGAAACAGGAGGGGAGAGTTTTGAGCTGGTAATTTATTCATCAGTCTACTCCCTGCCAGGTTCTGGGCTAAATATTGGGTTTCAGAGGTAAATAAGAGACAGTCTTAAACAAAGTGTAGTGGAGACAGATATAATAATAAGTAGTATTTATTCAGGGCCACCTATGTTCTGAATACTGGGTAAGCATTTCAGAAGTATTCTCTCATCTAGTCCTAAAACAACCCTATAAGGAAGGGACTATTATTATCCCCAAATTACACCTAAGGAAACCAAGGCTTATGAAGGTTAAATAACTGATAGCAGGTTTCAAAACTGGAAAGTGGTAAAGTCAGGTTTAGAACTTAGGCTATTTAATTCTAAAACCAAGCTACTGGGATTTCCCTGGTGGCACAGTGGTTAAGAATCCGCCTGCCAATGCTGGGGACACGGGTTTGAGCCCTGGTCCGGGAAGATCTCACATGCCGCGGAGCAACTAAGCCCGTGCACCGCAACTACTGAGTCTGCGCTCTAGAGCCTGCGAACCACAACTACTGATCCCGCATGCCACAACTACTGATGCCCGCGTGCCTAGAGCCTTTGCTCCGCGAGAAGCCACTGCAAAGAGAAGCCCCGGCACCGCAACCAAGAGTAGCCCCTGCTTGCCACAACTAGAGAAAGCCCGCGTGCAGCAATGAAGACCCAATGTAGCCAATAAATGAATAAATTTTAAAAATAAATAAAAAAATAAAACTAAGCTACTAAACAGCACTACTTCCAGATATATACTATTGTATAGAGCGCTATGAAAAATCTTACAATAGAGGCATGCACAAGGCAAGATGGAAGAAAGCAGGGAACTCTGATGATAGAGCAAAAAGGCTCCTCCAGAGGTGACCCCTGAGCAGAGCCTGAAAGTTTAAGCAGGAAATTGCCAGGTAATGCAGTGTGAGGAAGCAGTATGTAAGAAAAAGCATGCAGGCACTTAAAGGAGCACTGAATACCCAGGACACTTTGAAGGATTCTTCTGTTTTATTATTTTAAACTGAGTGCAATGAATTACAGAAGATGAACCTACGATGGATCTTGAAGGACAAATTAACCACGTTAGGAGAAGAGGGCAGGCAAAGGGAATGACTTGCACAAAGGCATGGCCATCTGATAAAGTAAGGAACACTTGGGGAAGTATACAGCCAGAGATGGAAGGAGTATATTACAGGTAAGTGGCAAGAGATGAGGCTGGTAGCTGGGGTACAGATGTGATCTTCAATGTCATTGTTTATTATTACAGGATTAAATAACTGGCTAACAAAAATGCTTCAAAGCCATAGTTACTAAAACAGCATGGTCCTCACAGAGGAATATATTCCCAAATAGAACAAAGAAACAGACCTATGTACATGTATATTGGAATGTGGTGTATGATAAAGACGGCATTCCAGATCAGTGGAGAAAGGATAAATCATTTAATAAATGCCATGGAGACAACTGGTTATCCATTTGCGAAAAAAAATCATGTAAACCCCTTCCTTCATATATAAGAAAATAAAATTCATTTAGATTTGGGATTAAATAATAAAACCATAAAATTCTTTTTAAAACAAAATAATATTTTATGGAATAGAATATAAATTCTATACACATTTCTCAATTAAAACAGGAAACTTCAAAGGAACTTTGTTCTGGTGGCAGACTAATGTGGCTTCCTTACCCCAATGAAGGTTATCAAGTTCACTCTGTTGCAAAAGACCCAAAGCACTGGTCCAAAGCAGTCAGAACCACCTGGGGAGCTTTGCAAAAACTCCCTAGAAACATACCAGAGCTTCTAGGCTGAGGGAGAGGCTTAAAAGAGAGATCTTCCTTTGATAAAAGTTTTCATTTAAAAGGAACACACTGATTTTCAATAGCAGTTAATCAGTGATTAATCATAAATAACTTCATTAAGAGACTGGAAAAGTCCTTTAATGAAAAGTCTTCAAGTAGTAAAGTAGTATGGACACTTCATGAGAGAAGTTTCCACTTACTACACCTGACCCTTGAACAATGCAGGGGGTTAATCTGCAAATAATTTATAGTGGACCCTCCATGTCCACGGATTCATCCACCTGCAGATCAGGTAGTACTGCAGTATTTACTATTGAAAAATATCCATGTATAAGTGGACCATGCCGTTCAAAGGTCGACTGTATATCTAAACTTTACCTTTAGCCTGACAAAGTGTCTTTTTAAAGCATTAAAAAAAGCCACATATACCTTGTGACCCAGCAATTCTCCTTATAGAAATTTAGCTAATTAACTATGCAAAGCCAGACGTACAAACACATTACAATGGTGTCGATAATAATTATAAATTGGGAATAAGCTAGAATCAGTATGGGAAATTATTACATATCCATATAATAGAATATAGCCATTAAAAATGAAGTCTATTTATTGACATGGAAAGATGTTCACAATACATATTGAATGGACAGAGCAGATCTCAATGCAACACATATTGTATTACTCACTTTGTGAAAAAAGTATATATGAAACTCATCACCAAAATGTAAACAGTGGTTATCTCAGTGTAGTGGGATTACAGTGGTAACAGGCAATGTGTATTTTCTGAATTTGTCTACAATAAATATTTATTATTTGTATAATAAAAATATTCCTTTTTTTTTAGCTATTTATGTTCAATTCCCATCATACAAAGTAAAAGCAATGAAGACCTCTTGCAGCCTGGCAAATGCCAGATACTGAATCACAGTATTTTCAAAACTGAAAATATCTAATGGTTATTCTAAAAAAAGGTATGCAGGGTAAAGGTTAGCAGACTGTTACTTTCTTAACAGACTGGAATAGAAAGTCTCTAGCATATAAGTGGTATAAAAGGAGTGGCTTAGCCTCCTGTTGGAAAGGAATTTATTTCCTTGACCTAACCTCTTGACTGGGTTCAATAAGGTCAGCAACTGAAACTGTTTAGTATTTCACTTAACTCTCAAAAACTATGTATGTTCAGCAAAATGTCTGAGTAACTAGTAGGCAGACTGGGAGGAGCATTTAATTTGGAGGAGGAAGACATGGGTTCTAGAAATTGCCACATAGTAGCTGTGTGGTACCGAACTATTCACTTAGTTATTTAACTTCTCTGAAATGCAATCCAATCACCTGGAGACTGACAATGATGATAGTCCTAGACTCCTCTCCCACAGGGAGCCTGCAGTGGGAACTGAATGGGATCACCTTCCTGTGTAAACCACCCAGTGAATACTTGGGGAATGGTGAATGAGTACACCATATACGGTGTTTCACACATATAAATCTATAGGAATGCTACAAAATACCCCACCAATCTTTGTTATAATAACCACTAGAACTACACAATATAGATTCATATATAAAAACCAGGAGTCCACAACTCTTCATGCTTCTAAATACACATCAAGGATGTAATGGAGTCCTGGGGAGAAGGCTACTCCACTCCTCTTGGTTTCTTCCACCTCTCCTTTCCACTCCTTTCCTCTCCTGACCCTTGGCCTTCAGGAACAAGTAGAAAGGGAAGGGCTGGTTCTCCCAGTATGACTCAAGTCAATGAAAGGGCTTCCTCTTCCCAAATATCTCAATCAAAGACCACATTCTGAAGATAAAGGTATTCACCTCTCTTCTTCTTTTTTTTTTTTTTAACATCTTTATTGGGGTATAACTGCTTTCCAATGGTGTGTTAGTTTCTGCTTTATAACAAAGTGAATCAGTTATACATATACATATGTTCCCATATCTCTTCCCTCTTGCGTCTCCGTCCCTCCAACCCTCCCTATCCCACCCCTCCAGGCGGTCACAAAGCACCCAGCCGATATCCCTGTGCCATGCGGCTACTTCCCACTAGCTATCTACCTTACGTTTGTTAGTGTATATATGTCCATGCCTCTCTCTCGCCCTGTCCCAGCTCACCCTTCCCCCTCCCCATATCCTCAAGTCCATTCTCCAGTAGGTCTGTGTCTTTATTCCTGTCTTATCCCTAGGTTCCTCATGACATTTTTTTTTCTTAAATTCCATATATATGTGTTAGCATATGGTATTTGTCTTTCTCTTTCTGACTTACTTCACTCTGTATGACAGACTCTAGGTCTATCCACCTCATTACAAATAGCTCAATTTCGTTTCTTTTTATGGCTGAGTAATATTCCATTGTATATATCACCTCTCTTCTTGATATGTGATGGTAGAATGTCACCACCGCAAATTCAAAATTTCACTTCCTCGAATACGCATTTCTTCAGTAAGTAATCTCCCAAATGGATAGGCTCCCTAGGCTCTCTCCACCTTCGTGATATTTTGTTTGGCACTCCTCACATAGTGCTTATCACAGCCACCCTTTGTTATAAATATCTGTATAGATCTGACCTCCTCCATTACCTCACAAGTGCCAGGGGACTATCTTGGAGTGCTTGTGCGGCTTAGTATATTATATATAATACTATACGTCATAAATACTCAAGAAAAATTTATTGCATGAATGGGTGATGACAACTTAGAAATGCAATGTCACCGTAAGAGGTTGAAACTTGAGTCAAAATAATTGGAATAGCAGAAACTGAGAAAATATACAATTTCACCTCAATCCGTTCATTTAGTAAATAGTGGGTTGGCCAAAAAGTTCCTTCGGTTTTTAAGTAAAAATAAAAGACACATTTTTCATTTTCCCAAGAACTTTACTGAACAACATATTCACTGTTTTGTTCCACTACCTTCTGCCATTTTTCAAGAAACTACATAATTCCATCTTCCCAAAACTTTTTATCTTTTTGAGCAAAGAACTGTTCCAGGTGCCTTTTACAGTCTTCCAGGGAATTGAAATTTTTTCCATTAAGAGAATTTTGTAAAGACTGAAATAAATGGAAATCTGAAGGCACAAAGTCTGGTGAATACGGTGAATGAATCAGAACTTCCCAGCCAAGCTGTAACAGTTTTTGCCTGGTCATCAAAGAAATATGAGATTTGTGTTATCCTGATGGAAGATTACGCGTTTTCTGTTGACTAATTCCGGATGCTTTTCATCGAGTGCTACTTTCAGTTGGTCTAACTGGGAGCAATACTTGTTGGAATTAATCGTTTAGTTTTCCAGAAGGAGCTCATTATAGAGGACTTCGTTCCAGTCCCACCACATACACATCATCACCTTCTTTGGATGAAGATGGGCCTTTGGTGTGTTTGTTGGTGGTTCATTTTGCTTGCCCCATGATCTCTTCCATTCCACATTATTGTACAGTATCCACTTTTCATCGCCCATCACAGTTTGCTTCAAAAACAGAACGTTTCTGTTACGTTTAAGTAGAGAATCGCATGTGGAAATACGGTCAAGGTTTTTTTCGCTCAACTTACGTGGAACCCAAACATCCAAGCAATTAACATAACCAAGTTGGTGCAAATGATTTTTAACGCTTGATTTGGATACTTTGAGTTTGTCAGCTATCTCCCCCATGGTATAATGTTGACTATCCTCAATTAATGTCTCAATCTGATTGCTATCAACTTCAACTGGTCTACCCGACAGTGGGGCATCGTCCAGTGAGAAACCTCCAGCACAAAACTTCGCAAACCACGTTTGACACATTCGATCAGTCACAGCACCTTCTCCATACACTGCACAAATCCTTTTTTTGTGTTTCAGTCACATTTTTACCTTTCTTGAAATAATAAAACATAATATGCCGAAAATGTTGCTTTTTTCTTCCATCGTCAATATTAAAATGGCTACACAAAAATTCACCAATTTTGATTTTTATTTAATGTACCCTGATATGACAGCTGTCACAATACAATCTAACAAAATTGTTTCAAATGAAGTTAAAAGACAGCTAAGCACTACTAGAGCCATCTTATGGAAAAAACTGAACAAACTTCTTGGCCAACCCAATATTTAATAAGCATCTACTTATGCTTGATACAGCCCAAGGTATGCCATGGTGAACAAGACCCATTCTCTGTCCTCAAGGAGTTTATAATCCTATTAACACTCGACTTTATTTTTTTACTTTTTGATATAATTTTAGACTTGCAGAAGAGTTGCAAAGATAGTGTAGAGTTCTCATATCACTTTCACACAGCTTTCCCTAATGTTAACACTTTATATAACCATGATACACAACTAGGAAATTCACACTGCTACAATACATTAACTACAGACTTTAATCTGATTTCCCCAGTTTCTGCACTAATGTCCTTTTTCTGTCCCTCATTACACTTAGCTGTCATGTCTCCCTCTCCTCTAAATTATATTCTTAATAGCTTTTTATCCTGGTTATAGTAACATATTTTCTGAAAAGTTAAAAAAAAAAGATGAAGAAAAAGAATAAAATATCTGATAATTCCCTTATGAAATGATAAACACTCCTACCATCTATAACCTACTAGTCTTTTTTTCCATGTGTGTACACAAATAATTTTACATTTCTTAAACCTAAGAATCTATATAGCCTTTTGCATCTTCTCTTCTCTTACCATTTTATCAGAAACATTTTCCCTTGTTTTTAAGAAGTCTTTAAAAATATTATTTTAATGACAGTATAGATTCCACTGATAATGAATCATAATTAACCATTTCCCTGTTGTTGGACAGGTAAGTTATTTCCCATTTTCTACTACTATAAATAATAGTACAGCGAATATCCTTGAAATATGAAAAACACAATAATATATATTGTGATGGATAAGCACAGGGTTAGTGACGCAGCCAGGAGAAACATCTAACCTAGCTTTGAGGAGCAGAAAATCAGAACATACTTGTTGGAGGAGATATATCTGAGAGATGGGTTCTGAAGAGTGAGTGTTTTCCTTCATTCATTAGTATTCAAACAAACAACATTTACTGAGTGCCTGTTACACCCAGTTATTATACTAGGATCCAGAGATACAAAGGGGACTATGGCTCTGCAGGGGGAGCTCACTGTTTAGTCAGAGAGGCAGACACTGAAATAGAAAAAGCACAACAGAATGAGGTAAATGCTATGATCACAGTGCTGTTTATGAACAGAGTGCTCTGAGAGTACAGAGAATGCATTTTAAGAATCAATTATAAAAGTAGGCACGAAGAGTTATATCTGAGTTGATAATAAAACATATGAAAGGTTTTAGTGAAGTATGATCTTAATGTACGCCAACAATATGAAGGAGTTCCTTAGAACGGGTAAATTATTAATAGGATGCAAAGTATCCAGATGGAGAGAAGTAATAGTTCTATCACGTTCGGTACTGGTGAAACAACAGCTAGAGCACCATGCTCATTTCTGAGAACTCTGTTTTTTTAAATCAACTTTATTGAGATATGTCCACACTGAAATGTACCCTCTTAAGTATACATTTTGATGAAATCCGACGAGTTTATACACTCATGTGCCACCACCACCATCAAGATATAGATACAGAACACTTCCATCATCCCCCAAATTTCCTTGTGCTTCATCCCAGTCAATCCCCCTCACCCCACATCTAGCCCAAAGGAGCCAATGATTTCCCTTCTGTCACTAAAGATTTGTCTTTTTTAGAGTTTCATATAAATGGAATCATATTGTATGGACCTTATTTGCTTCTTTCATCTCTGCATGTTTTTGAGATTCTGCCATGTTGCTGTGCATATCAGTAGCCCATTCCTTTCTACTGTGTGAACATCATATTTGTAAGACCACGGATAGACTGAAAAATATCTGGTTAATGCTGAAAGGAAGGGCATATGAAGAAACTTTCATGTGGAGAACAGGCTTGTTCTGGGTTATTCCAGAAGGCAAGACAAAAACTCATGGCTGCTCACAGAGGCAATAAGGCATTTAAATGAAAGTAGCATGACTGACAAGGATGCTGTTGAAGGGATTCTAAGTTCGGCAAGAGTCTGGTCTTGATATCGTTAATGTTTCTTCCAACCATGAAGGGCCATGATTCTGTAATTCTCATAAATGAGAAAAACCTTATGCCATTATTAACGACTAATAGCATACATTTTTTCAAAGCTAAATTAGCTATTCTGTCAGTCCTAGAGGCAGTACAGCACATAGCTTCAAATGTTATAGATGGGAGTTGGGAGGGGAATGTTTAAAATCAGACAGATTTAAGTCTAAGTAAGTCTCTATTCTGCTACTTACCTGTGTGCCCAGAACTTACCCTCTCTATGTCATAGTTTCTTCATTTGAAAATTGAAATAATGATGAATATGCTTGCCCCAAACCAAAAGCTGAATAAATCTTGTTGTTATTCCCTAGGGAATGGGATAGAGAATATATGAGATTTCATAGGTAAGGGGAACTAGGAAAGTCCAAGGTATTAAGGGACTGTCTAGAGTGGGGACAGTAAACGGAACCACGGGTCAAATCCTGTCATGGCCTGGTTTTGCATGACCCATTAGCTCTTTTTTTAACCTTTTACATTTTTAAAAGGTTGTAAAAGAAAACAAAGGAGAATATGTGACATAGATCTTATGTGACCCAGAAAGCCTAAAATATTGACTATTTGACCTTTACAGAAAAAGTTGGCCAAACCCCAGGTCTAGAGCAGACAGGGCTCAACGTGGCTGCTGGTGAGTTATATGGCTTTAGAGAGGCAAACATAAAGACTGTCCATCTGGTTAAAGGAGCGCAGCAGGAAGAATTCCTTAAATATGTCTGGGCCCTGAGTTCCTTATCTATAAATTGAAGATAAAAAACGGTATCTCTCAACTTCTGCTTCAGGCCATAATTAAGCAATTAGTACCATACCTGCCCTCCTATTAAAAACAACTAGAAAATTGGGCAAAATATACGAAACAATTGTTTCTGTCATTGAACAACAGTTAGCACTGTGATATCTGATGGAAGGGAACCAAAGAAGTGAGTCCTATGAAGGCTCTAGCTTTCTGCTTGGAGGCACTTTCCAGACTGTGGCAATGGGAGAAAGAATGCAAGCAGAGCACAGTGGGCTAAATGACTGGGTCTCCTTGAGTCTTCCGCTGAATGTGAAATTCTATAAGTCCAGGCAAAGACAAACTATTAGAGAAAACCCAACAATTAGGGAGCTTAAAACTGAACAATACCCAGAATTGATACCCAGATAGGAGACATATGGGTTTCAATCAGCCAGAGTGGAGAAACTTCAATGAATACTCCAAGCATGCAGCAGAGACCCTTAGTAAGAGGGCTAAACTCGGAAGCCTAGAATAAAGGCAACTCTAGATCAGGGATCCCCAACCCTCAGGCCACAGACCGGTACAGGTCCATGGCATGTTAGTAAACAGGCCACACAGCAGGAGGTGAGCGGCGGGTGAGAGAGCGAGGGAAGATTCATCTGCCGCTCCCCATCGCTCCCCATCACTTGCAACACTGCCTGAACCATCCCTCCTCCCCACCCCCATCCGTGGAAAAAATCGTCTTCCACGAAACCAGTCCCCGGTGCCGAAAAAGGCTGGGGACCGCTGTGCTAGATCCACCCTAAGAGATTAAAAACTAACCCAGAAAGAATCATCTGACCCACAAGTGATTTAACTGCTTGCCAAAATAAAACTTAACCCTCTTTTAAGAAAGACAACAAAATCAAGATACCAAGTGATGTAACATTCACAACATACAGCATCCAAAAAAAAAACAAAATTACTATACATGCAAAGAGGCAGGAAAATGTGACCCATAACTAGGGGAAAAAATATTAGTTAACAGAAACAGACTCAGAAATGACCAAAATGATAAAACTAGCAGGTAAGGATTTTAAAACAGTTACTATAAATGTGTTCAAGAACTTAAAGAAAAGCATCAACAAAATAAGAAATAAAAGATGAAAAAAATCAAACATAACTTCTAGAGACGAAAAGAAAAATTCATTGGCTAAGCTGAAGAGCACAACAGACACAACAGAAAAGAAGATTTATTAACTAAAAAGAAATGAGCAAAGCCCCAGTGACCTGTAGTACAATATGTAGTCTAACTTATGGGCAATTTCAGACCGAAAAAGTATGTGGGGCGAGGAAGAAAAAATAAGAAATAATGGCTAAAACTTTCCCTAATTTGTTGAAATTTCTAAGCCCAGAGATCTAAGAATCCCAAGAAAAGCATTCCAGGACACAGTGTCATCATCAAATTGCTGAAAACCAGTGAGAGAAAATCTTATAAAGCAGTCAGAGAAAAAAGGCAAATTACACACAGGTGAACAAAGCTAAGAATGACACCTGACTTCCTATTAGAAATAATACAAGATGACAACAGAACAGCATCTTCAAGTACAGAAAGATAGAAACTGGCCATCTAAAATTAGACAGTCAGCAAAAATAGCCTTCAAAAATGAAGGAGAAATAGAGATTTTTCAACAAACAAAAGAGGACAGAATTCATTGCCATCAGATCTTTTCTACAAGAAATGCTGAAACCTTTCAGGCTAAAGAAAATTAATACAAATGAGACCTCAGATTTAAACAAAAGAATGAAGGGCACTGGAATTGGCAAATATGTGGGTAAATGTAAAAGACTTTTCTTTTTTCGGATATTTAAAATTTCACTAAAAGCAAAAATGGTAACAATGAATTGTGGGGTTAATAACATATGGAGGAGTAAAAGGTATAATAACAACAGCCTAAAGATATAAGAGGAAAATAAAAGTGTACTTTATAAAGTTTTTACACAATCAATGAAGTGCCATGTTATTTTAAGGCAGCTAGTATTAGTTAAAGATGCATATTTTAAACTCTAGAGCAACAACAATAAGAAGAATCCAACAGAAGAAATAAAATAGTAAAACAGTAAACAGAAGAAATAAAATAGTAAAAAAGTAATAACCAGGAAAAGAGGCAAATGACAGACTTAATCCAACCATTTTGAAAATGACATAAGTGTAAACGAGCTAAACACTTCAATTAAAAAGCAAAGATGGTAAGACTGGATTTGAAAACAAAACAAAACAAAACACAAGACCTATCTGCTTCTAAAAGAAACTCATTTTTAAAAAAGGACAAAGGTTAAAAATTAAAAGATGGAAAAAGATATACCATGCAAACACTAGTCATAAGAAAGCTGGAGTGAAGATATTAATATTACACAATGTAGACTTCAAGACAAGAAATATTACCAGAGATAAAAGAGACATTTTAAATTATAAAGGGCCCAATTCACCAAGAAGACATAACAATCCTAAACGTGTATATACCTAATTACAGAGGTTCAAAATACATGAAGTAAAAATGAACAGAACTGAAAGGGGAAATAGACAAATCCATACTTACAGGTGAATATTTCAACACTCCTCTCAGAAATCAATATAAAAAGTAGAAAGAAAATCAGTAAGGATATTTAAGATTGAACAACACTATCAACCAACTTGACTTAACTGACATTAATAGCATACTACACCCAAGGACAGTAGAACATGTATTTTTTTCAGATACACATAGAACATTCACTAAAGAAGACTATCACAAGTCTCAACAAATCTCAAAGGACTGAAATCATATAATATGTGCTCTGTGACCACGATATAATTTTTTATCAGAAATCAGTAACAAAAAAAATCCAGAAATACGTTGAAAGTAAGAAACAAATTTATATGTAACACATGGGTCAAATAAGTATCACAAAGCAAATTACAAAATATTTTGAAAATGATATATAAAAATGTGTGAGATATAGTTATGGGATATAGCTAAGTAGTGCTAGGAGGGAAATTTATAGTGTTAAATGCTTCTACTAGAAAACAAGAAAGGTTTGAAATCAATGACCGGTTTCCATCCCTAAGAAGCTAGAAGAAGAGCAAATTAAATCTAAAGCAGGTAATATGAAATAATAAAGACTGGAAATCAACCACCACAACAGTAATAACAACAAAAACCCCAGGAAAACAACAGAGAAAATCTATGATATTCAAAGCTACTTCTTTGGAAAGATCAATAAAATTGTTAAACTTGTAGCTAAAGAATAAAAGAAAGAAAACACAAATTACTAATATCAGAAAGAAAGGAAGGGACATTACTACAAATCCTACAGGCATTAAAATAATAATAAAAGAATGTTATGAACAGCTTTATGGCAATACCTAAACAATTCTGATGAAACAGGCAATTCCTTGAAATACATAAATTACCAAAACAAGACAAAAATAGAAAATCCAAATAGCTTAATTATGCACATAAAATTTAGAATCTGCATTAGCTACAAAGCATACTCCTAATATATCTTTATACCTTTTTTGAAATTCATAATAACAAATACGTTACCATGTTTAAATGTACTGGTTTCATATACTCTAAAGTTTCTCCATATTTATATCCTTTATTTACTCTTAAATTATTAGCTTGACTTATTTCCTATCAGAGAGGGCAATTCTATTACTCTTCTAAGCTCTACTTAACTGCTTAAAATAATCAGCTCTATTTTTAAATTTGACTTTTTTTATTCTTTAATCTGCTAATTGGCTTTTTACAACTTGAGACTATTTTCCTTGCCTGACTTTATAGCAAACTTTTGCTTATTATTTTATGTTAGTCCTACTTAATAGTTTTATTTCTGCTACATTTTATAGTCATTTCCCTTCATCAACCAGCATTTTTTCCTTCAATTAATGACTAGAGGCTCTTGTAAATGTCACAGACCCCAGTTCCCATTCCCTCCAAAATCACACTAAAAGGAAAGAGGCAACTTACACTCCATGAGCCAAAGCTTTGCCAAAAAGTACTTAGAAATCTCTAGTCTGGCTCCCACAATTCACAGTCACATCACAGTAGCTCCTGTTCAATGCAGAGTGTTGAATCCTAGCAAAGCTCCACCAAAAGAGGACAAAAACTAAGAGAGTCCTTGACCTTAACAAAAACAGCAGTCTATATGTACTTGGCAAAAACAAGGAGTCTGAGGCTCTAAACTGGCAAACAAGCAACCTAGAACACCAATGACTATTTTTTTTCCTCCTGTCCCATATATATGGTGCCAAGCACAAAAACTGGAAAAAACCCAGACTCTGTGTGTATGTGAATGTGAGGCGGCAGGGGTGGGATGGGTAGGATGAGGGAAGTACCACTTAGAGATCTGCACCAAGCAACTTCAAACTGAATGACCTTAAGTTGAATTTCAGCCAGTACTTATTAAGTACGTCCTCATTTACAAGGGTATACATCTAACAGCCTCATCATGACTTGGGAAAAGTAGTTCTCAATTTTTTTTTCTAACAATCTCTGGACAGTCCCCTGGAATGTCCCAGCAATTTTTATCTCATTACTATAAGGCCAATTTTTGACATGGTTAGTACTCAATAAATGTTTGTTGAACTAAACAGTAAAACAATCTGGATTCCATATAAAACAAAAATTGACACTTTCCCCAGAAGGACATTCATGTTTAGATGTATTGTGCTCTTACATTTATCATGGATTTAAGAACATAAACAATTTCAGTAATGTTCTTGGTAATAATTGCTAGGACCGTCTGCATCTCACTGCCCATATGCTTACCTTGAGAACTACTGACTTGGCCAATGAGCCAACACCCTACTTCTTAAATGTAAGTGTTCCTTGAAAGTGCACACTGTCAAATATATGCATGCTTTTTGACTTTTAAAAAAAAATTATATTTTGCTAAGCAAATCAATAAGTCATTGAATTTTTACTCCTATGTGTGGATAATACTCAGACATTTGCAATTTGGAACAATTAATATTTAAAACATGTGTCTAACATTTCAAAACTATGCAGTTTGAACAAATACCTCTAGAAATAAAATTTACACAGGCCAACTAGAACCGAAAACCACAGTTTAGCATACAATGAACACAAAATCAGTCCAAGTTGGGTTATAATACCTAATCAGAATTTCCCAAACCGTCCCCTGGAAAGTCTGAACTAAAAAAAAAAAAAAAATTTAAAAAGGATCCAAACCCCTAGAAGAGGTACAAAACAAATGGTTAAAAGCTGATTGGGTGAAGGGTGCTGTAGGGCAGGGGAAAGCATCTACTTTTAATTTATGCTTCTGTACCATTTGGATTTTTGTTTTACTATAAGCATGTATTCCTTTCAGAAAGATTTATTTTTTAAGCTACCACATTAGCTGATAGTAGGAAAGGTTGGTCCTCAGAGAACATGTTGTTCCTTCTGAAACCTTACTGTGCGTGAGACAGGATATGTATTACGTGAAGTACTGCACATTTTAAATCTCTTTTCCTTACTATTTATTACCACAAAGCACTCCGAAAGGAGAATGGAGACGAGAACGATGAGATTCTCAACATAGAGCCAGTGAAGTGGAGGAAGTGTCATGTGACAGTGACAGCTGCCTAAGGTATCAAGCTTTGTGAAGAGGTGTCCTAATTTCTATTAACTGGCCTGGAGAGAACAGATTTAATCTCATATCCTGTAGAAGAAAAAAAGGAAAGCAGGTTTCATTTTCTGAAGGTAACAAAGGTAACCAAATATTAGAGCTAAGAAAGTGAATACAGGTCCATAATCCCTTAGCCACAATTCCAAAATCCACAAAAACTTCTGAGAATCAAAAATTTTCTATAATTCATTGGTAGCAAAACTTGATCTGAATTTAACTGGCAGCAAAATCTGACCTGAACTGACATGAGACTATTTATAGTCTACCCACTAAAGTAAGAATAGTCATAGCTTTGGCCACTGAAATATTAATGTATTTGACTATGAAGTGCTACCCCTGACTGCAGGGGCGTTACATGTATACAGTAAATGTATCTTATAAGCTTTCCAAAAAAAAAAAAAATTCTGAATTCTAAGCTGGCCCTTAGAGTTTCCAGTAAGGGACTATGAACCTAAACATGGGTTTTTATTAAAATAGTCCTGTCCATCTCTATCAAAATATATATCTCTTTCTAAAAATATTCCTATAAATTAATTTGAACTAATTAATTTTTAATTAAAACTTATCACTATTAAAATATTCTACTCTGAATGTCTATAATGCTATAACTGCATTATTAGTTAGAATATTTTATACCACTTCAACATTAAGTCAACCTCTCTCTGAAGGCAACATTAAAATCACCCTTTGACAGGAGTGTGGTATCAGAATGGGGTAAAGATAGTAAAGTTAAAAAAGCAGACCTCTGTCAATATGTTTTGATTTTTCTTTTTATGTTTAAAAAAACCCCCAAAACAAAGAGCATAAGATTTTTTTAAAATGTATCAAAAGAGGGGCTGCCCTGGTGGCGCAGTGGTTGAGAATCTGCCTGCCAATGCAGGGGACGCGGGTTCGAGCCCTGGTCTGGGAAGATCCCACATGCCACGGAGCAACTAAGCCCATGCACCACAGCTACTGAGCCTGCGCGTCTGGAGCCTGTGCTCCTCAACAACAGAAGGCCGCGACAGCGAGAGGCCCGCGCACCGCGATGAAGAGTGGCCCCCGCTCGCCGCAACTAGAGAAAGCCCTCGCACAGAAACGAAGACCCAACACAGCCAAAAATAAATAAATAAATTTATTAATAAATAAATAAATGTATCATAAAGGAACACAGATTTTAAAAGTTAACAAGCACCGATTTAAATAATTAAAAGAATAAAAATCAAAAAGAAGTCACAGAATCCAAGTAGTTACCAAGGAATAGAATACAAAATAAAAGTCAAGGAACAGAACATGTACAAGTAAGGAAAATTATATATTTTAGCCCAGTTCTGTGTCAATTCTATTATAATATATGATTAAATGACAAATAATAACAAAGCTTGCAAAACTCAAAGGTCTCTATTATAGAAAGAAAATTATAAAGCCAGAGTAAAGCAAGACATAAGACTACTAAGGATCATTAATTACAATGAAGAGTAACTTAGAAGATTTCACATGAAAAATAGGGGTAGAATGAACATTTTAATAAACATAAGTACAGTACTATATTTTAAACCCTGGTATCTAGGTGAAATAAAATTTGTTAATTTTTTTTTTTTTTAACTGTACGCCAATCCTCCCTCCCTCCCCGACTCTCCCTCACATACAGAACTAGCAAATGCTAGGAACAATGCAGGCAAACAGGAACCTCATTTCACAACTGGTGGACATGAAAGCAGTAACCCCCCCCCCACCCTTTGCCTTAACATCTTTATTGGAGTATAGTTGCTTTACAATGGTGTGTTAGTTTCTGCTGTATAACAAAGTGAATCATCTATACATATACATATATCCCCATATCTCCTCCCTCTTGCGTCTCCCTCCCACCCTCCCTATCCCACCCCTCTAGATGGTCACAAAGCACCGAGCTGAGCTCCCTGCGTTATGTGGCTGCTTCCCACTAGCTATCTATTTTATATGTGGTAGTGTATGTAACTCCATGCCACTCTCTCACTTCGTCCCAACTTACCCTCCCCCCTCCCTGTGTCCTCAAGTCCATTCTCTACATCTGCGTCTTTATTCCTGTCCTGCCCTAAGTTCTTCATAACCTTTTTTTTTTTTTTAGATTCCATATATATGTGTTAGCATACGGTATTTGTTTTTCTCTTTCTGACTTACTTCACTCTGTATGACAGACTCTAGGTCCATCCACCTCACTACAAATAACTCAGTTTTGTTTCTTTTCATGGCTGAATAATATGCCATTGTATATATGTGCCACATCTTCTTTATCCATTCATCTGTCGATGGACACTTAGGTTGCTTTCATGACCTAGCTATTGTAAATAGTGCTGCAATGAACATTCGGGTGCATGTGTCTTTTTTTTTTTTTTTTTTTTTTGCGGTACGCAGGCCTCTCACTGGTGTGGCCTCTCCCGTTGCGAAGCACAGGATCCGGACGCGCAGGCTCAGCAGCCACGGCTCACGGGCCTAGCCGCTCCGCGGCATGTGGGATCTTCCCGGACCGGGGCACGAACCCGTGTTCCCTGCATTGGCAGGCGGACTCTCAACCACTGTGCCACCAGGGAAGCCCATGTGTCTTTTTTTTAAATTAATTAATTTATTTTTGGCGATATTGGGTCTTTGTTGCTGTGTGCGGGCTTTCTCTAGTTGCTGTGAGCGGGGGCTACTCCTCGTTGCAGTGCGAGAGCTTCTCGTTGTGACTTCTCTTGTTGCGGAGCACGGGCTCTAGGCATGCAGGCTTCAGTAGTTGTGGCACATGGGCTCAGTAGTTGTGGCTTGCAGGCTCTAGAGCTCAGGCTCAGTAGTTGTGGCGCACGGGCTTAGCTACCCCATGGCATGTGGGATCTTCCTGGACCAGGGATCAAACCTGTGCCCCTGCATTGGCAGGCAGATTCTTTTTTTTTTTTTTTCTTGTGGTACGCGGGCCTCTCGCTGTTGCGGCCTCTCCCGTTGCGGAGCACAGGCTCCGGATGCGCAGGCGCAGCGGCCATGGCTCACGGGCGCAGCCGCTCCGCGGCACGTGGGATCTTCGCGGACCGGGGCACGAACCCGTGTCCCCTGCATCGGCAGGCGGACTCCCAACCACTGCGCCACCAGGGAAGCCCGGCAGGCAGATTCTTAACCACTGTACCACCAGGGAAGCCCGCATGTGTCTTTTTGAATTATGGTTTTCTCTGGGTATATGCCCAGTAGTGGGATTGCTGGATCATATGGTAATTCTATTTTTAGTTTTTTAGGGAACCTCCATACTGTTCTCCATAGTGGCTGTATCAAATTACATCCCCACCAACAGTGCAAGAGGGTTCCCTTTTCTCCACACCCTTTCCAGCATTTATTGTTTGTAGATTTTTTGATGATGGCCATTCTGACCATGTGAGGTGATACCTCACTGTAGTTTTGATTTGCATTTCTCTAATAATTAGTGATGTTGAGCATTCTTTCATGTGTTTGTTGGCTATCTGTATATCTTCTTTGGAGAAATGTCTGTTTAGGTCTTCTGCCCATTTTTGGACTGGGTTGCTTGTTTTTTTTGATATTGAGCTGCATGAGCTGCTTGTAAATTTTGGAGATTAATCCTTTGTCAGTTGCTTCATTTGCAAATATTTTCTCCCATTCTGAGGGTTGTCTTTTTGTCTTGTTTAAGGTTTCCTTTGCTGGGCAAAAGCTTTTAAGTTTCATTAGGTCCCCTTTGTTTCTTTTTGTTTTTATTTCCATTTCTCTAGGAGGTGGGTCAAAAAGGATCTTGCTATGATGTATATATGTATGTTTTCCTCTAAGAATTTTATAGTGTCTGGCCTCACATTTAGGTCTTTAATACATTTTGAGTTTATTTTTATGTTTGGGGTTAGGAATTGTTCTAATTTCATTCTTTTACATGTAGCTGTCCAGTTTTCCCAGCACCACTTATTGAAGAGGCTGTCTTTTCTCCATTGTATATTCTTGCCTCGTTTATCAAAAATAAGGTGACCATATGTGCGTGGGTTTATCTCTGGGCTTTCTATCCTGTTCCATTTATCTATATTTCTGTTTTTGTGCCAGTACCATACTGTTTTGATTACTGTAGCTTCATAGTATAGTCTGAAGTCAGGGAGCCTGATTCCTCCAGCTCCGTTTTTCTTTCTCAAGATTGCTTTGGCTATTTGGGGTCTTTTGTGTTTCCATACAAATTGTGAAACTTTTTGTTCTAGCTCTGTGAAAAATGCCATTGGTAGCTTGATAGGGATTGCATTGAATCTGTAGATTGCTTTGGGTAGTATAGTCATTTTCACAATGTTAATTCTTCCAACCCAAGAACATGGTATATCTCTCCATCTGTTTGTATCATCTTTAATTTCTTTCATCAGTGTCTTATAGTTTTCTGTATACAATTTTTGTCTCCTTAGATAGGTTTATTCCTAGGTATTTTATTCTTTTTGTTGCAATGGTAAATGGGAGTGTTTCCTTAATTTCTCTTTCAGATTTTTCATCATTAGTATATAGGAATGCAAGAGATTTCTGTGCATTAATTTTGTATCATGCTACTTTACCAAACTCATTGATTAGCTCTAGTAGTTTTCTGGTAGCATGTTTAGGATTCTCTATGTATAGTATCATGTCATCTGCAAACAGTGACAGCTTTACTTATTTTCTGATTTGGATTCCTTTTATTTCTTTTCCTTCTCTGTGCTGTATCTAAAACTTCCAAAACTATGTTGAATAACAGTGGTGAGAGTGGGCAACCTTGTCTTGTTCCTGATCTTAGTGGAAATGGTTTCAGTTTTTCACCACTGAGAACGATGTTGGCTGTGGGTTTGTCCTTTATTATGTTGAGGTAGGTTCCCTCTATGCCTACTCTCTGGAGGGTTTTTTCCTCTGGAGGGTTTTTATCATAAACGGGTATTGAATTTTGTCAAAAGCTTTTTCTGCATTTATTGAGATGATCATATGGTTTTTATCCTTCAGTTTGTTAATCTGGTGTATCACACTGATTGATAAAACCCCTTTTAATAAATGTGTGGGGTAGAGAAGAACCCCAAGTTATATCTGTCCAAAGGAAGCACTCACAAAGTTATACTACTCAAAGAAACTAAAGACTGAAAAATAACTCAAAACACTCCTTAAAGCAGTATTAGTAGCAAAAATGGTCACTGCTACATCCTGGAAATGAAGGATAATGCTATCTTTACAAGGATTATTTACTAAATTGTGGTTCGTACTATCCAAGAAAAATAACAATGCTGCCATCAGAAATAGTACATATGAGAACATCACTGATATATGGAATTCTAATTAAAAATAAAAATTAAAAACATCAGAGTAAATTTGGATCTTAGAAGTCCATGTTACATATAAGAATTTAAAAGAAAAATTTCCCAATGTAATCTCCCTTTTACTTAAACAAAACAGAAATGGAAGGAAAGAAGAGAGGAAAAAAAAAAAAGACAACAAAAAGATACCGGAACATCAAGGATAAAGAGCAAGCCGAGAGTACATCCTGTAAGTAAAAGAGTTTCCAAACTCACTATTATAAGATTTACTATAAAAGAAATGTAAAGCTATAAATTCAGTTAACTAAAAATACAAAGTTAAAGAAAATGTAGTTGAAAGCTAAAAATCTAAGATTTTAATCCATTAAGAATATGTTTTAAAAGTCCTTGTTTCCTAATGGAGGGGTGGGGCTGGGACTAATGGGACCTTCAGGTACTAGAAAACAAAGACTGTGAGAAAAGAATTTTACCTCCGCCCCAAAGAATTATACTCAGTGATTAAGGTTGCATATAATGTAGTGTATATACCAATCTACTAGGTTCTAAGAATATTCCTTGGTTAATTACATAACAGATCCAGATTCAAGGCATCTTTGTGAACTAGATCATTCACATAATTCCTACAGTGTAAGACAGATACAGATACGTGCGTGCTCATGCTACCGGAATTCAACATCTTACACAAATAACTTTAAATCATGATGCATTAATAATGCTGTACAGGTATCAAAATCCAACTTTATATCCTTTTATATCATGCAGTATATTTTGACAGGGTGATCTTAGTTTCCCTACACAAAAATTAGTTGACTACCATGATTTAAGAAGCTTCCGCAGTTAAGACTGCGGTATACTGAGGAAATGTACAAAAGTATCCAGATATCAGTGAGTTTATAATCAAGTTGGAGAGAGAATCACATAAAAACAATGTGAGAAAGCTTTAGTAAGCAGTTAAGTGCCAGCTGTAAATATAAACTGAAAAAATTTTGCAACTCCTATTTTGCAAAACGGTTTACAAATGGCACAAGGAAATTTGCCTCATTACTTTGAAATCATTTTGGACCCCAAACAGTATCACTCAGACATATCATTTAACCAGACCTTGAAAATGACTCTTGGGGGCTTCCCTGGTGGTGCAGTGGTTAAGAATCCGCCTGCCGATGCAGGGGACACAGGTTCAAGCCCTGGTCCGGGAAGATCCCACATGCTGCAGAGCAACTAAGCCCATGTGCCACAACTACAGAGCCTGCACTCTGGAGCCCGCGAGCCACAGCTACTGAAGCTGTTGCACATGCTCTGCAACAAGAGAACCCACCGCAATGAGAAGCCCGCGCACCGCAACAAAGAGTGGCCTCCGCTGGCCACAACTTGAGAAGGCCCATGCAGCTACGAAGACACAACACAGCCAAAAATAAAATAAATTAATTTTTTTAAAAAAATGACTCTTGGGCTTCCCTGGTGGCGCAGTGGTTGAGAGTCCACCTGCCGATGCAGGGGACTCAGGTTCGTGCCCCGGTCCGGGAAGGTCCCACATGCCGCGGAGCGGCTGGGCCCGTGAGCCATGGCCGCTGAGCCTGCGCGTCCGGAGCCTGTGCTCCGCAACGGGAGAGGCCGCAACAGTGAGAGGCCCGTCTACCGCAAAAAAAAAAAAAAAAAAGACTCTTGGTTGCTCCCTAAAATCAAACCCACCCTGAAAGAATGAAGATTTTCCCCTACGGAAATTCCAAAGAATATCTCATACTCTGGAAGCAACTCCTAAATAATTCCTCAGATGTTTTAAGAAAAGGCAGGACTTCCACTTCCAGAAAAGATGGAGTTAACAGGGATCAGATGTACCCCTGCACCTGAAACAACTAAAATTCTGGACAAAATATACAAAACAATGGTTTTCAAAACATTGGACATCAGGTAAGGAAGGACAGTGATTCCTGAGAGATGGTAAACAAACAAGGTGAGCCCTATAATTGTCCTAGCTTGCTGTCTAGGGAAAGTCTCTAGGCCGAAGCACAGGGAGGGGGAACCCAGGTAGAACTCAGAGACCTCCCTTAGTTGAGGAGATGGAAGCTGAGATTCTGGGAAGTCCAAGGGGGCTAGAGTTTGTAGTACACAATAGTACTGGAGAGGAGAGGACTGCACAGAGACAACTCCAGAGATCTGCAGGGAACCCCTAGAGTATTCAGCTGAGTAACTAGGAAAAACACAGCTAACATCACACTTAATGGTACAATGCTTTCTAAGTCTGGGAAAAAAACAAAGATGCCCATCTGTATCACTTTTTTTTTTTAACATCTTTATTGGAATATAGTTGCTTTACAATGCTGTGTTAGTTTCTGCTGTATAAAAAAGTGAATCAGCTATATGTATACATATATCCCCATATCCCCTCCCTCTTGCACCTCCCTCCCACCCTCACTATCCCATCCTTCTAGGTGGTCACAAAGCACTGAGCTGAGCTCCCTGTGCTATGCAGCTGCTTCCCACTAGCTATCTATTTCACATTTGGTAGTGTATATATGTCAGTGTTACTCTCTCACTTCGTCCCAGCTTTCCCTTCCCCCTCCTCGTGTCCTGAAGTCCATTCTCTACATCTGCATCTTTATTACTGTCCTGCCCCTAGGTTCATGAGAACTGTTTTTTTTTTTTTAAGATTCCATATATATGTGTTAGCATGGGTATTTGTTTTTCTCTTTCTGACTTACTTCACTCTGTATGACAGACTCTAGGTCCACCCATCTCACTACAAATAACTCAATTTCATTTCTTTTTTATGGCTGAGTAATATTCCATTGTATATGTGCCACATCTTCTTTATCCATTCATCTGTCGATGAACACTTAGGTTGCTTCCATGACCTGGCTATTGTAAATAGTGCTGCAATGAACATTGTGGTACATGTTTCTCCATTTATAGTTATTATAAAATACTGGCTATATTCCTTTGCTGCACAATATCTTTGTAGCATACTCATCTACATATAGTAGTCTATACCTCTTAATCTCCTACCCCTATTTTGCCCCTCCTCTCTTCCTTCCCTCCACTGGTAACTGGAACATAGTTTGTTCACTATGTCTGTGAATCTGTTTCTTTTTGTTATATTCACTATTTTGTTTTATTTCTGTAGAATCCACTTATAAGTGGATATATACACAGCATTTGTCTTTCTCTGAGATTTTACTAAGCATAATACCCTCCAAGTCCATCCATTTGTTGCAAATGACAAAATTTCATTATTTTTTTATCCCTGAGTAGTAGTCCATCATATATGTCTTAGTTGCGGCACACAGGATCTTCACTGCAGTGTGCAGGCTCTCTGGTTGTGGCATGTGGATTCCAGAGCATGTGGGCTCAGTAGTTGCAGCACGTGGGCTCTCTAGCTGTGGAGCATGGTTTCTAGAGCATGCAGGCTTAGCTGCCCCACAGCATGTGGAATCTTAGTTCCCCGACCAGGGATCGAACCCTCGTCCCCTGCATTAGAAGGCAGATTCTTAACCACTGGGCCACCAAGGAAGTCTCATGTATCTTTTCAAATTAGTGTTTTCTTTTTTTTTTTCAGATATATACCCAGGTGTGAAATTGCTGGGTCATATGGTAGTACCATTTTTAGATTTTTGAGAAGACTCCATACTGTTTTATACAGTGGGTGCACCTATTTACACTCCCACCAACAGTGTACAAGCGTGTTCCCTTTTCTCCACATCCTCGTCTCATTTGTTATTTGGTTATATCACTTCTATTATGGTACTTGAGGTCTTGCCAATACAATAAGGCAAGAACTAAAACTCAAAGATTAGATAGTAAAATTGTCTTTCTTTGTAAATGATATAACTGTGTATATAAAAACCCAAAATGACCTACAAAAATGACACTAGAAGTAATGAATGAAATTTTATTTATTTGATTGATTAGAGTCACAATCATATCAATAAAAACACATTGTATCGGACTTCCCTGATGGCACAGTGGTTAAGAATCCGCCTGCCAATACAGGGGACGCGGGTTCAATCCCTGGTCTGGGAAGATCCCATATGCCACAGAGCAACTAAGCCCATGCGCCACAACTGATGAAGCCCATGTGCTCTAGGGCCCACATGCTGCAACTACTGAGCCCACATGCTGCAACTACTAAAGCCCGCGCACCTAGAGCCCATGCTACGCAGCAAGAGAAGCCGCCACAATGAGAGCCCGCGCACCAGAGTAGGGCCCGCTTGCCGCAACTACAGAAAGCCTGCATGCAGCAAAGAAGACCCAACACAGCTAAATAAATAAATAAATAAATAAATAAATAAAACACTGTATCTAAATGAAGAGGTCTTTAATAATGAAGGACTTCCAGGGGCTTCCCTGCTGGCGCAGTGGTTATGAATCCGCCTGCCAATG
This sequence comes from Lagenorhynchus albirostris, assembly GCF_949774975.1. Lineage (NCBI taxonomy): Eukaryota > Metazoa > Chordata > Mammalia > Artiodactyla > Delphinidae > Lagenorhynchus > Lagenorhynchus albirostris. The sequence continues at coordinate 8,927,948 of NC_083105.1, forward strand.
CAGGGGACACGGGTTCGATCCCTGGTCCGGGAAGATTCCACATGACACAGAGCAACTAAGCCCGTGAGCCACAACTACTGAAGCCCGTACGCCTACAGCCCATGCTTCACAACAAGAGAAGCCACCGCAATGAGAACCTGTGCAGCACAACGAAGAGTAGCCCCCGCTAGCTGCAACTAGAGAATGCCCGCGTGCAGCAATGAAGACCCAATGCAGCCAAAAATAAATAAATAAATAAATAAGTCTATTAAAAAAATAATGAAGGACTTCTAGGAAGACAGTTTAGAGAATGCTTTTTAAGAGTGAGAAGGAAAATGGTTTGGAATCCAGAAACAAGGCAGAATATTTTACGTAAAGCCCTTATAAAGTATGGGGACAAAAAGGGAGAAGAAAATCATATAAAATACAGAGAAAAGATTGTAGGGGAGAAGGCAAAGATTCAAAACTAGGGAATGATAGTTGATAGATGGAAGCATTAAAGGATCTGGCTCAGACAGAGAGGTTTGGATTTCACAGAATAAGAAAGGTTGATCAAGAAGGGAAAAGAAAATAGTGTATGTTGGAAATGTTTTCTGGAGAGAAACTAGGAATAGGATCACTGACAGGAAGCTATTTTAATAATCCAGACATAGGCTGAGGATGACTTAGAAGCAGGATGGTGGCATGAAAATGAAAATGAGAGGCTCGAAGTCCAAAGCCATAGAGAAAAGAGCTGAAAGATGTGGCAATGTTTCAAGATTCAGTGTTTCCGGATTTCAAGATTCAGGTATTGGGAGGATGGTTACCAATGATGGGACCCAACTGAGTGAACAAATCATTTAGGGAGGTGCAGCAGAGGCCCATCTCTGGCCTCCAGAGTTACCTTTTTGAAAGGCACCCTGAATGCTAAACCCAAGGTCTGAAAAATAGGAGGTAAAAGGAAAACAAGAGAAAATGACATTAAATACACATGTTTAAGTGCAGTAAATAAAAGTTTAGAGGGCATCTGCTTCAAAAGCAAACACGCTGCATCAGTGTGGAGCCCTGGCTCTGGCAGGTTCGGGAAGCGTAGGGTGATGTCACAATGTGCTGAGGCCGCCTCACAAGCTGTGTGTGGGGCACAGGGTCCCCTGTTTAAAGTTTTCAAACCAGCCCTTACTGGCTTGAAATGTGATGTCTTTTGCATTTTCATTCTCTTGTTTTGTTTTTGTTATTTCCACAAAGAGCCTTTTCACTAATTCTCTGGTGTTTTAAAACTAATGTTTTCCCCTTTGGGTCCGGGTTTTGGCCATATATTGGGAATATGGGGGAATAAAGAGACCTTTTCCTGCATGATTTAAGTGGGAATCAATAATCAGTGTGCCCTTTTGTTTAAAGGGATAGAGCCAAACTGCAAAATAAAAACATCATAAATTTTAAACATTTTGGTATAAAATATAAAACTTTTATAGAGAAAA